>NC_087549.1:35263622-35863622 GCF_036250125.1 Pseudopipra pipra | reverse complement strand
TCTTAAATCATCCTCACTCCTCTATTACAAACCAGCCAATTACCTGAAAATAAGAAATCAGATGTTATCACGTGGCAATAAAAAGATCATTATTGCCTTATCGCATTGGATTTAACCTTCAGGACTACCTGTCTTGAATTGAAGAGAATCAGGAGGGCCTTAGGAAGTTTACAGACCCAATAGCCTTTTTGAGCCCTGCATGTCTTCAACATGACATAAGAGGGGAAATACAACATGGTGTATTTTAGAGATGGCAACTTGAAAGCCCAGGTAAAGCTGCAAAGGTACTCGGCCCTGTATCCTTACTGGAAAGGGATGCCAAGAGTTAGGCTATCCTGGTTCTTTATACTTAAAAGAGAATATTCAATGTGTGGGGATTTTATCTCAGTAAAAATAAGTATTCTGAGCTGTCCCATTCCCTAACCCCAACATGTGAAAAAACCAAGAAAATGCAATGGAGAAGAAGGATTCTGATATCCTTTCATGTTCCTCTTTGCAATGGCCCAGGCAGAACATACGACTCACTGCTAAAGCAATGCAGTACATTAGCAGCTTCCCCCAAGCCTAATGATGTCAGAAGGATTCTACTGTTTTTATTTAATTAATACATTCTCCAACAGTTAGTATTGCGGAAGCAAACAAAAGTCCAATTAAAATTTGGAATCCCTTGTAGTAGGTGCCTTCATACCTGCCTCTCATGTCCTTTTGTGTTACTGTCAAACACTGAATTTCCCCCACTATAAATTTTCCTCTTGGAAACCACTGGCATCCTCCCTCCTAAACAGCCTTGTCAGAGAGTGGACTAAGGCAAATTACATTGAAGCCAAGAATATGCCTATTCTGGCTATATACTTATTTAAAGTCAAGGACATTTTAAAGAGCAGCTCCGAGCTACTGTAGAGATGCCAGCCTATGATATTTTGTGAAGTATGTCTATGAAGTAAATAAAAATAATAATAATAAAACCCCCAGCACACAAATAATCTTTAATCAGAGACATTACACATTATACAATAACACTGAAAACTGCTGTGTACACTAGCCCTTAGTCTGAAAATAAAATACAATACACTGCAATTAAAATGCTCGAATATGCATTATCCACCCCCAGAGACAAATTATTTAAGGAATTACAAATTTCACTACTTGCTTTATACTGTCATAGGAATAGTTCCTTTTCCTGAAGTAAACGGAATTACTCCAGTGAGCAAGAGTGGCACATTTGGGCCACATATATATATTTGGGCTTTTATTAACAAATATCTATGCTTCTTTAATTCTATAAAAGGTCATTTTCTTGTCCATAAAGGCTGTCTTATGCAGCTTCCGGAACTGTAAGAATTCCTGACTGACTACTGAGATATTATTTTTCTTCCAGGAGAGAACGATTAATAAAATACTGCCTCAGCAATAAGAGATTATAATACATTTCCAAAATAAAATAAATACATAAAATAATATTTATTTCACGCTGTTAGAGATACCTACTGAAAGTTGTATCTCATCTTGTCCAGAATTTAGGTATTCTGTCACCTATACCATGCACCAGATCATAATCGCAACAATGAAAAATACCAGAGCTTTTCTCCCAATTTTTATATAACATTATTCAGATCTTTGTAAATTTCTGATAGAAGAAGACCGTATGGCACAACCTAACATATCTGCAAAATGTCTGAGTTATGGAGCATGAGAGAAACATAAACATGGAGCTGTTTCACTTTTATTAATTTATCACTTGGTATCATTTGAATGTATGCTTTATGGTTGGATCTTTGAAAAAGGCCTCACATGATTTCTCATTTCACCTCCACAGTTTAACAGTGTTAAATTTAAATCTGCACCCATAGTATGTGGAGAAGTAGGGTTATCTTATCAATATAGCTGGTTGTGCTTTTGAGCATATGTTGTACTGAACATCCAAATGACATTAGCTACATCCAAGTCTAGCTATTATGTAAAAAGGAAAGATTGAGGGTCTAGGTTTTTTAAAAACAGACAACTCCCTTCTCTAGTAATTATTATTCTTATAAAAAAAAGGACCACAATGAGTACACATACATACATTAACTCATCATATAACACACATACATTAACTCATCATATATAAATAACAGAATAAAGAGCTTCCATATTCCTGTGAGAATGCTCATTGCAAAAACAGTTGCATTAATTCCAATAGCTGTGTTTTGAAATACTTTAATTCAATCAGGACAAAGCTATTCTTATAAATATTATAATTAATGTTGAAAATATATCAGTTTTGTAAATTTACAAAGCAATAATCCCACACTCTGACATTTAATAATTTAATAGAATGAAAACACTTTCCAACTGAAGAGAGGCACACACAAGAAACCATGGACATGCCCTAGTAAGGACATAGTTTAAATCACTCAGTTTCTATCAGCCTGCAGGTTGGCATGAGTTTGAACCCAGTGGCTGGAGGTGAAAGATCTCTGTCCTAATTTACTACACCACTGAAATGCCTTCTAGTCCCCCTTCTGTGACTCCAAATTAATTTGAATCTGTCTTTGTAATTCTTTTCATCTTGTATTCTAACATATTCAACAACAGCTTTTACTAACAGTGAAGATCTCTCTGTTCTTTCTCTGTAAGCAAAATGAATCTGAACGGATGTCAACATCAGCTGTGTTCCCGGTGTAACAACAAATTTCATCCTCTGTATCCAAATCTAGTGCAGTGCAGCAGTTCACATCTGCAGCTATGCAGGTTACCAGGAGCACCTTGGCTTCACATCTTTATATATAGTTTGCATTTACTCCCTGTTTTCAAAACCTCTGAGAGACTTGCACAGCATTCATAGAAGACAGCCTCCTCTCCTTTAAATGTCAACGACTCCTGACAGCTCTGCCCCTCAGGAACTCTGAATCCTGAAAGATGAATCCGGTGCTCTCAGAACAGGGCTCCTTCAGTAACCAGTTTCCTCCAAAACAAGCCTAGCATACAACCTGTGAGAATTCACACTAAAGGGAAAAATACAGAGAAGCCTACTTCTTTAGGGATAGCTATGAGGGTAATTTTTCTTTAAGATGCAAACCATCTTATGCTTCGTCTTGTATTTCAAAAAGTACATACATAGCTCTATAAATACATATGTGTAAAACATATGTATCTATCAATATATTATATATATCCATATATATATACACAATGAGTTTTACTACCATAGAATGGAAATGTGGAGGAATACTTTGTGTTTCTCCCTGGGCTTTATGATGATTTCTGATAACAACTTGCCTTGTGCTCAGTTCCAATAAATCATTATATCAGTCCAAGAAGTTCCTAACCTTGTAATCAGAAGCAGCAGAAGAAACATCCTGCAGCATGCCATGGATTTGTGACAAACATTTAATCTAGTCTACCTTCAGTACAACTTCTTTCCTAAACCTTCACCTGTGGTTTGTTTTGTTACCAGATTTTGTCCCTGTGTGGGAAGATGACTGAATTCTGTTGGGGATATCCTGGCCATGGTGAAGTCAAAAGGAACACCTTCAAAAAGCATGCAAGCTCTTGAATTCAGGCCATCTATAGGACAAATGGCACTGGAAACAGCCTATGAGCTGTTACTGCACAAAGGTCAGAGACAGCTAAGATTACAGTCTTCTGGATCTTCAGTTTAATCCAGCACAGTCACTTCTCTAAGCAGGCAAGCTCCCGCCGTGCTGGAGAGAAGCTCCCAGACTAACTCCCAGACCTGGGACTAACCCCTCCCTGCAAGGGGAGAAAGAAAGAGATTCCTCATACATTGGGCCATCCAGTTCAGTAGCAGAGATGAAAAGAGTCATATATGTAAACTAAGGTAGGATGGCCTGGGTCACCAAGGATGCTCTGTGGATTTACACTGTTTGATGTCAAAGGAGCTCTGCTAATTTTCAGCAACAGAGACCCTGTCGTATTTATCTAAAAGCTTTCTGCAACTGAATTTTGCCCATACCTACCTCAACTGCACATTCACATGAAGGTGTGAATGGGTCTAAGGCAATCTCTTTACATGCACATTTTATCCAATGTGCATGCCTCACACAAAACTGCACGCAGCAGCAGACAGGTAACAGACATGCTAAAGGCCATCCTTTTATTAAGTCTCCTCCAAAAGTAATCAGGCCATTAGCAATTTCAAAAAACACAGCACACTCATCGGATTTAGGAAATTTAAAAGCTTTGCAGATAATATGCATATTCTCTTTTCTCCTACCGTATCTTAAAAATCCCCCCCCCCCCCCCCGATTTCATAATTTGCTGCACAAAATTATGATGACACAGTGAAGACCATCATCACCATCATCTTGATTTAGGTAAAAAACACATTTATCATATCTAGCAGCACATTGCTAAGGTCCTTTTGATAAAGAAAGAAATTAGTCCTCCACATAGGGAACACAGTGTCTGCCTAATCTTTCTTCCTCTGTTGCTGTGTCAAGAGGCAGATCTTTCCAACACACAGATCCTTACTGGACTCAAAGCTATTGAAGGAAGCTTTAAAATGAGATATACAGACCATTCTGTTCAGCTCCTCTTTAGTCTTTAGGGCCTTGTGTGCCTGCCAGATCACAATTTGCCTCTGGCAGAGGACACTATTTTTTGAGTCAAAACTAAAATCCGTGTAAAAGAAACTAAGAACTCATTTTCCAGGTAACTATTCTGGTGACCCCTGTCTTGTCAAACAAAGTATCAACAAGAAAAAAAAAAGGGAAGCTGAAACCATCAATTAATGAATTTGGGATTTCTCTTTCTTATCCATATGAGGTTGTTCAAAAAGAAATAATCTTTAAATTCAGTCAATTAAGAACATAATTTAAAATCAGAGCTTCAGGGCCCAGACTTGCCCTCAAGACAATTTACCAATTTTGTAGCTTTGCTATCAGACTTATGTATTTTTCTTAAAAAAATTCACCCAACCTTCCTTCTGTATCAAAGGCACAAACACACAAATGTCAAATCTGACTAATACTCCACTAGGTTCAACAGGCTTTGAATTCATTCTCACCATTTTCTCCAGGGAAACAGTAGAACCATTTATAAACAAAGTAGTATAAAATGTAAGCAAATGGAGAAAAAGACATTTTCCTTTTTTCCAAAACTGTAAACTGCCTTGGAATAATAACAGAAGTGCAGCCTAAATTGCTGGCATCCTTTATTTTTGTGTTCAGTAGTCTTGAATACTTATGGAAGGTTTTAGCTAAGGATGCTCTTACTTTATAATCCCAGAATGTATTGTTCTGACTTTGAAATTTACAGAAATTTAAAAGGCACTGCTTGTAAATAAAACTATAAAAAAGACAAGACATAAACAATGCTATGAGAGGTAATCACTAGTACAAACAAGTTGTACTTTTTTATTTTTGGAACTATGTCTATAACCTGAATCATGGATCAGGAACCCATTGCATTAGGTACTGCACAAAGCCAAAGCACATGAAGAAGACATTTTCTTCCTGAAAGATCTTACTTTTAGACAACAGCTGTTTAAAGACAGAAGGAATTAGCATAGGAAAAGCATTCAGTTAACATCAATTAGTAGTCATCTTGGCACATAAGCAGATAAACCATTTTTGTGTCACAAGGAAATGCAAGCTCTGAAAGTCATTTCTCAAGGGCAATATCCTCAATATCCTCAAAGATGAACTGGCATTCTGGGCTGATAAGGAAGAATGTGTAAATACTTGGATACTATATGAAAGGTTAGTTGAATCAGTGAGAAGCCATACCATGAGAGACTGCAAGAATGAGACTAAGCATGTGGCATTTGATGGATTCATCCCCAGTGGTCATATGCTGAGGTGCAATAACTAAGGCATAACAGAGCAGGGAACTGAGCATGTGGGATACATAGACAGAGAAGAAAGATGGTCTCTTAAAGATGTTATGCAAAATAATCTGTAAGATTTGGCATAGTCTTACTAGAAGATATGAGTAAATGATAATGATGTCTGCATCACACACCTGATTTACAAGACTGGTGGCAGGGGACACAGCAATGGAGAAAAGAGTAACAAGAATAGCGGTGTTGGAAAGAAGGTTGGATAAATGTAAACCTGTTTTGTATAACAAGGGCAGAAATAAGAAAATTAGTTATTCCAATTAAAACCAAGCATGTGCATATTTACACCTTTACATAAACTAGTTCAATTCTATTACTGGTGTTTAGGCAGTGAGGAGTTTTATTTACATACATAACCTAGATGATTAATTGCTGCAAGCTTTTGGAAAAGATCAATTCTTTTCTGTCAGAAGGACATTGGTTGTTCATCCTAAGGGCAATAATAAACATTGAAGCACCAAGTACTTATTCCATGGCATGTAACCTTGCAGCGAACTTAGAAAACCAAATTCACACAAGATGCCTCCTAATGTACATAATGCCACATCCATGTTTTGTGACCAAGGGATCAGACAAGGGACAGTTTCTCATCCAAGGCAATGGCATTTATCTTAACTGAGACTGGCATATCTGGGCCCAGTTTCTGAACCACCCCTATGATGCCCCTTCTTTATCAGCTAGAAACCATGTCAGAGAGTATAAGAGACAATATACATTCAAGTGGATGCAACAACCATGTGGGGTGTGCTCTGACTTAAGTAGAGATGGAATATATCAGATAAAGAGAAATTATTATGATTACAACAGCAGAAACAACACAAATATTTATACTAAGTGTCCATTTTAATTCTGCTTTCAGTTCATCCCAATTATCACTTTCCTTCTAAAACTTCCCGATCTTGATTTCTGTCTGAACATACATTTAAGGAAAGTTTGAGCATCAACAGCTCAGCCATCCATGAGAAGTGAAATAAAGTCTTGCCATAATGAAAAAAAAAAAATCATTGCATCCTTGCTTTAAATAGCTCCCTAGTCAAGATGGCCACAGTTGGAGAGCCAGCATTTGGCAAGAAAAATTCTCTCAGTGGGAAGATATCTTGGCTTCTTTGAAGGAAAACTTGCTTTGATTTGGTACGTTCTTTTCAGTACATACTGAAAGTTCATGATACAAGGTCTGCTGGAGAGAAATCTTGTCACTGACTTGTTTGGTCCTGTACCAAGCCCCAGTAACTGAGGAGCTATTTGGTACATGAGGCCACTTGCGTACTCTCAAACATGCACAGAAAAATGTGGAGAAATCAGTGTTGTGAAACAGCAGGGATACCAAAGATTGAAGAATGCAGCTCTCAGAAGTACTCCTGTCACCTTCCATGATCTGAAGGAGCTGTAACAGCTTAAAGAATGGCTCCACAGACATTCAGTTACACCGAGGGCTTGCATTTTAAGCATTATCTTACCTACAGCGAAATGGATTCATTTTAACATCTCAGGAAACATTTGGCCAGTAATGAGACAAGCCCCACCAATCCCCCTTCCCCTATTTTAACATGTGTGGGTTTTCTGCTATTGAATCAAAGAAACCAAAACCCATGTAATCAATTCCAGCTGAGTCAGACCTTGTACATTTTGGAAACCATCTGCATTTTAAAACAGAAGTCATAGTACCTTGCAAACAGACGCTCCAAGAGAAAAGCTGATATATATTCTAAAAAACAGTACCACCATCACATTTTGAACAACTTCTTGGAGTTTGCTAAGCTTCAAACTTCCCTGTGCCCTTGGGCTTTGTCCTCTTGCATATCATCTATGCAACTGTTGCATCTGAACTGATAAGAAATGGTAACTCCCCTACATACAAATCCACTTAAACTTCTACTCAGAGCTCCACTGCACTGTTTGTGCACTGCAATTCTGCTGTAAGAAAGTCGTTGCAGAGCAACTCTAACGGTGCTGCAGAGTGTCCAGTCACAGAACTAGAAGGGTGACAGGAGCCAAAAGAAAACTGCCTTCCTGGCACCAATCATTTTACCTGTCAGTCTCTGAAATGAGCCACTGCTTTGATGAAATTAAAGCTTAAAAGGACGCTCGCAGCCTTGCTTGTTTCTGGAAGACAAACACAATCTAACTCCTTCTGATGTTGCTTTATTATTCCTCATCAAAACAGTTTTACTTTCCAAACAGAAAACTTAATAGGCAGGTTGTGCCCCCCATAAATGTTGATTTTCATAGAGGAATTAAGCTTTTCCTTTTAAGGGAATGATTCCTCCTAAAAAAGAAAACATAGGAGAAGTGGGATTTGCCCTGAACTTTAAGGAATAACTCCTTTTCACCACTGGATCACTAGATGTGTCTGTCTATCCTAATCTCAAACACTTTTTCTGTGTTTGGTCTCCTTATAGCATACCCTATCTTTTCATTCATTAGACCTCTCAGTCTGATGAAGAGTTGCTTTGAGGCAAAAAGTCATCAAGATAATCTTTCCAGGGAGATATTTTTCAATTTTTCTTCAGTACATTAATAGAACTAACTACAATTTATACCTTAACAAGCATTCTAAATTAGAGGTGTACTTACAATTCTTTTGATAGCATAAAAACATTTGGATCCAATGGGGTATAATTCAGCAAGTTTTTAGCAATCTGGACCTCAGTACCAAAACCAAGCTGAAACATTCAGGAGCACTTTCCTTACAATTATTATTGAAATGGTGCTGCTCTCAGCAGCATAACAAATGTACAGTAGTGTTTTTCAAATGTTAGAATGCATTAGTATTTGTTTCTTGAATAGCTTGCAATGAAATCCAGACCATGGTAGAAATTCTTACTTTTAAGAAGCATGCATTAGACGTGGGTGGGAAGGGAGAGAGCAGAATGCACTGCTTCTCTTTCAACAGCATGCTAAAACCAGTAACAGAAAGTAATTGGAGCTAAGCTCTGTATTAGCAGGGTATCCATCAAGCCATCCTCAACAGTTCGAATGGAATACACAAAGGTGGAGTTCATGATGTAAACACACACTGGTCTCATAAACAGGTACCATACAAATTCAAACATGATCATACAAACCAGCACTTACCGCCATAAAATGCAATTTAAAATATACACCCTAGACTTCCAATTACACAGTACTTCAATGCTCAGAAACCAAGGTAATGTGGTCAGAGCATCAGACCTACAATCACTGGATGAAATTCAGACCTTGCTGATGGCCCAACCAAGCACCTATCTAGTCAGAAGTGCATCAAGGTCTTTACATTGAAAATGTCCAAAATGCACTTTTCCTGAAAAGGTCAGTGATAAAAATCTGTGGGTCTCTGAACGGAGGAGTATCTAGCATAGAAGCTGATGCATCAAACACACTGGGGACACTTGATAGTTGTCCTCTGCTGAGAAGGACCTGGAGCAGCTCCAGCATTACTCAGCGTGGTTCCTTGTTTCCCTTCCATATGTATGCATGAACAGGGACAATAACCAACCTCATCTGGTAGGAAAACAAGGCCTATCAGGAACATTTATATCACATACAAAGCCTGCAGATGCAGCCTGCCACAGGAAGGGTTTACTGTCCATACTACAGCCTGTCATTGTAAGTGACTGTATAGATACTCCACAGTAATAAATTAACTAAAAGACAATCAGCCGTGCTTAGGATGCTTAATTTCAGAGATATATTATCATGGCTGTAAAATGCTTCTGAACATAAAGCTCAGAACTGGTCTGTGCCTTAAGGCACTTCTACTCTGCTTGAGCCCTACCTAACTAAGACACCAAAATGTACTTTGTGACAGTCCACATCAGTTAATATTTCTGTGCTAGTCACTCCCTGATTATAAGGCTGATGGCACTGCATTTTCAATTCTTTTTAATGAAGAGTCAAGACTGTGGTAAACTGTGAAACTGTTGGCATTATCTTTTATAAATATTATAAGAGCAGCCATTTGCCTGCCCAGGTTTGCTCTGATGCCTACTTATCTGTGTGACTGTGCTCAGAATTAAAGGAACTATAACAGCAAATATATAAAGGAAAGGTTAAAAAAAGTAATAACAGCTACACAACTTCTGAGGAGGGAAAAATAACCACAGTTGGTTTTCTTCAAGCTGCAATGCTCCCAAAATCAAGCCTGAGATGGACAGAAACCTGATATCTTCAGATGCATGAGAAGGGAGAGGGATTTTTCTAGGCATGCTGGAAAAATCAGAGTATATGTTAGTGAAACAGTCAACAATTTGGAAAAACTGAAAACCAGAAAGCAGAAGTATGTTCTGGGCTGAATAGGCCTGTGCAGAGGGATCTGAATAGGCTGGATCAATGGGTCAAGGCCAACGGTATGAGGTTCAACAAGACAAAGTGACACATCCTGCACTTGGGTCACAACAACCCCAGGCAGCGCTACAGGCTTGGGACAGAGTGGCTGGAAAAGGGCCAGTGGAAAAGGACCTAGGGGTGCTGGTCAACAGCTGACAATATGAGCCAGCAGTGTGCCCAGGTGGCCAATTAGGGCAATGGCAGCCTGACTTGTATCAGTAATAGTGAGGCCAGCAGGACCAGGGCACTGATTCTGCCCCTGTACTCAGCACTGCTGAGGCCACACTTTGAATCCTGGGTCCAGTTCTGGGCCCCTTCACTACAAGAAAGACATTGTGGTGCTGGAGCATGTCCAGAGAAGGGGAACAAAGCTGGTGAAGGGTCTGGAGTACAAGCCCTATGAGGAATGGTTGAGAGACCTGGGGTTGTTTAGTCTGGAGAAAAGGAGGCTCAAGGGAGATCTTATCACTTTCTACAACTTCCTCCAAAGAGGTTGTAGCAAGGTGGGAGTCGGACTCTTCTCCCAGGCAACTAGTGACAGGACAAGAGGCAATGGCCTCAAATTGTGCCAGGGGAGGTTCAGGTTGGACATTTGGAAGAATTTTTTCACTGACAGAGTAGTTAAGCATTGGAATGGACTGCCCAGGGAGGTGGTGGAATCACCATCCCTGGGAGTATTCAAGAAATGACTGGATGTGGCATTAGCAATTTAGTTGACGTAGTAGTGTTCAGTCAAAGGTTGGACTCAATGATCTCAGAGGTCTTTTCCAACCTTAATGATTCTATGATTCTAAGAGTAATGCAATACAGGTCCTAATTTCAAAATGGCCTTGAAGCTAAAAGTTGTCTCTAATAATTAATAGCTACAGCATGTCCTTGCAGGTGAGGAGGCTAAAATAGTAACACAGAATTGAAAAACAAAAAAAGGCATTCTGTTTTATATTAATAGAATAAAGAAAAATATACATCATTAGTACTGGATACTATCTTGATGGGCAGCTTGGAAGTCTCTGAAGAATATAACCTGCTAAGGCAATGCCACAGACTAAACTATTAAAAGACTACCATTTGCTAAAATAATTCTTTAACTGTATGCTAGCTCCAGACTGTATCATGAGAAAGTTACACACTTAAAAGAATGGAGTTTTCCATGACTTCTGCCTAACAAAATTTTGATTGAAATCTAAGTGTCAGCACTGAGAACACAGGGTTGACATAACAAATGCCATAGCCAATTTGAACAATTATGAGCCCAAATCTGCCATAATTTACATATACATATGATTCCAGCTGGTAAGCTCAAATTATGTATGCACAACGAACAGAGAATACTTTTTTATATATCTCCAAGTTTCATCACAAAAGATACAATGGATATTCAAGTCAAGAGCATTTAAGCAAAAGATGCTTTGCAGAATATGCTGATCACCCTTTTTCCATGTATCTGTCCCAAATACTGCAAATTTGATAGGGATGTATTGTTTTACATGTAAACTTGCACTGTAAATACAAAAAGAATGCAAAAGGATGCACTAAGGATGTCAAATGCAGCAACAAGTCAACAATTTTTTGCATCTCAGCTGCTGTATTCCTGTTTGTTTTGTTATTGCTCTCCTCTATGGGTACCCAGCTCAAACTGATGACAGCAGGCCTTCCCAAATAGGAGCACGTCTTGTGCAAGTCTCTCCTGTGCCCAAAACAGAATAAAATCATCCTTGAATATGAATGATTCAGGCTGGAATCTGAAACAATCAAAGATGAAGATGATCATGTTATGCTTCTCCTTCCAAGTTGGGGATGCAGGAAGTTGTGTTTACACTCTTGCTTTGGCCAGCTTTGTCCATATGCGGTCTGACAGTCCAATAACAGAGTTTAAGCAGCAAGGCAGCTTCTTGTGGGTTTGCCTATTCCACCATAGCTCTCTACAGCCACAGAAATATCAACCATACCTGTAACCACCACCTTGACCACTAACTGATCAGTGCATAATTTTAGCAGCTCAGACAGCATGTAAAATAAGATGACACTTCCCTCTAAATGTCAGGAGTTTTGAATGTATGATCCCTGAATCTTCAGCAATCTCAGATGTCTGCAAAGTTTAACTGAGAAAAGCAAGTCTCATGCAACCAGGACATGTCTGCATCTCCAGAAGAAAAAGAAAATAGGTGACCACAGATCAAACACTTTGAAAGGTCTAGCTTGCTCCATTTCACAGAGCCCAGTGGAATGAATGCACTAAGATAAAATGTACTCTTGGAATTTAGATAACAATAAGATGGGAAAATTTGTTGCTTTGCTTCACACATTGTTTCTTTAACACACTCCTTTCTGGGAAGAGTTGATAATACTGTCTATGGTTTGTCTATCAATGCCTTCCACTAACTTAGCTGAGAGATCACAACCCTTTCAAAATGAAATTTCTAAAAAAAGACTGATCTAAATAACATTCATATAATTTGTGGTTTAAGACTTGGATAATATTACAAGATTCTATGATTAATTATATTTTTCCTTATTATTTATTTTCCTTTATATGCTTCTTCAATACTATTACAATACTGTTTGGAAAAAAGAATCATAGAATTGTTTGGATTGGAAGGGACCTTAAAGATCATCTAGTTCGAACCTCACTGCCATTGGCAGGGACACCCTCCACTAGACCAGTTGCTCAGAGCCTCATCCAACCTGGCTTTGAAATCTTACAAGGATGGGGCATCCACAACTTCTCTGGGCAACCTGTGCCAGCATCTCAACACCCTCACAGTAAAAAATTTCTTCCTAATATCTAATCTAAATCTGCCCTCTTTCAGTTTAAAGCCACTTTCCCTTGTCCTGTCACTATATACTGTTGTAAACCCTCTCCAGCTCTCTTGCAGGTCACCCTTTCAGTACTGGAAGGCTGCTCTAAGGTCTCCCCTGAGCCTGGAGAAGAGGAGGCTCAGGGGAGACCTCATCACTCTCTACAACTCCCTGAAAGGAGGTTGTGGCCACGTGGGCGTTGGTCTCTTCTCCCGGGCAACCAGCAGTAGGACAAGAGGGCACGGTCTTAAGCTCTGCCAGGGAAGGTTTAGGTTGGATATTAGGAAAAAATTTTTTACAGAGGGAGTAATCAGACATTGGAATGGGTGCCCAAGGAGGTGGTAGATTCATCGTCCCTGAAGGTTTTCAAGATGAGACTGGATGTGGCACTTAGGGCCATGGTCTAGTAACCATGGCAGTGTTGGATCAAGGTGGGACTTGATGATCTCAGAGGTCTTTTCCAACCTGGTCAATTCTGTTCTTCAGCTAAACAACCTCAACTCTCTCAGCTTGTCTTTTCAGGAGAGATGCTCCAGCCCCCTGATGATCTTTGAGGCACTCCTCCGGACTCACTCCAAAACAACCTGTCCTATTTAATAAAAAAAGAGACTAAAAAACAACCAACCAACCAAACAAACAAACAAAACCCCTAACATGTGAAAGAGGATCTTTCTTTTACTAATAAGAATATACAGTTTTAAGCTATCTTTTCATTCAAATAATAAATGCCAACTTCAGTATCTCACCTAAAATAGTCACTGCATTTCTGTGTTTTCTTATGAAAAAGTATAAATCAGCCAAAAGATCATAACACACACCTATCTGCAAAACCAAGGCATATGTGACCTGATCTTTTCTGAGATTGGTGTTCAAGTCTAGCAAGATGAATCAGATGCAATACATTATTCTTTCATTTATGTTACATCCTTCTTTCTTTACTTTTATCAAACACTCAGTGTCTCAGCACCAAAGACTTGCAATATAACTGGTTGCATTTGCTGATCAGCTTTTTCTCAAGATATGGGCAATACAGGTCATGGACAAAAAGTGACCATCAATCTCATAGAGAAGGGCTGGAGCAGAACATAGAATGTAAAATGTTAAATAGAATGCAACCCCAACTTGCTATGCTACAGCACATCATTTGCTCTTTTGCCAGCATACCTAGAAATATATATTGAGAACAAATGGTGCATTTGACCTTACTGACAGTAGCACCGGAGGGAATCCTGTGTTGTTTCAGAGCTCGTAAACCTACATATATCATCACTGGAGTGCAATTTGTCCTTATTTTTCTTAAAAAATAACCACCTCAAACCCATACAACATTAAAACCAAACCAACAATTTTTTTCATAGCACTGGTATTTTAAACCACTACGTGTTAGCACATATATGTTGACACTTTTTGGAAAGGAAATAGACTTGCTTGACGCTGTGAGGGTAAATTAAGTTTATGCATAAATACAAAGCAAAAAATACTATGTTTATGGTGTGATGTAATAAATGAAATCAACTTTTCATGATTCATGATGAATAAATTTACTGAACTACACTTTTTTACCTTATGGGTACACGCATGAAGAGAAAATGATTCCTGGGAACTATAATTCTTTGAAGCAAAATCTCAAAAGGACTCTCTCTTGTAACAACATAATGTCTAAAGCTGCAAGGCTGGGGAGCTTAAACAGCAGCAAGGGGCAGATAGAGACAAGACTGAGAGATTTTCACCCTTTTGAGTCAACAAGGGAGTGTTCCAGCTGACATATGCAGCCTCTGCTTGCCCTTTGTCATGTCTGTGTTTCACCTCAAAAACTGTCAGTGACTTGTCAGAATCAATCAGAAAAGCTAATGCAATTCTGCAATGATGTACAAGTTTGGACAGCATGACATCAAATTTCTGGTAGTGTGTGTCAAGTACCATATGAAAACAGATGTCCTCATTACTCCACTGCTTTGGTACAAAAGAGTACATCTTACCTTTTTGACCCGTATCTGGCAATTGGGGGATTATAATAAAGGACAGCAAGCGATTACAGCCTCTAGCCAATATTTTTATCATATAAATCGAACTCTAATCCTCTTTATCTTCCGGCAAAAGAAGTTTGCTTTATCAAGTACAGTTTTCCTAGTGGATGCTGCTTTATGTTCCAGAGACCTAAAAGTCAGTGCTCTGATGACCTGACACAACCCACCATTTTCCTTAATGCAACAGGGTTTTCCAGAGTTCCAGTCATTAACCGCTACACCTCGACCAGAAAAGCCAAAGCTTGTTACTGAGCAGTTGTGCAGCTCCTGGACGAAGCCCAAGCTCAGAGCATGATTAGGGACCTGAGATGCAGCCTCAGCAGTGGTTTACAGACATCGCAGTCCTTCCCTACAGCCAAAGTCCTTACTCCTAATATATTCCATGGTCCTCAGTTGTCATAGCTGCAGGTGAAGCATGGAAAAGCATGTATGGCTGAAAATTTATTCAAAATATAGCTGGTATTTTAACTGTGCATTTTTCATTATCTTAAACTATGAACAGCATTCCTCCGACAACCTTCCCTTTCATTAAGCCAGGACACACAAACCCAAACTTAAGCTACACTTCTTTTTGATACTGTCACCAAGCTCTACTGATGCTATATAAGAGAAGAGAGCATTTTTTTAAGAAGGAATTATGTGAGGGTGCCAGCAGACTTTAACTGCCCAGGACTCTTTCGCCCAAAGTGTAACTGCTGAACCTGGTAAAATCCCCAGATGAACTAGTCTATCCAAAGCAAAGCATGGATAAGGATGCTTACTTCAGAGCACCCTTGTGGAAACAACCATCAGACTCTCTAATTCCAATTGTAGAGGAATTAAAGCAACTCTATAACCTGAGGTGTATTAGAACGTAAAAGAAACTTGATGTAAAACTGATTTAAATGTAAAAAGAATTAATTCCTATCACATGTAATTAGAGGGAGAGGAATAATTTTATCTCATGAGGAAAATGCAACCACACCTCCCTGTACCAGATAATACCCAGGAACAGACTCATAATTAGATGCCTTAGGAAGGAGCAACACTCTCCCTGCTTGGAGCCAGCTCTGGAATCTGAAACTTGCCAGAGAATTCTCTTTGTGCCAACCGGGAATGGCAAAGTGAGTCTCTGAATTACTTTGTTTACTGGTTGTTCTCTCTCTCTCGCTCAGTGGGCTCTTTGGGGTGTCCAGCCTGCTGTTCTTTAGGATGTCTGTATAGTCACAGTCCCTCTCTGGGAAAGAACTGGCAGCAAAGCTTCTGTGCAAGGATGGGCAATGGCAAGGAAATGAATGAATTTTTTGTCTATGACTTGTATTGTCCATATCTTGAGAAAAAGCTGCCAGTTATATTGCAAGTCTTTGGTGCTGAGACACTGAGTGTTTCATAAAAGTAAAGAAAGAAGGATGTAATATAAATGGAAGAATAATGTATTGCATCTGATTCATCTGCAAGAGCTCACATTACATATTCCCCAACAAGGAGATCTGCTTGCACAAAGCCACTCGGCTTTTATTCAGTTTTGTATCACTATTCCTGTTCAAATCTCTAAGCATATTACAGAAGAGACGCAAAAAGCAGTAAGAAGATCTGGTTCATGAAAATGTATGACCCCCGCTTTATTAGCAGGTCATGCTACCACCAGTGCCTAGAACACAATATTTCTCCACAGCAATGAACAGATAAATGTAATAAGGATGGAAGTGTCATCAGCTGGAGTAAGATAGTATTAGGTCTTTGAATCCTTTCAGTTAGTGGCTTTGAGAGAGCCGAAAGAGATCCTGCACAATACAAACGATGGTTAAATTCTTTGAGATTTGTGCAATCAGCACACTCTCACAAGGGTCTGACCAACTCATCTTGGGTGCTAAACAACTCTGGTTAACACTAAATTAGCCTGACCTTTAATTTGCCATGAAATTGTCTTCATTTGTGTCCACTCTTCACAGAGATTTTAGTAGCTGGCTTTCCTCCAAGTATTTCAAAGCTTCTTACTCTAAGTTCAGCCTTTCCAGCTACCCACATCCCAATAGTTATACTCAAAACATTTACTCCATTACAACATCTAACACACTTGGAGTTAACACATGATTTGCAAGAACATGGTAATATCAGCATATTTAGCACACAAAAGATATGAGATCTTTGTGATTATGAAGACCAGGGTTGGCATATTACATTGCAGGAGCAGCTACTGTACTACATGTACAATAAAGGGCTTCTATACTTCACCCACAGCCTGTCCTTAAACACATACTGGTGCACAGTTTAGAGGTACCATAGCTACAGTCCAGGATTCTTTGGTATACACTAAATGCATCCATTTGACCACCCACACCTTGTACATTATTTCCCTGTGTCACCTCTTCTCACAAGACCAACTTCTTCTAGAAAGTGGACAAAATGCAGGTCTTCTAATGAAGAAAATAATGATGAAAATGGAATTTTCATCCTCATCAAATGTATGAGTGAAGAATTATCAACGGTGTTCAGTGCAGTGCCACTTAATAAAGCAAATGTATAAATATTATTGTTACTATATTAATACTATCAAGAAAAATAGAGGGTTTTTTTCAGGCATAATAAATGTGCATCAAAAAGATTTGCCCATCTTCCCCATGTACTGCATATGAGTGGATGTCGTTTCAATTACCATTGCAGATTGAAAGATCATCATTACAGGAGAGGAGTTTTTGGCAGCCAATCTGAGAATGACCTCCTATTCCATATGCAAGCTGCATCTTTCTCCTCTCTCTTTCCTGAAACAGATGCCAAATGGAGTATTAGAACCCAAGCAACATGTCTACCATAATAAAATACTGCACAGTACACAAAAACTTGCCATCATTTAGGTTGGCGGGGACCTTTTGAGATTGTATAGTCCAACCCACCTGCTCAAGCAGGGTCATTTACAGCTGGTTGCCAGGACCATGTATGGATAGATGGGGGACTCCATAACATGCCCGAGCATACTGTTCAAATGTCTGACCACCTTCACAGTAAAAAAGTGTTTTCTTGTGTTCAGCTGCAAGGAATAACAGAACAGATCACTCATGACAAATCTTAGTCATGCTACTCCATGTGCCACTGAAAGAGGTTCTGATACCTCGATGTTGAAGAAGAGTAAGAACCTCTGAAGATTAGGAAGGGCAGATCTTAAGTGACCTTCATGCAAGTACACAACAGACACTCCCAGAGAGACCTCTCTCCTGTTTCCCCACAACTCTTCCTCCTGCAATCCATCCCAAGGGTACTCACACCTGCACTCCCTGCATTCTCCAAGCCAGTCAGGGTTCTTCGCCCCCTTCTTTCCCTCTCACCCCAAGAATCAGGAAACTCCAGGATACACAATGCATCTCTAAGGCCAGATATCTTCCACTGTATCTGCGTGACACTTTCAAAGTGAGGCAGCCACTAGCTGTCCCACAAGTATAGCTGCTCAGACAAAACCAGTTATAACACAAATATTGAACAGATTTTCTTCTTAAAATTTAAATGAATGACATTTCTTCCGTAAATATACAGAGTATTTTAATTGAATTTACATTTGCTCTTCTGTTCACTGAGTTCTCTTCGGACCAAGCGACAAACAAATCTGTCTCTAGACTGCTCTATCTGTAAAATAAATCTCATTTATCATTGAAAAAACTCAAACCCCTAGGTTAATATTCTCTTTCCTTTCTATACAGAATCTGAATCTTCTTAGGGTTCTTTTGCATTTGTGACTCTCAGTGCTGTCACAAAAATATTTTATTACTGTCCTCAAACATCAGCACAGGCTTCCAGTTGTTAAAATTGTTCTTTCTCATATGTGCTTTGTAAAAACACAATCAAGGACAGCACAATTTAACTTCTGCAAACATCAATTTTTTATGATAAATCAACAGGGCAGCAGATACATGTATTATGAAGTTAATGGTCTGTCAAGATATTAACAATGTTGATTCCTGAAGAGAAGTCTAGAATTCAAAAGACAAAACTGGGTTTATTGGATAGGACAGATTGCTGCTTGTCTGACCAACTTAGTCTGTGTGACAGAGCTACAAGCTGCCTTTGGGTTCACAAGTCCTTCAAAACCAAAGATTCATGGTAATAGAAAGCTTTTCAGCATAAAGCAGCCAACAATCAGAGTTAAAGTTTTATTTATTGGCTCTGACCATCTACTTCTGTTATCAACCATAAGGGCCCATACACTTCATCAACTCCCAACAATAGCCGCAAGCTTGGACAATCTGTCTTGTGTCTTCATTGGGTAAAACTTCAATGGAGCAGCATCGATTAAAGAACAGCCCACGCATAAAATGGAAACTCATTAAAATAAACTTTTACAAAGGGGGAAGAAACTTCAGTTCCAATTGAATTGAACTGTTTTTATTTCAGAGATGAAAGCTCCATTACCCAGCTATACATTCATGTGCTCATGGCTTAAGTGCTTTTTATTTGACTTAAACTTTTGGTTTCTTCCCATGTCTTTTTGGAGGCTTGAGAAACATAATAGGAATTCAGAGCTTATTGAGCTTGATTGGAACACAGTATCTGTGAACCTCATCATAATACCTCCTGGACCTTTATGTTTATCGTCTCACTGTGGCCTCTTTTGTGTGTTTTCCAGGCCTTTCCTACAAGAACAATTGTCTCCTTTCACACATATTTGCAGAGGCGTTTTTAATGCTTTAAACATTTTTAAATGAGCAGACACAAAGTAATGAAGAAATAAAAATAACACAGGTGTAGTCATTTACATTATAGATGGAAGACTGCGTAAGGTGCTGATGTCAAGATGGCTTTTCTAAAGTGTTTATATGAAAACTGACTTGCAGCTTACTGCCTGAAAATCTCACCTTGAACTTATTATGAGGGCAATAATAATATGAAAAAATACAGATGGTAACCTGTGCTATCTGGGAATCCCAGTTGAAACAGAGCAAGCTTAATACACGGTAGATTATTCATTTATATCAAAGCTGAGTAATAATATTCCAAATGCTTTGATTTTAGATGACTGAACACTAAATGAAATGAACTATATTCTCAGTTACTTACATATACTGAATGTCAAGAGAAATTTGTTTAACACTGTGAAGTTATACAGAAATATTCACCGACTGTGCCACCAAACACCCTGCATTGCAGAAAATGAGCCCACAAACGTTTTACGAAATTTCATCGCACTATGTGCTTTGGCCTTCATACATACTTTTACGAAATACAAAGTAATTCAACTCTATTAAAAACACATGCAAATATTTCTTAGAACTTTCTTCCTAAATAAGAGCATATGGCTCGCATAAAGATTAACATACAGAAGATGAATATGTTTGTGCTTCAAATTCACCCACCAATATTTTTTTCACCTAAATTCTCATTTGGGGTGAAAAATATCAAATTACCTTTGGTTACAGCTAGACATAGATGAACACAACAGAACCCGGTTCCTCAAGTTTACATATGGCCACACAAAGGCTGAGAAAACACAAAGGTCTATTAACGATCATCTCCCTAGAACACAAAAAATGTACTTCATGCAGCACGTTATTTAAAAACAATGTGTGGGAATCAGACAGATTTAAGACCTGCATTATTCTAAATTTTTGCATAAAGACTCAGTGTTGATTATAAATTAGTTTTTCTTATCAATGTGTTCATTCTTGCACATTTAATTCCTGAGGCTGATAGACATTAGTCTAACACTTAAACAAGACAAGGAGAGTCTGAATACTCAAGAGAAAGCCATGCAAATCTGGGAGTCTGGTACTCCCAAATCTGATCGTAATCTTACAATTTCTATATTCCATTTGTCCTTTGGATACTGAATGAAGGTACAGCTCACAGTCTAGTGAAGCAAACCCCAATTAGCTTTTATCTTGGTACTAGAGACAACATCACACAACTTAAGCTGTCCCAAGTCCATATGCTGACTGCTACACTGCCACAGCTTCCCTACCTTTATTGCTCTTAGCTTAACTAAATGAGAAGTTATGGCAGCCCGGGCTTCAATTGTTGCATAGAGATGCCAATCACTGGAGATATGCATAAGCACACCAGAAAGTCCAGTTTTTCCTTCTCTGCCTCAGTTTCACCAGCCACAAATTTAGCCTGCTCCACTGAGATCCTGCACTAATTAGCTGATGCTTGTACTTAATGTAGTCAGGACATTATATAAAGAACAGTTTTCAAAACCATTCTTTTATGGCATTACATAGCTGTTTTCCCTTCTAAAAGCATTTTTAAACCCTGCAAAAATTCTCAGCATTAACAAAATGTATTTCTTGTATTTCTTATTTAAAATCTCAATCTATAAAGTCATTTCAGAGAACAGCCCCACATTAGTCAGGTCACCAGAACGTGCAGTCAGGGTTTTTCTGCACAGAAAATCACCCTAGAGGAGGGTGGGAGTTTGGATACACAAGAAATGTGGGATCGACTGCAGATAGGTTAGATTGCTTTGTTCCTTAAGTTTTTAATGAAAAATTCAAAAGGCAATTTGGAACAAAAAAGGTGTACATCAAATACAGAAATGTGTAATTGGCATCAACATCAATTATAAAATACGTAAATTAAACATATTTGAAAAATAGAGCATTATTACTCACATGATGAATATTTTCAAAGTATTTCTTGATGGACTTCGTAGTTCAAACACACTTATGTCAAAAGCTAAACATACAAACCAAAGCAAAAGTCTATAAAACTGAGCTATGCTTCTACATTGCTGTTCCCAGAGTTTATGTTCAGTATAACTCACAAGGATTGCTACTCCCTATCAGACATTCTCAAGCGAACCGGAGAGCTTTAAGAATAAAGCAGAAAAGAATAAAAGTAGGATACAGAATTCTTGCTTACATTGTCTTCACAGGCCATTTAATTATTTTACAGGTCATTGCAATCTGCATATATTTTGCAAAGGTAATATTAGATATGGTCATATTCAGGTTCAAAAGTGCCTTTTATAGCCCAAAACTGAATGCTGCAGTTTAACAAATAAAATATGGATACATCATATTGCTACAGTTTAACTTGAGACTATTTTTTTCCCTCTTCTCATAAAATACAAACTTGCACTACATACACACACAAAACCCAAATATTCAGAAAACTTTGCTTATACTACTATTGTAACTGCTGGCACAGAGCTCTATCCCAATTAGACCTTAAAGAAATGTACTGTCCTATTATCTGAGTGTGTTTTTGGAAATGGCAATCAAAGAAATATTCTAACATGAACAAGTGTTTCTAAGTGCTAATTATTCATGGTATCACTTGCTGATTGGTGCCTGCGGCCATGAAAATTTATTTCTAGGCTGTATTTACAGTAAAACCAAAAGTGCTTAGTGGCAAGTAGCTTAATCAAATTTAAGAACAGCAGACAGATAACATAGGAGAATTTTTTTTTTTTTGTTGCTTTAATCCTCTCATTTGGTTTTGAAACATAAGGCCCTGTTCACTTCATTTAAGTCTCACAATGACTGGAAGCCTGATCAATCTGTCTTGTGTCTTCTTAGGGTGAAACTGCAATTGAGTGGAAGCAACAGATGAACAAAGCCCACATTCAAATCTGTAGCTCATTAAAATAACGTTAAAATAGGGTAAAATCGCAATTGTAAGCGAATTGTAGTTGGCTTCTTTCAGCTACATACATTTGATTAATAAACCATACATTCATTAGCCATGAACCACTGGTCTTTAAAGTAAATTTAAATGAATGACCCTGCTTTTTTGATCTTCAGACAGTTTTGAAAACATTTATGAAATAAAGCTTAAAAAAATAGGTCAAGGGCTGTTTCCTACAAGCCAAAGAGCTAATGGGATACAATCCGTCAAATCCCATAATCAATTCACATTCTGATACAGAAACTTAGAAAGCTGCAAGTTTACAAGAGACATATTGTAAAACAGCTTTTCAAGAGGGGGGAAAAAAAGAAGTATTGTTAATTTGCTTTAAACTCACAAGCAGTTCAACACTTCCAAGAACATATTTTAAAAAAATACTGTAAGAAGGCAACCTTAATTAAGGTTACAGCAACTCAAACAGCAATAAGAGAACATGGGGATGGAAGAAACCTCCTAAGTCATGAAGTTGAGATTGCTGCAGGAATTCAGACAATCCTTTCCAGAAACCTAAAAAAGGATGTTTCTGCCATGAAACATGGGTAGAAGTTAACCTAGTATTTTTACACAGGCTTTCCCTCAGGATCATAGAATCATAGAATGGTTTGGGTTGGAAGGGACCTTAAAGATCATCTCATTCTAACCTTTCTGCCCTGGGCAGGGACATCTTCCACCAGACCAGGTTGCTCAGGGCCCCATCCAACCTGGCCTTGAACACTTCCAGGGATCCACAGCCTCCCTGGGCAACCCACTCCAGTGCTTCACCACCCTCTGGATAAAGAACTTCTTTCTAACATCTAATCTAAACCTGCCCTCTTTCAGTATAAAGCTGTTTCCCCTTGTCCTGTAACTATCAGCCTGTATGAAAAGTCCCTTTCCCTCCTTTTTTATAGCCCCCCTTAAGGTACTGGAAGGCTGTAATGAGGTTTTCAATGAGATTTCCTTCTCTTCTCCATGCTGAAGAACCCAAACTCTCTCAGTCTGTTTTCATATGAGAGATGCTCTATCCCTCTGTCATCTTCGTGGCATCCTCTGGACTTGCTCTAACAGGTCCACGTCTTTCTTGTGTTGAGGACCCCAGACATGGACACAATACTCCAGCTGGGTCTCCCAAGAGCAGAGTAGAGAGGTAGAATCACCTACCTCGACCTCCCGGCCATTCCTCTTTTGATGCAGGATGCAGCACAGGATGCAGTTGGCTTTCAGGGTTGCAAATGCACACTGCTGGCTCATGTCCAGCTTTTCATTCAAAAGAACCCCCAAGTTCTCCTCTGCAGGGTTGCCCTCAATGACTTCTCCCAGCATCTACTCATGCTGGGATTGCCCTGACCCAGGTGCAGCACCTTGCACTTGGACTTGTTGAACTTCATGAGGTTCCCATGGCCCACTTCTCAAGATTTCCAGATCCCTCTGGATGGTATCCCATCCTTTTGTTGTGTCAACTGCAGCACTTAGCTTGATGTCATCTGCAAACTTGCTGAGGGTGCACTCACTCCCACTGTCTGTGTCACTGATGGAGATACTGAAGAGCAACAGTCCCAAGACAGAGCACTTGTCACTGGCCTCCACCTGGACATAGAGCCATTGACCTCAGCCCTCTAGCTGCATCCATCCATCCAACTCCTTATCCATTGAGTTGTCCACCCATCAAATCCATGTCTCTCCAATTTGGAGATAAGGATGTCATGTGGGACCATATCAAAGGCCTTACAGAAATCTAGATAGATGGCTTCTGTCAGACCTCCCTTGTCAACACTGTCACCCCTCCATCATAGAAGGCCACCAGACTGCCCTTGGTAAAGGAGTATTGGCTGCCTCAGATCACCTTGTCTCTTACGTGCCTCAGCATATCTTTTAGGAAGATCTGCTCCATGATCTTCCCAGGCACAGAGGTGACGCTCACCAGTCTGTAGTTCTGGATTTTCCTTTCTCCACTTTTTAAAAATGGGAACAATTTATTCTCAATACCATCATCACTGGTATTAATCAGAGCTGCTGAGACAGGCTGCTGCTGGTAAACATGAGGTTGCAGCCTTTCTGCCACCATCTGCAAAGCCTCAGGCCCTGTGATGACCCTTCAGAGACGCAGGGTAGCATAGGTGCCAGGAGTTCACATTTGGACAATCCATATCCCTCCCTACCTCTCAGCTTTGATTCTTAATCTTGATAAACGCACAGTGTTGTTGCAATTAAGTGGGCATCTCACTGCCTCAGGACAGCAGAGCAGGAAATACAATAGATGAAAGTGCCTTCAGCCTGAAGTTGACCCTTTATAAGCAGAGCCAAGTCTCTGCAAGTTACTCCTTCTTGTGCAGCTCTTGCTGCACAAGCTGGACAAAACATTGGGGCAGGGGTCTCTGAACCAGGGACCTCTGCACAGTAGAGATGGAATGCGACTGTTCAGCTTCTCTTTTTTTGGCCACCTTATTTCCCAGAAGAACTCTTCTTTCTGTTTTCCAGAGAGAACATAACTAAATGAAGAGTAAAGCTTTGTCCCATGAACAGAAACCATTGTTGAAGAACAAAAAGAATTATTAGGAATTGCTCAAAAGAACTTTTATTTTATTCTAGGGACACTTCAGTGTTCCTGGGAATTATCAGTGGTTTCTCCTTCCTTCCCACTGGAATAATCACAACTGTCTGCTACTGGTTTTTTATGAATTCTCAATAGAGAAGACACAGGCTGCAGGTCATGATGACAGCTGGAATGAACCATTGCTAATCCCATATCTGACAAAAAAACCCCAGGCCATGCTTTTAAAGAAGATGAGCAAGAAGATAATTCCTAACTCAAATTCAACACTCAGACCAACACCTGAGCCACCCAACCACTAAATCTGTTTGATATTTGCCTGTCTCCCTAACACTGCTTGCGTAGCACTCCACCCTCCTTGCATATTCTTTATTATACTTGTTTTACATTTCAGGGCCTCTCTCAGGGCTGTATGTGAAACAATTTAGGTCCAGATTCATCTCTCTTAAACTAAAGCAAGCAGTAAGGATCCTAATCACCCTGCATATACTATACAGCAGATGGAAAGTATAGTTCCTAGTGCGAGTGCTAATTCAGGTGCTCAGGATCTGAGTTCCTCTCTACAGATATCCATCTTACCTCCCCAGCACAGGGACAACTGCAGACTTCACTTAAAGTGGTCAGGTGCACAAACTTAGTAAGGCTGAATATATGTTACACTTCACTTACCAGAATTTCACATTTTATTTAAAGATGAGTATGCACCACAATGGCTTTAGGTTGGTAGACAGTGGCATGCCAACAGTTTCCAGCCTCCAACCCATGTACCAATGAAGACAGTAAGTTCCCTGGTTTTAGCTGCATGTGTGAGATTTGGTTTTAGAGTAAATTTAGGTACCAGAATGTAGGTATCTAAAATTGTTCTATCTGTGCGCTCTCTCTGTGCCAAACAGCAACCGTACCATCACTAGAGCTCGAACTGATTTACTTCACCTGAAGTAAACAAGCAGGGCTCAATTCAGCTGCCTCAAGACAGACATCTAGTACTGTGAGATGCTCCACCATATTTATTCCACATTCACACAGAGCTGGCAGGTCTGACAGTGCCATGGATGGAGAATTACAACCTTCTGGACCCACAGCTGGAGGCCACACAGGACAGAAATCTCTGTTTAGGAGAATGAATGGTGTCCTTTACGTCTTCATTACAGCATGTCGCTGCATCATAAATGATTTCCACAAAACCATTAACAGTGTCTCAGGAGAAGTGACCAGGGAGAGAACAAAAACAGAGTACAAACACACTGGAACTGCTCTGAGTGCCTATCTGGACATGCCAGTGGCTCAAAGAGAGAAATACCACCACACACAAATAAGGGATGCATGTATCCCACCAAACCCCAGTTAGGGGTCATGCTAAAAACTGGACATCACCCTAATCATGCTGAAAACTGGGCATCACACACAGACTATGTGGAACAGCAGAGCACCAGAGCACTCCCACTTCCTCACATGGCGGTATTGATTTTATCCTTTAATAAAGCAAACACTTTGCCACGTTTTCTGGCAATACCCAAACAATGTCAACACCCATTTTTGCAAAAGTTACTGCAACTATGGCAAACACTTTTAACTCTCCCTTAATATATGCCATAACATGGTGATTCTCTAAAAGGCAAATTATCCCGTTCGATCAAAAAGTATATCTCAGTTTAGCTGGGCATGGGAAGTATTAAGTTAAACTCTCTTCATGTTTTTCCTATACTGGCAATATAAATCAAACCAATTAACCCTTAGTGAAATTTCCCATAGAATTAAGAAAATAGTAAATTTAACTGCTAAACCTTTTTTAAAGAGGGGGAACAAAACTCTGTGGGTTTTTGTTTTTTTTTTTTAATTATGTAAAATATTTATTTTACTTTAATCACCATCCCTTGGTTACTCTTGTACTTGAACCATCACCATGCTATGTTATTACACAGCATTTTTATTCAGTATTTTATCTTGTATTTTTTGTATGTTCAGTGCAGGAGAGAAACTGGCTTTAAAACAGAACAGGAGGTAAAAATTTATCAGTTAAAAACACTGATGGTAGTAGAAGGTTTTTGACCTAAAATCTTTAAGATTCTGGAACTAATTTTATATTTATAATCTTTTGTATTTATTTCATGCATAAACTCTGTTAATTTAGCCTCATTACTATCATTAAACTTTGATTCACTCAATGCTGGAATGAGAAAAGCCTTTACTTCAAGGGAAGGCTGAGTACACATTCCTCATTTGATACGTGTGCATATTGAGGACTGAATGTGCAGCATTTGTCTGCAGTGAGTACTGAATATCAAATTTGTTCGATAAATCTGTACACAAAAGTTTCCATGTCTAGAAATACCACCCGCTTTCACAAATAGAAAATTCACATAGGAACTGAAAGGCCATAGGTTCCTCCTAATAAAACATGAGAAAGCTACCTGAGAGCCACCCTTGCTTGAGGAAAACAGAAATAATTTCCAGTCTGCTGGCAACTAGCTCTGTTTTAAGGGCTGATGCCACTCAGCTACATGAGATCCACAGCAGTGCAGCCACTCAGAAGCCACTTTCACTGGTTTGAGATTAAACCACAGACAGCCGAGGATGTAAAATAAAGATTAGAGTATCAAATCAAACCTAAAGCAAATATTAGTAAAGGGAAGATATTTTCTGAGATGACTGGGATAAGTAACTTGGTAAGCATCTAAAGAAGAATTGTATGAGCAAGCCAGGACAAAGATTGCTATAGGATCTCCTAATAACCATAAGCAGTTTCCTTTTTTAGAACTCATTTGCAAGAAAGTAGGATAATTTTTCCCTCAGTGTGAATGGGTCCATACCTGTCGGCTTCTACTTGGAAAGCTGCAAAGACACATTTCAACACAAGCAAGTTTCTTATTAAAAACCATTCAGAAACAGAAATTCTGCATGATAAACTGCTGCATAAAGCTCCTTCTTGTGACATACAACATCCATAAAGTGTAACTGAGCTTCATTTCCAAACACTGAAAAAAAAAGATTAGAAGTCAAGAATAGTCTGCTTTGAAAAAACCACTGTACTGATTTTTGTCGAAATAAATACATTCTTCATACAAATCAGGAGTTGGACAACATGATTATGCCCACATCTTTCTAATGGTAATAATGTAGAAAAGGAGACCTAGAGTACTACACACCTCTAGAGATCCTGACATTTTGAAACAATTTTTGAAAGGGGACAGCTAGACATGAAATCTTTCTTTTCTAGGAGAACATGTAGTGATAGGACAAGGGGTATGATTTGAACTGAAAGAGGGTTGATTTAGATTAGATATTAGGAAGAAATTCTTTACTGTGAGGGCAGTGAGGCACTGAAACAGGCTGCCTAGAGAAGCTGTGGCTGCCTTATCCCTGGAAATGTTCAAGGCCAGGTTGAATTGGGCTCTGAGCAACCTAGTCTAATGGAAGGTGTCCCTGTCCATTGCAGATGGGTTGGAATGAGATGATCTCTAAAGTCCCTTCCAACCCAAACCATTCTATGAGTCTATGATTCTGTGAACCAGTATTTTACATTAAAAACTAAACCAACAAACACAGTAATTATTAACCTATCTGGAATTCAGCAGAGCATCTCCAATAGTCACAAACAGTTCTGGAATCAGCCACCAAAATCAGTAGTTTACACACTAAAAAAAATTATTTATATGGGAAGGAGAATACCAGTAAAGTAGTTTAAAAACTGGCTTTAAGGTTAGTTTTAATATTTTCACCACCAAAATAATAAATATAAGGATGTTATTGAGAACGTGAAGTCAAGACTCACTCCTAACAAAAAGAAGGACCAGAAATCACAAAGATGAAATGTGGGACATCAGTAATGGAAGATCTGTTAGCCTTAGCTGAGAGGTCGTGCACTTCAGGACAGAGACAAGAACTTCTTCTGGGTGCTGTGCTTCCAGAACTGTAAACACAGAGAAGGCCAAGGACCAAGAGCTATTAATTTTTTTCTACTAATGAGACACTGAAACACAATAGTACTGTCAATCCACATATTGTCAGCAGAAATATTTGTATCACCCCCAAAAAATCTCTGATGAAACCTCCTCTGGAATTTCAAAGAAAACTTAGTGGACAATTAAAAAAATAAGTAAATAAAGATATTAATTTATATGCTAAAGGAGTGAGATCAGTTCTTTGGACAAGGAGTTATACTTATTTAGCATAATAACTTTCCTAAAAATACACTGGGAAGAAGTGGAAGATAAAAACAGCAGGTTTATTCAAGCTGGTAAAAAGTGAGGGCAAAAAAGTCTGGTGTAAATTACCTATGAGCTCGTCTGGGTTTGAGACCAGAAGTCTAATTTTATGGGGATTTTTAGCTTTTTTCGTCTTTGTCTCTCTGTTCTCTCAAACACAAGAATGATTGTGCCCTTTTAAAGATGAAATTCCTATTCAAGCACTTCATTTTGCAAGTTTAATCCTTTGGAGAAAGATATAAACCAACAAACCCAATCTTCCCCATTTTTCAAAACTTGTAATAAAATGACAGCTCACCCCAGTAAGAGTAGAAAACAAATCTGTGTAAGAGAAGTCCTTCCACGTCACAAATTAGGCTTGATAAATCAGATGCCTTGTCATACAAGTTTTGAATTCATGTGCCAAATTGGGGGTAGCAGGCAGGTCTGCCTTCCCACCGTGGTGAAAACCTGTCTCTGCCTGAAGTCCACGGGCAATGTGAGAATTCTTAGCCATCTGACAGCTAAAAACGTGACCCACCTTCAAAAAAGAAGCATATGGCTTCCAGCACCCAATTCTGACAACATTTTGTCCTTATTCCAATTTTGTGCCAAATTCTCTAACTCCACTACATTTTCGCCTAACATATTATTCACCTTGTGAAAGGATGTTAATCAGTATCATTGTCAAAATTCTTCTTTGGGAAGAAAAATTTCCACTAGGAAAAGGAGACTCTTAAGAAATCTTTTTAGGGGATATAACAACACGTCTTAAACACAAAAAAATAAGGAAAGAAGAAAAGGTGGATTCAGATGTATGCATTTTTATACTAACGCATACAGAATGCATATACTAAAGCAGACTACAATCTGAAAGGCAACAAAGTGAAATAAGCTTTATTTCTGTGCGCCCATCCCAAAGAAACATTATTTATATCAGACTATTTCCCTGTCTCTGATAGGATTTAGAGATCTGAGCCTTCACTCAGTCTGAAAAAGAAATTCTCGTATTTTTTCCCTAATAAAATCCCAGCCAAATAATATTAATACACAGGCACACAGTAGTAATAGTTTGGCATTATTGTTTGCATCTATCTCTTCTACAATCCATGTTCACACTGGGAAATGCACGGCAGACACAGGCATTGGGTTGACTAAAGTAGAGTCTAATCCAGCCGGAGACCATAGGCAAATGATTGCCTCCGGTAACTGCAGCATAAAACCACAACCCTATATCTGTGTCCAAGTGCATCTCCACAGTTTTTCTGGTGAAAACTGGCTATGAGAAAATGTTAAAGTGCAATACACTAGTGATGTATCATTTTTCCAAGGCACGGATTTCTGTCTATCTATGTATTTATACTGCTCTTGATCAGAAGGACTATAACCAAACACTGATATTCTGTAGCTCCGGTTTGTGTAATTCCATTTGAAGTAAAGCAGATCCAGGAATTGCACTTAGTAAAATCTCTGAATTTAACTGAACAATAATTTCAGGATGCCAACATTCAGCGAAACTGAGTACCACTGAAGGAGCCACTGGAGTTAGTTGCTCAAGGCATATATGACAAAAGGAGTGTAATAAAAGCCCATGTCCAGAAAGCCATGTGAGAGCAAACAAAAGATTAAAAGCAGAAGGAAGCTGCTAATGCTTGAGAGTGGCCAGAGCTCTTTCAGCATAGGAATGGGCCTTATCAATACTTTGTGAAGCACACTGCACACAGCTAAAAAGCATCCTTGAGCAGAAGACTTCAGACTCCACCACAACACAAGATGAGACAAACATGACCCTGAGATTGACACAAAGAGTGAAACTTTGAGCAGACTTTCAGAGATGCGACAAAGAAGTACCTGAGAGTAAACAAAGATTTCCAGGATTCCTCCACTCCACCCTTTCCAGGAGGTAAAAATAGCAGGTGTCTTGGCTCCTCACCATCCCTGAACTTCACTGGTGGTACAGCATCTCCCTCTGTCTCTCTCTTGCTCAGAGGCTTGGTCCTCTGGCAACCAGCAAGTAGGTGTCTGATACATTTTTTTCAAACTTCATGGCAAGGATTGCACTTTGTTAATAGTGCCAGACATATATGATAGCTGTCAAGCTGGTGAGTTATTTTAACACTTGGAGAACTGGCTCTGAAACAGTCAGGTAGCAAACTGCTAATGAAAAAGATAAGCAAATGAGTCAAATCAAGCATGCTACACTGTCTGTCTTAATGTTGGTTGGTACGTCTGGAAAGAAAAACAAGTCTTTCTACTGGCCAAATTCATTTTTTTAACACCCAAGTGCCTTCCTGTAATTCATTAACTGACCTGACTCACAGGTCTCTCCACTGGAGATAACTGCCACTGCAGCATTTTCTATGTACTTGAGGTTTTATTCCTTTTACCTACCTCAAATTTTTCTCTACAGAGTTTTCCTCCCAACTGCCATGGACCTATATGCACTCAGAAGGGTAGAAGTTTCTGAAGAACATTATTCTTCAAAATTTATTAGAAGGAAATTCTTAGAATTGTTGTAATACTGTATGTGCCTGAAAATGAACAAGTTAATGCAGAATTTTGTCCTTACTCAGAAAAATGGCCATTTTTTGAAGCTAGTATGATTCATAGCTCCTCTGCTTTACCATAGTCTTTTTCTCCAAAAAACTACATGACTGCAGTGAAGACTTCATTTATTAAAAAAAAAAACACAAAAAACCCAAAACAAACAAAAAAACCCTATAAAAGTGGGTCAGATATAGAGCAACTAGTACAGGAGCACCACTTTATTCAAGAAAATCAAGTAGCTTTTTCTTAAAATTCATACTATAGACTTACTAGTCAATTGGCAATTCCAAGTGCTGCAGCGACTGGACATTTATACATCAGATGGAGCATTCTGAAGACTAGTAATTCAAACAAGAAGGAAGCCTAGGAAGGAAGCATTCATAGATACTGCTAAGAAAAGAAGTTAAAGACTCCTGAAGAAGTTAATGATGGTGCAAAGGCAAAAGGACAATGTCACTATTATTACTCATGTTTTTTCTCTTTTTACACAGAGGCTGACACTGGTTTAGTAATACTTTAAGTTAGGCTGGGGTGTCCCTTCATTAAATTATGCAAGCAGCCTGAAAAGAGAGCTGTGAAAGGAAACATATTGCAGCTGGTGCAGGTGATCATCTTTTCATCCAGGCTGCCATCCTCTTCTTGTTTGCTTCCCTCCTACATGCACATATACATAACTGCTAATTTTAAAAAGACATATCCTTGAATGTATTCCCTCTGCAGATTCTTTACTACTTCATCATTTCCATCCATGAATCACAAAGAGACAGGAAAAAAGATTCTTAAGCAAAGAAATAGATATTAAGCTTTATGGGACTGCGATATGATTCTTAAAGACAGCAGTTCCCTAACCACAGTTGTTTAGAAAGTTACATTTTGTAAAGCATAATTGCAACTTAATTTTAAGTTTAGATTTTGTAATATCACAAATAAACAAAAAAGATGTATCTATGTATTGTAATTGGCTGATCATACAAATACTTATTAAATATAAACACATATGCTTTTGTAGATTTGTTAGAAAGATTCGTTAATTGCTTAATGAAAGATGTCTTTCAGATACTAATTCCTTCATTTAGTTCGACAGATTAAATTTTATATGAGGAGATATTAGCATGCATGCAATGAAGTGACAAGGACAACTAAAAAGCTTAAAATGTTAATGGATGAAGTGCAGCTTTCTTAGTTCCTCTAAACTAAAAGCTATAATCTTCATTACATGCACTAAAGATCATATTTTCTCCTGCTTTCTGCAGAGATAAGACAGCTATATTTAACACAGAAACATACACCACAATATGTTTCGATTCAGCTGCTATATTTTCATCATCATAAATAAATTATGAAAACTTTAAACACTGCATGAATGATTCCGCATAGAAAACAACAAAAATGCAATTAATTTTTATAGAAGAGAAAATTGATAGTTGACATCCAAGCAATCCAATTACTTCTATATTTCATCGCAGTAGTTTTAGGTAATTATCTTCTTGATAACCTCTCTTCACAATGTGCTTGCAGAAAAAAACCCCAAACAATTGACTTTAGTTACTAAGGCACTACAGGGTTAACGTCAACCATTGCTGTAAAAAGCAAATTACTAGCAATACCAACAGTTCAGAGTCTTCCTTTTTGCTGTAGACTGAAGTTCAATCTGGCATCATCTTTTCTCTGTCCCCAGTAGGGTGCAGGGAGCCCTCTAGCTTCCATGTGGGATTCCTACTGTGGTACATATTGGCCAGCATACAGCTGCTCTAAACAACTATTTGCATCTACAATGCGGTCATCCCACCACCTTCTTTTCAGATCAATATGATTGGGACAAACAATAGTTTGATTTTGATTGCTCTATAGTACGCTTGGGTAGAGCCGCTGAATGCAAGCGCATCGCTCAGAAACAATGGGCTGGTTCATCATCCAAAGCGTCCCTTTTCAAACAGCTGCCTCTGCCACACTCACCCTGACAAACGTCCAGAAAAACAGATGGTTTCAGCATTCATGGGCAGTTTAGTGAAAGCCCTAGAGTCAACTATTCAAGACATTTTATCATCTAGCTGATAATAGAGCAGTGCTTGGAGATAAAAATTAAAAATACATTTAAAAACTCTATTAATTCGCACCCACGTGCAGCCCCCCTTGCACACACACGAAACGACTTCCCCATGCTCTGTAACACTGCAAAGTGCAAGCACTTAAAGGAAGCTTCACTCTTAATCCCTTCTGTGGGATAGCTGCATCACTATGAAAGATGATAATCATCGGGTACTCTCACGAACCATCTATACTGCAATACCCACAAACAAAAGCAATGAATTAGTAGTTGAATGGGAAGCTTAACTTTGAGTTGCCTCGGGTTTGCTGTGGATTAAACCAGGTTCTGCTATTTTTTCTATTTGTTTGTTTGTTTTGTTTGTGTGTATCTAAGAGAGATTTTTTTTTGCTTGCTTTTTTCAGGCTAAAATACAAATGCTTTTGAGGCATTGTATTGGAAGGCACAGGGTGAGCTATGATACAGATTCTGCACATACCTATGGATAATCACATCATTTCCAACTAAGTCACCGGTATTAAGCAGCCTCTAAGGCAAAGAAGCTGGGGAACTACAAAGCTGAAGGTCTATGCTCCCTGTGCCACCTATCTGGAAGGATGTGTAGGACAGGCTGAAGAGCAGCCACGACAGTGGCTCTTCAGCTCCACCAGCCACAAAGCCTGACATGGGGTTTAGAAATGGGCAATATTATCCTTCTGGGATGTCTGGGCAGTGTTATCCTTCAGAGGATGCATTACTACTCTCACTTGCTCCACAAATCCCTAAACTTTGAGGAAGCTTAAACACCCTCAAATCACACTGGAAAGTCCAACTCTCCTTGAGGGAGGATGTGGCTTCTATGAAAGAAAAAAAGGTGTTATATTTATTATTCCTCACTTATCTTAAAAAAATTCATTATTACTGATCTGTTAACATTTTCTTGGAGATCACATGAACTTTCCACAGCAAAGATAAATGCCATACTTGGCACTGCATTAGTCCAGCGAGCTGAGCTGCTGTGTAGTCAACCTGGACACGCTTATGCTAACTCTGCTTTTCAGAGGAGCACATGGGACTGAATCTTGCAAATGCTGGGAACTTTCCCACAGCTGTACGTAAGTATGTGTACTACAGTTCTAAAGAAAAGCAGAGAAACAGAAAGCAAGGGTCAGCAATTATCGTTGCGAATACCTCAATGTCTAAAGGCTACAACTCAGAAGTAGTATTTTGGAATTGAAAAATAAACATAGAAAAGAAAGAGGGAAAAATCTGACCATATACTTTAAATGTGGATTTATTTTCTTCTTAAAAATTTTTGCTTCCTAAAAACGTTGTTCTTAATCTACTGTGTTTCAGCTCAGGGGAAAAAATACTCTGGATCCAATCAGAAATCTCCAGCGATGAAAACTTTACGGAAAGAAACCCCCGGGTGGCGAAGGATGGTACCAGCTCGTCAAAATGATGATACTTCAGTCCATGTGGCCACACAAAAAAATAGTCATCATGTATAAAGTCGGTTTTCTCCACAGTCAGTCTTGAACACTGGCTTCTCTATTTCCCCAATAAACTCTTTCTTACTGCTGTACTTGCACACAGAAAGCCTCCGAAGCCACTCCAAGTATCTGCTTCCTCTTCCAGAACTTCTCTGATGCCTCTGCTATGACATCAACTAATCATAACTGAGATGAGTATGTTATTCAGATTGATGATATTACAGCTAGGACTACCAAAACATACGACTCTCAGGAGACTGTCTAGACCCTCCTAGGGGTAAAGGGCATAAATATTCTAGGAAAACCTAACTCCTTGAACCTTTCATTTTAAATCATACTTTTAAAATTCTTCATTTCCTCATGATTTCTTTTGGAAACTCTCCAATTTATCTACATCTTTCTTTATATGCAGTCCCCAAAACTGGATTCAATACTCCAGCTGAGGCCTCACCAGCACCATATGGTGCAAAATAATTACTTCCCATGTCTTACACATGACACTCCTGTTAAAGAATCCCAAAAAAAGAGGTGCTTTATTTGCAATAGCATGTCCTTTGTGAGTTATATTTCATTTGTGATCTCTTAAAACCTCAGATACTTTTCTGCTTTCCAATTACTTCTTTTGTCTTTGTGCATTTACTGTATCATTTCCAAGGGCCGTATTTTGTACTTCTTTACCAAATTTCACTTGGTCGATTTTTATAGTGATCCTTCTGCTCCAATTCATTGCTCCAAAGTGTTGCAAACATCCCCGCCTGCCCCTGTTAAAAAAATAGAGCGTATTTTCTCATTAGCATTTTGAATGATGGATTAGATGGATTAGAGAGCAGACCTTTCCGTGAAGAGGCCAATTAGCAATGTCAGGTGAGCTGCCCCTGCTGCAGCTGGGAAGAGCACCACCAATAACTTCTCTTTGAGAACACTTTTCAACTGCTTTGCAGCCACTCATGGCGATTTCATCTAGGCCATATTTTTCAAGCTTGCTTAAAAGAATGTCATGTTGGACAGTGTCAAAAGCCTCACTTAAGTCAAGATACATCACATCTCCTAGTTCTCTGTTATCCACTAGGCCAGTTACTCTGTCAAAGCAGGAAATGAGATTGGTTTGACACAATTTGTTCTTGACAAATTCATGCTGGCTGTTTTTTATCACCTGATTATTGTCTAGGTGCTTATGAATCGTTCTAACATTTCTCTGGGGGATCAACCAGGGCTAAACTGGACTTGGCAACTGGAAAAAGGAGTATCCAGGGAATTAATGACAAGTCCTAAGCCTGACTTTCTTCAGCCCTGCCATGCTGTTTCTGTTTACTTTAAACATAGCTTACAGCTAAAGATCAAAACAACAAAACCTGGCCAACTTCTACAGTAGGACCCTCTTGCATTTAAATAGTCCAGCTGCACTTCATTGCTACAGTGCAAAGATCATTTAGATCTAGAAGAATCATTTGATCTAATTGCTGTCCCAGAAGCTGCAGGGCTGGAGTCCTACTCCCACTTTCTCCAATAAAGCCACGACTTGGTCTTGCATCTTGAGATGCATTACCTCAGACTTCCACTGCTCAGACTTTCAGGCTGGCTTTGCATCTCTACTGACACGCCATTGCAATATGCAGAAACATACTTAGTTTTCTAGCACATTTAAAATGTTACCCACTCATTCACATTAAAGGGAGTCTTCACACTGCTTGTAACAGCCTTTGAAGAAGGCTTTAAACAGCCTTTGAACAAGGCTTCAGAATGTGAAATTTATCATCTTTCCTTGTTTTCATAGTTACTTTCCCAGAAAGGTCCTGACCTTGTTTGAGACTTTGAGTAGTACTGCAATAAGAGTAATAAATATTATGTGAAAGTCATAAATCCCACCCCAGTTTATAGAATGAGAAGATATTGGGAAATCAGAAGATATTTAGCCAGGAAAAAAAGAAAAGTGGGGGATGGTAGGAAGCAGCAATCTGGGAGCATTCTGTTGCCAAAAAAAAAAAAAAGCAAAACCCAAACAAGTAAGCCCTTTCCCTCTCTGTTTTACTTCCAGTTTAACATTTCCCTGGTCACCCTTCCCAATTCTTTATATTTTTCTAATATTCAAATGAGTTCTTTCTCACGTGCACATTTTTATGCAAGAGACAAAGAGGAGATTCTTTTCTTTCTCTTTTCTATCACTTCTTCTCAAGCTTCCTCTTACTTCTTTTCCATTTTGCTCCTCTCAGTTTCCAATACATCCATGCTCACCCACAGACTCATCTCTGAATCCCCTGTCATGCATTTTTTTTCTGTCCTACTGCATAGGAACTATTTCCTAGTTCCTTTCCGTAAGTCTTCTTAACCATACATGTTTTTATACAGGTATTAAACTAAACGCTGAACATCCTTTTGCAACCATGTCTGGGTTATCTCAATTCAGCTTCCCACACTGCTGTTTGCCTTCATGTCTGCTACAACACATCTCACCCTTCGCATTTCAGAGGTTACAGAGCATCAAGAGAAGTGACACAAGCAGAGCCATGGAAATAGCCATTTCAGCACCTCTGAAGACAAGAGGGTGTAGATGAAGAAGACTGAGCACAAGATTCCACGGCACTGAACATGGCTTTACCAGAAGTCTTCACAGCCCTGAAGGACAGCTCACACTTGACTCTGGTCACGGTTGTTCCTCAGCTTTATTTAGATGAGTGATTTTGCAACTGCTGGAGCCCTCAGGTGGTCCACATACCATTCCTAAGGAGGCTACAGTAGACAGGTAATGTATGGTACACAGCAGCGTACATGTACCAGCGTCCTCGGCTTTAAAAAAAACCAGATAAGCTAAAACGGTGGTTCTAATTTTTTAAGGTGGTACTGAAAATGTTCAGTAAGACCTTGTTCCAGTACTCCTTGATGAAAATGTTTGACCTACTATAGATCAGTCCATTCCCATTTTTCGCTGTTTCCTCTATGGCCATCTGTTTGTCTTGTTTTCAAGGGGCAGTTTCTTGCAGAAATTATCTCCAGGTTTTATCATGCTCAGCACTAAATAGGTCTGCATGAATAGGCAAAACTCATTAAAAAATCAGATTTTTAAATTTCTGTTTATTATGTGAATATAGAATTTGTGTAAAAAATTCACTTAAGAATTTGTGTTAGAAAGTACCGTTTTGTTTAAAGTCAGTCTCACTGTTACCCTGCATAAATGGATTTTCCCCTGCTTTTGTGAAAGCCTTGCAGTCCAACACAAGGCATAAAAGTCATTAAAGAGGAAAACATAATAGTAGAATTACAGAAACTGGCAAGGTAATATAGAAATAGAAACATTTCCTGAAACTACTAGCTCTACTTTTTTATGAAATTACTAGGTTTCAAGTTGATGTTGTCAGTGCAAGTAACCTTGAAATTTACACTATAGTAGTTTCACCATATCAAATCAAAGGCAAAAATTTTAAAGGAAAAAGTAATTTTTGAGAGCTTATGCATTAAAACTTCGAAAGCTACTTGTTGGCCTGATGAAGGTTACTGTATTATAGACAAAAATACCATTTCTAAAGTAAGTTCCATATATTTTGCTGCAGTGTCGTCACTGTTGCAGAACAATACATGATGAAGTTTTAGATTTTTCTATCCAGTCTAAGTGTGGTGAAATCCAATCACCTAAAAGCATTAAGCAGGAGGTTCAGATTTTATACTTAGTATTTCATAGGAAACATAACACTACATCATTTAGGGGTTAAGTGCAAGATTAGAATAAAGTATATCCTGTAAATTTTGTACATGGTATAGGCTGCATATGGACAGTTCTTCCATCTGCCTAGATAACTTCAACAAAGATACAAGTAGATAAAATTGAAGTTAATTTAGTAACATGTACCCACATGATAGCAAGTCCAATTTTGATTGAAATCATTTGAGGGTTTTAACATTTGCATCTCTTCAATCAGCTTTCATTTCTTACAGAGATTCATCATCTCAGTATCTAACTGGATTGCACAAAAATATGGACCTCCATTAATTTCTAGAAGGAAAAATTGAAACTAATCCCAGAGACCATCTGGAAGGCATGAGTAGCATATAAATTCAGCTCCTTGCCTGTAAGGCCAGAGCATTTCTTTAAAAAGAACTAAAGTAATCACACAAACTTGGTTTCATCTTCAGTTACAGATGAAATTCAAGGACCTCTTTATCTCAGTCACACGTGTCTAAGCCATGGTCATAATGAAGGCAACGAGGCACCCAAACTCATAAGTCCAAAGCCATGAAGTTGGAGCTGATGACAACCATCTTTCAGAGCATTCACTTCTTCTAGCTGGAATAGTTCCAAAATCTAACAAAGACTTTCTATTGATGGATACAGAGTGGACAAAGTGAATGCAAACTGCATATTTTGGGACAAATCTTCAAACCATTTTTGATCCTAATTAAAGGTGTCTATGTGAACATCAACCTTGCCAGAAAAAAATGGAACTGTCAAGTCACAGAAAGGAATGGTAGATGACACGACCCTTGTCTCATGTTACTGCTACTTACATGTATAGCTTCACTGCAGCAAGTTTGACTATACACATAAAAAAGAGTTCATATATGCGTATGCACACTTATGCACAGGTTAAAAAAAAATTCTAGTCTTTTACAGAATCAAGGTGTATTTTTTATCATTCATTCTCTTTAAGAATAAATCTCATTACAAGATTTTGAAAGGGGTATCTCATAACAACATTAGAGATGCGTTTGTATTAATGTGTTTCCAGAAAAGACTCTGTCTACATTTTGTTTCAGGGTTGAAATGTATTTGGGGAAGAATGAGCTCATTCAGAATAAATGCTTCTTTAAATCCACTTTAATTTTTTCTCTTGAGTTAATCAGATATGACACTGATTTTACCCTGTACTCAGAACCTGTTAGGTATTCTGTCCAGCTGAAATACAAACACTGTTTCAATTACAGAGGAAGGCAGGTAGAAATTAAAAGAGGCATTGCTCCTTTAGGTTTAAAGTCGCTTGGCTAGTCAGATCTTCAAGAAGAATCTCTGTTACCGAGCTGAAGATTTAAACAATCATGACTTTCAGGAGTGTGTTTCCACCCCATTAGTGATATAGTAGTTCACATCAGAAAGAACTACTGCATTTTACAGAATTCAGCAGAGAAATGATTCTTATCTAGTACTCGGTAGCAGCAATATTTCAGGTTTTTTATGCCATGGTTTTTACAATCTAAACACAGAAATTAAATGCCTGTAGTCATAACTCATATCTTCCAATTGCTTTAAAATGGACATTTAGCTTCTCAAAGGGGTTGACAATGTCTTTTTAAATTATTACTGCTGATTTATATCACTGTAATGTGACAAAATAGACTTATACTCCTCAAATCTGAAGATAGAACAAATATTCTTTGCACACAGTAGCGGGCAAAGGTTCTTCAGAAATAAAATATGCCTGCCCTCTACTGACCATCTAAGAAACTCTTTTATTTTGTTTTTAAACAATATTTGCACCAGTAGAATTTTAAATGAAATTTTAAATTTAATTTCTTTCCTCATTTAAAATGTCTTATAACATCATGTCTCCAAATTAAACTACCAATCATCATGTGCTTGTTGCAGCCCTCCAGTAAGCTCAAAGCACGTTGGTTTGCACAACATTACATGTATCCAAATCTTTTTTGTTTTTGATCCACTGGTCTCCTGAGGAAGTCGGGGAGAGAGAATGGAGTAGCCCAGAGTTTAAAATCTGAGTGCCTGCCCAGAATTGCTAATGTAAAAGACTTCTTTTTTTGCAGCAGCTGTTACAAATCAAGAAGCAATTGTACTTGGGACATTCACACAAAATGAATTTTATCCTCAGGAGAGCTTAGAAAAACACAAAAGTGTTTGCGAAATTCGTCAGATACCAAATTTCCAGGAAAATTTAACTCAGTTTGAAATATTGTGCACATGTGCTATCAGAATGAACAGTTTTAGGAGTAACATGAAAAACAAAGATCTGGCTAGATGTATGTGGCCAGTTCTGGCAGAGACGCACAAGGACACATCTGGATTAGCCATCTCCTTTTGAGTTGCAATTTGTCTAATCTGTTTTAGACTTACTTAAAATGAGATGAACAGTCCTTTAGAAGTGCTCCCTTCCCCCATTTTTACATGCAGTCAGATGGACCTCCAGGAAGGCTCTCTGTATTAATATTTACGGTAACTACAAGCTAACATAACCCACATTAAGGAATAAAAGGAACAAAAGAAATGCTCCTCTGCTGGCAAATCCAAAGCACAAGAAAGAAGACTGAGGATTTTACCCTTGGACTCTGTGGATGAATGGCATTCCAGATAATGAACTTACCACCTTTTCTCTTGGGCTAGGTGGGACCAGTACTGACCCCAGCATAAATCAGTGCTAACTGCTTCTGTTTTCAAAAGCTTTCAGAGCTTGCCTATGCACAATCAATATGAACAAATCACGTTATGAACTCCAAACAGATCAATTACTTCTGTCCAGTTCTCCATGTGGGAACTCAAAGTTAAGAAAGTGCATTCACAGCACAAGCTAACCATCTGATCACACATACAGGACCTAAGGGTTGGGCTCTCCAACCTTGACACTGATTTTAGCAGTGATTTCAGTAAGAATTTACCCACACCAACTTGTAAGTGCTACTAAAAGCCAAAGACATAATGTATAATTAATCCATTGCTCTTGTCATTGAAAATCCATAGTTATTCACTAGGTGTAATGCAGGACTAATACACTATGCTTTTCTTTCTATATTAATGCTATGACTTTCTGTATTCACCAGCAAGTGAATCCATTCCAGTCCAAGTCTTTATCAGGCTTTGGAACTGAGTTGGTGTCTTCAGAAAGTGTAGAATGGCTATAAGCACAAAACTCTGAATAGGAGTATAAGTAGACTAAAAAATTCCATTGAGGAGATATTTTTTTTCTAACCATGCTATGTAAATAACCTGTGAAGAAGAAAAGCAACAGAAGTCATATGTTTTCATAAGCCATGTGGACAACTTGCCCTTTTCTGAATATATCTTTCACTATATGGCACACAGAGATACAGAGAATATGTAGAGATATATATTTTTCCCCAATAAGAATAATAAATAGCTGCATTTTTATGGAGACGTACACCAATGGCGCTTCTGCTACTGCTGCTAAACAGCTGCCTAATGCTTGTCTGCTACTAAGAACCAAAAATGGTTTGCAAACAGCAACTGTCTGAGGATGAATAAAAAGAAAAATCTCTGGAATGAAGTAGTTTTAAAATAGAATCACTTGCTTATGAGTGAAGCTTAAAGAACAAAAGCTTTTATAATCAATTCTCCACCTATCTGAGCATTTGACTATTCTCTCATCAATGCAATTTATAGTGTCCTGTTTTGAAATTTTTTTCTACTGGGAAGCCGAGGCTCTGCTCTGTAAGTCCACAAAGCACAGGTGAGAACACCAATATTATGTAGTGACTGGAAATCAGTCCCTGTAGAAATGAAGGTGGAACAGAGAAGATACACCAATGTTTATATCACTCACTTAAAGATGAGCTTTCAGCATAAAAAAACATAATGACAGTAGGGAACAATATGAATTATATGAACAATATACCCATATTATTTACCCCTTGTTCTTAAGATGAGACTAATATTTCATGACAGAAAGTAAGTTTCAAATAACAAAAAAAGTCACATTGACCAAATACTGATCATTAATAAAGCACACATGATGCTTCCCACATAAGCCCAAAAGGATTACTTATCCATGTGGAAGCAGTGGGTAGCAATTAATCCTCACAGTATTTATGGCAAAACTTCCTCTGGGAATTTTTCATCACTCTTTCTTTAAGAGTAGTCACCGGCAAAAAAGGTTAGTATTTTCCCTTACACAAAAATTAATCGCAACCCTTTGGAAAACCTAACTACAGCAACACTGAAAAACTGAGTCCAGAGACATCTTCACTATCTATTTCTTCCTACCAACTTTGCTATAGATACCATAACAGAGACAGATGCACAGTATCAAGAAAAGCAGCTCTGAGCGCTGCCGCTGCCAGACTATTGAGCCTCACAATGTACATAAAAAAGTGTTACCCCTGAGGCAAATAAACATAGCAAACACAGTCCTCCAAGAAATACTACACAGTATTGGAAGTTTTATGCTATATTTAAATCTTGTCCTCTCATTTTAATAAGGAAATACTGATACTGAAAGAGAAAATTACTCTTCCTGATAATTTAAAACAGGCTGTTGATTTTTGCAGTAGCACTGTTAAGTGTCCTTTTGAGGTTCACTAATCCACAGTGTCTTGCAGAGGCAGGATATATCTGTGGAGATGGAGGCTGAACAGGGCAGAAAGACACAGCTCTCTCACAGCCACTGGAGAAGTTTGAATTCCCTTGTCTGGGAGATGATGGCTTCTTTAACCTTAGCACTGAGACAAGAGATGCCAGGATCCTGCAAGGGAAGGTCCTAGGGAAGAGTTAGGTACGGCCACCACCTCCTAATGAGACAGACAACCAAAGAAGGAATGATAACCTATGCTCTGCAATTTATGGTTGAACACTTCCTAGATTAAAAAAAAAAAAAAAAAAAAGTAAAGTTGCTTCTTTAAAAGCATCTTTCGCACTTCTTTCTACTTGCATGCCAGGACACAAAACTAATTGTTGGAATCCCTCGTCTCTAAAAAAAAAAAAATCTATCACAGTAGCTTTCACTTAATGCTATACATTATAGTTCTGATGTTCAACTTCTTCCTTTTCCTTCTTCATTTCAGCTTTCTGAAACCATCTGCTTTCTGTTAAGATGAATTCTTAAAATCCTGTGAGCTGCTCATATGAAGTGAGTAAAACTTGGATTTTCTAAAAGAGGCAGAGATTTGCAATGTAAACAACCTATATGCAGCTTATATCTTCATTCAGGTTTATAGCAAGTGGGTGGATGCATTGCATAACTACACTTCAGGAGAGGTAATTAGGTACTGAAATATGCATTCGCTTGTGTAGTGAACCAAGTGCACTAACCCATACAAACATGCATATTTTTGTCCTCGCAACTGTGTTTCTATACCTTTTGAAAATGTGATCTCCTATGAGAATGAATACTCAAGATTATAAGAGTCCACAAATCCCTTTCACCACTGTCCATAACTTCTGAGCTTTTCTGTATCCAGTTACTCTTCTCCTCTTAGGAGAAAATATTGAGTGCGGTTAGATAAGGTTGCTTCACTACCATTAAAAAAGAATTATACCACGGCAAACTGTGCTTCATTTGCTTTCTTTAGGTAAATTATATAGCAAAGAAGCCAGCTGCAGCCCAGAGGCAGCCTAGCTGAGGCTACAAAAGAGGAGCATGTGCTGTAATGCATCTGCCAAGATGACCTACAGGCAGGTTCCTGCCTCATCACTGCACAGAACACCGCACGGCCTCGTTAGCTCCTACTTGTTTAGACAGGGTTTCTGTTCCCATTGTGTTGGTTCTTCTTGATTGCAAATCAATTGAGATGGTCTGCACGTTACAATATTAAGACAGCAAATTAATAAATGTCCAGATGCGGACGCCAGTGCCCAGTACCTATCCAATGCATGGGATTGCCATGGATTGGCAATGGCTCCTGTGGCATCTAACTGTGGCTGCACAGCCTAGCCCCATGTCAGTAAAGAACCCACTCACTCCCTTTAACAGCATCTTAAAAGTCTTGATCTGTGCCTCAGTCCTCCCATCAGTGGGTTATAGACAATAATGCTGTCTAGCCCCAAATGACTGTAATGACAGGATCCTCAGAAATGAGGTGAAAGATGATTGTATAACATTACGAAGTACTGCTTTATTCTTTTTTGAAGTAGATGGAGCATAGATCATTTTAGCATTTAACCACATATATGTCTTTTGCTCTGACATACTAGTTCAGCCTAAAGTTAGTGATGAAGAATATTTTTAGGTGCCTGAACCCCACTAAGAAATCATTTAAAGTCTTTTGCTTTTAAATACAGACAGCTACTTCTGTCTTCCTGAAAAGAGTGGATCACATCTGCAATACGGTTTGGCCCTGATCACCTTGGCTTAGAAAACCTCAACAATGGTACTCAGATGTTCCAGGCAAAGGACAAGTTCATATCCATAACTGAACCACAAGCTTATATAGGATCTGTACATCTGATCTTGGTTTGGAAAAGAAAGAATACAAGAGGGATGGCTGCATTTTCAAAATTTGAATTAGTAGTATACTAATCAGCCCTGGTGAGGCCACATGTGGAGTACTATGTGCAGTTCTGGGCTCCACAGTACAAGAGAGACATGAAGCTCCTGGAGCAGTTCAGCAGAGAGCTTCTAAGTTGGTCAAGGGTCTGGAGAAACTCTCTTACAATGAAAGGCTGAGTGGGCTGGGCCTGTTCAGCCTTGAGAAGAAGCGACTGAGAGGGGACCTCATTAATGTGTATAAGTATCTTAAGAGCGGATGTCAAGAGGATGGAGCCAGGCTGTGCTCGGTGATGCCAACCAATAGGACAAGAGGCAATGGCCAAAAACTGATGCACAGCAAGTTCCACCTGAACATGAGGAAGAAATTCTTTATTGTGCAGGTGACCATGCTCTGGGAACAGGCTGCCCAGAGAGGTTGTGGAGTCTTCCTCATTGGAGAGATCCAAGAATGATCTCACTGCAATCCTGTGCAATCTGCTCTGTGATGATCCTGCTTGAGCAGGGAGGTTGGACCAGATGACCCTCTATGGTCCCTTCCAACCTGACCAATTCTGTGATTCTGTGATTATATTATCAAACATATACATGGAAAAATGTCATGTGTTCTGTTTCATAAATGATGAGCAGAACCAAGTCTGACTGAGAAGAGAACAGCTGTAAGCAGTAGCTCTGAGGGAATAACGTTGGCATGGTAAATACAGCTCTCCAGAAGAGAACCACAATCCTAAAAGGTGGTATAATCTTATGGGTTCTGGACCTGAATCCCATTTAGTTCTGCATTAAACAACCATACAGTGTCTGAGTTATTAAAATCCTGTGGTGTGATGTACCTCTGGAGACACTCAAAAGATTACAAGGCCAAGCACAAGTCAAAGCACTTCTTTTGCCAAACTAATTGGTCACTGTAAAAGCACTAAATTAGGTACGTAGTTGAGTTTCAAAGAAAAAAATGGGGAGTTGTGGAGAGGGAATTGTTAATAAATCTGCCCGTTAATGAGGATATTCTATTACAAAATAATTTGTAAGTATATTAACCTGTAAAAGCAAATTGCTGATGGGTTAATGGATTTAAAGACCTTGTTATGGAGAACCATTAAATATGAAAAAGAGTACTCACAACAAGGAAAGGGTGAAAAGTATAGACTGGAAGTTAGGACTGCATTTTTTTCCACTACATCAACAGCACACATGCTGGTACAGAGATAATAGTTTATGACAGCATTTACACTTTGTTCCCTGTTTTATATATTTTATTTTGAACCCTTTTTCCTCCTCTTCACATTGTGCAAAACAAACAAATAAACAAACAAACCCTTCCTTTTTTTTCTTTTCATCACATACACATTTTTTCACTGTTTTAATTATAAATATAGATCCTATCTCTTTGAGAACTTAATGGATGACTGGAAAATTACTGGGACTGCAACAGCAGAGGTTTGAGCCTCAGCAACATGCAAAACAGATCTTTAACCACACTTCTGAATGTTACTTTTTGTTGAGGCTAAATTAATTAGTTCATTCTACAAATTAGATTCTTATAATCGAACCAAACACTCTCATTTAAACCATGCTTTGTATAACTGACATGTTTATTCTGGGATATTCAAGAATTCTTGTGAGACAATTTTTTGACCACAAATAGGTCAGTGAAGACCCTAACAGATATTTGACAGGAGGTGAAGTGAGGATGACTTAAGGACTGGAAATCTGAAAATGGTGAATACAGAACAAGAATGCTGCAATACACACTTGAGTTTTGAGGTTACTCAAATAAAACTACTGACCCAGGAACCCCAGACCTGACAACTATGGAGATTCTCAGGTAAAGCACAAACATTGAAAGGAAATAGATGAAGGAAGACAAGCAGGAAGAATGAGTGCACTGACATAGAGATGATACCAATGAATCAACTAGCACAGTTTTTAGGTCCTAACTCAAAGCTGAGAGTTTTCTCCTTAATATTCCTCTCATGGCATAGACACAAATGAACAGAGAACTGGCAGGCTGCTAAAGACACTGGCTGTGTAGGCACTTCTAGCACATACGTTTGTTATTTGCAGTATATATTACTCATGCCATTGCAAAGGCCACTCTTCCTGCAATGTTGTCCATACAGCTCTTAACATCTCTCTTGTATTTGGTTTTTACCATCCTTGTGATATTTACTGAGGAAACACCCACAGTTTCCCTGGAGCAGGCCATTTGACCACAACTCTCCCTGCCAAGTGAAAACACTTCATTTTCTCTTTTTTGGTGTTTTGTGCAAACAGATAAAAACAAGCAACAGGCTCAACATAAAGTAAGAAACCTCCAGTGTTAACACCAGAGTAACTTCAGCTACTTCAGTTAGACTGGTAGAAAACCATAATACTTAATATTATCCTCTCTTTTTTTTTTTTTCTGGGGACACACAGTCTTTTCCCAAGCATGTACTGATAGCTGCACCAAACCCAAGGTGCAAATCCTCTGACCCTGCACTATGTTCTGACTTCTCTGAAAGTGGAGAAGGGAGATGGAGAGATGCCATTCTTCATGGCATGGTTCCAACACCAGAACAGCTATCAGCAATATATATTGAAAGGAAGAAGGTGAATCATTTCTTGCTAGGAAAAGAACTGCTACTTTGCCATGAAATCCTTTGTTAGAACAAAATTTATCTAGTTTCCATCTTTTTTAAGAAGGAAAATGTTCTAAGCTGGTATCTGAAAATTTGCTTATGCAAATTCAAAGGAGACCTCTTGGACACGCTTCATCATTTCAAAATATACACTTTACACCTAGGAAAATGTATCAAAGCCACAAATGCTTTGGTCAAGAAGTCTCACCCCTCTTGAATTGACTGATGATATCATATGTTCTAGGAATATTTTTATCATCTGGCATGTTGCTCGGCACCATATGGCACAGCACACTGACAAGAGAGAAAGGACTAGTTTTAAATATTATATATATATATATATATAGGTAGATAAAAATAAATGTTACACTTCTATAGAAGTACAAAGACACTATTGCCCATTTCTATAATTCTTATTACAGGAGGGGCTCATTGTGGAAGGTATGTTTTTTGTCCTCACACTGAAATACAGAAGAACTACAGAAGCAAAATGTAGAATAGTTTCAAAAAATGAAATGTAACCCCTCAAAGAGAGCTTGAACTGAATGCAACACTTATTTTCTCACTTTGTAATGCTTCTTTTTCCAAGACTTGTTATTATTGTAATAATGACATATTAACCCTTTCTCATGGAATTAATTTCATGCAGTTAATTCAGATAGACAGGTTTTATAGTCAGTTATAATTTTTATATAGAGCAACAGCTTCAGTCCTGTCAGTACTGGAGGGGATGAAGTCTGCTGGTTTTTCCAAGAAAACTTTTTAAAGGGAAGCTCATGTCATTTGGCATTAATATGCATATATATTATCTCTCCATTTTTCATCATTATTTGAGGTAAAATGACATTATGAATTGTTCAAAATACTGTACTGAATATTTATTTAGGTAGAACTCATAATTTTTTTCTATTTGGCAAAGGAAATGTAGGAACTTTTGAGGATTTTTTGATGAGGTTACTAACTGGGTAAGATAGAACATTTAGCCCAGAAAAGTGTTCACCGTATTATTGAAATTTCTCTTTTCCTATGATACCTTCTCGATAATTCTTTGTTTAAACTTTCTGTTTCTACAGACACATTTTCATATACTGGGTTATCTTCATGTTAGAGGAGAAGATGAGATCTTGCTGTATATTTGAGTTTGAACATATTCTATACTAATACAAAACAAACCAAATGACCTCCCCCATAGTAATCTTCTGCTGCAAAATTTTCCTGCATAATTCACCATTTTAAGAACAGGATACTAAACTGAACACAAATCTTCTCAAGTCTTTGAGAACACCTTCCTGTCCGTTCCCTGTGTCTTCATCACCAAATATTTGTCTGTTTTAGGGCTTTTCCAAAGTACTCTCAGAAAACTCAAACCTGTAGGAAGTCTGACCCAATGACTGTTTATCTTCCTCCAATCTCCAGATCTTCCACCTTCTCCCAAGCCCATGCATAAAAGTCTACCCCACTCTCACAGATACTTGTGCATATGAGACAGTACTTCTCAACTTTGCTACTGTTCAAATCTTTACCAACCCATCCATGCTCACAAAGAATTGGTCCATCACACAAGCTGCACTGCACTCTCCTCCTGCCTTCCTGTCCTGGCACTGGCATGCTCCCCGTCCTTCCACCCAGTCTCACCATTCTAAGTAGGAAGAATTTTGGAAACAGTCTTTCATTCTCTTCCTCACCAAACCACCACGTCATTTAAGATTTTAAATAAAATCAGAATCTTTCCTGCATCAGAAGCACAGAGGGGTGGAGGCTTGTGGCTGTGTATAGTTTGCAGATCCCATGGTCCAACAAAGCCATGTTACTGCCCAGTTTCATTGTAGTTTCATAGTTACAGCTCTGCACTTAAGTGGTTTGGGGATGAGGGGTGATAAGAAACTGCATCATTAGTAAAGCTCTTCTCACACTATGAGGGATGCTCATCCTCATGCACCTATCCAGTATATGAAATAAAATTATTCTGCTCTTTAGGTGCCAGGCAGACAGTAAAAAAACACAATTAGAGTTTTCATCTCTTATCATTACTAAAGCTACACTGTTCAAGACAGAGTAACTATGCAGACATACACAGATGAAATAAATCACTGGGCTGGAAGCTGGTATTGCAGTAACCAGTAACCATGCCCTGGATTATGTCCAACACGGACAGTTCCAAAGTCAACAGCTTTAAAGAACATAGTTTCCAAATGTTACAGGAAAGCTGTAACTCCGGAGGGCAAAATGAGAAAGAGAAAATGTGAATGAACTAAAATTCTTCAAGAAGACTTATTAGTCAAAATACCAAAGGCCAAAAAACTACAATTTGCGTCAGTAAAGAACTGAAAACAACATTTATTAATTAGAATTAAGCAAAGAAAAGGGAGATACTATGGGCGTAATGAAAAATACATAGTCTTACCTTAAAGTTTATACTATCCATACTTTACTTCTAATGGTTATTACCTTTTAGATTTAATAATCCTCTGTAACAACATCTCTCAACCCAAGTCAATTAGTCTGTTACAACCGAGTAAGGGCACTTGGAGCCCTGACACAGAAAAATTCAAAACATAGTAGTGGTTGGTAGGACTAAAAATTAGAGATGACAGAACCAGCATATTGAAACAGTGGCAATTATGAAAACAAGGAAAACTGAACTTTGTAAGAAAGCATACTGGCTTGGAAATATGGGGAAGGGTATTCACTATCAGCGGAGGTGGGGCTTGAATTCCATTCTACATAAATAGGGCTTTAATCCACAAATGCTATTACAAAGACACTATCTCTAAAAGAGGGAAGGGAATCTAACACCAAACAGGTAAATGAAGATGCTTGCAAAAACTCAGATAAATGAAAAAATTGTGCTTTAGTAGGTTTTCATCTTAGAGAAACACATAGCAACCACCAGTGACAAGGAAACAAATAGGGTTATAAATAAAGTATTTTAAACACAAGGATAAGGAACAAAAGGAACTGGCTACCAGGAAAGCTACAGGGAAGGTCTGGAAGATGTGTAATCTCCAAAGACATGTTGGCATTGCACCACCAAGTGAAATGCTAAGGCCCACTTTGAGCAAACGGTCAGAGTACATGCTCTCCAAGACTCTCAGATTTATAATCGAAGGGATGATAAAATCAAACAGCTCATGCTCAGAACAGGCCTAAGAATGATGAGGCAGCACAGAAACATCATCTCAAAAACAGTAACGCAGAACCAACAGTACTTTACCTACCATTCAGTCCTCTCTATCTACCATTAATTCTTAAATTACTTCGTCCCCAGTCCCTCTCCCTGCCACCATTTGTTCAGTTCTCCGTCACTGTGGCTAATAAATCCCATGTGGCTGGATATTCCTGGCATTTGGTTATATTCTCAAGCCTTTGAGAACATCTTTTTGTCCATTCCACGTGTCTTCGCAGACATATGTGGCTAATCAATCTTATTATCTTTACAATATTTGCTCCTGATCACTTTTTCACCCAAAACCAGGGATCTCTGAGTCCCTGTGGTTTAGTTAAGAAAGGAGGAGAGGTGGTTTAACAGGCAGTGACAATGCTGAAGTCTCTGCACAGGTTCTAGCCACCACCCAGGGCTTGCATTAAAGGACACCAAACATTTCAATATATAGTTTAGTAACACAATATCAAAGTTGACTCCCAAATTAAAGTCTCAAGTGTGCATTTACAGAACAGTGGAAAGAAGCCAAGTTATCCACAAGATCATCTTAACTTCAGCATTTAAGGAAGGAAGGATTTGATACACAGCAAATATACCTCAGCAGCCTTGAAAATCTGGCCTCTAAGGATTATGTTTTCTATAAGGGCCTCATTAAAACAAAAATTAGAATTCTCTACTGACTGCTTTTTCTTAAACACAAGAAAAATATGTACACAATATGTAAATATTAACATCCAGAAGTAATATCCAGAATAAAACCTCACCCCCACTTCTAGAGTATTTGTAAAGCTACTAATATAATTTTACTATGACAGGACAATTTCATCCATCTTTGATTCTTCAACCTTGGGAAGACCTTGGTCTAGACAGAGTTTATCAAACCAGTTAGTGTGTGAGAAACCTGTTCTCTAATTTTTATAACTTACCTTAGCACACAGTTGTGTAATGCTGGTGTGCAAATGGCTACGCCTTCTCTCAGTTAGTTTCTAAAGTGGTGGAGGAAGGCTAATGAATTGCAGTTATACAGGAAAATATAGTGAGATTACTTCATTTAGTATTGTGGGTGCTCAAACTTCAGTTTTGTTTCAGACCAGAAACTTCTGTGCATCCAATACAGCCAAATGCCAGTAATATTCAGGCTGAACAGGAAGAACCGAGCCTACCAGAGAACCAAATCCATGAGAGGTGGAGATACATCAATTCCCCACAGTGACCAGTGATGCAGATGGTCAGGATTTCAATGACAAATGACACGATTTCTCCTGTTAAAATCACTGTCAAAACCTCATTTTGACAGATAACATGAACACCATCAGGTTCAAAGAATTTTATTTATAAATACTATGTAAAAAAAATTACATGAAAAACTGAATAAAATTTTTCAGTGGATTTAAGCGGCTGTTCAAGTGAGCCGTTCGCTGAAATGAAGGACAGATGCATGGTAGCTAAAACTCCGTGAAATACTCTGCAAATCTGTGGGTATATATTAGCAACAGAATAAAACACTCCCCTCCAACTTCTGACAAAACTGAAAACATGGAAATAAAGATGTTAGTTAAACAACCCCCTTCTGGAAGAATGCTAATTAACTTTTATAGGTTACATTTTCTTGATATACCGAAATCAAAATGACACAGCCATTTGTTTTCCCTGGCAAAGTCATGCACATCACTGATTATTCAGGTTTTGAAAACTGTGTATAATACATACTACCACCTACACAACAGCGCAACGCTGACATTTCAGCACAGAACATGTTGAAGCAGTATTTCTGTACTGGAAAAAAAGAACAACTAACAAAGACATTTCCTAGAAGGTATCCATCGAAGAGAAGAGAATAATGTATAAAACATGGGCCTTTTCTTGAGAGCCTGAGGTTACAGATGCCTTTTTCACCACATCATGTTCCCAACATAACAAATCTGGCAGCAGCACCAGGTTGAAAAAATGGAAAGCAATTTTCATTTTGATTTTGTGGAGCAAAAAAGACTTATCAACTTCTTGCAGTAATTTTTGTGAGGCACAGCATAGTTAAGGGAATTACAAACCAGTAGCCTGAAGGTCTTTGTTCCGTAATCTTCTTATTTAAAAAATGTATTAATTATTGCAGTCATCACTTCTAATAAGCCAAGATAAAATGACTGTATTCTTAATACTATATCAATCATCTTCTATTACTCCTGCTTATGAGAGAGCCTTTACTTTTCATCCACGAGAAAATCCAAGTGATCCTATATTGTACATGAGTACATAAATTTCTAAGTACTTAGGAAAAAATTAACAAAACCTTCTTGTATAACAGGATGCTCCCTGCTGAACAAGGGAGGAACTCTGCTCTGCAGGAGCCAGATACACTGGGCATCATCCTAATCCCTGCTGTAAATGGGCAACTTCAGTGAAGTCCATCAGTCCAAGAATGGTGCAAAGGACATAAAACCCAGGCTGGATCCCACAGCACCCCTGGCACTAGGCACGAGGGTGAGGAACTAGCTAGGCTTTCTAGGGAGAGGTGCATGTCCGGTGCTCTCACACACAAAGCTGAGAAACATAGCAGATGGCACAAAGTGCGGAATCCCAAGTGTGGACTAACTGCCCACTGAACTCTTGACTAATCAGCCTGTAAAAGGAGGTTAAAGTTTCCGACAATGCCATATGACTGTGCAATAATAAACTGAATTTTGCCATGAAATTTAGTGGTGAACACTCAGCATCATAATTTCAGTGGTCTTGTTGAAGTGATTTGAGTCCCAATGTGGCACCATCCCTGCAGTAACAAACTGAAGATGACCTTCTGGTACCAAAAATCAGCACACTCAACCACAGATGACATGATTTAGAGATCATCAATACAGCACACATACAGCAGGATTCCAGCACTGCCAAAGCTGCAGCACCATAGTCATGCTGCGGAGTCAAAGCACAAATCTAAAAAAAGCCAAAGACTGGTAACAGTCTGGTTCCCCTAATATGCTTTGTGGTTTAAGAAGAAAAAAAAAAAAAAGGAAAAATGCAAGCTCAGATCATATGTGAACTCTGAAAACACATTCATTTCAACACGTTAATAAGAAACAAACTCACTTTAAAGGAGTTGGACTGTGCTTCCAGTTTCACATGAAGATCTTCAAGTGTCTGAACTGGTAACAAATGGTAATTGACACTGAAGAAAATGACAACCAATGGAAATCAGTTTTAAGGGAAAATGAGATCTTTTTCTTTTAAAAGTTATTGTCATAAAGGTGTAGGCTGACAAGACATGTATCGATACTATTTAAACGATATATATCATGAAATATTTATCAATATTTTTGACACAAGACAGTCCAGGTAAATGAATATAAAGCTTAGATCAAAATAAGCACCCAAAATAGTATCTTCAGGAGTTAAATCAGAGTTAAAGGAAAATCACTTATTTACAAGTATCCATAATGTATCAGTTGTGGTTAATTAGCATTCTAAGACTATAGGAATGTTTGAGTCTGGTAGTAATCAAAGGATAGTTGGGATTTTCAGTCTACCATTCTCTTCTTATGAGCTCTCTTTGTTTTCAGAAGTTTTGCCCCCAAATTATATCCCAACTAAACTACCTACCCTACTCCTTTCTCATCATTCACCTGGAGTTATCTTCCCATTTACGTACAGTCCTCATTAATTTAGGAAGAACTGCCTAAGAAAGGAATGATTTTAAAGATGAAGCAGAAGCTGCCAACTCAGGGCTGAGCATCAGCATTATGAGAAGTGATCCTCCCGATACTAAGGAAAAACAGAGCAGAGGACTTACACTCTTCATGATTGCAATGTCGTAAATACGATTACTGATGCGGCAAATGTCCTTTCTTTTGAAAAAAGAAATAATTAAGCTCAGTGTGGCTCTGTCTGCAGGGTAGGATAAAGACAGCTTCCCAGACACTGACTGGATCCTGTCACTCACCCTCAGACTATGCTGGGATTCCCTCCACCCTACCTTCCTTCTCCCCCCACAGCTGGTTTCTGTGGGAAGAAATGCACTGAAACACAGGCAGATTTCACAATAGAAAAAAACCATTATTTTTACCACCCACACACTTTTGTTCCTACAAGAAGGAACTATCTTGCAGTAAAGTGACCAGAAGAAAATCTTAAAAATTCAACGGTAACAAACTGTGCAGCTGGAAGCTACATGAAGAGCTTCTTGTGGGAAGCTCTCACAAACTCAGGATGGATTTTGTTAAAGAAGTTCTCTTAGTTTCTACATGCCCAAAACAAACAAGAAGTACTATAATGTCAGAAAATCTTCATGGCTCAAAAATGACTTTGCAACACTTAGCAACTGTGTTATTAATTTCGTCACGATTAGAGAAAATTCACATACGATGGGGTCCCCAGCTGGAAGACAGAAGTCTTTGACTGTGTTCTGCATCTTATTGCTTATAATTGAAAAAAGGCTCTAAAGGCTTCAGCCTTCTCAACCACTGAAACAGAGTACTTCTGTTCTGTGTAAGTCAACAGAATTACACCTCCCCATACTTTTCATGAAAGGAGAATAAGCTTCAGACTGCTTTTAAAAGGTTAGTATCCCACTGGGCAACACCAGATCAGACTCATTAGCGAATGTGGTTGCACAAGTGTGCCACCTTACAGGAAGAAAAATAAGGGGTGGGCTTAGCAGAAGGCAGGAGTTTGCCAACTCGGTCTAGCCACAGGCAGCTGCTTGCATTACAGTCCTAGAAAGGAGTTTGAGAGACAAGTCACTGCTTCACAGTTTTAGCAATGAGAAAAAAGGTTGCCTAGTGATCAGGGTCATGTGGCCATTATACTTCCATGCAATCCATAAGTTCAAACATATGTAGTATTGCATATAAAAGGAAAACTAAAACCAGCCCCAGCCCTGTAAACTGTCATCCAGCATGGCTGTGTAGATGGAAGTGAAAGTGTTATTTTTAAGTAACCTCAGTTACCAACAAGAAGTGGTCTTGTTCTCTATGAACTTTGAAATTCTGTTCAAAGTATAAAATTAGAACCACATTTTCCCTCAGGAATTAGTAGCACTAAGGAGAGGAAACACTAGTGCATATTCTGTATCATACCATCAAACCAGAAATTCACATTTGACTCAGCATGTCAAATGTGCTGATCTGTCCACTTAAAAGCTTAAGTCTCCCTAAAATCAGAAGTGATTCAAAGGCTTAAAAAGAGCCATCACTTCAGCAATTCGGTGAATCAGAACACAAGGGAACTTCTATGAATCTCAACTAAACTTGCGAGTATTATCCTCTACACGGTGAGGTAAGTCACCATGCAAGGACAGTGAGATGGTGAAGATGAGGTCCTGCAAAGAAGTCATGCATGGTCAGGCTGCATGACTTCAGCATCAAGATTTCCACTCCTTCCTGTATGGCCTGGTCTGCCCTAATGTCAGTAAATTTCCTGTAAGCAAACAGGTCTTGAAGATACACTAATCTGGTTCCTCAACCAGAAAGAGCTACGATGGCAATCCCCTCTACCCCCAAGTACTGCTGCCACTGCTGGGGGGCTTCTGCAGGCACAGCTGTGGTGGAGAGAGACAAATCACAAGCCCATCTAATGCAGCCAGGTTGGCAAAACTTTGATGGTGTTTAAAATGTCCCTGAGAAATTCAGTGTCTGCAGTTCTCCCAAAAGCACCCTTAACTATTGTGTATTTTCATCCTGCAAAATAAAAACGCAAATCGCCCTGTTACACAATCCAAAGCTGTTTCATGGTAGAAATAGGACCACAAACCAAAGCATTGTTCCCTTTTCAAAAGCCCACAGCAGCTGGATTTGCTGTGATTTTGAACAGATTTTCTTACTGCAACAGTATTTCAGTTGTTACTGATGTCCTATGAACCACAAAAATGCTAAATCTACACATATCACTTACAGAAGAGATTATTTCATTTGCCTGTAGCTCCAGCTACCATTAAAGCTGTATCCTGTGAGCAAATATATAAAATAAAAAAATTCTGGGCTTGCTGAAATCTGTGGAAAATCTCAAATGTCTACAGTAAAGCCAAAAAGTCATGCTGAACACTGAAATAATATAAAGCCTGATAAGGGTCTGTTATCACTTGTTAACTGCTTTGACATAAGATTAGGAGAATTACAGGTCTAAAGGTTAGAAAATACCAGCTGTAGTAGATATTTTATAAGGAAAAAGATAAGCACAGGAAAAAAAAACCAAAAAGGACTTGAGATAAAGAAAGAAAATGCTAGACTGAATGACAGAGAAACTGCTTGAAAAAATCAAGGAAGACTTAAATGCACTAATTTTTTACCCTGTCTAAAACTGTTGAAAATCAGTTTGATCAGCCAGTCAAGAAGATTACGCTGATGTCAAGGCAATGACAGAATTATATAAATGAAGAGAACAGTAATGGCTCCAATCCCTTCTCTGGGTGAAGGAAGGAGTCTTGCAGAAGGCAGGTGTGGCAGGAAAGGTAAGAAGCTCTCAAGTTACTCTCCACCAAGTAAAAGATAAGAAAGGACTACATTGTAGCTCAAGGGCAAAGCTTCAAGTTAGACCAAAAAAAAAAATAATCCAAACATATCTTGATTTAACACAAACTCAGTGAAGTTTGTAAACATCAATAATTACAAATTTAATGGTTCAGGAAACTCCATTAAGATTCAATGTAAATTTTCTTCAAAAGCCAGAGCACAGGTCTACCCAGGACTCACGCAGGCTGTCTCCTCCTAACTAACTAACAGCTGCCATCTCATTTCTGAGGCTTGAAATTCATTCAATCATATTTTCTTAGGAAGGTCACAAAACCTTATACCACCCTGTCATGGTTTGAAAATAATGCTGAAAATAATTATATGATGCTGGGAAAGGTGAGTGCTTAGGTTGATAATCAGTATAGTGAGCAACGCTGGGGGCAGAAGATGGATACAAACAGATATTTGGGGGAGCATAAGCCTTTGTGAAGGGTAAGTGTTGAAGTCCTCATCCCTCAGGACTGCAGAAGTGACAGGGGCCTCACATGAGCAGAGCTGTTATGGAAGCAATGATACAAGTATGAACTGAGACAGCAAGAGACCAGCCACAACCACAAGACAAGGCAGGAGACCAAGTGAAATTTCTCTTCCTGATGGTTGTTGACCACCTTAACTTCATTCTTTTGTTCTCCCTACTGCTGACTGGAGATGCACTCCATCAAAACCTTCTTTTAGGTTTCACTCCATCAAATGAGAAATCCCATACAAGAAGAGCAGGGGAGAAATAAAGGACAATTAGAGGCACTGGACATTAAGGAGTCACTCACGTTTGCTGACAGATATGTTGAGGATCCATGAGGAATTGCCAGGTGACTTACCAACAAAAGTGCTTCATTTTTTTGTTGTCATTTCGTCTACAGAAAATCCCTTTACAGGTTCCAGTGTGATAAAAGCAATTAGCAAAACCCACTCAAATGAAAAAAGAAGGGTCTCATTAGCCCAGCTTACCCGCTGAGCAGAGCAATGGGAATTCATGAGGACAGTTACTATACAGCGCAGTGAATTTTGTGAACAGTGAAAAAGCAAAAAAAGCACTCTAATATCTAGCAGAAAAAATGGATGATACAAAACATAAAGCCTGCTGAAAAAGTGAAAAGTGATAAATACAGACTTTATCCTTTAGTGACATAAATCTAATGCTAAGCATCAGCCAAACTCTACAGTCAGGTTGTAATGATTATCAACAGATTGCAATAGGGCCTAAGGACCTTACCTGTATGACAGAATCCAACTGTGCTGGTTGCTTTCCATATACAGAGCAGTTTTAAGAAATTTAGCAGGTAAAGTTATATTTATTGAGGCTGCTTTGACCAGCCCAAACTTGGAAAATGAAGAGGTGTCCACTGGAACAGACTGCCCAAGGAAATTGTGGACGCCCCATCCCTGGAAGTGTTCAAGGCCAGGTTGGATGAGGCCTTGAGCAATGTAGTCCAGTGAAAGATGTCCCTGCCCATGGCAGGAGGGTTGGAACTGGATGATCTTTAAGGCCACTTCCAACCCAAATCATTCTATGATTCTATGATTCTATGTTATTCCATACTGTCTTGACAGTAAAATTCACACTTTGGCAGGCAATTAGCTAATCTGTCCCTTTCACAATCTTGAGAAATTAACTGATGCCATGAGAAGGACAGACTTCCAGTATCTTGCTGTCTTTAAGGAGATGATTTGATATTTGCCACAAAAAGTAAAGAGATACATCTGATACAGCAGGGTGGAAGCTCTAGCTGTAACTGATCCATGCACCTGGGACTAAATAGGATACCAGAAGTACAAATGGCCACGGGTGGCAACAGCAGGGATTTTGTTACCCAGAGCCTTGGGTCCTGCCCATTGAAAAAAAGCTATGGGGGGCTGACAATGTCCTGTGCATGTGGGAATTCTAGGGCAACCTGCACCTTGGAAGCCACCATCATCATAGCACATAAGGTGATTTCCATCTTCCAGTCATCTCCAACACTGCAGTCATTCCCTGAGAACTGAGCCTGGTGTGCACTCTTCAATGCAACAACCAAGGGATCAAAACCATATCTCTGTTGGACATTTCTAACACCACCAATTACCTACGAAGTTACAACTATATGCACGCTGGAGGGTTTCTTCACATGATCTGATGACAGAAACTATCTGACATTCCAAATCAGCTCATTACACTTGTGCTGAACACAATTACAAGAAAAATCTTCCTGGGCTTTCATTTTGATGAAATAAAATTGCATCACTGCAGTTTAAGTAGCTTTATCCCTCATATTTCTACTGTATACAGTGCATTTGAGACTCTGAAACTGCTGCAACACAATTTGGAGGCATGAGATCACACATATGCCTGACTCCTAAACAATGGTCTCAGAGGTATTATTAATAACAAGATATGATGAAATAGTGTGCAAAACAAAACAAGATTTTGGGGTTTTTTTATGTCTAAGCAACAAAAATAAAAGCATTGGTTCATCTGGTCCCATCTGAATTATCTTGGATTTTCATAGTCTTGGTTAAAAAATCTTGGTTGATCTATTTTCCAAAACAATCAAGCAAGCATGCAGTGCAGACACTACAGAGCAGCAGCAGGCAGTGCACACACATTGGTCCACTTAAACATTCTTGGGGTGGGAAGAAAGCATAAAAAGCAAGTTGCCTCAGTCTATACTGAATTGCCATCAAGGCACAAGCAAAGACATGTCAGATGAGCCTGCCTATGCCTTTAAGCAAGTATTTATTTGGAACAGCAGTATTCAATACTTTGAATGGGAGATTACCTTGTTTTTTTGTTCTGGATGACATCGTGGGATATCTTTCATCACTTTTAATTAAATCTTTTCAATGTTCAAAAGGACATAGGCATCCACTAATGAGACTGAATCCACCCCCCTTTCTGAAAGTGAAAACAGAATGGTAAGAACAACCTACTGGATTAGCACTAGACTATTCATCCCTCAAAGGATAAAATAAACCAAAGGCAGGACACTTGCCATGCACAATTTTAAGCACAATTGTGTTCAAGCACCTTTTAATGTAACTAATGCAGGAGACATTGCAATGGCCTAAATTATGTGAGAGGTAAGACTGGATAGGTCACAACAACGGCGTTTTATTGGACTTCTGTTCCCAAGAGAGAAACACAAAGGTTTCCTTCTGCAGAGGAGATCATGAAGCCAGGAAATATGAACTTTCTTTTGAGCCCAACATATCTCAGCATTGTCTTATTTTAGCTTCTTACCACTGAACAGCCACAGCCTGCACAGTTTTATTTTAAAGTCTTCATAACAACAAGTTTTTAAGGCTCTAAATTTATTATAGCTGATGTGGTTCTATCTGAGGAAGTCCAAAGGTTATGGAAAAAATCCTTTCACTCATAATGTGATAATACCAAGTAGGATCTACCAGTGTTTTCACTACATAAGATGCAAGAAACTAAACAGCTTATAGAAGAAAAAATAATTCTGACTCATTCACATATGCAAGATTTCTTTGAAATTTAATTATCATTTTTGTATCTTAAAGCAGCAATGCCAGAAATTGAGCTGTCTGTTCATCCACAAAACCAGACACTGCGCAAGCAGCTGTTTCCCAAGCCACTGAACACTGACATACAGGAGAAACCTCTCCAGTCCTGCTGTGAACAATTCTGTGTCGCTCCTTAACGGCGACAGATAATTTAACCTGGCTTTAAAGGATATTACGTGCAAGCTGCTAGTACACAAACTTCAAGTTTCCCTCCTCTGGTCCTCTGAAGGAGCCCACGCTCTGAACTCAGCTTGTTGCACTTGTTCCAGGGCCTGGAAATGAATCTGCATCAGTCAGGTATGCTCTGATGGCAACTGTTACTGAAAGGCCTAAACATCTTTTGTGTAGTGCACTATAAGCACAATTTCGTAATCAGATACACACACCTAAGTCCTACTGCTGTTGAATCAGAATCTTTCAGGCATGTATTTAAGCTTAAAAAGAGCACCACATACAACCCTGTCCTCCCAGTAGTTTCATTTTGCCCCCCAAATATCAATTCAGTCAGTTCACCGTGTTTTACAATTGGTTCTTGGATGACTCCTGAACTGAGAGACATTTTCACTTCTCATACAGCTGCTATTTTAAATGGGAATCGCAGAGGAACATTGCAGCACGGACTCTGGCAATACGCCTCACCCCCAGCTGTAGGTCTTGGAAATTTGCTATTTAAGCAAAATAGTTACCATGCTGAAAACTAACCTAGTTATCTTGAAATCTTTTAAAAATGTGAAAAAATATACCATCCAACAGAATAACAGAAGTTTTTGAAAGGAATACGGAAGAAACGCATAATGCACTGGAAACGTTTCACAAATACTGGTACGAACAAAAACAAAAGTAAATCTTCCAGGGAGGTTTTGTCTGTCTTAGTGAAGTATAAGTCAGTTGAGTAAATATCGTGGATCAATTCCTGAACAACTGAAGGAAAAAATTATGCCTTGTCATCAATCCACTGTTTGAGATATTTCAGAGAAGCTTACCAAATGCAACTACCAAAGCTTCTCATGCTGAAAAACCAGCTGGAGAGAATTAGCGTGGCTATGATCTACCATACCCCAGAAACTCTGAAGAGGAGCTATTGTAACCTAAAAAACCATGCCAGCACTGAAGAGAAAAACATGGAGCAGTACTTTCCAGCTAGGGAAGCAATGACCGAACACTACTGTGGCATCACATGAATGGACAAGCAATGGAAGTCACTGAAATTCTCTCTGAGAAGATAGTAGCAATTGCCTTTCCTTCAGTAAGCATCCTTCTTTGGTTAACCAGGTTAAATGAGAGTTTCTAAAAATAGGTTGGTTTTCCTTGGGGCCCTATTAAAAAGTTAGAGACCATCTCTAAAGCCTTCAGAGACCACAGAATTACACTGTGACAAAGGGGCAGATCCACCCTTCTGCTGGCATACATACAAAGGGAAAGCAAGAGTACAAAAACATTGAAATACAGACTTCTCAGAAACTTAATTTTAATCACCAGTTCTTCATAAGTTCTGTCTACTGTGCTTGAACAGCAGTAGTTCCTGCTGTTAAGGAATATATGGGTTCCTTTCGGGTTTGTTTTTTTTTCAACAAAAACAGAGCTGCTAGAGCTAATAATTGCAAAACTTCCATTCTCACACAGTGCTGAAATGGGATCATAATTTTTTTCTAAATACTATATCACTTTATAAAGTAATGAAAACGCATCAATTTTCTATGATAATTTTTTCAATATATCTTTTAAAAATTTCTGATTTTGTTCAATCTTTTTAGGCAAAGCAAGTGACGTAAGAGTTTGTAATGACCACTCGGGAGAAATCTGGGAAGTATCCAAGGCAATGGGATAAAGAAAGTGCAGGTGACTAAGCAGTTTGCTGATTTTTCTGGGGAGTCACAATAAAGCAGACAGACGACCACACTTAGCAGGGCTGCTGCACTCTGCCTTAGACATCAGAAGCAGATTGACTCTTACAAATAAGAGCTCAATGGGTACCGAGGAAGGCTGTCAGCAAGGAAAATTAGCAGCTTGTGACAAACACGCATAGGCTCTCTGCTAGGTCGCTGGGATGCCATGGGCCAGGAAGGAGACACTTCTTCAACCTCCCACTATGGAAATGAGCCTACAAGGTGCCATGTTGCAGTCCCGGTTTTCACTGCAGTGTCAGAAAGGCACAGCTGGGTGGTGGAGAGGATACTCCTTTAACATCCCATTTTAGCTTCACTTTGCTCATCTGTTCTTTCTTCACGTGCCTCCACAGGACTTGAGCAGGCTATCCGGTCAGGACTCCATGCACTCTCCAAAATCAACAGAAACACATCCGCTGCATTCAGCTAGAACCTCCTGCCACTAGGCCTACAGTATGAGAGAGCACTATTTTTTTAAGAACATTGGAATATTGCTTAGGAACTACAAGATTAAATCACGAGAAGCACAATCATAGCATTTTTCTGCTGATTTGAATTACGAATAGAAAGTACGAGCAGTTAAGAGGAAACAAGATATGTTCTATACAAGAGCCAAGATTTTTTTTTCCTGACATGTGCCAAACAAGGAGAAGAAACAGAAGAATCTGGCACTATTAAAAACAGTTTGTGGAGAAAGGGACTGAATATCTACAGCCAAGCTCCATGTGGTTTGTAAAGAGGAAACTTTTGTTTTATGGGACTCTCAGTCAGCCAAAATTCTCCCAGACGGCATGCAAATGGATATTAGCCTAAAAACCTACATGCTTCTTGTAGAAGGATCAGTAAACGGTGGGAAAAGAAAAAGAACACTACTGAAGTTTTAAATCAGAATTCAAAATCTGCCTCATGATTGAAAAAGTTAGTTTACCAGACAGCTATAGTGTCATACATATATGGTAAGTGTCTTGGAAAGGAGAGGCAGCACATTAAAGCACAAAACTAGAAGTCAGGAAAATGTGTTCCAAGCCTGGCTCCACTACCAAGGAGATCTATAAAACTTGGATAAAAGAGAAAAAGACTGCCAACTTAACAGTGAGATTTTCCTTAACTTCATATAGTGTATTAACATTGCACTTATGCTGTTTCTTTTAGCTTCTGTATTTCCCCCACTCCCTGGCATTATGATGCACTAAGTTAAATACGTGACTAGATGGAGTACTGAGAACAGTTATTTTACTGTACTAAAACAAGCCCTGACCAAATTTTTAATCAAAACAATAGACTAAAAAAAACCCACCAAAACAAACAAACAAAAAAACCCCACACAAACCCCCCCCCCCAAAACAAAAAAACAACCAAACAAAAAACCAAACCAAACAAAAAACCCAAACAAATTTTTTTGGGACCATAATTCATATAACTGAGCAAAACACTAAAGTGCCTGACAGGATTCAACAAGCTTAACTGAATATTGCACAAATACAGCACCTACTGCTCATATTTCAGCATATAGGAGAAAAGGAATGGACAAGCAACAGATCCTCAGCACACGCTGAGTGGCTATACCATGGAAGAATTTTTTTCAGCTTCTCTGACAACTCTATGAGTGCCCAGCGAAGCATTCGTCTGCATTAGCCGTAAATCAAGAGACCACACTAACCTCCAGTTTACAGCAGGGGAACTGAGGGGAAGCACACAAGAAAGCCTGCAAGCCTGGGACTCATCCAAGTCCCTGCATCCCACTGAAGTCACTCCTTGCTGGGGGACCTAAGGCCCAAATAGATTTGTGGGTCAGGACCCCAATCACTCATCCGATGATGTGGCTCTCTAGTTATATCACCGATGATTAAAACACATCACATGGAAAATTTCGCCATCATGCTTAAAGGAGAAGTAGTTAATATCTTGTGTAAGAGGATACCAGGCTTAGGATTTGCCCCTTTGTGTCTTCCTTCACACCAGCCTTTATATGTAATGTTTCTGCTAAGATCTGTCAACCAGTGTGCTTTCCTTCTCTAAATATAGTGGTAAGCATGAATATAATTTTTGAAGCACTCTGTATTCACTTGGGTTGTCCTCATTCATACCTCTAAGACTTTCAGCTTGGAGAAGGAGCAGAAGGGTTAATCGTTCAGAACTTTCTGTAAGCTCTGTACATTCATATACAGTGCTCTAGATGGACACTCCATGCTTCATGTTGCAATGGAATAATAAAAAGAGCTGAAAGCAAATTCCTTTAGCTCTCACTCTTTAATTTCATTTGGTCCAAAGAATACAGAACAAAAGTAAGCAAAATCATGCATTCCAAGAGAAAAAAAATATTATAGGCCTTTTCCAAAAAAAACACTAAGGAAAAAACACCAGAAAGTAAAAACTATTGTATTATACTGAGAAACCTGAAGCTAGCCGTTCTTATTGCCACTAAAAATATCTCCACCCCCCACACACATACATTTACCACGATGGCATCTACTGATGGGTTCTGGATACTAATCAAGACCAGACCAGGCACAAACTATAAAGCTGAACAACCCCCAACAAAGTAGGTCAAGAAAACTAGGAGGGAAGGGAAACTGTTGCTAGGTGGCAGTGTACCTTAAGCAAAGAATACTGTAAATCATAGATTATTGGGGAAGTTCATTATCTGCTAAAAGAGGTCTCATCTTCAGTGTCATCTTCAAAGTTTTGGTAGGAAGCAGAACCCAAAATGTACATGATACACACACTACACATCAGAAGGATGAGAAGCAACACTGAAAAAATAATAAGAAAAATAGAAGCCTGTCTTGAGACACGCTACTGTGCAAGACCCATGACATAACAGCTCTCCAGGTCTATTAGTGCCATAAGAAAAACCAAAAGCCAATGAAGGGAGTCTTGTACACCTTGAGAAGATTATGGTTTTGTTTACTTCATTTTATTCTACCTTCACTTAAGCTCTGACTAGAACAAGCAAGCAAAGAAATAAGCTTCCACCACATCTTGGCACAGCAGTGAACAGTTGACAGAAAACCCAAGTGTGATGGTGAGAAAGGTTTTCTAAGGCTACTTAAGAAACAGAACTGTTACTTTTCTGCCTTAAACAGCTTCAGTCTTCAGTCCTTTTCAGAGTGGACAATGACAGTAAACAAAAGGAGGTAATGAAAACGCATGCACTCCCTAGAACTCCAATCAAAAGGACTGAGGAAAAGGCCTCAGTTGAAAGCCAAGGTAAGAAGTAAGAGGCCAGATTTTTCTGATATCCTTGTATCTGTCCTTCCTGATGTTCCCTCCAACTGAAAACTACCTTAACATATTGCCTAAATTAGCAGAAGTGGTAAAAAAGACAGGCTGATGACATCTTGTGAACTACAATTCACTTGGTAAGAGAGCTGTTAGCAAGCTCACAGCTTGTCACAGAGAAGGATAAGATGTTCTTGAAGGCAAAGACGAAATCTATATTCTTTTCCACAATATCTGTCTGGGTTCAAGAGAGCAATTTTGGGAAAAAGTATCTTAGATGAACATGCTTGTATAGATTGGAGGTATTTTAGAGAATAGAATAAAGGGGAAAAATGAAAGGCACTTTGCTCCAACAGGTTTTAAATCCGTAGCTCATGTCACAGCAAAATTCCTTCTGAGAAATGTAATTCTTCTTATGTTGACTTTAATCTACAATTATACTGTTAAAGTTGTTTGGGTTTTTTTAATAGCATACTGTGATGCACTGCAGAAACAACATACTAGAATGTAAACGTCCCATCTAACACAGCATGGGAATTCCTATGCTGCTGTACAGCAAGACCCACAGAGAGACGCGCCATCTATCATATCATTCCTCACAAGCAATTTTGACTGTGAAAACCATTTATAGTAATTGGTTTGGGTTGAAAGGGACCTTAAGGACCATCTAGTTCCAATCCTCTGTCACAGGATGGGATACCTTCCACTAGACCAGGTTGCTCAAAGCCCCATCCAACCTGGCCTTGAACACTTCCAGGAATGGGGCATTCACAACTTCTCTGGGCAACCTCTTCCAGTATCTCACCACCCTCATTGTAAAGAATTTCTTCCTAATATGTAATCTAAATCTGCCCTCTTTCATTTTTAAAGCCATAGAATTACAGAGGGAATACTTTTTGCAAACTCTTTCTCTGATGTAACTCACATCTGATGTGTGTTAACTTTCTAAGCACTTATAAACCTGTGATGAGTATTACCAGGTTCCCTCTGTAATTTCTTTATCTGAAAAACTTTTGGATTCAAACCTCAGAAGAAGGATCCAATTTCAATAGATAAATACAGACATAACAATCTTTGTTCCCCTTCTCTCCTTTTATTCCCTTCCCCAAAGACAGTGGTTTTAATTTGTGGTCACAGCCTGAGCCCCTTCCCCTTCCTAGTAATCAGCAGCATCTGCCCTGCAAGGAGGGAGTCAGAGAATACCCCAGCCTTGTCCACAAATTGTTGGTTACAATCTGTGATCATTTGCAGTCATGGACCCACAATAAAAAAAAAGCAGCCAAATATAAACATCAATTTGAGCAAGAATCCACTTCTACAACTATCAAAGCCAGTAGGAGACAGCCCTGTGGATCTCCAGGGCCCTTCACTGACTTGGGCAACATCACTGCTGGAAGACAAGCAGGAGTTAGCTTCACCTGCTATCTCACCTCCTGCTCCATGGGACCATGCACAACTAGTTGAAAAACAGTTTGAAAACACCAAAAAAGACCCCACATAAATCTGGGGATGACTTAGACATTTTATAAAGACAAAAGAGAATAATCTGTGCAGTCTCCAGCCTAGGAAGTCATCAGGTTTTGCCATAGCAGAAATACTTTTGTACAGCAGCAAAGAGGAAGCACTCTATGAAGAAAATACATTCCTCAGCAAACAGCCTAGATAGGCTTTTCTTCATTAACCAGTAAGAGGGAGATCCCTCTGCTGCATGCAGAACACACTGAGGCTCATCTGACATAGAAGTTTAACTCAAAATAAATTTTTTCTGTGATTATGGAAACTTTTGTTCTTCTTCTGTTTCTGCACCATCTGTGATACAAAACCTGGCAAAGACTCCAATTAGTTTCCTTTGTGTTATTACCACCATAAGCACTCAAATGATAAACACTTATACAAAAGGAAATTCCTCTTCCTTTCTACCCTGTCTCTAAAGAGCAGATCTAAATACTTTAAGAAGAAAACCGGTACTGAACTCACCCTGAAATCTTGTAATGCCAAATTACACCGACTTCATCAGAAAAAGGCAATGGCAGATTAAGTCAATCAACACCTCTTCTGACAAAATCTTTTCTCCAGTAACAAGCACTCAGCCTGAGAGGAATCAAGCAGAAGCACCTTACACCAGGAAAGGTGAAATCCTGAAACATCTGCTTAAGCAACATCTGTGATGGATTTAAGAGTTCTCTTCTCTGGGATACACAAACCCTCGTCAGGCTCCTAGAGGTATAACTCTTGGAGCCACAGAGGTGGTTGTGCTTTGCCTCAGTGGAGCACAACAGCGGCATCATCTAGCAAAACAAACATACCAAACCTTGCGATGCAAGTTAGCACTTAGTGTTGTTTATTTATGTACTTAAACTCTTTATTTATATATACACATATTTGATTATTGTACCTATCCTGATGGAACCCATGCATGGCTGTGGTTAAGATGTCAAATTTTATTTTGGTCAAGTTTATATTGGTACCCTAAACACAACAATCCCCTTATACAGAGTCTGCACACTGGTACTAACATACTAACATTAGAGCAATACATTAATTTACATAAAAACACATGCATACGTGAAGTAGCCACAAAACAAATATTGTTTGCGTTTCTGTCCAAATGGGTGTGATCCAGGAATACAACCTTGACTTTGGCATTTATTTATGCTGTAATTTCCCAACAGTCCCTATGTAAACAGGTTCGCATATGTTTACAGTGGATTCCTGAGGGGAGGGGTAGCCTCACCTGCTGCTTAACAAACCCTCCCTGGGTTTGTTAGATTCAAATAGAAGAGAGGGAAAGAAGAAATGAGACATGTGGAGGACACATGGGGATGGATAAACAGATAAGGGTCAGATAAGTAAAGGGATATCACAGACTTGCACCAAATCTTAGGAGCATGAACTAAGACCGATCCCTATTTTTTAATCTGCTGCACCCTTAGTACAGCTTTTCTTCCTACTGATCAGAAACGGCTGTTGTCGACAGCCAGGCTGCTCCCAGGCACCTCTCCAGATAATGCATAATTTCTTTTCTTCCTTCATGCTAAAAAAAAAAAAAAAAGAATTAATTGCACATTTTACTGGAGCAGGACAGTACCTCAACACCAGCCCCTTATGCTGAGGGCTGTGCTATAAAGAGGTTGATGGTTTATCCATTTGTTATTTCCAGTTGCTTGTATGCCAGTGCTTTGTATACTTCTCTGAGAAACAGCACAGGATTTAAAGTGGTTTATTAATCAAACAGAAGTTTGTTTTTTTTTGGCAAGACAGTACACCTTCTTGCTGAGGCCTCCTGTACAATATCATTCTGCTGTGGCACAAATGTCCAAACAATTTTGCTGTAGATTCTAAAGAGTGCACTTTAAAAACTCCACAGCCACAAGGGTTATAAAAATAACTCGAAATGGGTTCTTTGATCCTTTTCCCCTACCATTCACATCTGGCTGAAAACTTTACAAGCAAGAGCTCTGCCTGTTTCCATTTTCAAAAATTCAATTTTTTTTTAAATTTTACTAGAATTTCGACTGATGGCAGGCACAATTTTATAATATGGCTGACCCAGTATAACAACTTCTAGCCTTAAAACGACATCCAATCCCATTTGGCCTGACCATGTCCTTCCTGCTCCCCTTTTGTTTACTGTGTTGATGTTCTTTAGGGAGCTAGACTTGCAGCAAACTAAAGCTATTAAAAAAATTAGGGGTTTGGCTGGTTTAACTCCCAGAACCAGTTTACAGAGGGTCAGATAAGCAACAGGGATGATGAGGAGGAGGAGGAAGAGTGACCAGTCAAGCAGCAGCTATCCATTTCATAAACCAAGCTGAAGCATGAAGCCGCATCACAGACTACTCTGTCAAGTAGTTTGTCTTATGGGATGACCCCAATCAAACACTGGGATCATCATCTGCAGAACAGACACTGAAGAGCATCAAGTATTGGTTACACTTGATCAAGCATTTCACCTCATCAAGTGATAAATACCTGTGAAAATGACAGTATATAAAATAACAGGTATTCAGAAACAGAAAATATAGTTCCAGACAGTACTTCTTTCCCCTCAAAAAGAGTGCAAGTTCTTCTTAAAGCGTCCCAAAACACGTGTGTACCTTCTGTGACTCCTTAGATCGTATAGCTGACAGAAACTAAAGGCAACCCCATGAGATACACTAACAGAAGTCACCAGAATGTCCATGACCCGAGCTACTCATCACAGAGAAAACTGGCAGCGAGGGCCGATGTTGCAACCCCGCAGCGGCCGCAGGTACGGCCTGCGCACCTCGGGCTCCGCGGGACGGTCCCAGGGCCGCGCCGGGATGTCCTGCGACACGAACAGCTCGCGATCAGGTTCGCAGCAAACCTCAGGGTCACGTATGTTTTCACACACGCCAAACTTCTCGGAGCCTGGATGTGTGCTTCCTGCACACCTCCTGTTGGAGCACGGGCTCCCCCATACCCACGGGAGGCGACACCAGACTCCCACGTGCCGCGGTCAGGCGAGGAGCCACCGCCCCCATCGCACCTCCCCGGCTGTCCCGGCCCCCGGGAGCGCAGCTGCCGCCGCGGTCCCCCCGCCGGCCCCGGCCGCCCCGGGGCCCGCCATCGCCGCCCCCCCCCCGTCGGCCCTCGGGCCCCGCCGCCCCCGGCCCGCCGGGCGCTGAGAGGGCGTCCCCGCGCGGGGGGGGGCGGGCACAGCGCGGCCCAATGCGCGGCTCGGCGGCGCCGCGCCCGCCCGGCGGTCCCGCTCCCGCGGCGTGGCCGTGCGGGAATGCGGCGTCCACCCCCCGCCCCGGTACCTTCTCCTCCTGCAGAGCACGCACGCGGCCCAGAGCAGCAGGGCGGCGGCGGCGGCCGCCCCGCCGTAGGTGCCGAGCGGCAGCGTGTCGGGGCCCATGCTGGCGGCGCTCGCCGCTGGTGCCTCGCCGCCGCCGGGGAGGAAAGTTTCGCCCGTCCTCCCGCTCCCGGCAGGAGAGGATCCCGGCCTGCCGTCCCTCCCCGCCCACCCCGAGCCCAGGGGGCTGGATTTGGCTGCCGGGAGCCGGACTTGGCGAGCGGGCCCGGTGCGACCCGGCCGGCTCCTCCCCGGGGAGCGCCCGGCGCGGGGAGGGTCGCGCCCGCCCGCCCCCGCGGCCTCCCGGCGGCGGCGGAGGGAAAGCCTCGGCCTTCGGCTCGCGGGGAAAGGCTCCGATGTGGCGGAAAGGTCCTAGGACGGAGACCCCCCTTCATCCTGGGTCTCCGTCCTCCCCGCCCTCCAATCCCTGTCAGCTCTCCCGGCACCCTGTGAGGGTCTCGGGGCCCTGCAGAGGGGCTCGTGTGGCGGAGCGGCGGTGGCGTGTCCCCATTGCGAACGGGGCTGGGTTCGGGCAGGTAGCGACTCTGATATCCCGTTGTCCTCTGCTCGGTTTTGGTACAGACAACCGATGTGTGTCCCCCGCTTAAACAGCAGGACAACACCCCACCATCTTCATAAAACTTCACTTGAGATAGGATAAATGAGATATGAATAGTGAGCGTTGCCTTTTGGCGTTGTGCTATATGAGAATAATGTGGGTCCAGTCCCCCACTGTGCCAGTCTCTCTGATGTGTTATGAAGAGCGGAGGAGGTGAGAAACCAAAAACTGAGGCAATGGGGAGATCCCCAGCGTGAGGAAGTGGGATGAGGTGGAGTGACTCAGAGGTCCAGGTAGTTTGGTACTGCATGGCAGGACAGGGACTAAAAAAATACCCGGGCAGCAGCAGTACCTTACAGCTCCACTGCCATTTGGCACAATGTACACTCCAAAATGTTGCTGTGATGTAAGATACCGTTCAATGCAAATTCACACTGAAGGAGTAAGATGCTTCATTTTCTGAAATTGTGGTTCGGTTGAATGCTGACAGACAAAAAGTTCACCTAGCTTGCTTACTCAGCTGCATGTATTATCATGCATTATATGTTTCACAATGTTTGGTGGTTTATACATTCCTTTCATCTTGGAAACAAGTTGTACAACACTCAGTCTTCTGGCTTGCCCTGTTGTAAATTTTCTCAAAATTGTAGAGTCCCAAATGTATCTTAGCAGATAAAAAGCCAGTTAGCTAAAAACCATCCTGAACTTTAAAAGACTTCATCATTTTTAGCAGCTTGAGTCATCTCTGACCGTTTGCAGTCATCAGGGCTGTGTGTCTTCTTCCTCAAACATTCCTGTTAATTTCAATTAAATACTCAAAAATGCCATTGTATTAATCAGCAAAAATCTAATTAGTGTGTCTCACATTAAATTTTCTCAGAATTGGGTCACTATTGCTTAAAACCATCAGCTGTCTGTCCCTCCTGAGACTAAAAACAACAGAAACCCTTGTTGTGCAATATGATGCATAAAGGGAAACCATAAGAGAAACTGATGTTATACTTGTAGTTCTGTAGGGCTTTTGGTAGGGAACTATACTTGAAATCCCCAGCTTGGGAATCCCAGGAGGTTTCTTAGCTACTAGTCCAGTAAATTCATGGAAAAGGAGTAATTCAAGATGTTGAGATGTAAGAGATTACACAGTAAAATATTACTCATTTTACAAGTGACCTTTGCTGTGAAAATTTAGTGTTTCAGTTCAGTTTAATGAGAAGTAACTGTTCATGTACAACTAAATAGCTATGACAGCTAGAGTAAGCCCTCATCCACAATCAAACATCAAAACACCAAGATCACTGTATTTCTGGCAGAGGATGTGAAGCGGTTACAACAGCCTTTTTTATTTTACACTTTTCATATTTGCTGAAAGTTACTGTCTCAGGTCAATTGCAGATGCAAAAACCACACCTCACACACCAAAAAGCACCACACCATCAGCAAGACTGTGTTATTTTGAAATACAGAGAACACAACCTGAAAGGTCCTAAGTACCCTAAGAATGTTGTGTACTGTTCTGTGTCAACTCTTTAAAAATCCCAAGAGGATGGATTGAATTCTTAACTAGCAAAGGATTCTCAAAGAGCTAGAAACTGAAACATGTTTAAGTTTGGTGTCTTATATATAGTATGTATTACGTCAATGCAGATCCAACTGGATGATATTTACACATAACGTACCAGTTAAAATTATAATAGATGTATCCGTAGATATTGGCATCTCAGCTAACTGGAGAAACAGGGTGAGGCTGAACAGTTCCCTTTAATGTAGCTCTAGCAGGAAAGAGGAAAATAATTTAATTTTCAGAAGGTGCAACCCTAGTCTTATAGTGATATGGTCTCATGCTGAAAAATTAGTTTTTTGAGGCTTGGAGGGATTTTCAGTTTCAAGCTGTCATGAGATCTTTATGGAGGTATCGCTGCAGCATGGTCATAAGTGAGGAGAAAGAATGCAAATGCTGTTATATTTGGAAAAGGATAATGTTACTTTCCAGCTGGATACAACTGTGTCCAGTTGTTATCCTTACTGGTGGGGTGTAATTGCTGTTGTTCCATGACAGTAGTATTGGCTCCTTAGCAAATTTCTTCAAGTGCTGTTTGTGTGATTAGAAAACTGCTAGAAACAAGCACAGGCTCGAGAGAGGTGAAGGCATTTCCAAATACCCACTGGGAAGGGACAGAGAATTCATGAGATAAGCTTTGAAGGCTTTTCAGTTGGAATACACCAAAGATTTCAGAGAGGTTCCTAATACCATGGTAGTAAGCTTAGATAGATAGATAGATAGATAGATAGATAGATAGATAGATAGATAGATAGATAGATAGATAGATAGACAGATAGATGCTCAGCTACATTTCTCCTGTTTAAATTGTGAACATTCTGTACATATGCTACAGTTCAAAATGCATACTGTGTGTATGTTTCATACTGCCAATGTTGTAAGATGATATAGATCATATTTTTTTGTCTTATGAAAATGCAGAAGACTCAAAATAAACTTTGAACAGTATATACTGCAATCTGTACTATATGTTACACATCACAGTGTGATTTTGCTATGTACAGCACATGGACAAATGCCTGTTCTACTGGGTAGCTTTCATGTGCACAAGGATTTAAACTCCCAGGCTTAGACAAGAGCAGATTCTCTATCACTGAAACACCAGTGACATAATGTGTTATAAATGATGGCAGGAAGAAGGCTTACTTTTCTACTCGCCTAACACTACTCATTCAAAGGCTATTTTCAACAGCTTATAGCTTTGCTCTGCTGCAACCATTACAGTTGCAATACTGCAAGTCCATTCTTGCCTTCAGTTTAAATGTGCATGCAGTATTTCAACCAAAACAATGTGTGTATTTTTGTGAGCAATGATAAGGGAAAATACCCGTGGTAACATTTTTAGTGATTTTGAGAAACGGCAGTGGCATCAGACTTTGAAATGAGGTCAACAAATTAACCTCTGTGTCAAAGATAATCTGTCCAAATTTATTTAGGTTATAAGCCCCACAAGAAAAGAGGTTTTGTACACTCTAATGACCTGCTGGACCTTTGGGGCTTAATTCCATGAAGATGCCACTGGAACTGGGTCTGCTTCCAGCTCTTAGCTCAGCAGCTGTTTTCTCTGGAAGTGAAGCTCTGAGCTAATAGAGATCAGGCTGTATTCAGGGCAATGAAAGTAAAAGCCTTTTTGTTCCCTGCTCTCCCTCTCCCTTCCTGCTAGAATACAGGCAAAGGGAAGTGCAGTGATGTAAGTGTAGAACGGAAAGGCTACAGACCTCTCAAATCTCACTCACTAGATTCAAGATTAATACATTCAATTCTCACTTTGTGTTCTCTTCTTCGAGAACAGACCAAGGTGCATTTAATGCTTTTGGAATGGGCAGCACTGCAGCCTCTCTCACGTGGCCTCCTGTGTCAATCACAGCCAGGTGACCTGATCTCTGAACAAGACCCCATGCTGAGACAGGTGAGAAGTCCCACTCATCTGCCCCTGCATTTCAAATGCTGTAATCCACTGTCATGTGAACTACCATGCCAAACATATACCTATTACATGCATCAGCATATGTACTCATATTTTGTCAGAAAAAAAGGAGCTGAGAGGTCCACGGGGCAGGAACTGAATAGGCAAAGAGATCATGAATGGGATCCAGAGAGGGAAAAAAAAAGAGGATTAGGAACAGATGAGTACAAACTGGGGATGAATGGGCATGAAGTCTGGGACCCAAAGGAAAGAAGAGAGGAGGACAGTAAGAATAGAAAAGATTTTTAAGAAAAATGTGACAGAACAGACAACTGCCTCAGTGTAGAGATTAAGATATGGAATTGCGATATGACTCAAAGGGGAAATCCAAGAGAGGTGAAACTGTAAATGAGTGGGAATGACAGCACGAGAGAGGAGAAGCTAAGAGGACTGAATTGGTTCCTACAGTTTGCAGTCTGGGACTCAGTGGGAAAGAAGAAAGGGATTTGGATCAAAAATTGAAACTGGGAAAACATAAAAGTGATGGGCAAGAGGATCAAGAGGAGACCAATAGAAGATGCTCCATCTTCCTGGATGCAGTCTTACTTTGTACAACGGCAGAGCCTCAATAGACATGGCCCTGTTTCTCTATACTGCCATCTCTGCCACAAGTCATGCAATCCTGTATTTTCCCTTCTGTTGTAGCTAACTATCATGTGGTCACAGTGAGAACTGTTAGGTTACTTCCTAATCTGGCATAAAACTCATTCACTGAAGGAAAAGAAGGAATAGCTAGCATGCCATCAGATAAGCCATTGAATCAAATCATTCTGAAGCCATAGATTCTTTAGCTTTCAAGGAGATGGACTGGCAATCTAAGATGTGGACTATGGGAAAATGAGACATCCTATTCTGGGAGTTAAATACTAGGGAGCTGTGCTACAACTGCCACGAGGGAGAATTTTTACATTTTCACTGAGTTTGTAATGAGAAAATTTTAATATATACAGATATCTACAAGGATGTAATTTAGGAATGAGCTTTACAGATAAACCTAGATTATGTAGACAAAGAGAGTGGAGAGCTCCTGCTTCTTCCTTGTCGTAGATGGAAACATGGTGTGGCAAGGAGGTGACTGCAAAAGCTGTGGCTGTCATGGCTAAGTTAACTCAAGATTCTCCTTTATAGTTATATTCCATCCACTTCTGCGGTTAATTTTTATACCATCATACCACTCATAGGCTAATTATCTGATACACCCTCATTTTCTGCAGGTTAATTTGAGAGCTTGGGTCTATAGTTATCTAGATGTAAAGAAACAGTGATGTGTTCAAGACTTGCCCTTTGAACACATAAAGCACTTTTAGCATAAAAGCCCCCCAGCATTTACCTGCCCTACAGATAAGCTTCCATGAAAATATTAATGCTGGTGTGCCCTAAACAAAATTTATATTTGCAATATAGTAAAGGTATTCAACTGTATGCTCTGAGTAACATAATAAAATTTTGCTGTATTCCCTGCACAGGATTATATATTAAGAATTTGGCAAAGTTATCCTAAAAAATTGATGGAACTACATCATACTCTACCTTCATCGAAAGCCCACAGTTCTGGATTTTCTAACTTTCTAATAGCTGACTTTGTAACCTTCAAAATACACTTTTTATTTTTCATTCCTATAATTCAGTTTTATTTACCTTGGGAATACTGCAATCCTTGCTAGCAGCAAATATTTGGGGCAACTAAAGTGTGTTTGTACTACTATAAAAACAAATATCATGTATTAACTCATTAACTGGCAGGTGTATGTATATAAACAACATCTGGACAGTTTTCATTTCTCTGGAGTACTGAACACAGCTATAGCACAAACTGGAAGAGAGGAGAGGGAAGGAGAGAGGAGGGGAGGGGAGGTGAAGGGAGGGGAGGAAAGGAGAGAGGAGGAGAGGAGATAAAAAGGAGTGGGTGGGAAGGGAACATTAAAGATTCAGCTTTCACAGTGCTGTCCATTGTAAGGATGAATCAGCTGTAGGGTGGAATATCCTGTTTTGCAAACAGAAACAGTTCAAGAGAAAGTCTAAAGAGTACACAGTTACCCAAGTGAAAAGAATGAATGATTGAAGATTGCAGATGAAAAATCCTAGAACTATTAAGAAGTGTATTATTAATGGACTGGTATTATATGGAGTGGTATTATATGAGTCAAATGGTAAACATAGAAGCAGTGAAAAAGGAGACAGTAAAATCCAGACAAATTTGTCATCAGGATGATAATACAATTGTGAATCCATTCACAGACATTTCTGAAACCCCACATAGGGAAATGCATGATCACAAACAAAAGAAAATCAGTGGCTGGGGTATTGCCCTAAAATGATTAAGCATTTATGTCAGGAGCGCTAACCATTGCAAAACAGGGCAGATGCTTATGGTAGATATGTTTAAAAAAAATACAAGAAAATGTTTAAAAAGGAGACTAGACCTCCTAAACTGAAATAAAATCAGAAATACACTCAAAAACTTTTGAGCTGTCTTGGCAAAAGCAAAAAAAGTGGAACAGTGCTGGTCAGATCAAAGTGCAGTAGAAAATGTTTCAAGAGCAATACTAAGAGTTACTGCACACATAGAAGTTAATTAGCAATAAAACACAGGGTAATTATCAACTAAAATCATTTTTTATGTAAAGAAGGGGAGATATGCACAAGTTTTGAATGCATGCTTGTGTTTTCACATTCACACTGAAAAGAAATGCAATTAACAAATAAGGATTTAGGGAAAAAAGGCTCATATAGACCTGAAATGTGACTTAAATAGCATGACTCAGGGACAGGATTTCTAAATCCTGATATCTTAGACTGGAGCTGATAATAAGTCCCATGGTGCTAACTATACTTCTGCACAACCAGTTTTTGTTTTTATTTGTCATTTTTGGACCACGGTTTCAATATATTAGTACTACAGATTTTTTAAACCAGGTCTTTAGGTGCGATGAATTTTTATTCTTTGGGTTTTGTTAACTTACTGTAGCTCTTGTTCCTCTGATACTACTTTGGATAGTGGTTTTGCTGATCAATGATGTCATGATTAAAATATTATTTAAAGGATTTGAGTTTATATTTTATTGTACTTAATAATTTGAAGTAAGCCTGTGAAAAACAAAAGGCAATACATTGTAGTACAGTACATCCTTACTCCAGTCAGATTGTAATCTTGGGCTGCAAATCTGTCAAAGCCTGAAGTTGGCCGGTAAAGCCACTGGGGTTGATAAACGTGTGCCTCCCTGTGCATGGGGCACACCTATGGGCGGTGTTCTGATTGGAGAAATTGGGCGGAGTGTGGGATAGAGTCTGTACTTTGGACTCTATCCGAAATAGATACTTTTTCCAGATTAAATGTTCTGTGTGTGGATAGACTAAGCTCAGGCCGGTCTAAAATGGGATCTCAGAGGTTACATTATTACAATATCTCCCTAAAGAGCAAAGCAAGCAAGATCCTTTAAAAAGGGAAGTGGGAAATAGGTATGCAGGCAGCGTATGCTCGTGGTTACTCTTCAGGTTTGTCACAGCCTAAGTTGAAACTGAAGCTTTTAATTTTACTATGATACTCGTGCTTTATTATGATATTGGAAGTCACTGGAGATCCCCTCTACATATGTACTCAGTTTGGCCTCCAGGTGGGCAATGTATGAGAAAAGAGGTGATACTTTCTTGGATGTCACCTCCATAGGCAGAATCAATGATGCTAGAAGAAGATGCAGGAATAGAAAAGTACATACAGCCCTATGAATTCAAGCTTTCAAAATCGGAGAGAACATGTAATTCCTAAGCAGAAATATTGGCTGCACCTTGAAACCCTTGTGTTTGAAAAGTGCTTTGGTTTTAAAAATATTCTCTGAAAACATGCTTCTTGCTTAATAGTCAATGCCTGGTTAAAACCTGCAAAAAAAGTGTAATTTTGTGCCTGTGGGGGAACGTATTTGAATTTGGGGACCTACCTGTATTTTAATTCAAATGATGGTTTTGTACTTTGAGTTATATTCTGCAAATGAGGGAGGAGTCAACATAATATTTTGTCAGATGCAGATCTGAGTCATTTAACAAAAGCAGCAGAGTCTTTTGGTCATATCACACATGAGCATGCAAAACCAGGCCAAAATGGAGTTCTTAAATGCCAATCAAATAAATGGCTATTATATATGTAAGCAATTCCCAGAACAGAAAAGAAATATTTTAAGAAGTAAAATAATTGTTTGCCTTGAAAGACATCAGTAATCTAGTGGGTTTTTTTCCCTTGGAAAATTGATGCTGAACAGGTTAAGATATTTCCTTAATGTGATGCAACCCTGTTTCTCCACAGAGAGCAAAGGCCTTTTCCAGCTCAGACTAAAATTGGGTGTTTCCATGTTCACATTTCCAAACCTTCCTCTAGCCATTACTTTTTTCTTCTACCAGGTCCACTGTTTCCTGCTTTTGCTCTCTGCTTGATGTTTCGGACTGTTTCTCTTCTGCAGATTGTAGAATCATAGAATGACTTGGGTTGGAAGGGACCTCAAAGATCATCCAGTTTCAACTCCTTTGCCATGAGCAGGGACAGCTTTAACTAGACCAGGTTGCTCAGAGCTCCAACCAACCTGTCCTGGAACACTTTCAGGGATCACATCCGGCTTCTGCTTCCAGAAGCACAAGTACCTAATGGTACCCTTCTGCCCAGTTTTCCCAGGTTCAGTTTCTGGGGTTTAGGCTGTGACTTCCTTTTCTTCTCATTACTCCAGGTAGAAGAATCACTGATACAACAACATTTGTAGGAGGAGAACTTGTGAAGGTCAGTAACCGGTTGCATCAGCTTCCAAGATGTGCAATCCCAACATCCATTATGCTCTTGTATTATATTCACAAGCACTAAATGGTGATATATGTATTTTAACAGGCTCATGTAAATTTCAAACTTCTATATATTCAGAATATAAATGATCGTATTTCCTTCTGTATTTTGGAAAAGGTCCCATTTAATTGAAAAAAAAAGTCTTTCCTGTTGCTTTTTCTCATAACTTAAAGAATTTTCCATTTCCTCAGACACAGGCTGATTGAAAACATAATGGCACCATGATCATTTTCTGTTGAATTCTGTATTCATTTCTGTTACACCTAATTACATTTCTGTGATATTATGTTGGAGTTATCCCTAGAATTCCATGCATTTTTTTCTAGGTAAATTACAATTAACTTTAAAAAATAAAGGAAATATCCAATTAGTGGTACAAAATTCCTCATAACTTTTGTGCTTCTCTGAAAATTATAGTTTATTTCTATTTGCATTTAGATTTCTAACCAAGTGCTTGGCCTTTGGGGTGGAATAAAAATTGGTTTGCTTAAAGAGTCTGTTTTTATCAGGTTACTTGCTTAAGTATCCCAATCAATAATTTAATTCCATGAATGTTTAAGTTTATTATATACATGTTTTAGAAAAAAAGTTGATCCATCCAATCTAAGCACATGCTTAGCCTTAAAAGCCTGAATGGTCTCACTGAACTCAAATTGAGAAACTACTTAAGTTCAATGACATAGTCAGAGACATCTGCTGGAAATTTTGCACTTGTTACAGATACTATTTCAGCTCTGAAAACAACACCAAGGACTTGACCCTATACATCTTTCACATTTAGAACTCCTACCAAAGTCAGGGGAAATCTTCATGAAGCAGAAAAGTCTAATAGTGTAATTATTCATCTACTGGGAAATGGCATATTATTCTATCACCTATTAAAATAAAATTGATACTTCTATATGTTTCTGTCTCAATAATTTTGGAAGTAGTAAAATATGTGCAGGAATTGCTAAATGGTTTGGGTTTTTTTTTCTGAATCTTAAAATTTTGTCCTTAAAAGTCTACAGAAAGTCAAATATTAGGCAAATATTTTCTCCTTACAATGGTATCTGCCTTCATATAGTTTTTGTAAGCAAAACCTCAGGGAATGATATAACAAACCACTAAATAAAATTCAGATGTCTCAATTCACTTTTATTTTAAAAAAGAATTTTAATTGACACTAAAGCAAAGCATTTTATTGTGTAATTTACTGGCAGTGCAACATGTTGAGTTTCAAATGAGCTGTTTGTTTTCTGGAGCAGGCTGGAGACAAGACACTCTGAAAGTGCACCCATAACATGTGAATAACTCTGGTACTTCTCATTCATTCACTGTTTACAATTAGTGTTAGTGATTGCAGATAGGAAAATAAAGACTTATATTGAAAATGTTCACCAAAGTAACTTTTCCCTTTCCTGACTAATGTTTCTGCTCTGGATGACAGCAAATGGAGTGAGGCAACAGTCAGGTCATTCATGGTCTGGTGTAAATGAGAGTGTCTCTCTCGTCTCCAATACAACTATGCCAGGTTGGGGCTATGAACCAGAACTCTGAAAAGTAAGTATCATCATACTGGCTATCACAAGTGGCCTACTTTTTTTTTTTTTTTTTAGGCAGCGATTTGTATCAAAAGCAGTAGTGTAAGTGATTAGGTCCTTGCAGAAGTTGGTTACAAAATAATTTGTGTAAAGGCTGTTTCCTTCTATTTCGAAGGGAAATCGTGCTTCTGCTTGGAATAGTGAGATGGTGTAGTCCTTCCCAAAGACCTGATTTTACTGTAATATTTAGAATTGTAACTATAAACTTAGTTATTATTATTAACCTATTAATATTCCCCCATATGCTTTTATAGTTCTTGCTATAATTATTGTTTTTAGAAATGTCTGATCCTGCTAAACACTTGACCCTTAGACTTCCTCTTGAAAGGTTTTCTGCTCGTACTTAGCTTTGAGCATGTGAGTCCAAAGTGCACCAGTATTATGGCTCCAACATCTTGGCAAAGAGCTGCTCCAGGCTGGGGGCTGGGCGCCTAAGCTCCACCTTAAATCTCTGGGTCTGGTCCAGCACTGTGCTTTGGAAAGGTGCCAGATCAGTGGCCCTCAAGGCTGAAGTTTTTCTGTGCATTCATGAAAAGGCAACAACACGGGTCATATCCATGCAAGATTTATCACACATCTTGGCAAACAGTGCTGCACAGAGGGAGCCATATCTTCCCTGGCAAGTTGCTTCAACCATTGGGTCATTCAGATTGATCCAAGAGCCTTAATTCTTCAACTTAGACTGAGCAGTCAAGTCCACTAATCTATTTGATGTTACACCTCTATAGACAGCTGCCTAGCACAGATAGTGTTTATTTTGACCAAGAGGTAATAGAGGTTCAAGAAAACATGACACTAGATTCCAGACTACTCAAAACAATCAAAACAAGTCAAGTGTCTTTCCAAAGCCCAGCCTGCACTGTCCTCCTCCCTTGCTAAAAGGCTTCTCAGTGCTGCAGTTTGGCAGTCAGCAGGCTATTGCACTGAGAGAGAATTTCAAATTCAAAGACCATCCCAATCTTAAAATGTCAACAAAACACTTGCTCTTCAAGTGTCAGGAGGCAACTGGTGAACCACAAGTGCCATTTTTAGCTATGTACAGATTACTATATGGGAAGTATAAATCACCTGCATCAAATTTCTGGTGTAAACTTCTAAAGCAGTGAGTGCTTATCTGCCAAAGCATGCAGGAAATGCCTTTTAAAACAAGTTACTGGTAATACTCAACAGCAACACACCCGGCAGTTCCTTGCTGTCTTTCCTGTGACAAGAATGCCTCAGTCAGCCTCTCTTTTTTACGTATGCCATTTTGAAAAGGACTAACACTAGGACAAAACCAGGTAGTTGATTTCCTCTGATGATCCCTTCTGATGCTGTTCACAAGATGGAAATGCTTGTGGGCACAGGATTATCAATGAAGTGCTGCATGCAGGAGATGTAGCCTTTAGTTCCAATGTGCAGACAGAACCTGTGTCCCTTAGGTTCTACCTGACTTTTGTTGATCAAGTTTATCTGATGCTTGAATCGTTGTTACAGGTTTTGCTGGCCCACTGTTTTGTTGAAAGCAGACAGTACACTCAAGCTGTGGCTTGGGATTACCAGAGTAATGCAGCAGAGGTTACGCAGAGAAATCAGTTTATCTCACACAGATTTTCTGCAGCTGGCTGGAAAAAGTCACACCTGACCTGATCTTGAGTGGGTGACAGTCCTGTTTCAAGTGAGAGGCAGCAATAGAAAATGTCCATAAATAACTTCCAACCAACATGAAATAATTGCCCTTTTTGCTGCATTCTTAGGATTGTTTAAATTAACATTCTACTTTGAAAAAGAAAAGAAATTGTTAAACTTGAATATTTAAACTGTGCAAAAGTGTTTTTGAGTAGTGACTAACAAAAAAGAAGAACAAATAGAAAATTTAATACTGGTATATAAAAATTAAAATGAAAATAGACATGGCCACAGAGAGCTACAGAGGGAGTGTCTCCCTCCTCACCAGTCCACAGAGGTTTGCACATACTGTAGCCTTCTTTGCATTGCTTGGAAACTTTATCATAACATTTGCAAAAAGTGATTTGTGATTTGGGACTGTAATTTATTTTTTAGAAACTTTCTTTTTATTCACTGCTAGAGATGGGCTGAAGCCAGTTGTGTCTGAAATGAAACCAAAAGCCTCATGAGCAGATGGCCTAGCATGTTCAGCAGAAGTGCTATCTGGAAATGTGATGTATTCTTCACTAATGAAGAACCTTGAGGACCATCCTCTCTGTTTACCATCAGCCTCTGAATGTGTACCATTCTCTTATTCTCACAGGCACTGCTGCAGAAGAGAAATAATAAGTAGGAATAGCACTAAGGTTTAAAAGTCACATTATTTTTTTTTGTTGGTTCCATATTAATGATATTAGATTTGTTTTGTGGTGGTTTTTTTTTCTTAATACCTAGCACCAGCAATGCTTCTAAGGGTTGACTGGTCTATATATATTAACTGGAATATAACTGTATCTGTAAATTGAAACCACACTAAATGGACATTTTGATATCCCTTTCAGTGTCCTTAGCATAGGCTACCTCACCTGATTTTTCTCCCACTGTAGGGTGGGACGAAGAAAAGACGACATGGTTCCTGCATGCTTTCAGCCAGTTTCAAGGTTACAGCTTCCTTCCCCATCCACTGCCTTCCTCTGGTGTAATGTTATGTACGCCTGTCTTCTAGTGCCAGATCTCGGCTTGACTCCTGCAACATCATCACCTCCCATTTCAACATACCCTATAATGTTCAAGATTAGGACACTTAGATATGTTTAATGTGCAAAGATGAATGTGTCTACTCGTGCCTAGTGATAAGGTGGATAAACTCCTGTTATGGTAAATGGAGACAGTTATCCTTAAATGGACAGACATTATCATCAACAGCTCTGGGCTCCACTCAGCACAGCTCTCCAGTGAGCACCAAGGGGAGCTGGTCACCAAAAGCAGATATAAACACCTACAAAAGCCTAAGCTTTGGGTGTTTAAATATGGAACTAAGTCCCACCCCAGGTGATTGCCAGCAGTACTTTTTCTTTCTCCCAAAAATTCTCACTCAGTGTTTTTCTCTCTTCATTTCGCTTGTTTACCTCCTCCTCTTGCTCCTACATGTCTTGTTTAACTCTTTGTTTTGCCGTCTTGTATCATCATTTGTTCTGGAACAATGTATGCAAAATCTGCTCTTGAACGAGACAAACTTTGTTCATACCTAGTTGAACTGCTGCTGTGATAAAGTGCCTTCCTCCTCCTGACATTGACACAAACCGTTATCCTCTCACCTCAGCTTCATATTTAATGTGTAAACATGCTTGTTTGTTTGTTTGTTTTCTGAGGGAGGGAGATTTGTCATTAAATTTTAGTTCTGTTAAAGAAAAGTGAATTTTTCATGACCAGTTACTGGTTTAGCTATGTTTTAAAACTAACACAGCCTACACTCTTATTAAGATGCCTGATCCTCAGGCATGCTAATTTTTAAAAGCCTTTAAAATCAATGGGAGCTGTGGAAGCTTAATGTGTCTCCTGTTTTCTGTGAAGCGTTCTCTCCGTGGTGGTTTGTGACTGTGTCTATATGGACAGCACAGCAACAAAGAAACAAATGAAGAATAGAGCCTGTGTGCGATGCACACATGAGGATAACACTGAACAATCCTCACGTTCCCCCAGAGGTATCTCCCTGAGCAAATATAAGAAGACTACCCCACACGCAACAAAATTACGGGGGGCTAAATTCTGAGCATCATTGTGCAAGTTTAAACCTTGACCGATTTCATTTTCTTTATTCCAGCCTAACTGAGATCAGGATCTGCCTGTATGATCAATACAGTAGGCATATTGACCTAAACCTTCTGGAAATAAATAAATACTGTCAGGAACAGTCCTCTTGCAGGGAAACACACAAAACCACCTGACTTTAAACAGACTTTTAAAAAACACATCTCTTATGAAAGCTCTTGGGAGCGGGAGTTCTTTCAGTCTCCCGGGGCATAGCAAGCAAAGCAAGGTAAGTTATCTTGACACCAAGTCCTCGAGCAGCAGATCTTTTGGGGAATGAACAAAGTGCTCTGTAGAGCCAGTCTGGCTTATCATCAGAGACATCTGTATCCTTGAAAAGTACAGCTGGGGTTAGGGAAGCTGCAGAGAACACTTCTGTTAGACTGACATGCTTCTCCAAGCAAAGGAATCATCATGACTTCAGTTTCAGGGTAAGTATTTTCAGTGTTCCTTCCTCCTGAGGGGGCTTTCTATCATAACCCATTGATTTGCATGGAGCTTATTGTGAGATATAGGATTGTTTGTTTGTTTTGGTTTTTTTCCTTTGAATTATTTTTTTCTTAAAAAAGGAAGAAACATACTTGAAAAAGTTCCATGCTTTTTTTTCTTAATACAGTAACCCTGTATGGATTATTTCTGGCAATCCTGAACTTTGAACTGGGAATCTTTATCATATTAAATAGTTGCTCTGTTATGCAAATAAATATACACATATGTATTGTACAAATTTCTGAAAAATATTTCTTTCCACTGTTTGGTAATGTCAAATAATTCATTGACATTGTGGGAGTCATACAACTTAATGAGAACAGCACTCAGTTGACCAGTCTGCCAGGAGACTTAAGTCTTTATTGTAAAAAAGGAACAAAGACTATATTTTTTTGTCCTGGTATTCTGATTCTTCATTAAATAGTAAGTTACTTTTGACAGATGTTCATTTTTAATTTCAGCCATATGGAGGCATAGTGGAATGATGTTTCAGACATTCTACCAATCCAGGACTACTAAAAATGAGGGAAGCAAATGTCAAATCCACAAAACCATACAGAAATGGATTTTTCTTTATTTTTTCTCCCCAGAGAAAGTAAAAAAGAGAATTTTCTAAATGTATCAACCAAAATTCCCAGAAGCCTTGACCTGACTGTGCTAAGTGACTGAAAGCAGGAAAAACTGTTGCAATCCTGTGGTTACTTAGTAGGATTTTGAGGGGTGGGTGTTCTTGGTTCAAATGATGATATTATCTGTGCTTCCTCCTGCAATTCATGTTTATAAGTAGTCCATTAGTGCAATTTTTCACCAAAACGCCCCAAATTTGACTTTTTCTTTTTTTAATCATATTTGTATAAGCTAAACTAACAGTGTACAGACTGGTGAGTGAATGGCTTATGCTTTTCATTCGTGTGCTGACAGCAGAGAACTTCTCTGTTTTTCAGAACAGGAATGTGAATTGCTAAGGAGAAGAGACATGGCTACCTGTGGCCCCACCAATATTTCCAGGCTGCTGTTTCTGAAAGAAGCAATTCTAAAGCTAACATTTCATCTGTTTATTTACTACATGTGGGAGGCTGGTTTTCTCAGTTGGTTGTTAAACAAAACAGCTGTCTACTACACATCTGTTTACAAAACATATTACCAGATTGTGCAATGAAAGATTAGGGAAGCTTATTTTAATTTGAAATGAGATAATGCGACAATCTTAAATCCAGGATCTGTTCCTGAATCTTTGTTTTGCTCTGGAACAGTGCTGAGCAAGAAATGCCCAATGTCTTCCAACTGTCCTGCCTATCGACCTGGATCACGTGGCAGCAGCCTTTGGTCACATCATTTGAAGCTGGGGGAGACCAGTGATCAAAGACAAGTCAATGGAAGATTTATCCTAATTTAGCAAATTATAGCAAATACGTTGATTATCTACTTAGATATTTTACAAATTGAGAGGCCTAAACACAGAATTAGAAGACAAGTGACAAGAGGAACATTGTTGTGCAGAGTCTAAGCCACCTCTTTCACCACAGACTGTAGTAGGCTAATTAATCTTTCCTTTGCCATGGACTAAGCATTGTATCCACAGATATTGCCGTTCAGCTGATACGAGATAAATAGAGAAGCTGCAAGAATCTCATGGAATGTTTGAGCCCTGAGTTCTGATTTGAGCCTGGCTTCTACTTGGGTAGCTTCTCACTGTGTTCTTTCATTTTCTCCACACTTTTTTAGGGGTTGAAAACAATTTCTTCACTTGTGAAGGATGTTGTGCTAGAAAATACTTGCAAGGTTTTTGAAGATGTAATGTACTGGGCCATTAAGTCAATGACCCAAACCCCATTTGAACTAAGGCCTATCCAGTTTCTTTTGGGTGGTTGTGTTGTGATGCCTTAAAAAACACCCAGTCATTAGAAAGATCTCAGCAGCTGTTCTCTGAAAATCGGGGCCAATGAAGACAGTCGCAATACCAGTTGTGTTCAGATGGTTGTCAAAGTAGATCTGACAGAGCTGCTTACTGGAGGCAACAAGAAGCAGTGACTTTCAAAAAGAAAAAAAAAAAAAAAAAAGGAAAAAAAAAAGGAAAAACCCCTCAACTCAAGATGTTAAATAGTCAGAGATCAGAACAGACCTAATCTCCTGTAACTTGTAACTTCACAGACCTAATCTCCTGTAACTTGTAACTTCACTCTTTCCCTCAGTTGATCTGGACCTCTTGCATTGTGCAAGGAGATGTATAATGACACTGGAATGGCTCTTGCCATGATAAAGTTTGCAGCTGTGTATGATAACAATTATTTTTTAAGTATGAAACACAGTCCTTTATGTCATGGAAAATTCCCACAACTTGTCATTTCTCAGGGGGAATTCCAGGCACACCAAGTGAAAATTGTTCAAAGGAACATCTGTTTTGTCTCATAAATTATATGACAATGTCTTAATAGAAATGCAACCTGCTTCTGTGCTTTCACCCATTAATTACAGTGAATATTAAGGTTCTATTTTACTTTGCTTTAAACATCTGGTGCCAAAAGAAGCAGCAAGAAGAAAGAAAGCACAATTATGTTATTAGACTCTGCAGTCCCAAAATACTGACCAGTACTGATTATTACTGATTATTCTCTGTTGCTTCCATATGGAGCGAGTATTTAATGTGTAACTCAGTGAATACACACATATATATATCTTATGAAATGTATATTTTAAATGAATATATAACAGTGTTTTATCCTATTGTGCAGTACTTTTAAGAACCTCAATTTATAGTAGTTAACAAAAGTATCATGTTGTCTAAATTCAGCCAACTTTTATAACCAACTAATAACACATCCAGATTAAAATCAAGTGTCCCTGAAAACACATGCAAGACTTTCTTAGAATTCAATACTAAACCGGAAAGAACATTTCAGTCAAGCTTTTCTTTTTGCCCTGTGGTCCTCATGTGCTAAATAACAGCAGATGCAGAGCAATCACCTCTGACACAGTGGTGTGGTGACCAAAGCCGAGGACAGTGTTTAACACCACGTAATAGTGAGAATCAACACTTCAACACTTTGACCTGACTTCCTGGCCTAAACTGGCCACAACAATACCAGGAGAGAAAAGCAAATGGTTGGGAATATCTATAGGTTTCTGAGGGAAGGCTTCCACTTTATTTGAAACTAAAGCAGCTCCAAATTCCAGCATCTGTTTTTATGCTTTAAATTACCCCAACTAGTTTCTTCGTTTTCCAAAATTGCATTTCCTTAGAATGCCTCCTATTACACTATCACATTTTATTGTGCATTAAACATCTGGTATCAACAGCCTAAACAACAAAAAAGCATGATTATACTGTCAGACTTGATAATTCAGAAATATTAACCAGCTCTTATACTATCAGGAGTTTTTCATGTGAAATTGGCCCTCGATGTGTATTTTGCACTTATGAGACTTTGCACATACCAGCATAAGATAACAGTGTTCAATCTTTCATGTAACTAACAGAGTTAATTTGCCTAAATGAAATCACTTTATCAGCAATATTCTTGCCCTGCAAAAACCAAGGGATTATCATAGTCTGTTAAAACATACCAAACTGCGGTCTGGAAAATGGGGGCGGGAGAGACTTCTTCTGTGCAATAATAGATTAGGAAAGCTATTTAGCCTTAAGCAAACTTGAGAGCTATGGAGGCTGAACCATGTGGAAGGAGATCGTAAAGCTCCTTGCCTGTTCAGTAACCAAATGACTGCTGCTTAGTTAGCTGTAAGCTTCAGTTTGAGACCTTTTGCTCCCATATTTAATTAAAACATCATTGTCATCTTCTGTGAGTACTGAGCTGTAATACTGCAGGCCTATTCAAGATCTGTTTCTTAATTGGTCTTAAATAGGTTAATTGCAATTCAAAGAACAAGTCATTACCAGTGGGATGCAAGTGTATGATGCAATGGGACAGAGCATGAGCTATTGGCTGTAATGCCTGATGAACAGCATAGTTATTATTTTAAGGTTATGGTTGGAAACATTTTTATTGCATAGATTTCTGGAGTTTCTTTCACCAGCCACCTCTTCCTTCCTACTTTTGCTCTGTGAAATCTACCCTTGCAGCTGTTAAAAACTTTAGAACCACTGCTTGTGTGCCTCTGCACTAATGAAGGGCTGGGAACCTTTGGTGAATGGGGCAACACCAACAATGGGAAGAGACTTTTTTCTTCTCCTTAGTAATCAGTTGCTTTAGTAATAATTTGTCTTGAGACAACAAAACCGATCTAATTCCGAGTACCTGTGAAGTCTCACTGCCTACAAAATACAACTCTTGAGCCCCATGAGGTCCCCAGGGCATCTGTATGAGCATGGCATGAACACATGCCAGGGATTTAGTGGCAACATCATTACATTACGAACACTTCCATCATCAAAGCATTTCAAAATGATACTGTGAGCATTTTCTAACTTGTCTAGTATCACTTGATTGAATAACACTCCACAGCTTTGTTTCGCAGTTATACAAACAGATACTATTAATATATTAATGCTTCTGTGTGGTGGGCCCTGGATAGTCAGCCTTTCCAGGAAATCTCCTTGAAATAGTGTTGTATATGGAAAATGTATAGTTATATAATCCTCAGAAAGGCTAAGTGATTTAGGCATTCAACTAGGTAGATACAGACTTTGCATGAATGTTTTAAGGAAAGTTGCATTTTTAATCCTTTTACTGGCTCCTAGTTCTGCCAGGCACATAGTAACATCCCCTGGAAATTGAACAGAGGATAACGTAAACCTCTTCAATAGGCAACAAGACTACTGTCTTCCCCAGATAACCTCAAGCACCAGGAGCTGGCATGTGCCTTGGCATGAGGAAAAAAAATACCTGACCAACTTGACTGACACTTGCCTTCGTCTTTGCTCACCTATGTGTCAACCTACAGGTCCTGGTACAATTGTACCACCTGCCCTCTCAATGTCCTGGGTAGCACAACACTAATTCTTCTGTATGCCTCAGAGTTTTATATTGCTGCCAGAAGTCATGGTACTATATGAAGGCATTTGTAGTAGCAAAGTGCACAGGGAATTTCCAATACTTTTAAGACCAAACCTCTGTTGGGGTATGGCTTTCTCAGATAAGAATTTGAGATGGAGAGAGTGAAAGGCATTCAAATTGTGCACTGTTACTTCTAGGGCTGAAAGGCTTTCACATGGATTTGTCAACATTTCCTAATGCTGTTTTCCTCTGGAATGCTGTTCCTTAGCCAGATGCCCTGAACACAGAACACTGCGTCCCCAGCTTCACTCTTAGCTTTCTGGTCTGTGTAGTCTCCAAAGAGCTTAGCTGTCAGCAGGATTTATAGATGCAAATTTGATGCAACTTGGGGTTAACCCATGAATTATTTTCAAAATTAGGACAAAGGTCTTAGTTGGCATTGAAAAATTATATCAAGACAGTAGAGAACTTCAGTGCAATTCCGTATTTAGGAAGTCCCTGTCTCCTGCTATCCTGACTGGTACTTTGCTGGTTAGTAATAGCTCTAGACAATAGAGTTTGCTGTCATAATCAGATAAATCTGTATTCTTCCCCTTATTGTTGCATTTGACATAATAATTACCCAAAGAGCTTGTTTTCAAGGAGGTACAAACAAGCATGTTTAACATGCCTGAACAAACACCCCAAGCATGCAGGCACTGGCAATGGAGCAGGTGGATGGCAAAAAGAAGGTTATTTTTAGGACTTTGCAAAGCCTAAATCTGAACACTCAAAGCATATCACATAGGTCACTGAACAGCTGTTAGACTGTGAGCACTCTCAGTCTGCATTCAAATCAGCGAGCTGGAGGTAAAAGAACAGATTTTCAAATACTGTATGTTCTCCTTCAACTGTTTTTGTTAATCATAGAATCGTAGAAACACAGAATGTTAAGGGGTTGGAATGGACCTTAGAGATCATCAAGTCCCAACCCCCTCTGCCATGGACAGGGACACTTCCCACTAGACCAGGTTGCTCAAGGCCTTATCCAACCTGGCCTTGAGCACTGCTCATGGGGCATCCACAACCTGTGGCAACCTGTTCCAGTGTCTAACCACCCTCACAGTAAAAAATTTCTTCCTAATATCTAATCTAAATTTCCCCTCTTTCAATTTGTACCCACTATTCATTGTCCTATCACTACAGTTCCTGATGAAGAGCCCCTCTATGGCTTCCCATTAGGCCCCCTTCAGATCCTGGAAAGTTGCTATGAGGTCTCCACACAACTGTCTCTTCTCCAGGCTGAACATCCCCAGCTTTCTCAGCCTGTCTTTGTAGGGGAGGTTCTCCAATCCTCTTATCAACTTCATGGCCCTCCTCTTGACTTGCTCCAACAGTTCCATGTCCCTCTTATGTTGGGGACACCAGAACTGTATGCAGTGCTCCAGGTTGGGTCTCACAAGAGAAGAACAGAGGGGAAGAATCATCTCCTTAAACCTGCTGGCCACACTCCTTTTGATGCAGCTCAGATTCAGTTGGCTTGAAATTTTAGAACTCTGAAATTTTACAATTGAAATTTTACGACTCTGAAAAAGTGACAGCACACTCTGTGTGGGATTCATTCGACCACATAGGTCAACTACAGAGGAGTCTTGACATATGGATTACTTGCCATGACCCCTGTGTTAGCAGCAGAGAGACATACTCTTCCAAGGTGTGATCCATCTCATCATAAAGCAGACATCTAAGACAGGTCAGATACATTCTCCTTTTCTCTTGATCATTGAAGAAGCCAAGGAAAACAATCTCAGATATAGCCATTAATTACTACAGATGTCCAAATCTTTTGAGATCATACACTCCTTATACCTATGCTAAGAAAGTCAGAACAAGGACCAAATTTTTTATACTTTAATGTTCAGGGAAACTGGAATCAGGAGAACAATAGGCAACAAAACCCAAACAGAAAATTTTCACCAACTAAATAGGGTCTTTATAGGTCCATTTAGCTGGCAACAACAATATGAGGACTGAAGGAAAGAGTCGGTCTCAAATTCTCCATAGAAGGTGTTGACACATAAACTACCTGAGTCTTTTGGCAGTGAGAGGATCAACAACCTTCAAAATTATCAGCAAAACAAGTGATAGAATTACTGCTGATCACTACCCACAGAGGTTTAAGGACATGCACAAGTCAGGGTTCATAAGTAGCAGTAATATCTCCCATCAGAACAGCTGATCTTGTCATTGAGACAAGTCATTGAGAAAGCTACAAGGTTTTAGGTATAGAAATCTTTTCTCTAAAACATTCTGCTTTTTCAAACAGAGATGGACAACTTCTGAGCTAAATACAAATGGAGAACACTTGCCTGGTTGCCCAGTACCTACTAATAAAAGGCCATATTTTAATGTACGTTTAGTGGTACCCTATTAAATAATACCCTTTATTTACCCCTTCTTGTATCAGTTTGTTATTTGTGGAATATGATCCTGTCTATATGAGTTATTAATCTCTTGCTTATAAATTACAACACTATTTGATCATATATATGAAAGTTTAGTCACATGAAAAAAACAAAAGGTTCACAGGTGTGATTAGGAACAAACACAGAAAAATACTATAGTGAGTCAGCTGTTGGGGCAAATTAAAGAGTCAAGTAACTTGGACACAGAAATATCTATGTAAAGGCGTTTGCTGTATTTTCCCCCTACATTTGATGTTCATATTTCATCAATTTCCACTATCCTCTACTGACAGAGACGATTGAAACCTACATTATGACTTGATAAATATCCCTTCTTAAAAATATCCCAAGACTGAAGTAACATGACAGAAAACAAATCCTTACACTTGAAATCTAAACACCCTTCTTGTCCAATTCTTCCATCTACCATAAGCTGACAAAAGAATGATGAATCTAGGATTTTATGTAATTTCTATTAAACACCAGATTTCCCTTTTACTAGACCAACAGACTATTTCCCCTTGATAATTCTTAAAATATAACAAATAGTTGGGGTAAAATCAAACAAACAGAATTTTCCCTACAGAAATACAAGGGTACATGACCTCATTACCAATCCTAATCTGGCAGATGTGAACTGCCTGTGTTGTCAGAAGGTAAATATAAGACATTCTTATATTTTCATTAGCCCTTTTCCATTCATCCAGATGTTGGTAGCATTTAAAAAGACTTGCTTATTACAGTACCATCTATATTCTTTCTCGTATTACTTAGAGCTGTAATTCTGTAAGTTTACAAGGCAATTACTTTCACTCTACAGAATCCCTGACTTTCTGAGTTATTTTTTATGTAATTATAATTGTTAACTTCGAAACAGACCTATGTGCATCAAGACATAAGTTGTCCTGAAGGTCTGGAAAAAAATCAGGGGAGAAGACTCAACAGAATAAGAAAGGCAATTAGGAATAGTGGGCCTTTTTTGGGTTGCAGGAAATGCTTTTCTGGTCAAGTGTCCAAAAAAGGGAAAAAAATGAAAGCATAACTTCTAGCACTGTAAATGTAAATGCTAATAAAGATAACAAAATGAAATATTAATAAATAATTTGATAAAAGTGTAAAAACAATAACAAGAATGTTTTTCCAAACAGAGAAGAACTTGTGTGAAGCAACTTTTGAGGGCTAAGAAATTACTCAAAAGTGAATAGAGTGGTCAAGGATCATAATGACATAGGAGAAAATCTGGGTGAATTCTCTGTGTTGATAGTTGCTCTAGAGGAGGACACACAGGTTCCTGTACAGAAACTTTTCTATATGGGAAACAAGTTGTAGAAGGAAGTGATCGGGTATCACAATGAGGGGACAATGCCATGAGAGTCTTTTAGGGGTGTGGGCTTGAGACTCTTTGTCTGAATTATAAATAATCTGGAAAGAGATGTGGCAAAGTTGCAAATTATTCAGAACCTTTCATAATAGTAAATGTCTACAAAGGGTTACAAAAGGATCTTGCAGTACTGAATGACTAAGAATAATATAGGAAATTCAATATCCAAAAGTATCAAATAATGCAAATAAGGAAAAATTATTGTAAACTATGCATACACAGTGAGACACTCTAATGCAGCTATTATTAGCCGGAGAAGAGATCTTCACTTGTGGGTATGAAAATGTAAGCTTGAAAGTCAGAGGCAATAAAAACATCCCAAATAGATTGTTAGAAATGATTGGGAAAGAAATAAAAAACAAACCAGAAAGATCATTATGCCCTTGTGAATCCCTGTGTGTCCCATGAGTACTGTGTTTGGTTCTGGTCCCCTCCATATCAGAAAGGACACTACAGAAGAAGAGTATGAAAAGGGTGGTCAGAAGAATAGGGAAAGGCTTCCTTCATGAACAGGGATTAAATACACTCAACTCCCCTCAAATTGGAAAAGGAAAGTTTAATGGCAAGTCTGTAAAGTTGCAAGTATCATGGAGATGGAGAACTGGGAACAATTAGTAATTGTTTCTGGAATATAAAAACAAGTACATAATCAAGCAATGAAACAAAAAACCATGATTTTTTCACATGGCAATTAAATCATAGAGCTCATACCTAAAGGATATCATAGACTGTGTGCATGGGTGTAAAAACAGGGCTGTTTAAATGGAAAGATGTGGCTGGCTTGTCCAGTCCATAACTACGTAAGACTGCACAAAACAGGAGTGTATTTAAGGGAGTGTTGTGCTGTGCATGCTCTAACATTGTCATATTTATTATTAAGGATCATGTACTGGATAGAATAGATTTGTGGCCTGACCCAGTATGAGAAGATGTGCAGAGTCCAGTACACCTCAGAAGCTTTCCAGACTTTCACCATCTCTAGTTACAACGTCAGTTTGTGCCTGTCTAGCAGATACAAGTGTCTAGAGTTGAGGAGATTTCTCTGTTAAGAAACATCTTTAAGAAACAACACTGCCTCTATGTGCCACATAGTATCACTTGGTGAGAATTAATAAAATGATTTATGAAGAGAAAGAGATCCAGTATGAGTGTTACTGATCTCTTTTTGGGGAGCTGGAGGGAGGTTAGAAAATCTCAAAAATTTTAGAGAGCAGACTTGTCTTTGACTCTCTTAATAAACATCCAAACTCTCTAAAGCAGTAAGTTCTGCTGTAAGTTATGTCTTGCCTATCTCTGGTAATAGACATAAACATCCCTCTTTATGGTCTCTCTTAATGATGGACATTCTTCTTTGCAGTCAAACATTTTGCTCATTTCTGCTTTTAGAGACATTGTAAATCTTACATCATGCTTGGTGCTAAAATTGCTTGCAGCAGGGATGGGAAAACAATGGTTGCAGAAAAGATTATGCCTCAAGAAATTAAACTAACATAGTACCAAAGCCTTCTGTAGCAATAATTTTTCTATGTCCCAATATTTGGGGTCTTTGTGCCATGTTATTTCCCACATCTGGGCCTTGGCAGGTGGAGAGGTGCACTTAACTTCCTTCAGCTCCATGCCATTACACTGTGTTTGTTTTCACTGTTTGCACAGATGTAACTGTAAAAACTTTACTTGAATGGGAGCTGTGAGAGCTTGGGAAAACCCACCTGGAAAACCAGCTTGTTTTTTAATACATTTTGTTCAGAATAGCTCACCAAAGTTGTAGGCTTAGGGAAAGCTTAAATAAAACCAGTGGAGAGTTTTAAATTGGGGAGAGGGGAAAGGGACATGAAGCAGAAGTACAAAATCATAGTATAAAGACTAGATGGCAAACAGTTAATGGGGAGTCAGAAGCAGATGATGCCAGTCATCATTGATTTTGTAGGTGAAATGTATAAAGAGTGTAGAATGGGACAGTGGAACCACCAAAAGGTTGAGCAAAAATTTGTCTGACCCCTTTGCCCTGGAAAGGACACACAGCTGCTGCCCTCCTGCTAACCTGCTGAGACTGTGGGAAGTAGGCTGAGCTCTGAGAAATGACAGTCTAGGACTACGTGGTTCGGTGAGGCTCACAGAACCAACACAGACATTTTGCCTGCTGAAGAAAAATGAAGAGTGTCTCTTTTTAGCTGATAGCTTTGAAGACATTGTGGCTTTGCAGCAGCAGCAGCACAGACACCCCAGACCAAAGATGGGCTTTCAAAGTACCCATGCAATTCTTCTCGTGTGGAGCAAGGCTGTAGAAATGCATTGTAGAAATGAAGGGTCTGAAAAGGGACACGAAGGGTTATTCCCAGAGGAAAGGGTAAAGTTTCAAAATCTGGAATGAGTCTAATGAACTTAACAGCTTTCCTATTTCTGTGGGGGCAGGAGCGCCCCTGTATACTGTCTGTTCAGAGTTATTGTTGTAAGTTCAGCATGATTGGTCAGAAATATTACAAAAAAAAATCTGTGATAAGGTTGTGGATTGAGGAGTGAACAATTTTTGCTGTTGTTTCATTTGGAAAAGTGATATTCACAGCACATTAGACAACCCAGTATTATTTTCATCTCCACGAATCCTCATGTTTTCCAAGTGGAGCAAGGGCCAATACTTCAAAACTGAGCTGGATGCCAAACAATAATGAATGGAAGGGAAGATATCCCAACAGCTTATAAATTGCTGAAGACTGAAAAACAAAACACTTCCCATCTTCCTTGAAAAATGAGGTACATTCTAAGTTGAAATCTGTAAAGTGATAGTGTACCATTAATTTCTACAAAGGTAACTTAATTTTAAAATAAAAATCATTTTTTAATTTGCAGAGGGTGTGAATATTCAGAAAATAGCTGGTGACAAAAATGGTAAACCCGAAGTCTCAGTAATTTTAGCCCTTGAGGAAAGAACAAACTAAACTGTTACTCCTTGTAATACAGAATTAGCCAAACACGGTCATGATACAGAGTTACAGAAAGGCATCAGTGTCCCAAAGAACTTAATGTTGATGAAGATAGGAAAAAGAATATTCAAAATATAAGGAAAGAGGACTTTTTTTCCCATCATAAATGGATAGAACTGATAATTTCAAGGATTTGTTGGCTTTTATAATGCATGAAGTCTTTCATACTATCCTTTGAGTCAATTATTCTTAGCTGGATGATTTCTTAAAGGTTTGGAAACAGAAAACAGATTTGGAAACTTAAATTGCCGTCCATGATTTAAGTAAGTGGTGTTGCAGGAGTTGCTTAGTTCCGTAACTGACCTCAGTGAGCAAAATAAAAAAACAACAAAAGCCAAGTCCTGATGCAGCATAAACGGAAGTCACTCCTCTGACTTCAGTTTTGCTAAAGCAGCTTGGCCTTAGCTATCTGGGATGATTTTCTATTTATCAAGTAACCAACCTGAATTTTAAAAACTAGGCAATCATATTTTTCTTCCAAACATATTTCTCTGAAGCTTCAATACATGTTTTCTGCAAAAGGGTACATAAATTAAACCATGAGGTCACATCATCTTATTCGCAAATTTGCAGCCTCTGATGTTCTGATCTGCCCTGGAATTTTTGTTTTTGTTGGTGTCCCTTTTGGAAACAAGCTCCCTGAATTCTTAATATAATTTATGACTTGGCATACTTAGACTTTTGGTTTGTGTTTTGTAGATTTATTGACACATTTCCCAAAAGCATGCCTTTGTCAGACTCTGGCATTATCTGTAGTATGGAACTTAGAGCATCTGTTATTGGAGGTGTTTGCTTTTCTGGCTATACTTTGCTCCATATCAGGATGTAAACTCCATATCAGCATGTGAACACCACATCATTTCATCCAAAAGAAAAGCATGAACAGTAGAGAAGAACAAGAAGAGCTTGAGGCATGTCCATAGTGCAGCTCAGAAGACAAGTAAAGAAACAGGCCTCAACCAGATACAGCTAGTGATGTCTACATGTGATGTTCACAGAAGAGTTACAATGGACCAAGTGAATTTATTACTGCTCTCTTGGAAGTTATCAGGACAGAATCTTTTTGATTATATGAGTCTGTTACTGACTTGATTGTGCAATGACAGGGAAATTAATATAAGCAGTTTCTCTGTGCAACTTGAATCATCTTATTGTTCAGTTTTACAAACTAAGGACAGGACTTGGAGCAAACTGGTCTGTAGCATCATGACTGACTTTTTGCATCATTAAAATGAAGCATAATTTCACTGCAGCCAATTGAATCACATACAAGGAAAATTTATCTGTGTTAACAGAATCTATCTCATTCACTTCATGAGCCTAATCTACATTTTCAGTGATACAATTGGTAGAATCAAGTATAATGGGAGTCTTGTAGCTATTCTGGAGCACACACCAAATTTAATCCATGTGCTACTGAAAATATCTTACTTGGCATAAAGGAATTTTGCAAGAAAACATCATCATCAACATTTGCATCATTGACAAACAAATCTGCTTTACTGTATCACTAAATGCAATACAATGCTATGCAATGTTTACCAGCAACAACTGTCCTTCTGCAACCATTAAGGACATAAAATTATTTGGTATTCTCCTTAGAGAATGATTCACCCATCAGAGTAATTTCTCTCAAACTAATTTATCTGTTGCTGTCAAAAATACATATTTTTAAAACTTTATTTCTAGAGAGTCATTAAGTGATTAAAACAAAATGAGGGGAAAGCAGACAGTTGGTAGCACAACATAAATCATAATCAAAAACATCCTGGTAGTGTAACACCGCCAGACATTTTGAATGGTTTGTGAGGCTCTGAAGAGTTCCACGGTAGTATGGCTTTTTAACATCCTGCTCAGTAGTTAAAGGGTATTCAGCCTGATCTGCCTTTGTTGATAGCTGATATTATTTGACATTTTAACAAGGTTCTGTATTTGCAGAAGCATCTTATGGCACCACTTTCAACATCAGAGTCTATCACAAAAAACATTTTAACTGTTTTGCAAACAAACTTTCTTCCAGTTAATAATTAAACAGAGGAACAGCTTGCGGTATATACTTGGAACTAATTTTACTATATATAGTTGGAAATGACAAGAGCACATGAAGATATGACTGAAGCCTGGTAGCATTTAAATACTCAGTACTTCCTCTGTTACCTTGACTAGTGTAAAGTTGGTTCCCAAGGTAAAAACTAAGTGGTCTGCTGGCATATGGTATAACCTCCATTTGAGCGCTAAAAGCTGGATACTGTTTTTGTGAAACAGATGTTGTTGAGTGCAGCAATGCACAACTGACTCCATCTAACAGCTGGGAATCCTTCGTGACCCATATAGCTAGAAATAAACATGGTCCTATGCTTGGCAAAAGTGTAAGGAAGCAAATTTTCATTTGTTAAGGGCTTATCAAAATGAAGAATAAATGTTTTTAGCTATAAACTGATTTTATTCACAAGAGTAATCTTTCCAGCAGCTTATGTGATGGCCTCATAATATTACAGGCACCCTTTGCCAGATGAAGGCTGCAGTTGCACTGACATATAGTGCAGATGGAAAATAAACATCTGCCTCAATCAAGAGAGAAGACCAAAGACAAGGTTGACGAATATTATCTGGCATCACTATCTTTGCAGGAAAGCATATAAATGCTACAGGACCAAAACCACTGGCATCGTCTGGTGTTGTCCTTATGTGGTTACTGACCATGAAGAGAGATGATTAGTATGCACTCTCCAAGGAGGAGTAGTGCAGATGCTCAGGATGATATGATTCCAACTTGCTACTATGTGTTTTGCTATTGCCGTAGTATGCTAGCAACAGAGCAGTTTGAAATATTTTTGTTCTCAGGGTTTCAATGACATTTTGTATCCTCAAATGCACTTTTTCTTTGTGGGGGGTAGGGGGGTGGGAAAAAGGAGGCTTAGCAGGAATTATTTTGTTAAGCATAATTTTAAAATTGATATAGCCATAATTTTCAGCAATTTTTTTCTTTAATCACTTCAGGAAAAAATGTTTCTGTCCCACTTTGAACACAGTCACTTTGTAGAGAAGGAGTTAAATGTGAGGATCACTCAATTGACAACAAACTATTCAACTGATTCCCAATTTACATTTGGGAGAGAGAGTAGTACACATTTAAAGTAACTCTACATACACATGCATATGCACAAACCTACTCTGACCTGGGATGGAATTCTTCTGATTGTCCAGTTCTTCCACAAAGGATTACATGATGTGGCATGGATGCAGCTTCACAGGTTTTGTTTTTCTAGGAGAGTTTCTTTGTCAGTTTAAAATAGTAATCTTACCAGTTTCCAGTCATTTTGATGGTGTCCTTATCTAATTTTTGACATTTGCTCTGGTAGAATTACCCAGGAGGGGCATATTAATGATTGTTCAGTGCTAATTAGTGGGTTTGACCTGGTAAGAATTACATGCATGATATGTATTAGCTAAATAACAAGTTTAGCATGAGGATGCAGGGGTAAATTTGAAAGTTGGAGATTGCAGTTCTAAACAAATCCTGGATAACTACAGGCAATGTGTCCAACAGAGCAAAAAAAAAAAAAAAATGGACACATTTTCCAGGCTGAGATTGCATTGACAATATTTTAGGTACGTGTAAATCCAAAATCACAACTCACAGTAGCCTGTGTGTCACACAGACACAAATCACACACAAATCACATCAGTGTAGCCATTCCTATTTTTCCTTTCACCTAGATGAATATTTGTATTAGAAAAACCTTGTTCACGAATGTGCCATACTACCTGCTCTGTTTGCACCTGACTAATATGAGGGATCTCTTCAAAGGGAGTCAGGGTTTGAGTATAGGTAGAGCTACAGGCTCTGGGCACAATTTTAGACTCAGCTTTCCTGTTTCTCAGTGATAGCACGAACCTCATGGTATTGAACAGTGTTTCTTTTAACCTCTAGATCTTGGAACAACAGAAGAATATCAGCTTTCTTTAAGAAATAATAATTTACTTTTAGATATTAACTAAAAGTTTTCAAAGTCCAAAAATCAGAAAGAAAAGAAAAAAATGAAAAGGGAAAGGTAAAGATAAAGGAAAAGGGAAAGGTAAAGATAAGGAAAAAGGAACCAGCACATACAGTTTCATAGTATTGATGACAATCTTCTGATTGTCCCGTCTGCTTTCTTATTCTTTTCTATCTTACAAATGAAACTCCACTTTGGGGAATGTTCTGGGAACCTGGAATTTGATGTACAAAGTGTAATGGGTGCACCAAGCTGTACTCAAAATGACATTTCCCTACTGCATGTCATATGAGATGCATCAAATGGAGGGGTGCAGCTGCAAAAGAGGCAATTACAAAAGAGACAACAACAGCATGCGCTGCACCCCACCTCCCAGGTATCAGTGGGTAGGACACAAACCTAAAGCACTGGCAATTTTTAAGGGTTTTTTTACCAGCAATTCTCAAAAGTCAACCACTGCGATAAGAAAAATGTGTAGGATACATTAAGACTGGAAAAAACTCAGTTTCAGTTTGGGATATTAAAGAGGATCTGGACATTTTTCCCTGTTTTTGTTCTTGTTTTTGTTTTTTTAACAAGGTTGCCTCCCACCTCTCGCCTGCTATTCAAACAGAAGTATGTTTCCTTTAGGCAATTTTCTTCCCTTATGTGCTGTTTTTATTTCATAAACTAGCCCTCAGACTTGTCTTTCCAACTGCAGCCCCAGCAGACATCCTCTCTAATGCTTTAGTCTTAAAAAATTAATTTGAAGTAATAGACTAAAACAAGCTTGTTAAGGATGGTGCTAGCTAAGCCTATCACTAAAAGCTCTAGTTTTCAAAAACATATACATGTCTATATGTGTGTATGGTACAGGGACAATAGGAAAGTGACTTTCTCTGAACTTGTGTGGAGTTTCATGGGCTATGTCAGACTCCAAAATGGACAGCAATATCATAACAGTACCCTGAATATCACCCAAAATGCCTGCTCCACAAACTGTCATTTTTAATGACAACCATTTGCAGCAATAAAAGTGAATTCTCAGTGTATGTACATGAGACAAAGGAAAACTCATATTACCAAGTGAAGGAAATCAAAAGCTGGGGGTGATGCTTTTTTTCCAGTGGCATCATCAGTGAGGGCAGAACAGCTCCAATGACTTCTCTAGTTATGAATAAGGAATGACCTTCTGGATCAAAATCCAGAATAACCCTAAACTTTTTCAAGCACCAGGAGCCATAGAATGATCTCTAAACTACTTCTGTCACATTGCCATTTGGCAGTTTCTTGCTGCAGTTAGAGCACTAACCACAATACTTGCTTCTTAGCTTTTTTCAAAGTTCTTCATTCTATGTTGGATTTAAATGGTTTTATCATTTCAGTCCCAGATTAGTTTTTCTTTCTGATATATAGTCTGGGAATTGACAGATTGAAATGGCACAGCTGATGTCCTATATTCATCAGTAAAAAGTACCACTTGGCAAGTGATGTCAAGATGTGATCTTTCCTACTTACCCCAAAAAAACTTTAATCAGTTTGAATCTTGGAATATGGATTACAGTATTCAATATTTTGTACTGTTAATGCAGAAGAAGAGGATTTACAACATTTCGATTTTTTTCTGTTATTTATTATTTAAGTAGCTCTATCACAGCTTGAAAAATGAGAAGAAATTTCACTAAAATTTTGCCCTGTCCTGATGTCTTCTGAATAATTTTATTCTTTCAAAAATGTTTTTGATTGTTTGGTTTTGGGTTTTGTTTGTTTGTTTGTTTTAGCCTTCTTCATACCATAGGCTTTCTGTTTGATACTAAATGGCAGCACGAAAAGAACATGGTGAGATGCTGATAGAGTGAGATGACAGATTTTTGTCATTCCTAACATGTTAGTCATTTGTTTGGCCTAGTATTTCTGCATAGGGTACCAGTCTGTTCAATGATAGTGGGTTTCTCATGTGATAAACCTTCAGTCAGAAATCTACATATTTTTCATGCCTTCCCCAGCAATGCCTGTGTTTTCTATCAAAAAAAGGCATTCAAAATTATCCATAGCCATTCCATAACATTAGCAACCTTGTTCTTTATGGGGATGAAAGTGAATTATGAATATATTTAAACCCATTCTGTACATGTACAGTACTTTTTTACATTTTTAATATTTTCAAGCAACCTGAAGGCTGGTATCATTTTGCTCAATGCTACTGTAACCTATTCCATAATTTTAGACTAAAATGGTCATTTAGGCCCCTATATACTCAATGGGAAAAAAACCACTTCTAAAGGACAGAACACGACACCTTCCTAAACACTGCTTTTCAAGAGGAAGTGCTGTGTTCAGGTTCAGCTGGCTTAGACTCGAAAATTAGTGTTTAGGAAGCTTGAGTTAACACAGATAAGCATACAGCTCAACACAGCACACCACAAGGCATCGCAAGTGTAAGACACACTTCTGGTTCCTCATACCCTCCTGCTTTGGTAATATGGTAAGTATTGAGTTTGTCTTGACATTTAAACATGGAAAGGAGAAATGAGGCTTTCTTTATTAGGTGTTTCAAATGTGTTTGCACATACATAAACACAATATATGTAAAATGAAAAAAAAACCCCAAACCGCAAAATTACGAGTGTTCTTCCTGGAGACTACTTTTCTTAGTTGAGACTGCTTAATCCCATCATAAGCATAAAACTGCATCTAGGAAAAGCTTTAAAATATTGGAATCACAAAATGGAGTGTTCTCAACTCTGCCCGTGCCTTATGCTCATGCAGCACTCTGCAAGGAGCAAAGTGGGCCCAGTCTGTGCCCTTAAGGAGACATACCAAGGCCATTTTCACAAACTTAATCTCATTTCTGCACCCAAAACAAAGAGACTGTGCTCTTCACATGGGGAAAGGCAACAGACAACTCATTGTAGTGCCAATACCAGCTAAGCTTTTTCATACAGCTTGTTCAAGCAGACAGTCATGGCCACAATCATGGTTTGTCCTGCAATATGGGTATTGCTGCCTCAGTTTTAAAGATAAAGACCCTGAGGCAGAGGAGTGACAAGCTGCTTGAAACAATGTGATGAGTTAGTGACAAAGCCAGGTTTAGGAGGCCCATTCTTCGGTGCCTCAGCCTTGAAGACTATGGCTTCCCCAGTTCCTGCAAAGCCATGGCTTGTTAATTATGATATTTCTGCCAAATAGTGTTTATTGAAGCTAAAATATCTTCAAATTACTACTATCCTAATATATATATATATGAAAACCTGAACATAGGGGAGCTAGTTCTACAGGCTGTTTTGATTTCACTGAAATAAAGGCATTAATAAAATAATTTCAGGGCTATATCAGAAATTCCCTCCACAGAAAGAAAAGGAAAAAGCCCAATAGTAACACATGGAAACACAATCTTTTATTTTTAGAGGAATGGTAATATTTCCCTGCAAGTAACACCTGATTAAGCAAACTTATTGAATAAGGTCCATTATGTCTGCTTGGAAAAGCTATAAGTTGAGACATTTTAAGTTAATCAGATTGTAAAAGTGCACTAAATTCTCACCATTAAGCTACCTCACCTTCATTGAATCCTGAATTCTCATTACAACTAATCATATTTCCATGCAAAGTAAAAATAATTCAAGTACTTGAAACTACTGTATATTCTGCTCTCAATACCCACATACATCTCCTACTAGCAGTAATGGCAGTTAGACACAGAATGGGAAAAAATATATATATCCCAGGTTGACAGGTCCAATTATTATTTTTGTGATCAGAAAAACCAGTAAAGATGCCAATATATTCCAAACACCAGTTTATCTTCGCACTGGAGATTTTAGACAGAGCATTTATTTATCTGCGATTGGCAGCAGAGCTTTGCTGGGGATGGGATTTTTCTTATTTAACCTAAGCCACCAAAAGTTAGATCCTATATCTAAGCTAGCTATCTAGAAATACCTCTTTCTTTTCACCATCTGGAGAGCTGAGACAGTGATTTTAGAAGGTGTTGAGTATCTCTCTCTTCAAAACATCTTAAAATTTGAAATAAAAATTAGATGAAGCACCTGCTAGCCTAGATATCTTTTAAAGAAAATGTAACATTTTTTTATGTAGATGCATCTTCATGTGAAGTAATGAAAGTAAAGAATAGGGGCAGTCTCCAATTTCCAAGTGAAAAATAAGAATTTATCGGTTGTTTTATTTCTTTTCCCCATTTCTGAAGATTGATACAGGAGAGAAAGGTATATTACTTGGCAAAGTCAAGAGATGAGATGTGTAGCAGTTATAAGTGTGTTTGCAGCTGTGTAATCTCATTCCCAAGGTTTGTCCTCCTGTGGAGTTAGTCAAACAATTACTTGAAAATAGGATTTATTATTAGCCTCCTTTTTGAGAACCAATTTTATTCAGTGACATTAGCTGATATCTAAAGTCAGATACAACATTCTCAGATGCCTACAGTTCTTATTTTCTTCATCGCATATGATTGGTCAGTGAAACTTTTCCTGAAGGAGGGATTCTTGAGGCTAACCCCTAAATTTGTTGAATTTCAGAGACATGATCTCAGTTTAAGAAAGAATTTACATTTCTACTTCATCTAAGATATTTCTGATATTTTTCTTCTCGTTCCCCATTAAAATCTGTAGCTTGGTCCTTAATTTATGTGCTGAAAGTTTCTCATCATCTGCTTAAGACTTCTCAATGTTTTCATTTGTTTATTTTAAGTGTTGAATTCTTCATTTATATTTAGTTTCGTGTAGGATTTATTTGAGCAGTTAATTTCAGCCATCTCTGAAGATTTTATATCCATGTGATGATGCACATTGGTTGCTCTTGTTTATTATTTCTATGAAACTTAAACTTGGCAAATGCAGTTTTAGTGGTTTCAGGAAGACTAGCACAATAAAACCCACCTTAGTCTTACGGGGTGCTTTCAGGATGGGAACTCAGTGGGGAGGCGGTGAAGACTCCCAGTGATGTGCCGCTGTAGTCCATCCTACTCTAAATAGAGCTGTGCTATGCAGTCTTACAGCTTCTCTGGTGGAGTTGACATATTTATTTTTTTGGCTAAAATGAAACATTTTTACCACTGAAATGGAGCCTTCCTGTCCTGCAGCATGGCTGAAAAGAAAGCCAAGCTGGTTAAAACCAAAACAACACAATGAAACAAAACAGCATGCAGCTGCCTCCTCAGGAATATCCCTGCAAGGCAGACAAATGGATACATTTATTTTCCCAGATTTATTTGCTAATGTAAAGATCCCAGTGCACACACTGCACTTCAAATCGTTATATTGTTCTGCTGCAATCTTGTAAGGAGTTTAATTTCATTAAAACAAATCCGTAATTTGAGATTGCAGTAACTGTGGATATATTCTTCTTTCCATATATTCCATGACACAGGGCCAAAGAAACCATTCTTCAGATAAATGCATCATCTTGCTAGATGAGTAAACTGGACGTAGTAAGCAAATAGTAGCTTGACTTCCTTTTAAGTGTACATCTCCATTGACCAAATAAAACAGGTAGCACTTTCATATTTTCAAATGCTTTTGAAGTAGAAGATGAAATAATTGGATGCTATTTAGCAGGAAAAAGCACCAAATTTATCAATTTAAAAAGAGGAAACAAAACATTTTTTCCCTGCTATTAAAGATCTAACTTGCTTGTCCAGCTGGCATCAAGTGATTGTAACCTTAGTGTGAGGTGTTACATTCCTGCCAGAGTCAGAGGCAGCGACTGCCTTGCTCAGCAGAGCACCAGCCAGAGCCCCACCAAGGGCACAACACCCTTCCCACCTCCCTGTTGCCACCCTGGGCTTCCTGTTGCACCCCTTCTGTCCTTCCTATACGTGGTATTCTCTCTTGCAATGACTCCAGCCCAGCTTTGCTGCCTGAATTTGGCAAGGTGCAGTCGCTGTAAGGCATTGTGTGTGACTGGGACAACTGCACAAAGCCACTTCATGCTGCAGGCAGGAGGGAAGTGGCTTTTCTGTAAGAGGGAAGGTGGGAGGGATCAGGCTTTCTCTCCCCAAGCACTGGAGCTTGCTGAATGTCCATGCCACAGCCTGGGCTTGTGTCCACATGCTCTGGGCTTAAGCACGGACTCATTATAATATAGCTATAGCCAATGAAACCCAAGTCCCTTCAGAAAACATGTTAGAGAGGCTTAGAAATCTGCATATAAAACCACATCAGATTTTTAGTCATACCTTTTTAATGTACCATCCTTAAGCAATGGTATGCTGATGGGCAAGATGGTTTTGTCACTGCCGTGTGAGTGGGAAGGGCAGTTGAGACCACCAGTGAGCCCATACTTTTCACACTGGGATGGCAGAGCACTTTGGCCAATGTCTCTAATTAGGATCTGGTGCATTAGCTGGACAGTCTGTATGGGTAAATAAATCCTACCCTGGGATACTTTTAACTCTGCGTTCTTTGCTCTACATAGGTGAGACACTGCCTATGCTACATCATTTTTTTCACATTGCTGTGTGGCCTGTGACACTGCAGTCTCTGAGATGTTGCATAGTACAACCTAAACCTTTGCCTTCTGTCCTCAGTGTAAAGCTAACTGCATTACACTGAGGATTTAAACATGTAGAGAGACACAGATTTCTCTGACATGGGAAGAAACAATTTAATCATAAAATATATACTTCAGAAAAAATTGAGCTTCTTTTAAGGTTTCTTTTAAAAAATTAGACTGTTCATGTTGTGTATTTGTGAAACTGTACAGGGATCTAATAACTTCTGTCAATATGGATAAACCTTTCAACTTACACCAGGAGTGTCAGATCTCAATCCTTGTTCAAGTGTGTTTTGACAAATCCACCACACAATTTTTGTGCTTCATTGCAAAGCCTTGCAGAATGTCTTACTTTGCCTAGATTAATAACTTGTAAACAATGTTTAAATAGATAGGCAAAAAAGCAAGCTGGTGACTGAAAACCAGGCTCCAGCAGAAGGGTGAGGGAGAGCAGAAGTTTAGCCAGCTGTTTCAATAAAATGCAGGAAGAAGGCAGAATGCCACTTGACAATTTTTAATTCTTCTGGAAGAAACAGTTGGAGATCATATGCTCTCTAGCAGTTAGAATACCAAAATAAGTACTCCTTTTGCCAGCAGCAGTAGGAAAACACGTTTTTGTCCCTTCTGTACATTGTGCCATGTTTCCTAAAATCACATACTGATATCACAGCCGTGTTCAACCTGTGAGATCTGAACACTGTATTGAGCTAAAATTTGATGGTTCAGCTATCTCATGGACACAGTCTCCTTGTGTCATTTAAAAAGAAGGAAAGAAAAAAAGCAAGGTCATCTAATTTTATACATCTGAAATCCTTTGGAAAAAAACAGTTCTCCAGAAGTGCTTTTATGAATCCTGAGGGATTCATGCCTGGCAAGAACGGGTAAGCCAAATGTGGTGTTTCCATCGGTAGAAGGGAAATAGTCTAGCTTGGGCTCTTGGAAGTTCCCAGGAATTCCCCCAGCAAATGACTGAGCTGAAGAGCCACAGACGACCTCAGTGTGTGCCACTAGAGCTGGAAAGCTGTAAACTTCATCACAGCTTCCTTTGTCATATGTTAGTCACATATGACAAATCACACCACAGCAGGGAAGTGATATTTCTCGGTTGCCCTTAATAATCTCTCACCTGCCACTAGGACCAAAAACTTAGCTCTAGAGAAGTCTTTCCTACTGTTTTTGGAGAGTGAGAAGGCAAGCGAGGATGAAGACAGAAACACTCCCTTGATTTTCAGGAACTGCATGGAAAATCCAGATACTGTTTCATCACAGTCTGCTTGGTCTGTGTTATTACAGTAAACAGTGGTTTGCTATATGAATACTTCCTGAAATTCCCCTACTTTTTCAGACCTACCTCATTCTGTTTCAGTGGGAAAAGTAAATTGCAGCCTACCTAAAGGAAAAACAAGTAAAACTGTACCCTCTCTGATTATGAAAACCCAGAAATAAGGACATTAATGAAATAGTTCTTTGACATATCTTTTTGTTCGTTCAGAGGCTGATTTCATCCTCTGACTCATGCCTTGACTGCTGCTAGCCCATTTAGCAGAGACCCAGTGTAAGCATACAGGATGCTGCTTAGGTGGGCAAGCTGATTCAGCCTAGAAGGCCATATGGGAGTATGGCAAGTCTTCAGCATAAAGAGAACATGCCTAGTCTAAAAACTGGTCTCAGAAAATGTAGACATTTTCAAAGCCATTACTCAGCAGAAAATCAGCAGGGTGGAGGGGGAGTTCTGGAAAGTTTACTAAGATGTCTGTTATGAGCATTGTTTCCCACCACCCCTGCTGAAGGTTGGCAATGAGAAATATTTTCTTTCAAAAGATGCTTGCAATCAGGTAATGTTTTCTTTAGGCTTCCAATCATTTGCTTCCTTTTTGGCATTCCTCTTGAGATGTTAGTTCAGGGTTAACAACAAAGAACAACATCTAACTTAAAACATCTGTGGAAATGGACACAATCTGCAAACACTGCATGATACAGAGGGCTGATTTGTACCACAAAACTTAAATAAAAGTCATGGGAAGCCACTTGTTTTAGTGCTTTGAGCCACATTATGAATTGTCCTGGTTCACTATCTAACAGATTGCTAAATGATGCTACTAGTATTAAGAAAAGTCCTTCAGCAAAAGGGATCAAAAGTGAGTATTTATTGTTTTGAAATCCATACTCTGTTGTTTTTTTGTTGTAAGTATTCCATAGTAAAGAATTAAGGAAACAGATCTCCTTTAATACAGTAACTCCCCTAACTCTCACATCGCTCCCCCCCTACCCCCACCTTTTCCTAGTTTACTTGCTATAATCCTAGGCCAACTACCTCAAATGGCCACATTATTTCCTTGAATAAGTCTCTCTTTTTTTAAGCAGCTTTTGACAGAATGAAAAAAAAGCAATATTGAGGAATGTCACTATAACAATGTAAATTGTATGCCTGCATTTTTTATTAATAAGGTTGGGCTCTCTGAGGGACTAAGTTACATTGTTTTATGGGATTAAATTATTAGACCTGGAACTGAGAAGGGCCTTGTCCTATTGTTGAAGAGGCTGCTGGGGAGCATGGAACTGCAGGGAGCATTGGCAAGTCATGGTGAGATCTTATTTCTCCATAGAGAACTAATATCCCAGCTGCTCCAAATGCACCTGAATGGGTACTAGAGAGATGAGGAAGCTAACTTGTGGCAGATGGGACCAGACCAAATGGTCAGTGAAATGAACACATTCAACTAATGCACTAACCATCTCTAAACTGTTATCCATCAATAATTTAGGGCCTTATGTCATAGTTTGTTAAAAATTATCTTTGATTAGTTATGTTATTAATACAATATGCACATTACAATAGTGTCACATTTTCTATCCATCAAAGTCAGAGTAAGTCAATATGAGTGCATCAATAATTTATATTGGATGTACTAGTCAATTTTCTGCATGCAATAACATTGCCTGCTGGCAATTACTGAATTCAACTGGTGCTTTTACCTCTATATTTTAAATTAGGTCATATTCATTTTCCAAAATACATGCAATACTGGATTATTTGGGTTTTGCTGTTGATTTTTAACAATGGAAGTGTTTTCTTGTGTAAGGCTTAAAGCAAAATGAAGGAGAATGTGATATTTCAAAAATAAAAGCAGACTATTAATGACTTACTGCATGTTGCTCCCATAAGATCTAGTAATGAGCAAATCCTTCTGGTCCAAGTTTAAGTAGAAATCAATATCCTTAATTTAAATTCATTTACAGTATCACAGAACTGAATCTGAAGCACTGATTTGCAACTCTTATGCATTTAGTTTCACATAAAATAGCAGCCTACTGAAAAACTTATTTGCATGACAGCTTCAGGGTAAAAAAATTAGAACTTCTTTAGGGTTTTTAAATATCCTTTTTTGTTTTGGGGGTTTATTTTGGATGCCATCAGACTTGCATCAATAAGGGAGTATCTTCCAGAGCTCTGTGCAAATCTACCTTTATGGAATCACCCCCCTCAGCTGGAAAGGTCTAGTCACCCTGTAGCTTGCACCCATGTGTAGAGCAAAGATGTTTATTCTGCTCCAGCTAGAACTGAGTGTACTACTGCCTGTGTCAATGCTAAGATCATCCAAGACTTGTTTAAAACAAAAATTCTTTACCTGTGATTCAACAACCTGTGGAAACTCATTCCTGAAGTTGTATACATTGATAACATCAGGCATTTTGTCTTCATGACAGTTTTTCCTCAGTTTTGGATGCTTTTGTAAGGCTTCGCCTTTTTTCCACTCACTCTGACTTTTGGAAACTAGGAACGTTTTTTATGAGTTATGATGGGAAGATACTTATGTGGTTCCATATATCATATACTAATTATGCACTTCAGTAAAATAAAAATCCGCCAGAACCAAATTCTTTCCTCTGCTTTTCTTTTTACAGAAAAAGGCAAGGGACAGATTTTAGAGGCAAAAGGCACAAAGCCCATCAGAACATGAAATAGGCTGAAAAAGAAGGAAACAGCACTATTCTCTCAAATGAGGGAAGTTAAATTTATTGAAGAACTCTGGAGGGTTAGGTATTGAAACTACTTCCTTGTCATTTCTGTCTCAATATACCTCTATAGCAGGTAGCTCAGCAGCCCACTCCTTACCTATATGGATATCATAGGCACAATTGAGGAAATACTATTTTTTATTGAATAAAGAAGATTTTTCAAGTGTAACAGAAATGCTTTGGCAGTCTCAGACTATATCCCAGTGTTAAGGGATCTACATGTCACACCAGTGTTTCTGAGCTGCCTCAGGATCCACCATGGTTACAGCTGCCTTCTGCTGCTGGAGGAGTAGACATGCTTGAAGTGGGGTTAAGGTGCTTGGCCCCATGGCTTTCCACCTGCTCCCTGAACAGTTTGTTTTCATACCACCAGCCCTATGCTTGGTGTTCTTGTTGTGCTCTTTTCATTCCAAATGGTCTTCATACTCACAGCCACAAAACATGACAGAGTTCAGATACCAGCTGACACTTGTATACCATGGAGCTTAGGTAACTCAACTTAAGGAGCTTGTTCTTGCTCTCTCTTTTACTGCTGGGATATGCAGCTTCCCAGAAGTCATCTCCTTTGTCTTTCTTGTGTCAGGTGTGACCTGAATTTCATACAAGGCTCAGTAACCTGGTTTATGTGTTAGAATTCCCCAACTTAGAAGGATTGCATCAATAATAGCATATGCTATCACCATCACGTCCATCAAGAGCAACATGTATTTCCCTTTAAAGGTAGACAAGTGTGCAGCAGAGATGTGCAACACAGCACCTCTCTGAGCAATGGAGCCCCTAAGTCCCATGCTGATTGCTCTGCCTACTTCATTTTGCTTATATCCAAATCATCCTGTAAGCAAGTTGGAGGCCTTGTGGCACGAACACCAACAGAGGAAAATGAACTGTTACTCTCTATATCAGACTAGTAGCATACACAGCTTCCATTTTTTGCAGACAAACATACTGCTTAAAAATATTTAAGAAGTTTTTAAAGCATTATCACAGTGAATTTTCATTTTGGTGTATTACAGAATTGGAAAAGACCTCTGAGATCATTAAGTCCAACCCATGACCCAACACTATCCTGTCAACTAGACCACAGCACTAAGTGCCATATCCACTGTCTTCTTAAATACCTCCAGGGACAGTGAATCCACCACATCCCTGGGCAACCCATTCCAATGTCTGATCACTCTCTCTGTAAAGAATTTCTTTCTAATGTCTAACCTAAACCTCCCCTGGCACAGCCTAAGACTGTGACCTCTTGTCCCTCTGCTGGTTTCCTGGGAGAAGAGACTGACACCCACCTGACTACAACCTCCTTTCAGGGAGTTGTAGAGAGTGATGAGGTCTCCCCTGAGCCTCCTCTTCTCCAGGCTAAACAACCCCAGCTCCCTCAGCGTCTCCTCATAGGACCTGTGCCCCAGTCCCTTCACCAGCCTTGTTGCCCTTGTTGAACTTCTTTGGACACTCTCCAGCACCTCAGTGTCCTTCCTAAACTGAGATGCCCAGAACTGGACACAGTACTCAAGGTGCAGCCTAACTACTTCTGAGTACAGGGGCAGAATCACTTCCCTGGTCCTGCTGGCCACACTATTCCTGATCCAGGCCAGGATGCCATTGACTTCTTGGCCACCTGGGCACGCTACTGGCTCATGTTCAGCTTCCTGTTGATTAGAACCCCCAGGTCCCTTTCTGCCTGGTGGCTCTCCAACGACTCTGTCCCCAGCCTGTAGTACTGCAGAGGGTTGTTATGGCCAAAATGCAGGACCCTGCTTATGAAAGCAAAGAGAAAATTGAAATCACCTCTAGAATAAATGCTGAAGTTAAAGGATTTTTAAAACTCTTAATTATAACAAAGCTATTATCATCAGGAAGTAAAAAGTGAAAACTGAATCCAATAAATGGTTCCGGTCTAATTTCTGTGATAAAGAAATTGACATCAACATCCTGTTCTAGTTATTATCATGGAAAAATACTTAAATTACAGAGAAATATCCACTCAGGTGCACATTTTGGCTAAAAAGCAGAGTACTCTTGTTCTGTTCATCTCTATTGATCACCAGACAGCCTGAAACCAATCTTTCCAAAGCACAGTATAAGTATTTTGAAGCCAGTGAGATAGTCACCTTGTTCACAAACTCAGGATAGTGGCACCTGCTCTGAAACCCGCTCTGAAACTTGCAGCACAGGGAAAGAGAAAAGACCTATGAAGAAAATAAATTATCTAGAGAAGAAGTGTGTACCTCTGCAATGCCCCTATGAAAGCAGGTCGGTTCATTGTTTGAAGTAGATGCCAGTAGTACTAATAATCTCAGAATTAACTTACTAATTTATGATTACTGAATCAAGAATTCTCCTAGCAAAAACAAATTAAGTCTTCAGTTGAAAACAGCCATTTCTGTTCTCTCTGTTTGCTCATCTGAAGAGCATACAATGAAGCTCTGGATCTTAGTTGACAAGTATCAAATGCTGTCATTTCATCAGGTTTGTAGATTTAATGGACTGTGCAAAGTTGGGCAACCACAGAGGTAACTTTTATGAAAATGCATCATTAAAATAACTCCTCCACCTACAGATAGTATAAAAGATCATAGAGAGTATCAGAATATTTTAAAATATTTGGTGAACTTAATTCATAAGCATACTAGTCCTCTAAACATCTGCCGATATGAATCACACTATTAAGAGGAGCTATCAACAGAAGGGAATTTTAATAAACACTGTTCTTTGTTCCTTGTATTTTAATGACTGATATAATTAGAATGAAGGTTAAGGGAATATTTGTTTTCCTTCCCCTCAGGGCTACTTTGAAACAGTTTGACTTGCAAACAGCATTTCAAACTTTTGCAGCTATAATGCTTGAGCATTCCAGTGTTGTACAAGGGAGAAACAAAAAAAAAAAAAAAAAGAAATGGTTACACAGCAAGAGCATCAACCAAACTCTTTTGATTACAGCAAAGAACTGCATGGAAATTAGCAGTCCCACACTCTGTTACTACATTATCCCCTATAGATCCAGTTTTGTAAATCCCCCTTCCACAATATAAGCAATGATAATACATGTTCCAGAAATATCATGATGCTTGGTAGCTCAGGTTTTTCAAGAATTTCATAAGGTCTAGTTAGAAATGAGCTGTGTGTCAATATTCATATTCACTTACATCGGTAATTAAAAGGTTAGTTCAGCTAACATCTTAAAGTAGACATCATCTTCCACTAATTCAGACAAACTGACATCAGAAAAAGTGCAATTGTTTTTTTCTAAACTTCACTATGAACAGGTCAGAGACTGTTCACTTTCCTTCATATCAGCCATCTTTAAGATAGAATCAACTACTAAGACAAGCTTGATCCAGGTAAAGTGTGGATTCACAACTGTCTGTCAAATTAGTCAGAATACAGATTTCATTCTGTCCATATATTTTATGAGACTCTGTGTCATCTGTGGGAGGCTAGGTGATGCCTGATTTAGCAAGCTCTATGCATAGACAGTACTTGAGCTGTCATAAAACCTGCTGTATGAAGACATCTCTTCAAAAAAACTTTAAAGAGTTTGATCTGGTCGAATGCGTTCATACTAGGCCAGCACTTATAAAGTTGTAGAGGACCCAGAATTTGTGTTCAGTCAAGAATTAAATCCTTAGGCACTCCAAAAGCTGTAAAGCACTGTAAATCCATATAGAGTCTGGCACTGGATCCAGAATCATACCTAAATCTAGGGTACCTGACCTGCAGATTCAGAAATCTAGGTTTTTCTCTTTTCTGACTGAAATCTTCACCATGAAGATATGGAGAGCTTCATGTTTTTCCAAATGTTTCAGAGGCAGAGCCATGCAGAGAGAGCTATCATTTGGCCCTACCAAGTATTTATACTGAAGTATATCTATAAACTGCCTGTACATATGCGAGTTAGTAACAGTGTCTAAGTTCAAACCTTCCAAGGACCTTGGATGGATCTTGCATGCCAGATAGAGTTACTGTGGACAGAGAAGAGCAGACAATATTTCTGGAGTGGATGGTGCAAGGAAGGTCTACTGGTAGTAGTTAAACAGTTTGTCAGTAAGATCATCAGGGAGGAAAATATCCCTGTAAACTGAGAGGTAATTTTGAGAACCAAATCCACTACAAAGCAACTTGAATCAGCTGGTCAAGATGTACATAAAATAAATACTCTTCCAAGGTTTTACAATTACTGTAAGCCAAGGGACACAGCCAGACAGAAGCACAGAAACACAGCCCATAGAACTGGGAACAAGTCAAGTTATTGTAGTCATTATAAAGGAGGTGACAGGCTCCCACATCCAGCGGGAGAGAAGGCAAGGATTTGGGAACATGAGTAGATCAAATTCATTACAGAAGCCTGGAGACCTTGTAGTGGGAATGCTGTGTTATAAATAGACTAGACAGGACAGCAGCTGATGCTAGAAAGCATGTTGCTAATGGTCTTCTTCACACACTGGCAATTTGGAGTGATTTGATAATTCAACTGAAGATAGTTTACTTCTTCAAATCCACATTGGAGGATCAAGCCCAGTGCCTTGCACTGGTCGTTGGCTGGCCCATAGGAAAAACTACATGTATAGTGTAAGTATAGATCATTGTAGAACATTTTCTTCACCACACCATCTTAATTCACATTGTCAGAGTTGCACAGTCTAGACTTATTTCTATGAAATCATACCCATGAGATGAAAAGACTTTTTTTCCTTTTATAATATTTAATCTGTAGAAATATGAACCACCATTTGTTGGTTCAGTCCTGGGTTTTGATCATCACAATGGTCAGGCATTACTGTACTTTACCTGACATTCTAAGGACACAAACAAAAGCAGATACTGATAATCATTTTTGCAAAACAGAATGCAGTCCCAGGATTTTTGTGTCTCATATTACTAGGACATCACATAAGATAAACAGGAAAACATCTCCAATTTCACGGGCATATCCAACTTTTGTTATCTGATAGATATCTGTAAGGTGAACTTTAACTAAATATCAAGAAACAAACAGGCATAGCGATGACCCATTTTTATTTCTACTGAGGTAGTATTCAATGTATCATTGCCAAGTGTGAATTGCTCGTTTCTATTTGATACAAAAGATGTTTTTTACAAAAAGGCTTGATATGAACACTCCTAATCCTTTATGTGTAATAAACATTTATATTTGAAGTTTGGGGGGAGAAGCAACATTTATTACTGAGAAATATAAAACAGCATGAACAAGCTGCTTCAGAAACACACTCTGAGAGCTTGCTGAAATCAGAACCATCACTAGTAAGAGTACAAATCTGATGGGGTTTTCCTGTTTGTTTTTAATAGAAGTACTTAAACTTCCCACCTCGCTACCAATTTTAATTCCATTTCTGTTTCATATTTAAGCAATCCACGGCTTTTATGTTTTTAATCAGGTATAAATAATTAGCATCAAAAACACAATTAGAAGTTGCTCCTTGATGTCAGGACTGAAGTGACTGCAATCTGAACTAAGCAGAATTAACTCAAAATCAATCATAAGGAAATGGCAACTTCTGCGAACCTTTCATTGCAGGCAAACCTGCTGGAGCACTGGTGTGCTGAGATTAGAGCCTAGGGCTACTTCACACCCCAACTCTGGTCACAGTTCCTGGATGAAGCTGCTCTGGTGTGCAGCACACATCAGCACTCAGTTGGGGAAAGTGGATCCCGAATAGTATATAAATAGTGGCAATGCCAGGAGGAGCTCCAAAGAAGCAGCATCCCCGTACTCAGCTGCCAGCTGCCAAGGCTCATGTGCCATGTGCTCGAGCCACGGTGGCAAGAGGTCTTTCCCTTCCAGCAGATGGTTGTTGCCGGGGTCAAACCCTGTCATGGTGCCTGTGGTGTAAAGTCCCTTCGAATTTACAGTAAATTAACAAAACCAGACATAAACACAGGAGAATTAAATGACTGAGTTTAACTTCCTGGGTTTAGATTGCACTTGCCCTCTTGGAAACAGATTTCACTGTCTTTCTTTTCTGGGAACAAAGGCTGCATTTTGTAGGATCCTTTTGTTTTCAGTCTGCCTGAACCCTTTGCAAAGCAAGCCCTCCAGAAACACAAAGGCTTCTCCAGCTTTACTCCCATCCTACTGGTGATCACCCTTTCCTTGGTCCTACAAAAAACTGTCTAACATTCTATAGCAGGAACAAACCTGAACATCAGTCATTCCTAACTTTTAGGGATTACTTTACACCACTGAAATATTTATGTTAGTGATAATTTGTCAGTAAATGTTATTAAAAGCATGAGAAGGCTGGAAATACCTTCCAGCAAGACCGCATTAGTAATATCAACTGATTATTGCTATACCCAATGCTTGTATGGTCTCTAGAGGTTTAGTGATATATAATGCTTCCATTCAGATTTAAATTAATATTTCTACACTATGATTTCATGGGACACTTTAAATTGTGTGAATGACAGATGCTGTTACAGTTATAAGAGCTCCAAACATGACTGGGGTAAGTACAATTGCCACCCAGCCTCTTTAAAAAGAAGATTCAGCAATTTATCCAATATCTGAATTTGGTTACATACAAATACAATTTTACCCCAGGCCACTGATAATTTGACCCTACTTAATAAGAATTTTAAACTCCTATAACATATCTGTGGTAAGAAAACATCATGTTGCAAGAACATGATGATCTACCCAGTTTATGTTCTGAAGGGTGTTTGGTAAACACAGCCTCCTACTTTAGATATTTTTTTTCTCCTCCTACAGAGTGGCCTGAAAGGGAAATTCCAAAAGTTGCACAAGAAAAGTAATCACTGCTTTGCCATAGCGTAACACTGTGACCTCAAAAAATGCAGTCCTATTTTTAATATTTTGTTGTTTGGATTTTTTTACATGGAAGGCTGTAGATAGAATATTCCATTCATTTTGATTATTGTTAGGGACAGTCTGCAAGCCAGGATTTCACCTGGTGCAAACCTGTATCACTCTCCTAAGATTGATTCAGCTTCCCTGGTTTTTAGTGGCTGGAAATCTGGGTTTTTTTCCTCCATTTTTCCATCCTGATTCTCCAAAGTGTTCTGCAGGACTTCTCCCTCTGGAGACTTCTGTGGGTTTGTGACCACTGGTGAGACTCAGCTGGCTGGGTGTGCAGCTGGTCCTTGAGGCTCTCCCCAACCCTCCGGGTTCAGCTTGGCCTGGAAACACTGCTTGGGTGGTGTCCAGCTCAAAGGTTTTCTTTGCACTTTGCTGTAAAGCAGCTCAGTTTCTGCTATTATTTATGCTGTAGCATCTTCCCTCATATACCTCAGGCTACTGGCATGAAGAAGCATCACTTAAAAAGTAATTTAGCAAATAAGTATACTTTCCCTAGGGTGCAAATAAGAGGAAAAGTTGTAGTAAATAGCTAATGTAAGCAAAAGGTGCCTTGGGGGAACCCTAAGAATCACTTCTTTGAAACCAGCAATAACTTCTGGTGCTATTGGTCCTGAGGCAGCAGCAGTCAACATTGTTTAAAAAAGCTCCCTTATGGTGTACTCATTAATTAACTGCACTGTTTGTTGATTCTAGATTGATTCAGTTTGTTCTCAGGAGAGCGTTTTTGGAAACTCAGTAATGCCTTGATGCAGAATTTCATCTTCAGGCCCTAAATTCCCAGGACGCTCCTTTACTGGGACATATAGAAGATGAAGTAAAAAGGAGAATTTGTTAGACAAAAATGATAATAAAAATATTTTAAATTCAGATGTAATTTTTGAAGATTTTCCCCACAGAGCTAAAAAATTACCTGCAGCAAAGTTTGACTGACAGGCAGGCTTTATCAAACAGAGAACAAGACAAATGGTATGCAAAACAGAGAGGAAAGTATTTGCTCCTAATTACTCGAGAAAGCATTTTAATTAAGTTGTTTGCCAATTAATGCCTCATTTTTAACATTCCATAAATATTTAAACACATTTCATAAAATTTCTTCACAAGGAAACAATTGCAAATGTTGTTAAAGAGGTTCTTAGGAGTCTCTTAATGCAATACACTTTACAATTTCAGTTTTATTTGCTCATCTTTTGAAAGAATAAGCAAGCGAAGAAATATGTCATTTCATATCAGAAATGGCATATCTATATGTCTATATCAAATCTATATCAAGAAGATATTTCAATATCTTTGTACGAGGATCCCTTCTGTTATATGAATGAGAAATGGGGAAATTTTATTGAACTTGAACTGGAAACAGACAAGTGAAATGCAAAAGCAGATAAATTCAGATACCTCTCTTTTTCCATACTTCTTCAAACGGATTACTCAGAGCTATTTATAACCAGTCCTGCTACTTAAAAGTATTTCCATTCAAGAAAAGTTAATAAAAATAAGGAGCAAGTAGCAAGGAAACTGGAATTATCTCAGTAGTGCTGAGGATTCATTCAGTCTGCATCTTAAATCACGCAGAACTATACCTTTCATCCACAGGGATTTGCTCAAGCTACAACCTTAAACCTTCTCTCCCCCAGTCTCGTTAGAGCAGAAACCTGGTCCTACGCTTATGTGCACCGTGAGTGGAAATGAAAGTACCACTGCTCTCTCTGCCTCAGCAAGGCTGTTTTTTGGTGTATGGAAAACAAATACCTCTTTCTCCTTGTATTTTAAAGGCTTCCTGGTTTTATGGAGCAGCTGACTCTATTTAAAACTTCACACAGGCACTTTATCTGTTTATTTATTCATTCATTTGTTCTCCCCAGAACTTTCCTTACTTGTCCAAGGTTTGTTTGCTTAAATGACCACAACTTCCCTTATCTCAGAGCTTAACTTTAGATTTCGAAACCCAGATCCTGCCCCATCCCCCTTTGCTGTCATTAGTCATTTATGCCTGGAACTAGGCTCTGCCTGACAATGCAGGGGAGGGACAACCTGTTTCTAAAACACCAGGAGTCTGAATCAAAGGGGACACAGGTTGGGGGACAGGATGAGATTAAGGGGAAGGAGAATGATGCAGCTGGGAAGTCCACCTCTAGGCGGACTCATCTCAAGGGCTTTCCCAGCCTTTTAGCACTCACCGGGTCGCTTCTTGCAGTGAGTGGGTCCCTGATGGCCCCCTGCCATCCAGAGATGCTGCTCAACCTCCTTACTCAACTCATGAAACAGTGGCAAACTCTGACCCCAGGGCAGGAGGGGGCCAGGTCTGGAAGGAGGCCCTGCAGTGTCATCTCTGTCTCACTACTGTTCAAACAAGGATCTACAGCTCCTCAGCCATGACTGTCTAATGGACATTACAGACTGACAGCTGTTTCTTCAACAGTACTTATCTTAAAAAGTTTTGTTCCTAAAGACTTTTCAATTTACAGCTATAATCAAATCAGAGCACAGTGGAGCTGGCTGGTTCTACTTCACTCAGGTTTTTCTCAGTTTGCACATTGGTACCATGAAATAAAAGCCTGCAAATGATGTCTCCTTGGGTGCCTCAGACAAACGTTCACTTTTTGCCCATTTCTCTGTCTCCTTCAGTAGCTCACTCAGACCTGGGGCAGTTTATACCTGCTACGAAGCAGCCCTCACGTGTCCATGGAGATACTCAAGGTACAAGGTCAGAATTAAGATAAATTTGTGAAACACAGTAAAAAGTTATTAGTTGCTTCAGAGGGTAACTTTTGCAACCAATACTCCAAAAGTCATAAAGGAGCCAAACAAAAATTTCCAACTAAAATTGTTTACTCAAAAAATACCTTCAAAGAGAAACAAAAAGTACTGGTCATTCAAACTGTTCCTATTACGAAAAAGGAAGATCTCAGAGGAAATTTTCCCTAGAAGGGAGGGTTCTTTGTAACTTAGTCACCAGATAAGATCTAGTAAGCACATTACAGTAAGTATTTTTTCTGTTTTCTCTACTGATTTTCAGAAACAAGACAAAGAAAGAGGTAACAAGCCCTTGAGAAAGAAAGGAAAAATAAATCAAACAAAGGTGAAGAAGCTAAAAAGGGGAGAGGAGACCTATTAACAGGTAAATAGAATAAAGGACAAAGTGTTTGAATGAAGGTTAGCACAAGGGAATCCTGAGACTGACTTAGGCTCCTGGGCCCTGACATACTACAAATATTAAGCAATGACTTATCTTTTCCTCTGTCTTGCAGCTCCCCTTTTGCCAGTGAAGATGCTAAGACAGGGCCTCTGATCATACCTATATACCCAGGGAAGGTAGAAATCAAAATAAGAAGCACTCCCTTTTTTTTCACCATAATTCATAGTGGGGTGTTACCCCCAAAGGAATGAGCAGCTTCTGTCCAAATTGTCCTCAGAAAGGGACATAGACAGTCTCCACAGAGGTTCTGCAGCCATGCAGAACAGAATGGCTCTTTCCAGAGCAGTAAGACCTCCCTTACTAGGGAACATTTTAATTCTGCACTTTAGAGCACTGAGAACAAGACTGCGGGACATCATCTACACTAACTTCTCACTGCCAAACTTAGAAAATTATGTTCACATGTAGCTACTCACGGAGAAAATACACTGTTGGGCTAAAGGGCAGGAGCTCACAACACCTGAAAACCTCGATGTTTCACAGAGGATGTGATTCCTGCAGCTCCCAAGTCTGCAGGAGGAACTCAGTAAGGCTGGGGAGACTGAGGAGAAGCAGCTGTACTTCATCTGAAAAGCATGCCTCCCCTTTGAAGACTATTAGAAAAAGCAGAAATACATAGTAATACAACACTGACAATTTTTCTTTTACCAGTGTCACGTGGAGCAGCCAGCTGCTTCCAGAGCAGGGACTGGCGCCTGTGCTTAGTGTGTTTGGGGCAATCCAGCTTTTCTTCCATTTGCTGGTTTGAACTGCAGCTACAAGCAATGAGCAGTCTCAAGTGAAAGGCAAGCATGGGGACATCTGTGTCTGTGTATCAGGCACAGATTTACCACTAGGCAGACAAGCAGGTTTTAGTGTCAGGCAATTTCTGTCTGAAGTCTTTCCTTCTCCTGCAAGAGCTGTGTGAAAGAGACATGTCCTTTGCTTAAGGACTTGTTTTTCTGCGTCTGGATTTTTCTGATGGCAATAAACCAAGACTTCGGGTTTGGAGAAATGCTTTTGCATTCTCCTTTGAGCAGAATGAAGAAAAGTCACATATAACCATTTTGCAAGGTCTTGGTAGGATATGTAGGAAGAACATTTTGTTTCCATTACACACTGTGCTCACAGATGTTGGCTTTTTAAAATTTTGTTCTATCATTTGCTGAAATTCAACAAAACTCAAGGGATTTAAGGAAAGAAAATTGCTGTGTGTCCTTGTTAGCAAAGCTAACTCAATAATCAGTTTAATGGCTAAAGCACAGCACAGGAGCGAACCAGAGGTCTTTGGCCCCTCATACACGTTTGTTACCTTCATCTGCATTAAGGAAGACAACTATGAGAATCTGGAGTAACTCCAAACATTTGCCAGCTGGTTTTGAATGTTCTCAGCTGTGTGTACTGTTGGATAATCTTAGACTTATTTTGTGCTGTTTGTTGCTGCCAGATAGTGTTACTGTTTAACGACAGTGTTAGAGGCAAAAGTAGGTCCAGCTTCTGAGCTAGAAATAATCCTACACAGCTCTGGCTGAAAGTTAATGCAGTCTGAAAAGAGGAAAAAAATCCTCCAGTGCATTAATTTGTTTGCTTCTCCTAATACTTGTGGGAAAATAAACAATTTTCAAACCTTTAGTTTTGGTTTTTTCCCCTTCCATTATTAAGGCCAGTACTTTTCTCTGACATGAAAAAATTCAAGCACAGACTGAAAGACCTTGCAGAATTTCTGTCAGATCAGTCTGCTCACCAGGAGAACTTAGTTACCTCAAAGATTCGCACACTCACAGAATGATTGAGGTTGGAAGGAAGTCCTGGAGGTTGTCCAGTTCAACACCCCTCCCTTAACCTTGCAACAAGTTTTGATGATTTTCCATGGAGGCTCATGGAATTTTTCTGATTTACTCCTAGATCCAAATAGAAACTTCATAGGCAGTCAAATACTCCTGCTTTCTGAATACTTACCCAGCAGTTCAATGACCCAATGACTATTATTTTCTCTCAAAAATAAGATGCTCCATCTTGACCCCTAAAGTCACAGTCAGCTTCTTCCCAGCACAAGGTCTAATTAAAGACACAAGTGATCTGATGGAAATTTTGCCAAGGTCTGTGAAAACTGTGCATGAGAATTTGCTTAGAAAAGGCAATGTTTTTATTCAGTGAGTGAATTCAAAACAGCTAAAATTCTTAGTTAAAAATACTGTGAGTTTGTTCAATAACATATACTTTGGTATTTTTTCTACTTTTATTTAAAAAAAAATCTCCCCCTTCAAGTTTTTTTTAAATATCTCCTTCAAATTCTCCTCAAACTTTCAGCTATCCTTTTCATTTGCCTTACAGAAATATTCCACTTCTATTAAATATGGAAAGTAATCAATAATTTGGATGTTATTAACCTGTTCACACCTCCTCAGTCAGTCTGTTCTGTGGGAAATTTATGCCACCAAAATCTGTAGTTAGCTGCAAATAATTAGCTCACATTTCTAGAAATGTCTCATAAATCAGCTATGTTTTTGCTCTCAGAGTCCAGAATTAAAAGTGTGGCGAGGGCCTTGTTGTAGAGGAGTCAGTTCTTCTAAACTTAAAGCTTGTGGAGATTTCTGGACAGCTAGATTCTATCAGAAAATAAATGTCACTCAGCTCTTCCCAGAAAAGAACAATTTCATCCCAAATGTCAGCTGTTTTTGGAATGTTGGAATGTTTCTTTTTGTTCCTTGGAAATGAACAAACAAACAAAAAATGTTAGGTACATGCTCACTTCAAAAGCCTTTTTGATTACAAAAATGTGATAAACTCCCCACCAAAAGAAGTTCCAACAAGTAGTTTCCCAAAATATTCACAACTTTTGAATCTCCAGATACTATTCTGACTGAATTGAGATCCTGTGAATCTGTTTGGTTTGGACTGGGCCTGCTATTCGGTGTAGGTAGGTAGACCCTCAGAGCTAGCCTGGGCTCAGCAAGACCCTGCCCAGTCTGTGGCACCCAGGCAGTTTTCCCAGAGTGAGCTGGCTCTGTCTAGGTGAGATTCAGGGGTTTCATCATCTCTGCCTTGCCATCCCAGAGCCTCCTTTTTTGTCCACAGAAAGGCTATCTGTGTAGAGGCTGGGCAAAACACACAGCGGGATTCAAAGCACCTCCCCTGCTTAGAGGACCAGTACCCTGGTGTGGGCATTCACCCATGCATCAGTTTACATGCAGCCTAAGCAGGGTTTCCGTCGGCTGGAATAACTCTCATGGCCATATATCTGAGATTACATGGAGGGGAGGTGCACAAAGGTCTGGAGCATCTCTCTTATGAGGAAAGACAGAGGGAGCTGGCCTGTTTAGCCTGGAGAAAACTGCGAGGGTATCTCCTTAAAGCATATAAATATCTCAGTGCCAAGAGGATGGTGCCAGACTCTTTTCAGTGGTGCCCAGTGACAGGAGGAGGAGCGACAGACATAAACTAAAACACAAGAGGTTCCATCTCAACATGAGGAAGAACTTCTTTACATTGAGGGTGGCAGAGAACTGGAACAGGCTGCCCAGGCAGGTGGCAGACTGTCCCTCTCTGGAGACATGCAAAATCCACCTGGACCATTCCTGTGTAACCTGCTCTAGGTGCCCCTGCCTTGGGAGGGGGGTTAGACGAGATGATCTCCAGAGGTCCCTTTCAACCCTAACAAATCTGTGATTCTGTGAGAAAGTTTTCAAAAAGTCTAGAAGTTCCTTTACAACTGGCATTTCACACTTACCTCTAGGACATTTCCCATGGAACGACCAAGTACCACCATGAAGGAGCAGTGTTTTGCAAGAGGGACATTCTCTCAGGAGGACTTGAAATTGTAATTGTGTGTCGTCCTCATCTACCTGACACAGGATTAAGAAATGTGAACTAGTATTGTTCAAATAGAACAGGAAAATGGTTCAGTATTGAAAATGTTCAGACTAGGCATATACACCATGAAAGCTCCTGTGTACATCTGGTGCTCCCGAGATGTGCAGCTGGTGCAGGGGGTAGGATGAGCAGCAAGCAGCTGCTCTCTGAGGTATGTTCCCCTCGGGACTGAGTGTATCTCTAGTCAGAAATATGTCAGGGAGTTAGTGCTAGCTGAACCAGAAGTCCCACCCAGCTGAAACAGCCAGCAGAACTGCCTGGCAGTGCTGCCAGGGTGTTAACACTGTGTAGGAACGGAGAAGACAAGAAGCAGCACTGGATACCTCTGTGTGAGTGCAGCCTTGTGCTTCGGACCCTCAGAGCATAGTCCACCTCAACAACAAGGGGTAGACAGGGGCCAGTGCCTATCTCCATGCTAGGATCTCCTCATTGCCCTCCTGCTAGTCCCTGGTACAAGGGAGCTTCGTGCCTGGCACCTCAGCCCATTCAGCATAAACCTCTTATTTGAAATGGTGTTCTCACCTGCTAAGAAAAAGCCCGTGCATCCACAGGAAGACTGGAGTCCACACCAAAAATCCTGACCAATCAAGAGGCCTGAGAGTGAATTTAGGGACCCATCAAATGGAAGAAATGTGATGAACCTGAGCCCTCCAGCACCAGTTTCTACTCTGTCCCAGAAACAGGGGAGAAGGGAAGTGCCATCTTCTCTAGGTCCTGTCATTTAATAAACCTGTGCCCAGTTTGACTGCTAGAAAGGAGACCATATCCCTGCTTTCATTAGAGATTACCATAATCTGATGTTTGGGATTATTTCCATCAGTGGTATTCATTTATCCGTCTGTGCTTAAAACATTGCACCACAACTTCTTGCAGCTCCTTGCTTTGAGCTGTGTCCCTTTTAAACCCCTCTCCAAGACTTTTAACTCATCCCACTTACTGAATTTGGAGTCCAGTGTCTTCCCCACCTGAAGGCCTTTTTAGATGCCATACTAGAGTTGACCTGTAGCCCAAAGTATAAACCTGACATAAACTGGCCATTTATCCTTCACCTTAAATGGGACATCTTTTACTTCCTGAAGGAAGCTGGATCTCCTATGGAGTAAATGCATCTTCTGGCAATTTTAGTTTCCAGTTTAGATGTGCTTAGATTAGTGTAATAAAAGAACCTTTCTAAGGGTGTCCTGACTTAGTAGCAAAAAGAGCCCTTGTGAGAAAAGAAAATGAAAATCCATGCCTAGCTTTGCTGTTCCATGTAGTTTTTAGTCACTAACTCACAGAATTGCCATAAGGCTCCCACGTCCCAGCTCTCATTAGAAGCAGCCTACAGTGGTTCCGCACATAAAATGGATTTACTTCCCACTCCTTTCTTGCTGAACTCCGGTAGATAGGACTATATAGTGTTGTCCATTTCACAAAGATATAAAGGATTAAGAATATGCAGTCCATATTTTTCTTGGCCTTCAGCATGTCTCCCAGGTCCTTCTTGTTTTTAAATTGCTTCACCTGCATCCATTGATATATAGACAAACATACATCAAGATAAATCTTTCACCTTTTTCTCCACTGACACATTACAAAGGTAACAGCTGCCACTAGATTTTGATTAACCTTTTTAGAAGATCTTTAACTAACCTATCCCCAGTCCAAATCTCCTACTGCGGAGTGTAGTTTGCTCCACATCCAGACAGCAAAAATATCCATGTTCTGGTGAAATGTGTCTTACATAAACTAAAAATTAAGAATTTTCAAGTTGCTTTTAAAAACTAGGTGTGAAAAAAAAAATGCAGAAGCATCTATAAGCTCAAAGAGATCCCCCATCTGCATCACTGTCCTCTAAAACCTGACCCCTGGGTCTCTTAGATGCATCTAGAAAGAAAATATTTTATTCCATATCTGCATATACTAGATTGCTGTCTGGATTTTGCTAGTGAATACAGTTTTCTTTTAAGCTTAGTTGCAAAGACAGGCACACATCCATTTTTATGTATGTCATCCGCTTCTGCAGGGATAAAGATCAAAATCCTTAATATCCTCCTTCTAGCCCTCTTTAAATAGAGATTTACACACAGATTTATTTCAATTCCAGTTGATAATGACTTGTAAGAGTCTTGATGTCTTTGGAAAAATCAGCCTTGGCAGTTCTCCATTGACCCCCATAGTCAAGAGCACCACAATGGTTTGAAAATGGCTTATATCTGTGGCTGAAAAGAAAATCCAATCTACTTATAGACTAGGTCAATTATTTAAATTAAATATTATCACAAGTCTTCCTTTCAAGTGTGCTTGATTTGGGTTTGTTATTTCCACAAAATATCAGCTAAATATTTATTGCATTGTTATTTGTTTTTAACATTATCTGCTATCAGCACCATGGGTTAATGGATTTACCTTTTGCATTAGGGGAAACCAGCATGTGGGTTGTATTTCAGCTACAGTAAGTGGTATTATGCTCATGAAATACCAAAAACTTTTGTGCAGCCTAAGTTACTCAGAGGAGGAAAAATACAGTGTAGAAAATGACAAGAGTAAACATGGAAATTAACTCCTGGCACATATTTTGTTCTGGGCTGTAATACTCCTATTAAGATTGCCCCTTTTTAATAGCTTTTGAAAGAATCTCTTGCATAATGGCATTTTAGTCATCATGTTAATGTCAACAAACAAGGCAGATTAATGCTTATAATCCTGAGCTGTCTCACACTCTGCTTATTAGAACTGTAGGCAGATCTTCATTAGGATGAATGACATCTGAATCTATAAGCTCATCACAACAGAGGCACCTTCTTGCTGTGGTGTCACCCTGCAGATGACAATGTCGGCCATTATGAATGACACTCCACAATTCGTTACTTCCTGCCTCAAATTGCAGTTAATCTTTCATCCAAACTGTACACATGTGCAGCTTTAAGTGGGCTATCACAGCAAGTACCCAGTAATGCTGCAAGCACATGGAGAATGACAGAAGGTAAATTGCTTGTCAGGAGGTCTGTATTTCAATTCACAGCATATTCCAAACACGTTGTGGTGAAAGCTCTCCACAACAGCTGCTTTCATTGCTAACTATTTTTGATGTAAATGTCAATAAAGCTCCAGGCCCTTTCATATTTTTGGTCAAGACTGTCCATCTTTCCCTATGCAGGCTGGCAGGTTGAGCTCCATTTATCTACTCTTAGGAACATGTCCTATAATAATGATTGTCTCTGGAGACCGTTTAGAGTGATTGAAAGCAGTGATTGGGACAATAGGCCGCTGAATTTCATTGCTGGATTGGGTTGACAGGTGACTGCTTTTATATCCTCTGGAGGAGAGATGGAAATAAAAACACAGTTATATCTAATCAACAGACAGGCATCTACCGATTGCAAATCTATACCTTCAGCTTACCCTTCTCATCAGAACGACTTAACCACGCATTATTACAGGACTCTCATATTTCGCCAGTGGTGAGAGGGTTTTCAGGAGGAAGGAAGATAGAGAAGATATGTGTTGCCTCACTAGAGGTGAGAAGTAGGGAAAGAACATGTCACAGGCCATATAGCTCTACCAGTTTCACCGCCAGCTGCTGCTTTTAGTGGCTGCAGTTAAGATCATCATTTTGATTTAATGAAAATCCCTGGGTGTTACAGAAAAAAGGAATTTCATTTTTAATCAAAGATGTCATGAATGTTACACATTGTCCATGAATTTTAACACACTGATTGTAATAGCATCCTTTTTTTAATCTCGCATTTAAGCAAAAGTTCTGTAAACTCATTAAGCTTACTGTGGATATTTTTTTTCTTTTATGAAGTTGGTAATTAACATACCACTGGGTCTTCCAAAAGAGATGGGAAGACGATCAGGTAGAATTCTGAAAACAGTATGGCAAATGGTCTAAAATATTCACTCTGCACCAGCATCTGGCTGTTTGGCAGACCCCAAAGACAGTTGTGCTGGCACCTTTGAAATTCCCTGTGAGTCCATGTAGTTGCCCATGGTTACACAGCAGCTGGGATCTGGCTTCCCTGCTACCACATCCCCCCCACCTCCATTCACCTTTGCTGCCGTAAACCACATGCCCTTCTGCCCATCAGAGATGCCCATGTTGCATCCATTTCCCTCTCTTATTTGCAGACTAGGTAGAAGAGAGTGAGAGTTTACCCTTTCCCACATCCTTTTGTCTAAATCCGTATTGGTGTAGTTTTGTTCACATTTTACACTGATTTTTGTCTACTAGATTCTCAGTTTCTACAATACTGAGCAGCTTTCTGTAGCTCTAGGCAATGCTGACACAAGTTGTGAGAACAATATGATTAAAAGCAGCTAACTACCCAGCTGTTAGTCACATATCTGACAAAAATGTAATTTGAAAAACTCGATGCTGAGTTCTACCCTTCAATTAAAAAAACCCAAACAACTGAATACTGTGACTTCTATAAGTCTTTAATAACAGCAATTTTATTTTGAAATTTTGAGGGTGTATTGGGTTGGCATGGCAAGGTTTTGGTAGTGGGGGGGCAACTGATGTGGCTTCTGTGAGGAGGTGCTAGGAACTTCCCTTGTGGCCAGTGGATCCAATGACAGCCAGCTCCAAGATGGGCCTGCTGCTGGCCAAGGCCAAGCCAATCAGCAATGGTGGTAGTGCCTCTGGGATAAGTGCCTCTGTTTAAGAAGGGGAAAGAGAAAACCAGGGGTTGGAGCAGCTGGAGAGAGGAGTGAGAATATGTGAGAGCAACAACTCTGCAGACCCCCAGGTCTGTGAAGAAAGAGAGGGAGGAGGTGCTCTAGATGCTGGAGCTGAGATTCCACTACAGCCTGTGATGAAGACCATGGTGAGGCAGGCTGTCCCCTTGCAGCCCATGGAGGACCCCATGATGGAGCAAGTGGATGTGCCAGAAGGAGGCTGTGACCCTGTGGGCAGCCCATGCTGGAGCAGACTCCTAGTAGGACCTGTGGACCCATGGAGAGATGAGCCCACACTGGAGCAGTCTGTGAAGAATCTGTGGGAAGGACTCACATTGGAGAAGGTTGGGGATGACTGTCTCCCATAGGAGCAATGCCACACTGGAGAAGGAGCAGGGAGTGAGGAGGAGGGAGCAGCAGAGACAACATGTGATGAACTGACCATAGCCCCATTCCCAGTCCCCCTGTGCCGCTGAGGGGGAGGAGGTAGAGAAATCAGGAGTGAAGTTAAGTCTGGGAAAAAGGGAGGGGTGGGGAGAAGGTGTTTGAAGATTTAGTTTTTATTTCTCATTACCCTACACTGATTTGAATGGCAATAAATTAAATTAATTTTCTCCAAGTCAAGTCTGTTTTGCCCAGGATGGTAATTGCTCAGTGATCTCCTTGTCCTTATCTTGACCCACAAGCCTTCCATCTTATTTTCTCCCCTCCTCCATCCAGCTGAGCAGCAGAATGATAGAACAGCTTGGTGGGCACCTGACGTCCAGCCAAGGTCAAGCCACCACAGTGGGAAAAATATCTACTATGTGACAAATCTTCATAGAAACTTTTATTTCTCCATGAGAATAAAACCAGTTCATTTGAATTAGGTTCATATTATAGATTCAATGCAAATTTCCTTTGGAAAAAGAAAAAGATGCAATTCTTTCAAATTCTTGAATAACGATTTTTTATACACTTTTGCCTAAGTGTAGCTGTGTATTGCCAAAGGATTCCGTTTTGGTTTAAGGCCCTACACTCAGTTTGGAATGTTCAAAACTATTATAAACACTGGGACCCTTGTATCAGATCTGTGTGCCAACTTACCAGTTTGTGCAGATTTCCGCAAACTGGGGATAGGAATACTTGATGTGTTGCAGGCCACGTGAGGAGGCTGGAATGCCACCTTAGTGGATGTTACTGCATGCAGAAAACTTCCTAACTTCAAAATGTTATGGATTTCCTGGCTTTTAGTGCATTTCTTGACAATCTTTCATCCAGTTTTCTTTTTAGAAAGAAATGGTACCTCTTTACAGAGAAAGTTATTGAGTGTCACTACCTCACTACAGAGCCAAAAGCATTACAGTGAAAATACAGAATCTTGTTCTAATTTATTGTTAAAAAAAAAAAAGGTTTAGTTTTATTCACAGAGCTACAGAAATACATGAGCTTTCCATCAGATGGGATCAGATTACCATAGAAGGACACTCAGAAAGAAGGAAAAGAAGGGAAATGAATGCCAGATTATTTAAGCAGAGAACGTAAAATAATTTTGCTCATTTGTAGAAGTGTGATTGTTCGCTCAAGTAATAGTTTTTAGAAAAACATTGTCCAACAACTTACAGTAATTGTTCTTTGATTGTTTTTACAGGCAAACCACCAAAGAAATATGACCAGCCAAGGCAATTGTCTATAACTCTGGAAACAAAAGTGAAGAAGCTGTTTACTGGCTTGCTTTTTGGTTTATTTATGTAACTTCCCAGAACATGAGTTGCTGTCAGATGTCTTTTGTAACCAGGTTTCACCTTTGATTCTCTCTGCTTATCCAGAGAGATATATAAAAGATTTCATAGAATCATAGAATCATAGAATCGATTGGGTTGGAAAAGACCTCTGATATCATTGAGTCCAACCCTTGGGCCAAATCCAGTCCATTTACTAGATCATGGCACTCAGTGCCACGTCCAATCTGTGTTTAAAAATCTCCAGGGATGGTGAATCCACCACCTCTCTGGGCAGCCCATTCCAATGCCTGATCACTCTCTCTGTAAAGAATTTTCTCCTGATATCCAACTTAAATTTCCCCTGGCGGAGCTTAAGCCCGTGCCCCCTTGTCCTATTGCTGAGTGCCTGAGAGAAGAGACCAACCCCCACCTGGCTAGAACTTCCCTTCAGGTAGTTATAGACGGTGATGAGGTCACCTCTGAGCCTCCTCTTCTCCAGGCTAAACAACCCCAGCTCCCTCAGCCTCTCCCCATAGGACTTATGCTCCAGTCCCTTCACCAGCCTTGACACATGGTGCCATGTACATTGAACAACTTAGTTTTGCTGAGATCTTGTGTAAATATTTTTTGTAGATTTTCCCTTCTTCAGCATTGCTGTGGCTTAGATAAGCCCTCTCTTGAACTTTGTGCAGAACTCATTCAGTAAAGACTTATGTTAAAATCACTCACCCAGAATAAACGTCTACTAGCACTAGATGACACCTGTGATCTTTCATGGAGGTGTCCATGGGGTGGAATATGTTAGATAATGCATGTGTGCATCCCCCACACCTCTTGTAAAAAGAACTCAGTATCTGTTGAAGATTTTGAAATATCAGTGTTAGTAAAATTCTAATCAACTGTCCTCAGCAGAGGAACCATGATCTTGTATTTCTATTGTTAACAGACATTCTCCTCTAATAGTTACAGGCCTTAACTTTCTTTCAGAATATCATTAGATTTTAATATAATTTATCCCATGTACTATTTGGCACCTCACTGAGGTAAGCTAGGCTCAGTAGAAGGAGAGAGAGACGTAGCTCAAGGGTGTGAATTTTAATGCACCAGTACAAAACCCAATCAACCTAAGTTGTAGGGCACCTAGATTGCTAACTTAGTCACTTCAGTTACAGTACTAAAGTTAAACAGGATGAATCACCCTCAGTAAGGTTAAAGTCAATGCAGATATAAACCCACTTCACCACTCGCTGGCATTCTGGGGTGTCACACACTAAGCTGATGTGAGACATTATCAGCCCTGAAGAGAGGGCGGTTTATGGATATTCCATACTCAGTGAAGCACTGTATGAAACAGCAGCCTGATGCACTGTGCCAGATCTACAGTCTTCTACTAAAAACATTTCTCTGAGGAAGGCCAATATTCCTGACCTTGCCAGGTATGGAACTATTGGTTTTAAATTTCTACTGTGTACTTTCATTCTTCACCAGAGTCCACAAAGAAAAATTTCAGTAAAAGTATTCATTGTGTAAAAATGAACTCTGGCTTATTAAAATATTCAGTAAGCTAAAGAATACTCTAGAAGACCAACTTGAAAGTCTGATAAGAGCCTGTGTCACATCAGCAACGCTGTAGCTGTCCCGTGGTACAGGAAGAGCATGTGGCTTTTGGTGAGCGTACTTAGCTTACAATATTAGATGAATAATTGTTCTAAACTTCCCTTAAAAAGAGATGCAAGGCATAGCCTGGAAAATGTCACAAGCAGTAAAGCAAATTTTTGATCTATGAGCATATGAAAAAGGCAAAGTGTGTAATAAAGACCTTTTATTTACAATAAAGTGATTTTTTTATTGTCTATAATTTTCCCATTTAATTGTTCACAATGAAGGAGTTAATGCTGAAGAGAGGAGTTTCAATTAGCTCACACCAAAAAGTCAGAAAGAGAGTTTGTCTTCAGAAAGGTGTATCACTATCCTGCAGTTCCTGCAATCAGTGCAGTGTCAGACATGTGTCTCCTGAAATCTCAAATCAGCTTACCGAAAACACATCTACCACGGTCTTACAACAAATCATTGAGGAAGCAAATTTATGCGATAGTGACTGACTGTTACACAATTAAATGTGATGGCATGAGGTATCAGAATAACATGGAAAATTTGTCCGTTGCTATATGTTATGTAAGGGATGATTCATCCCTGAAAATATCTCAGAGAAGAGGTGCAACTCAATCATCTTCATGCCAACTGCACCTCTGACATGATTATTGCTCCTTTGAAAGCAGCTGAGTTCTTTTCTAGTGGCATCATTAATTTGTGCTATTATAAGGCCAGTATGAAATTTATGAAGACGAGTTGGCATATAAATACACGTCCAGAAGGAATGTGAAAAGGAAATACGTTGAAGTATGCATGATTTCAGGCATCTATTTCATTGAATAGGGCATGTCTTGAAAAGAACATTTATGAAAATGTTCCAAATGGTGATTGCTGGGGCAATGGTGGGGTTTTTTTCCCATTTTTTAAATGTTTTGTTAGCTGCTGTCGTTGGCATGATGATAAGGAAGAAAATGAAGAAATGTGAAAGGAGAAGAACAAAACTGACAGCTCATCTTTTCTAACACTGATATATATATTTGCTATTCTAATATCCTATAATGCATTGTTACAACGGGAATTTTGATTGGTTCATCCATTCACACACTTGGAGTCCGTGGATTTGAATAGTCTTTATTGGAACAGAACATTGTAAGCAACCAACATAAAGTCTGACCAGGCAAAAATTTGACCTTGTAAAGTCTGCAACTGGACTACCTTTTTTGACTTCAACATAGATCTGTGCTGGAAATATGCTGGAAAACCCAAACAACTATTTTACTAGTTTGATTGCAACATCCTAATGAAGTTTTCCTGCTCTGCTGGTTAGAGTGTCTTTAAGATTATCTGACCAGAAACTGGAGAGAGAAGAAATACCATCAGACAGAAAGCTTTAAGTTGCTAATGCTTTTTATAAATGTTTTATAAATGTGTCAGAGAATCCCATGACCCACTCCCAGAAAACCTGTAAGAGAGAGAAAAGTCACCCTGTGTAGCATCAAGAAAAATGTAAACCCCAGAGAAATTCCAGTTAGGTTCTGAAGTTCACGATGTGTCAGGTGGACCCTTTGTATGAGGCTGAATCACAGTCTAACAAAACAAAGCTCTACTGCATGAATACCACGGTAATTGACATTATCTATTTATCACTGCTTGCAAGGGCTTTTTTTTCCAAGAGATATACTGAACTCTGATTAGAACCAGTGATAGAAATTGGGGAGCATCGGTGTAAATATTTCAGGCATACATTTTTTTAAGGACGTAAGAAGGGGTAAGAAAAATTTTCACACTCTTTTTGCATCCTGCTGGGGTATTGATCAACCTTTTGTATCTTGAATACTGTGGGCCTCAGCAATAAACCATATCAGTCATTTTAGACTAAAAAAGCTTCTGGCATGGGTCAGAAAAACCAGGCAACAGATGCTGCACACATAACTTAGAATGTGTTCCCCACAAAAGAGTGAAAAAGTTTAAAAGCCACAAAGGAGAAGTGCGAGGAGATAGTTACCTCCTTGCTCAGTGCATAGGTGTGGATGAGTCAAGTGAACACACAGCACGAAGCTGGCTCTTAATTTTCCCAGTGCACAGGCTTGTGTTTATTAGTAATTCCTCCTCACTTTTGTGCAGGCACCAAGTCTGCACTCTTTAGCTGGCTGCCAGCAGGATGGTAGATTGGGCTGGGGAGGGAAGGGCTGAAGAAGGGAACGTGGGAGCCCTTGCTCTGGGAGGGTGGCATGGGGCTGTCAGAAGTGAGCAGGCGGTGCCGCAGACAATTGCAAGGAGGGGGGAGAGTACACACTTCTCTCGTGGCTCCCTTTGATGCCTGGATCAGATCGTCTCTTGGACTAGCAAACTCTAACACCTCTTCTGAAATCAGCTCCAACTGGTGATGAGCTACATCTGGCCTGTGAAATGAAAATAGCAAAACCTTTGATTGAGTCCAAGTTAAGTGGATCTTCATCATCTGCTCAGTCAACTTTTGCCAAGATGAATGATACTATGACAGTATTCTAATAATTTCTGAGGTGGATTCCCTCCTTTTTTCATCCATCTGCAAAGAACAAACTGCAAACACTTGGAAAATTTACTGCTCTCTAAGGGAGAAATTTTGCTCTTTTTGAACATATCCATGGCATTTCACTGAGTGAAATGGAGCGCTACCTGGAAGCCTGGTTCAACATAAAAGCACAGACCTCAGTGTTGAAAAGGAGATCAGACTTTTAAAAATGTCACAGTGCCTGTTTTTACATCGTTGATATGTCAGTGTTCTTCCTATAAGAAGTTGTTATATTTAACTGGACTTGGATATCTTCTTTTCAAAGAGCTTTATCTGTGGATAAAGTGCCCTGACAGAAAGAATACTCTCCATTTGCCACATCTATCACAATGCAAATAAAAAGGTATCTTTACTAATACATTCACAACTGAGGTTATCAAACAAACAGAAACTTTGGCACTTAAGAGTGCAGCTGTACAATGATCATTCATGTTATTCTGAAAATTTGCTGGAAAGCACTGGATTTCTGTACTTACCATACAGTGCATTGACTGTCCAAGTGCGGAAAGTAATTACTTAATGGCTCCAACATAATTTTCCGTGTATGTATCAGTATTTCAGTATATCAGAAGATATTCAGCAGCCATGCAAAGCAGACACCCACAGCTTGCTTGCCACGGTGCCTCTCTGTGGCAGATACAGCACATTGGGACTCTGCTTCCCTCCTGGCCTTTCAGTTTCAGTGTAGGTCCTGTTATTTTTCCAAATGAGATAGCCAGATATCTACATAGTGATAGGAAAATTCTGCCAAATCCTAGATATGGGAGACTACGACCCACAAAACTTGTCTCTCCCTCTGGGCTCAGGGAACAGTGAACTTTTCACCTGCCCCAGTTCTGCAGAGCATGCAGAGAGCATTTGCTTCACAACACACATTTAAGTAAGTTAGGGCAAGATTAAAGCTACAAGAGGTCAAGCAAAGCAATACGGATGGCTTTTTGCCAGGAACCATGGTAAGACCTTGTTTATCTCAGCTCTCCACTTTAGTGAAAAGTAAGAGTTTTACCACCCTGCAAAACAGCAGCCAAGCTGGCATTTCTCTTTCTCACTGTCCCTCACAGTCTGATGTCTGCCCTGGCTGGTTAAACAATACTAGCTCTTTCCTGACACAGGAGAGTAGAATAATGCTGTAGCCTGTCACAGATTTCAGTAATGGGATGTTTCTTTTCCCTGCATCAAGCAAAATCATGTTGAGCTTTGTTTTCCTTGAGCTGATGAGCACATTTGACACATCTTTGCCTCATATCCATCCTCTCACCAGCTTTAATTCCTCTGTTTTTCTCTCTTTATTTCTTCTGTCTTCTGTTTTTTTCCCCCCTCCTTCTCTTTGTGTTCATTCTTTCCTTATCTCTTACTTGATTGCCTTCACCTTCTTCAGACCCACCTGCTGTCCCTATCTGTCTGAGGTCATTCCTGAGGTGCTGCTGGTTGTTCCTCTTCTGTGGGAACTACAGTCATGGGCTTATATTTATTTCCTCCTGCCCCAAAGGTGGATTGCAGCCAACTTCCAAGCTTGTGCTATTCTCTTCTAAAGGTGCCTTGCTGCAGCCATGTGTCAGCATTTCTCCTGGACCATGGTGATTTTATTGTGCCATGAGCTGAGATACCATCTCACCAGAGAGTGTATAGTTATTTATCAGTGTTAGATTTGACCCAAAGTGCTTTTGGGGATCAGTTGGTGGCTTTGAAGATGAGGATAAATGCTTTGAAGGAAGGAATGATAGTTTTGAGCAAATCAGCTTTCTGTTAAATTATAATCTGCTATAATGCAGTCTCCAACAATGACCATAGAAAATTATCTTTTCTTTTCTTGAGTCTGACCTTAAGTAGTTGGAAACAATAGTACCAATATATGGTTAAATAGATAGTTATGTATTACATTTTGTTATGAAGATGAAAATACAGAGTGAAAATGTTATCACTGGGATTATTCAGAGTCAGATTTTAGAGGGAAAGACTAGTAATTAGTCTCAGTTTAATCGCTAGTGGGAGATAGTTCACATTACCAAATGATTTGATGTTTCAGCACAAATGACAAACTGTGTTCAGAGAGGTCCAAGACTCTGTCAGCATGGCTGGAGACTAAATCACCTTTCCTCTTTATAGTAGATTGGGTTGTCCTTCCAAATCGGGGTTAAGGTCATTGGCAGGGCAGTCTGGGAATGAGAGCACCTGTCTGAAATATACCTGGACTGCGGATGTATTCAGAAATTCAATTTCTGATGCTGCCAGTCCCTTGACCTTCACAAGCACATGTGCTTACCAAAACCTATGAAAAGGAAAAAAAAGAAAAAAAAAGCCTTGATATTTTTATTTGACTTGAGCTTCAAACTCCTGTGAATAGACCAGCAAGAGCTGCTGGATAGCATACATTACAGAGCCAAAAATAATCATGTGCCGTGGAGAAAAAGTACATGCATTTTATCTTAATTCTAGCTTAGATGCTCTGTTTCCCTTCTTCACATGCACAGACAACTCTGCCTGCAAATTATTTCAGGTCCTCTCATGGTCCATTGACGACGGCTAGACATTTGCTAAAGTCCTTGAGCAATCATGCCTTGTAGTAGATACACTGAAATTGCCACATCAAACAGACAAGCGCAGGAGTCCTAAATACACATTTGAGCATTTTTCCCTACAAGTTGATGTTGGGAGGGATGCTTTGCATATGCTGATGAAGTACAGACTCCCAACTGCCTGGGGAACCAGTGTCCCTCGCAGTTGAACGGTGGTGGCTGCTCCCGGGGGGCTGCAGGGCTCTGGAGGGCCGTGCTCGCGGGGGCTACCTGCTTTAGCTCCGTGCAGCAACAGTGAGAGCCATATGTGGAGCTGCAGGAAAACAGATGCTGTTTTTCCATTTGTGAAATCAAGTTGTTGGAAAGTAGTCAGCTTTCCGATGTACAAGAGAGAGCTCATCTGATCAACCTGCAGAGACAGCGTGAGCTTGTTTTTTTAAGAAACATTTGTCAATATTTCTAAATTACTGGTGACTTAGAATAGTGAAAGAAATAATGGTATGGAAATAATCAGCTGATAAATGGCTTTAACAATAGGCAGGTTTTTGATGACCTGTGATTTTCATAAACAAAGGAGCTGTGCAACCTGGATTTTGACTGCTAGATCTGTTTCCAGGCATGCATCTCTAGATCAAGTGTAGGTTTACTGTTTTCATTATACAACAGATATAACCACTCAGTTAGATTTCTTCTTACCATTAAACAATAACATTATTCCCCTAGAATAAAATGAGACAGTGTTGTGTTCTCAGAGAAGCCTCAAACATGTTTGTGTTAAATCCAAAATAAATAGCTTTTGTTGGTTATTATCAACCAAAAATGTGTGCTCTAATAGTTCTTAAATAAAAAATGTTTATAATGTGAAGTGATTTTCTAAATCACTGTGGCATAGTGAAATATAACTCTGTGTAATTTGTCATCCTTTAAACATGCAATTTATCTTATCAGAAATGCAAAGATTTAAAGTATCAGCTGGCTCCAGTGGCTCCAGACTCATAAAAGGCATCTTTTCTATTACTCTGATTAACAGGACAGTTTAAGATACTTGAAACAAACAAAGAAGACTTACTGGTAAATAGCAAACAAGGACTAGTGTTCTTTTACCAGGATTATGCTCTTTAAGACTGTGCCAAGATCCCTAGGATATTTTGTCAGCATGTTAGGATCCTTCACATTTCTCTACAGTGTATCTATTTTCCACTATTTCAGAGCTATGGAAATCTGTCCTAACTTTAGTATCAAATCTACCTCTTTTCAGAAATATAGCCCTTCTGTTAATTGTATAAAGAATTTAGGATATTAATTGCAAAGAATTTAGGATATTAGTTGCTCAGAATTACATCTTGGATGTCTAAAATAGATGGGGTAGGAAGTATGTAATCAGAAGTCAGACTATTTTGAATTTGTGTCAAAGGCAGAAGTTATGCTAAAGCTAACTCCAAAAGATTTAACTGCATGCAGATTTTGTCCATGTCTTTGGAATTTCTTTAATTAAATAAACTGTGTCTCACTGTTGTGACGCAATCCTTGTTAAAGGTGAGGATCACTGTCACACCAGTGCAGACATCTCTGTTCAAACAAGGAGTCTTTTACAAATTGTAAAAGACGCGCCAGTTCAGCTTCCTTTGCCTTGATTCCCAACCAATAATATTACACAAATTGCATAAATTAAGCTAATTCCATGTTAGTCCCTGGCACAAACAATCTTCTAGCACAATAACAATTTCTATAGAAAAGATAAAGATCATCTTTGCAGAGAATGAAGAATATCCAAGGTCAGTGAGCATCAAATGCTCACTTGCATTCAGAGAGCAAGGAACTTCCCACTGACTTTCCCTCCTCTAACCAGCAAGACAGGACGTGCACTCTGGGAAGGTCTGTATGGAACTGTATGTGAGTTTATCTTTTTCTCTCTCTTGAATACCTGCATGTGCAAACATGCTTAGAACTACAAAAGGGGTAATGGCTTAAAACTGAATGAGGGTTGGTTTAGATTAGATGTTAGGAAGAAATTCTTTACTGCAAGGATGGTGAGGCACTGGAACAGGTTGCCCAGAGAGGTTGTGAGTGCCCCATCCCTGGAAATGTTCAAGGCTAAGTTGGATGGGGCCTTGAGCAACCTGCAAGGTGTCCCCGTCCACAGCAGGGGCGTTGGAACTAAATGATCTTTAAAGTCCCTTCCAACCCAAACAATTCTATGATTCCAAGATACTGTAAGGAGATACAGAGATAGGACGCATGATACATACTATGTCACCATTCTTGTTACTTCTAAAAAAAAAAAAATATAGCTTCACCCTTTTGGGGGAAAGGAGGAAAGAACAGACAGAACACATCTGGCATGCTTACTCATGTGCTGTTGGATGTTGGTCAGATGTTAAGATTAAGAAAGCAGTAGAATATAGAGCAACAAAAAGTCTGTAAAGCCCAGATTTCTTCAGTTGCACAGACTTCTATATCTTCACATTCCTACAGCTCCAAAAGCAAATCACTCCCATTCTTGTGGCTTTGTCAAATCAGAAGGAAATGCAGACTGAATATTCAGAAATGTTTTCTTGTAAGTGATACACCTTCATCCAAACTCTCAGCTCTTCTACCTCAGTCAATTAAACATTTGATGAAATTGTAACGCATACACTTGCCTTAAAGAAGCAATGTCAGGCATAGGCTATATGCCTTATTTCACAAATGGAAGACACCACCCCATCACCCCCTCAAAAAAACATACTAGCCTGGATAAATAAAATCTGATGGAGGGAATTTTCTGAAATTTTGTTGAACTTTGCTTAAGTCAGTATTTTTTCATTCTTTATCAAATGATAGTAATGCTATTCTAGGTAATGCACACGAATAGCCAAACTTCAGAATTCAAAGACATTTTAAACTTCTGCCTAATTTTTTCTTTCATTTGGAATTGCTACTTCTCCTCAAGTGGAGGCATAGGTTAAAAGAAAAATCAAAGTATGAATTTGCTCCCCCATATTTCATAACCTCATTGACATAGCAAAATGAACTATGGGAGAGTGGGGATTTGAAAAGCAATGAAAGGTCTCCAAAAGCTGTCACCTGCGTTTATTTTTGGTAGAAGAATAGCTTTTCTACAGCTGTTTGACCCATCTTGAAAATTGTGTATCTAAATTCCATGAGTCCCTGCTTATCTGTTCAGCTACAGTTCATACAAGCATCCAGACTTTAGTTATGTACTCAAACTCATGGACATGCTAAGTCCATGGAGGGTCACTCATCACGTTTTTTTCATAGATATAATTCATGCTCAGTGAAACACAAAACTCTTGAGCCAACATGGCTTCAAGTCTGGTCATCACTTTGGTTACACAGAGAACAGGGGAAATGTGAACCAGTCATTCACAGTGTAAGGTGCATTTTCCCCTGGACAGTGATTTCAGGGCTCACTTAAAGGGAAACCCACCTGTCACAGTGCAGGACAGTGCTGGATTCACTCGTGTTAGACCCTCTCTGTACTCTCAGCCGTTGAGCTACATTGAGTTAGCACTAGTTTTACCTAACCCAATACCCAGCTCCATGTGGGACTGCCTGAACATACAAAACCATCTGGGGTCTGATACATGTCATGCTTGAGACTGCATAAAATGCACTGCCCCACTCTTGCCCACATTACTTTAAAAAGGGCTTTTTCAATGGCAATTATTTACATGATAAAATATCTATGGCAATTTTGGAGCTGTGGAGAAAGTAGCTGATGGGTAAGATTAACAGGACTTAGAAAACTTTTTCTATAGAAGATTAGCTTTTTTTTTTTCTCCTAAAATGTATCTCAAAGTCCAAATCTTTTTTTTTTTTTAGCAGTTACTGTTTTTTGCAGCCAATTACAAGTCACTTGTAAATGAAATAGAATTTAAACTATCCCATGAATGAGTTACTACCCTTGTGTCAGACTGGGCTAAGCAGGGTGGGTAGATAGAACTGCTAACCTCTCAGTCAGACCACTGCTCTGTGAGTCATCAGTGCCAAGTTACCCCTGATGATTAATTCTGACTTATAGAAATATTCTTGACCTTGACTGCAACTCTTAGATTTTGTTTCTTATTGTTGTATGTGCATGGGGTTGTTTGGTTTGCTTTTTGAGTTTTTTTCTTGTTTTAACTTTATATCATGTTGGTTTGGTTTTTTTTTTTCATCTAATAAGAAAAAAAGGAAAAACAGTTTGAATCATGTGCCCTGTTGTGGGGACCAAGTTAATTAAAATCCTGATGTATATATACAGCTGATACTCCTCACCCTAATGAAGAACATTAATTCTAGAACATGTGTGGCTGTAGTCACATTGCTACAAATTACTGGACTCTTTCCTTTATCTGTTTCCAAGAAAGTCTCCCCCGGTTAGTTAGGAAAAAAGAAAAATATGATGCCTTAGTTCTAAGCAGCATAAATTACATGCATCAATCAGAGGAAGCTTAAATTAAAATACACATTTGGCAAACAAATATGAATATGTTGATCTCATCTGTGAATCAAAATGATTTAATGCCAGTACTGACCCCCCACTGATCAACATGAAGGTCACTGCAAACTGCTTGATTCTCATTGAGAAATGTTGTTGTGTCTGTTAAAGATGCAGTTTTATACATTCCCTAATGCTCAATCTAATCGGTAATTCCAATGTAGCAGAATTGATTTATTTTAGAAAGAAAATACAGAATTCATTTTTTTTTATTTATGTAATCCAAAACAGATAGCTAAATTAAAATGTTAAAAAAATACATGTGGTGTATGGGTCTGGGATGAAGGCTTTCCAAAGTGTTTATGATGTTTTCCAATCTAGAGGAATACTATTTGTGAAATAGAATGCTACACCTTTCAGATACCAAGTGATCATAAATCAGTCTTCCCTTATCATCCTGTTCATGCTTTCTGGCTATAGGAATAACTAGTTTAACTCAATTATCAGACAAAATATTGCTCTGAATAATCCAAGGCCAGTTGGGTTGTCACTGCTCTCAGAGGTCTTGTGAAAACTGATGAGTAGGGCAAGCGGTTTTATGGAAAACTCGAACCAGTCTTTGCCTTTTATAATGTTTTTGCCAGCAGTTAAAACGTCTTTGAAGTAGGGCTGGAGAAAGTCATCATGGCCCCAAGGTAGAAGGCACTGGGAAGAAGGGCCACACCATGGGGTAATGATACACAAGTTCAGGAGCTCCTATCACTCAGTTTTGGTGCAGTCCCTGATGGGAGCAGAAGCAACAGGGAACAACAGCAGAATTCACCAATGGGGACAAAGTCCCCAGTGAGGCTCAGAGGACGAGGTCAGTCCAGGAAATGTCTTCCTGCAACAGATCCAGTAGATAGAACTCATGATGTTTAGATACATTCATGCATGTATGAAATGGGGTTTTCCCATGGGTATGAATGTTTTTACATGGTCGTTTGTGAAAAATTGCACTTTCTAAGTAAACATTTCACACCTCTGTAACTGGGGACTACAGCAGTGGTAAAAGCCAGCTTCTCAGTTCTGCTAAAAAACAGAGTCCTTTTTTGGCTACAGTGTGAAATTATGACTTTCAATATCCAAGACTAAACATTTTTCTTTCTTATATAATTCTTGCCTGTCGCTCTACTTAAGAATTATTTCCATCAGAGGATTTGTTCTATTTATTTTCCTCTTCTTCTCCATGTGGAGCTGACACATTCTGCACTGATATTCAATAATCATGTCTTACCTTCTAAAGCATCCAATAGCCCATCTACAGTGTGAAAATCTGTTAAAGCAGACTCCAGTTTTAACTATCTACTGGGAAAGATCAGGAAGGGACACCTTAAAAATGCATCTTGACAGGACCAGATCAAATGTTCACTAAGGAGAAAAATAATTTTGAAATTCTTGTTCGTCTTGAACAAAGCTTAATTCATTAATCTTTTGCATTTAGATGAGAAGAAACAAGAATTCACTCATGTTTTTGTTTAACAAAATAAAACCATCAAAAGCACATGCTACTGCAATGTTACAGTGCAAGCCAAGAATGAGCTGTTTGGATCTTTGACTTTATTTAGGTCTTACTGGCCTTGAAATGCTCAAAAAAAGTATTGCAGAACAATGAGGGATAATACTTTTGAGCTTTTCCTACCACATAAACACACACTACATAATATAATAAACCATAAAATTATAAGAACTGCATGTTTGTCTTTTCTACCTCCCATTTGCTATTTTAGGTAGTTTCCTGCCTTAGTCCATCAGTCAAAAATCCCTGAGAAGTCAGAGGTAGTTTCTATTATCAACTGGATATAGAAATATTATGTATCTTTCTATAAAGAAACAATTTTGTCATTATCAGCCCTTCACACCTCTACGTAGAAGGTAAATTGGACGGCCCCTGTTTGAGTGAGGTATCTCTGAGTTCTAGGGACTAAAAACACTAATGTTTGCTTTGGAAGTTGGAGAGCAGGTAACTATGGCTCTCAGGGTGGTCTCCAGAACTTGGTTTCAGACCAAGGCATTTTGTAATAGCAAGCCACTGAAACTGTGGACTGCATAGCTAAAAGTCCATTGTAGATACACCTCAGCAAGAAGTAGATACACATGATACGCATGTCCATTCTGCACTCTGAGGCAGAAAGACCTTTTCAATGAAGAAATCAAATACAAAAATCCACCTCTTACGACAGAAGTGCAGCATTGCTGGACCACTTCTTCACACCTCCAGTTACTTCATATTAAAATCTGCTGGGACAGGGCAGGTATCACCTTACCACAGTACCTCAGAAAATTTCAACGTCCATAAATTCCAGCACTTTTGACAAACCTGAAGGTCATGAAATTTTATGTAAAGGAACAATGTCCTTATCTCAATTTTAATTAAAAGCACATATCATAAATGTACATAATGCACTGGGAAAGCTCTGTGTCTTTGAAGTAAAAGCTTCCCCATTACCAAGCTGTCAGAAAAATTTCAGCATTGATTATTTGCTAAAAGTCATTCTTTGTTGTCTGTATGGAGCCTCTTTGGTTTAAACTAATCCTACCTCTGACACTGAGGAGTGAGCAGGCCTCACTGTTCACCAGCATTCATGTGTCATTGATCTCAAATGAAGTGTAAAGACACAAACCCAGCTCTAACAGGACAATGGTGTGAACATGGCCATCTTCTCCGCTGCGGCATTTGCAGAGCCAAGTAGACAAGCAGAGCCTGCCAAACTTAAGACATTTTTTTTCCAAAAACTTTATTTTCCTTCTCTGAAGAAGAGAGATGACCTGAGAGAGCATCCCTAACATGACGAAGATGGATCAGAAACTGATGGTACTTCTGCACTCAGTGATGAAGTTTGGTGCAGTCACACACAGAACTAGATAGTCCAAAAGATCTGACCACTGAAAGTGAAGTAATCCTTTGGATAATGCTGCACATTGGAAACCTGTGGCCCTTACCATTGCTTACACTTTAACCAGTATCCGTACCAGATCCATATAGGAATTGCATTCCTGTTGAAGCTGAAGATAAAGTGCCAGTAGCCAGAGACATCATTTCAACATATAAATGAAGAGAAAAAAGACAATGTAAAGTCAATACTAACTTGCAGATGGGGCATGATGCTGCTAGTGAGTTTGCTTCATGAAATTCTATATCCTTGTCATGAGTAAAACTACTGTAATGTCAACTGTCTTTATTTTTTATCTGCTACAGTATGAACAAGGAATCTTTTCCCCATATCTTTTTAATTTCTTTCAGAAGGTTATCTTTTAGCTATTATTTTAATTTTTAGTAAAATTTCAGACCTCTTTCAAAGCAAGCTTTTTTATCTTTATTTGCAAGAGGAAGAAGAAAGGCAGATTTCATCTGTTATGATATCAGTAATTATATTAGCATTATATTAGTAATTTTTTGCTGAACAAATGCATCAAAACTAAGATCCTTTTACTCAACAAGTTCACTTTTGGATGAGTTTCGACATGCTTTCTCTTAGCTATCAGTCATAGATTTAGTCAAGACAATAAATCGTCACAAAATAAACATTATCACTTGCAACATTGATGGATATTTATTTATCAGTAAAGAGGAACGTTGCTCTTTTAATATATGCAGATTAGCTCCTAACTGATAAACAATTTCCCAGCTTTGCAGCTAGAACTGGTTGATCAGAAATAGATATATGTGTCTGAGTGACTTGACCTTCATCTATTGATCAAGGGTAGTTGGCAAGAACTTAAGTAATAGCGTTCTTGGCTTCGCACATCACTTTCATATTGATAGGGTGAATTGTTTCTGAGTCCAATACTTATCTGCTGGTGAAATACGGGAACATATGAATCTAGTCAGTCACACCCAAAATATTGTGGAAACTAGAAGCAACATATGTACTTCCTTGAATTTCTCCCCCTGTATTTAGCATTTGGAAATGCAGCGACTCTTTGGAGAGGCTCTTGTTCAGTATTAGCTAATATGTGGCATACCCTGTTACAATCTGGAAACTGCTTAAACCATTGGGGAAAATCAGCTGGTTCTGTGACAACACAAACCAAAATATGTCTCCCAGCTAAAGCTTCATTCCCAAGCCTTTTAAAATGTCTCTGTTAAAACTACAAAGGCAAAATGAACTCATCTTCGTAAATGCATTAAAAAGAAGGAAATTGGATCCCTCTTCCCTTGGGGTCCAACGTATCCTGCTAACAAAGGTTAGTCATCTTCCGTCACCTTCATCCTCAAACAAACTGTTCTGTAGAGTGTTTCTTGTGCATTGCTGGGGAATAAACAAGCCTTCAGCACCCCACCTGGCACCCACACGGCATGGTGGAAGAGGAAGAAATGCTCACTGTAGAGTCAGCTTCTTCCCCCTTCCTGTCTTTCAGCAGAAGAACATCACCCTCCTTCTTCGAAATATATAGAAAATATTTTTATTTGGTCCAATCTCTCACTGAATACAAATCAGGGTAAATAGCTCTGCAATGGCTCTACAGCTAAGAACTATTATCTATGTATTTTGATCAGTTATAACAGTGAAGGTCTATAGACTGCAATTTCCTGTTCTGAAGTGCTAAAACTTATGAAAATAAACTCCAAAGCTTAGTAAGCATCCTTTAATCAAATAAAATTGTCAGTATGAATATACCTATGCTAGCATAACCTTATAAAAAATGTTTGATGGTAGTTTTTTTGCGCTGTGAAATCAAAAACTGCAGTACACTTCAAATTATGAAGGATAAATTTGATTCATCAGTGATGCTTTGTCCTTATTTTTTCCTTATTTATACTCTTTTTCTTCCTTTCTGTCTGTTTTACAATGTTTTCTCATCCTTCTTTGCGTAATCCTCACCATTTTAATTATGTCTGTTTTATAAAATCATGTCTAATTAGAAAATTTTAAATTCCTCATTACAGCGCATTCTCATGCAGAACTTGAAATAGGAGTGATTATGAACTGTTCTAATAAGCATCAGATTTGCACTCTTTAAAAGACTGGAATTGTTGTTTATATCTGTATGCACATTAGTTTACTTCAAGATGTGTTAGATTACATTAATTATGTTTGCATCTGCAACAGAGAACATTAACAGTCAATGCAAACCTCATTCCTCCGAATTCTTGAAGAGGTGGGGTTTTTTTTGTTTTTCTTCTTGACAACATGTATTTGTCATTCAGGGAAAATTTAAGAGGGATGAGCCGATCTTGCTGCCGGAACCTGCAAGACCACTGTTTTTCATTGTGCTGCAGACTAAATGTAAATACCTGCACCTTTTGAAGAAGTCTGTTAAAAAGTTCTGATTTTGCAATTAGCCATACTTTTATTTCACTTCAATCCTGATCTGTCTCAAAAGCAGGCAGATTTATTGCAGCAGTGTCCCCATGTGGGCTTCTAACAAAACAAATGTGACCCACCGAATTTTGACTCCAGTTTTGATGAAAACAACTCCTTGCTAAGCAAAATACAAATAAATAGTTTTGATAGTTTTTTAACCAAAGTGATTTAAGTAAGAATTGAGAGAAAATAACTGTCAGCCAGTATCTGGAATTAGCCTTCTGGTGCCTCTATTCTGCCTCTGCCTGCTTATTTCAGGCTGCACAAATCCCTGTAGCCAGCAGACATAACCCTGCTGTTATCAGAGGCAGCATGTCCGTTACATACACAGATGCACATCGGGCATCCCAGCTGACCCACGGACACGGTTTTCACAGACTTCTAAGGCTGGCCAAGTGTAGAGAAGAATGCAATATTAAGCAGTTAAACTCCAGCTCCTTAACACTTGCTGTAAGTTTATAAACAGACTCAAGACATAAGCAAAGAAACTTGCTTTAGGGCTCATGAGAATAAATACATCTTTTCAGATCCTTCTAGCCTATGGCCAGAAACGAAGATACTGGGTAAAACGGTCAAATTATATTTCTTTTCTATTGTTTGGCATTTCCATGGCAAAATCTTTATGTTGCAAATCGTACCAGAATCGATCATACCACTGAAATCAATGGGATAAGTTACAAAGCAACTTGCTGCTCAGAGGATCCAAGAGCATAGCAGTCTAAACCTTAATTAGCACTGAAGAGTTTATTTAAATATTTTTACCATATTTGCCTCTTTGTGAAACGTCTGCAGTCGGACCGTAATTCCACAACATTTATTTGTTATTCAAAGCAATTTGATGAATAATTCTGTAATAATTTCTCTCAGTATATTGCGAATATTCAGGATTTGAAACATGAATTGTGATTGCTCTCCTAAATCAAGTGCTGTTTTACTATTTCTTTGGTGAATGACAGTCTTAGCATCAAATGAATGACTGGGGGGGAGGGAAAAAAGAGAATTAAAAGTGAATATTATTCAGAATTTTCATAAATTAACTCTTATGGTGGGCACTCTTGCCATGGCAAAAGCAAGCTCATTTATGAGAAGCAAATATAAATGGCAGGCAGGCATATTGTTAAAACATATTTGTTCAGCAGTAGTACATGTAACCTGGAATTATAGTTTTTAGTTATTAGATGTGCTATAGTCTAAAATTTGACGGAAATCAAAGAGGGGAAAAGACAAGTAACAGGTCTGAGGAGGCATTAAAAAAGAATTCTTGCAAAGGAATTCTCACAAAAGAATTCTCTGTACAGTTAAAATCAGTTTAGGTATTCCCCTCGGGCTCTGGAAAACAGACATTACAACACTGCACTCAAGAACTTCAGTGTTTTATGCGAATGCAGACACATACACACTCTAAATGCAGTGACCTCAGAGGCGAAGGCTCATGTTTGGAGGCTGACCCTTACCTCCTGTTTGTTAAATTACTAATCCCTGCATGTTTCTTCAGCAAGCCTTCCACTATTTTCTGGATGACTGAAAACCACGGCTTGGCTTAGCTCTTTTGAGTTTGGCCTGTGAGCAGTGGTGATATGGTGATGCTCGAGGGTGCAGCTGACACCACTGCAGCTCCAGAGGCAGAGGTGCTTCTGCTGGGTGGGCACCAGGCTTAGCAATGAGCCTCCCACCATCACCTACCCTGGGGAGGAAACAAACTGCAACTATTTCTCCTAGACATTCCTGGGCTGCATGAAAAGAAACATGATGTGGTGGTTTAACCTCCTCAGTTGGACAGAGGAGAGAAAATACAATGAAAGGCTCATGAGTTAAAGGCAGGGAGACATCACTCCCCAATACTGTCACAGGTGAAAGTACAGTGACATTTCCACTTGTGAATTAAAATAAATTTATATTTGATTCCACTTACGAATCAAAATAAAACCAGAATAATAAGAAGTAAAACAAGCCTTAAAACACCTTCCTGCTACCCCTCTGTCCTTCCTAGGCTCTACCTCTTACCCCCCTGCGGTGCATGGAGACAGAAGATGGGGGTCCTACAGCACGGGTTCTTTCCGTGGGGTGCAGTCCTTCAAGAACAGCCTGTTCCAGCACAGGTCTCCCAAAGGGTCACAAGTCCTACCAGGAAACCTGCTCTATCATGGGCTCCTCTCTCCATGGGTCTGCAGGTCCCTACCAGGAGTCTGCTCCAGCATGGGCTTCCCACGGGATCACAGCCTTCTTTCAGGCATCCACCTGCTCGGGCATGGGGTCCTTCACAAGCTGCAGGTGGATCTCTGCCTCGCTGTGGACCTCCATGGGCTGCAGTGGCACAACTGCCTTACCATGGCCTTCACCATGGGCTGCAGTGTTGTCTGACTCCTGGAGCACCTCCTCCTCCTCCTTCACTGACCTTGGTGCCTGCATAGTTGTTTCTCTCACATATTCTCACTCCTTTCTTCTCTGGCCACCATTACTTCTGTGCAATAACATTTTCCTTATTAAATATGTTATCACAGAGGTGTTACCACCATTGCTGATTGGCTCAGCCTTGGCCAGCGGTGGATCTGTCTTGGAGCTGGCTGCCATTGGCCCTGTTGGACAGGGGGCAAGCTTCTAGAAGCTTCTTAGAGAAGCCACTCCTATAGCCCCCACTGCTCCCAGAACCTTGTAATGCAAACCCAATACACATGACTAGCACATCGAGTGAGATGATTAACCCCCTCTGCTCTGATCTCATGAGACCCCAGTTGGAGTGCGGTGTCCAACTCTGGGGACCCCAACATAAGAAGTACTTGGATCTGTTGGAGGAAGTCCAGAGGAGGGCCATGAAGATGATCAGAGAGCTGGAACACCCTTCCTATGAAGACAGGCTGAGAGACTTGTTCATCTGGAGAAGAGAAGGCCTAGGGAGACCCTAGAGCAGCCTTCCAGTACCATCTGGTCCCATAGACTTGTGAGGATCCAAGTGGCTCAGCAGGTCACTAACTGTTCCCTCGTGGATTATAGGGGGGCTATTTGGCTTCCTGCCTCTGTCTACCAGTTCCAGAAGCCAGTTGTCCTGAGGACAACCTGTCTTACTGTTGAAAATTGAGGCAAAGGTATTAAGTACCTCATCCTTTTCCTCATCTTTTGTGACTATGTTCCCCCCCATGTCCAACAAAGAGTGGAGGTTTACCTCGCCCCTCCTTTTGCTGTTGATGTATTCGTAGAAGCACTTCTTGTTATCCCTAACAGAAGTTTCAAGACTGAGTTCAAATTGTGCCTTTGTCTCTCTAATTTTCTTTCTACATGACCTAACTATATTCCTAAACTCTTCATGAGTAGCCAGCTCTTGTTTCCATAGTCAGTAAGCTCTCTCTTTCACCCTAATTTTCTTTAAAATCTCTCTGTTCAGTCAGACAGATCGTCTTCCCCTGCGGCTCGCCTTTTGATACACTGTGACAGCCTCCTCCTGTGCATTCAAGACTTGGTTCTTGAAGCATGTCCATCCCTCCTGGACCCCTTTGTTTTCAAGGGTTGTTTCTCAGGGTACACTCTGAACTAGTCTTCTGAGTAGGCTGAAATCTGCCCTGTGGAAGTCCAGGGTAGAAGTTTTACTCATGGCCCTCCTTGCATCCCTGAGTATGAAAAACTCTATTATTTCATAGTCACTGTGCCCCAGATGGCCTCCAACCATCACATCTCCCACCAGACCCCCTCTGTCTGTGAACAGCAGGTCTAGTGGGGCCCCACCCCTGGTAGGCTCATTTACCAGCTGGAGCAGGAAATTATCCTCTACACACTCTAGGAATCTCCTAGACTGCCTCTTCTCCACTGTGTTGAGTTTCCAGCAAACACGTGGCAGGTAAAAGTCGCCCAAAAGAACGAGGGCTGGCAATTTTGAGACATCTACCAGCTGCTTGTAGAATAATTCATCACCCTCATCAATCTGGTTGGGTGGTCTGCAACAGACTGCCACTAGGATATCAGCCTTGTTGGCCTTCCCCTCGATTCTGATCCTCAGGCATTCAACCTTATCGTTACTGACTTCAAGTTCTACAGTCAAGAGACTCTCTAACATACAGAGCCACCTCTCCTACCCTGCCTATCCCTTCTGAACAGCTTGTAGCCATCTATAGCAGCACTCCAGTCATGTGAATCATCCCACTATATTTCTGTGATGGCGACTACATCACAGCTTTCCTGCAGCACAGTGGCTTCCAGCTCCTCTTGTTCATTACCCATGCTGTGTGCATTGGTGTACACGCACTTCAGCTGCGCTGCTGATTTCAGTCTTAACTTAGGCTTTCCACCCTTAGGCTTGTCTCTGGAGAGCCTGGTTTCAACCCCTTCCCCCTTCGAACCTAGTTTAAAGCCCTCTTGATCAGCCCTGATAACTTAGAGGCTAGAGTCCTTTTGCCCTTGCTAGATAAATGAAGCCTGTCTGACTCTAGCAGGCTAGGTACCATAGAATTTGCTCCATGGTTGAAAAAGCAAAATTCTGCTGGCAGCACCAATCCTTTAGCCACCTATTGATGAGTTTTCCTACTCCTCTCCTCATTCATCCCTGCTATTGCAGGAACTGAGGTGAACACCACCTGTACTCCTGTCCCATTAACTAATCAACCCAGCACCTTCAAGTCCTTTTTAATTACCCTGGCACCTCTGTCATTAATGTCATCACTGCCAGCCTGGACCACCACCAGTGTGATAATAATCAGAGGACGGATTAGCTCAGGGAGTCTCCTAATAATATCCCTCACCCAGGCTCCGGGAAGGCAGCAGACTTCCCTGTGGAATGGGTCCGGTTGGCATATAGGGCCTTCAGTTCCCCTCAGAAGGGAGTCACCTACAACAACTACCCTTCTGTTTTTCTGTATAGCTGTGGTTACAATCTGTCTGTAGATGGGGTGCAACCGGGAGACCCTCCAGACAGATCCTCTTCTTGACTGCCCTCTGCCTGACTCTCTGGGTCCAGGACCTCGTACCTGTTCTTTAAGGGAACCATGGGAGGTGATGGGGGTCAGGAGGGGATTCCTTTAACTATTCGATTGGGGACCTGTTTCTATTCCCCCCCATCTACTTGGTTTGCTCCGTCTACCTGACGGCAGGAGGGGCAGGGCTTCACCATCTCCTGCTGGACTTCTTTTGGGGCCAAAAGGGTACAAATCCACCAGCTTATTTCCCTTTCACTCTCTCTAATACTTCTTAGCCTCTCCACTTGTTCCTTGAGCTCTGCCACTAAGCACAGCAAATCATTCCCCTGCTCACATCACACACAGGCGCCTCTCACACTGTCCTCAGGAACTAATGCCAAGCTCAGTCACTCTGTGCAGCCGGTGACCTGGACAGCTGCATCCTTCCTGGGGGTCCTGCCTGGGTTAGCACAGTCCCCCTGAGAGCAGCAGCAATGGCTTTTGCTCATTGGAAACCATTGCTGGGTCGAGTTGAGTTGCAGGGGAAAAAAAAAAAATAAAAAAAATACCCACAGCCACACACCTACCTCACAACCCACCAGAGAGAGCTGGAAGGGTGGCTGTGCCCTTCCCGCCCGCCCTGCCTACGCAACCCACCACACAAAATGCCATACCTCTGTTTGCCTGCTCCAGGTCACCACCCTCCCTGGAGCAGTTTGTATCCCCTGGAAGCAACCTCGGCTCCACCCCCTGGTCAGCTGATTAGGCCTCGCAGGACGGCTGGGCCCTGAACTAGGAAGAGAAAATTGCAAGCACCGGGAAGATTTTGCGAGTGTGTTATCTGAGGACTCTGGCAAGTATGGCCCCACAGCACCTGGGCCCTTCATGACTCCACCGTGCTGGGATGTGAGGACCCTGTAGCCTGTGCATCCTCACAGCTGTCTCATGAGCTGGGAAATTGCTATCCTTTCTACTTTACAGGTTGGCAGAGAAAAAAAGTTTACTTAGGTAGGGTTTCAGGAGTCTGAAGCCAGGAGAAATTTCTTCCTGAGTCAAAAGCAAATCTGTCAATCACAGGAGACATGAACTGTAGAACCTGCTTGGGCAGGAGAAGATACTGTGTCTGAACATTCACCAGTCTGCTGTCAGGAAATAAGCGAAAAATGGCCAGATCAGACTCATTTGTAGTTCTTGAGCTCACTGTTAAAGGCAGGGCTGTATGAAACACCCCACTGTTTTTATTTCTGTAGGACGAACTGGTGGAAAAGCTGATTTATTTTTGACTCTTTGATACTCCTTTTGGAATGTCCATCAACATATGACCATTTCTGTGCTGATTGTGGCCATTTTCCCTAATAGTTAGACCCAAGGAGCAGATGGCACAGAGGGCCACAGCTTTGTCAGGACATGAGGAAAGCAGGAGACCAGGCACTGCACCTCTGTGCTAAGGGAATCCAAGGGCACCACCCCCAAACATATGTCACTCATCATGGCTAAATCACAGATGTTTTCCCCTTCACCAGGAAGCCCTAGGTTAAATAGGTAGCAGCATGGTAAAGCCTCTTTCTGCACCTTCCACCCTGCTTCTGGGAAATGAAGCTACTGAATGACAGAAACACTGTTTAACTGTTTCTGAAGAGCTTGGTTTTGAGGTGGTGTTCAAGTGTCTTAGCAGTGGGTAGGGCAGAAGTCCTCAGTTAGTTAGGATAGATGCAATATAATAATAATGACAATAAAAACCCAACATCTGTCACACGTCTGAGATATAGACTGCTTCACTACATTTGTTGTAGCAAACATATCAATAGACACGTTCAGGTAACTGGTGGAGTGACACAGTAAATGGTGCCTAAGAAATTAGGAATTTCTTTTTTATAAAAATCCTGCCCTGCTATAGGATTTGCCTACCAAATCCAAAAATCCCATCCTGGAACCCAAAGTTCCAATTCCAATTGCCTAAAATTTGCTTACTCAAATCCCATTTTAAAAAAAAAAAGTTCAGAAAGGAGAATGCTGCATTGTTCACCAGTATCTCTTTTGGCAGGGAAAGCCAAAAGTGCTATGATCAGTGCTATGATGTTCTATCCAGGCTGGTTGTCAGCATTGGTCCTCACAAAGCCTGAGCAGTAATCTTTCACTTCACTTCAGACACTGGTTATTAATGTTAATTTAATAGTTGGTTTTGGCAGTGCCATGGTATGAAGGGGTTTGTCACTTGTGTGAATAAAAGTTGTGGGGTTTGGATTAGGGCTTCCTTTGTACTTGCTAAAATGCAGGCAAATATTGATGCAAGGGCTGGGCAACAGGCTGCTCATTGTGAGCTGCAAGATTGGCTTGTACGCAGCTCCCACAGGGATTTTCTCTTCATTTCTAGTAGTCGTACTTCATGCTGAGGAACAGTGTTTGCTCTCTTAAGTGTTCTCTCAAATTCAGTATTATTACCTCCACTGCCAAATCAGCCATTTGCCCAAAGTCACGGAGCGGACAGCTTTCAGACTGTGAGGGGTCTCTGGTGATGTCTGTCCTGTGCTACCTACAGGCAGCACTTCTCTCCTGGACACCCATGGGCACTAGATACACAACACTGCATATTCTTTTCCTTCTTGCTTTCAGAAAAGCAAAAGGAAAATAAGATCAGAAACTTTGCTTATAACTGGAACCAGGATTTCAAAGTCAGAAGTTTAAATTTAGGGTCTTGAATACACACGGGGACATTCAGAGGAGATCCTGAGTGTTAGAACTTCCCATGGAAGCCCGTGGTACCAGAGCTCTGCAAAACATGCTTCAGACTGGATGTGGCCCAGGACTGTTTGCACACAAAGCTTCACATGCTTTCAGAGCACATTAAGGCAAACAGCCTTCTCACAGTTTAGATGTGATTTACGGTCAAAATGATGTGAGCCACAGAAAAAGGTATGACCAGGTAGCAAGTCCCTGCAGCAAACCAGTGACTCTGGGACTGCTGAGGACACAGAAACTGAAGAAACATCTCTGACAGCCTTTAAAATGTGTTACATGATGGTGCTTGTGACCCTGCCTTTGCCCCAGGCTATGCTATAGCTGCTAGAATTTCAAATCTCTTTCAGTGAAGGCTGAGTGGTATCTGGGCAAAGAAAAGAAATAAATAGGTTTGGACATTCCACATTTTCCATTTGGGGAAAGTTAACTTTCCTCAACTTTTGTTCCCCTTGGTTTATTTTATTTCTTTTTCTTTCTAATATTTGAAAGTTTTTTTTTTCACATTTAAAAAGTCATATGATTACTGGTATCTCAGGTTACAGAATGTCAGGTTACAGAATCCCAATGGCTTAAAATGGCTTCATCTGTAAAGGCTGGAGACCACCACTTTGTCGTCAAGGCCTGATAATACTCAAACATTTCAAGTTCTCATTTGAATCAATAGGGGCATCCACATTTTCTGAGCATACTATAGTAAGACCTAACACTGACTTTGAAGTTGAAGGTCGAAGTTTTTGTGTTAAAAGCCAGATGTGGCACAACCAACATGACGGTAGCAGAGAATGTCTTGTACCATATTCTGGTTTAACCTTGTTCCTTTTGTCCACACCTTTGGTTTTTTTACAATAAGTGTTCTTGGTAGATGTGTGTGGAGAGGGGGCAGGAGGCTAGAGGAAGTGTTTTTTTCCTTTTAACAATAATATCCTTCTTCCATAAAAGATATGAAGCAGAAGACTGAACAGAAAATCTAGCTATTTTATTGCCCCAAGGCATTATTCATTTTCCTGACACATTATGTTTTTAATTAAAATTGCACATGAGTTAATTAAAATGTTCATTCAGCTTTTTTTTTTTTTCCTTGCATGGGTGCCTTGTTACTCTCCCAGCATTTTAGTAGAAGGCTGTTACATTTCAACAAACTGCTGGCTTTATCAGCTCAGACTTCTACTGACAGACTGTCATGTTCTCTACACCTTTTTATCTCAGATGTTCTAATTTTTTTAAATACCTTCTCTAGTGTGGAGGTTGGTTTTTTTACAAAAGTATTATTATTATTTTGCTACCAGCACCTTCCACTAGTTGTCTGATAGTCTCCTTTATTAAGGAGACGTTGTCAGGAACGGGCAGGAAGGTTTCACAAATGGGAGTCACTGAAGTGTTATCCCATAAGAACCAGGGAACATTGTCAAAGCTCACTCTTACGGAAACTGCTCAGATTAATCTGCAATACAAGTACACAGTAACTTGGGAAGCAACACTAAAGAAGAGGAGCATTCAAAGAAAATAATCCTCAAAATCCTGCAGACACCTTGCTTACATTGAAATATGTGGAATCCTTCAGATCTATCCATTACACGTACTGAATTTTTGATCACTAGTTTGGAAAAAGGAAATGCTGTAAGACAGACACAGACTTTTGTCCACCTTGTCCAGTCTTAAACTCTATTTTCAAAAGGTTTAGAATGATCTGAACAGTTTGAGAAAATGTTCCTTTTAAGCTGAAAATGTTCTTGGTGGTATATTAGGAAGGGCAAGAGAGATTTCTTAGGCTGTGGACTAGTAAAAGCTGCTTTACTCCGTTTTCAGGGAATTTATTTCTATCCTTTAAATTCCCAAGTCACGAGTGGAAGTCTGTCCTGATTCCTTTATCCTGGCTACATAATATGCTGAAATGCAGTTATTTCCCCCAAGCACCACCAGAATTCATTTTGGGAAGGGAGCCACTGTAAAAAGTGTTCTCTGCCCCAGGTGTCAACCAGCTCCTAGAAAGGAAGAGATTTCACAGGTGGGTCATCTCTGCATTCCACAGAGGTTGTAAACATAAGTGGTGCACTTGTTAAGAGTTATCCTTATTGAGCATCACAGTTTAGAAAGACATATAAGACCAGTAAACTATAGCAGGGGTAAAAGATAGAAAGCTCACAAAGCAAATGTTTTCTGAATAGGTGTACAGTAAGCTGTTGTGCCTTTGATGAAGCCTTCAAAGCTTGCAGAAACACATCAACGTTTGCCACTAACATCTTGCATCCCGGCTGCTGAGCCACCACGTGCGTGGACAAAACGGAGCTTTCAAGGGAAGATTTATGTTATGTGTAAGTGCCATGCACGCCTTCTAACAGCAACACTGAAGCCAAGTTTAAAAATCAGACCTCAAAACAACAGCTCCCATAACTCAAACGGAGAAGGAGGGATGGGCTGAGAGGTTCAAACTTTTGTCTCAGCTAATATGCATTAGTGCCATTTGCTTTTTTCACACAGCATGAGTTAAGGACAGACTGTCAGCTGTAACTTCGAGCTTCCTGGATGCTGTCAGCTCATTTCACAACCTTCATATTCTTCATATTATTGAAGTGGAGCTTTTTACATTTTATTCTTTGACTTCTCGTTGTATCTTCATAAGAATAATGTGATTTTGAGGGAAGTGTTGAAAGGTTTGAATGTGGTAACTAAACATTTACAAAAGATCTTTAGCCTGAAATATGTAAATATATTTCTGTCAGTGGTTCAGATAGCAGTGTTTAATTTTGCAGAAAAATTGCAAAGGTTTCTTTTTATTTTTTATATTGAATTTATGTTTTGATGAAAAGCACTTCAGGAAGTAGAAGAAATTATTTATTTTTAAAACTCTCTTAATATGGCATCTTAGACATTTTGCAAAAGGTGTGAAAGATAAGGTTACCAGTCAAGAATAATGTTTTACAACATCATTACCCTGATAACACCCAAAGCAGCTCTCTTTGAATCATATAATTTGATATATATCTATATTTTGAATCAAATAATATCCTCCTTGGTTATGCTAATTTTGTTGTGTAGGCATCAAGAACTGCTTCACTGAAAGTCAGGTAAGAAACCCTATTGCTTTCCAAAAGATCAAGATTTGACTGGTTTGGTTTCAAACATACCTTGATATTTCATTTGTTGTAAGACTATACTTAGTTCACAGGTTATTAAAAATTCACTCCTTTATTACTCTATATTATCTGCACATTGAGTAGAAAAGAAACTCCAAAATATTTCTTTGCAACTTATATTGAAATTTCACATTAGTGGAAGTTTTCTTGCAGAACACAAAAAACAGAAGAGGGGGAGAATATACCTTATGCCTATTGTGCAGCCATATGTAAGCACAGCAGAAATAGCCAGTGGCTGGTGCATTTATCACCATTCCTAGGCACAGACTTGAGAAACCTTTACTACTATGTGGAGTTCTGGGCCCCAAGATTTAAGAAGGATGTGAAGGTCCTTGAATGTGTTCAAAGGAGGGCAACAAATCTGGTGTGAGGGCTGGAAGGCATGTGCTGTGTGGAGCGGCTAAGGACTTTGGGCTTGTCAAGTTTGGAGGAAACAAGAAGACTGAGGGGTGACCTCATTACTCTCTCTTCCTGAGAAGGGGAAGTGAAGAGGGGAGTGAGGATCTCTTCTCCCTGTACCCAGTGACAAGATGCGTGGCAATGGTTCAAAGCTGCACCAGTAGAGGTTCAGACTGAACGCTGCAAGCATTTCTTTGTTGAGAGGGTGGTCAAACACTGGAACAGTCTTTCTAGGGACATGGTCAATGCCCTAAGCCTATCTTCTTGCCATTACCGTTTTCCACTACTTTCTGACTTGTGCTGTAGGGTTTTTTTTTTTACTTTCCTGTCTCTATTCCCAATTTTTACTAAAGTCTTCTGGTCCTAGTAAATCCCTAGCCCTTCACAGACTGAGCACCTGTCCCTACCACAGTCACCTGTGTAAAATTTTTACAAATAAGTATCAGTAAAACTGAAGCATTTCATAAAGTTGCATTATTTTTACCAAATTTTTCATTTAGGAATATTAAAAGGTTCAGAACAAAATGAATTATTTTTCTTCAGCTCTTTTAAACACCAGTTTGAATTTGTGGGTTTGTAATAATTAGTTCTTCTTGGTTTACAATGTTCTTTAACACCAGTGAAAATCATTTTAAAAACAAAGGGTTTATTCCATATTTTTTTAACAGTTCATCATGCTACCAACATTTCAAAAACACTGATTTGGAGATGGCCTGGAACATTTTTCCAACATTTTAAAAAGGCTCTAAAATTTAAAAAAAAATCCCTTTTCTCCTTATTTTTACACCCTGTAATCTGGGTACCTTGAACTTCCCACATAGCATCAACCTTTTGTACTTTCATGTAGGAAAAGTCAATGTTTAATCATAAAAGAGTTTGAGAGTCTATATTAAGAATACAATCTAACTTGGTATCTGCTGTTTGAGATCCTGCACGCTATGAATTTCATACAGTAGGAATTAAAATCTGGTATAATTTCATGACCCATATCACCTTCTCCCTCACAGACTCCAACTGTGTGAAGTTATTTCCATAAAGAAATGTGGGGATATTGTAGGAAGCAAACTGGATTTACCAACAGTGCAAAGCTGTGGTGAATATTACATCTAAAGCCAACTCCTCTTATTATAGATATGTTTAACACTTCCTGAAAATTCCCTTCAAAAAAGTAACAGTAATTTTCATCAGCTCTGGGAAAAGAGTCATCAAGTATCTCCAGGTGTAATGTATTTTTAGTAGAACTACCCAAACTGTTAGCCACAGTTGTGAACTCCGCTGAGGAAGTCTCTCGGTGCTGCAGTGGCAAGCTATCTGCCCACAGGCAGTTTGAGTGCTCCAGATAGAGGTGCAAGACCTTAAAAAAAAAATCTAAAGCCATGCCATAAACAGTAAGCATTTTTAAAAATCATTTTTCCCCAGTTTGGAAAGGAATGGAATAATAGAAAGAGAAACAAACTGTTCTGAGAAAGGCGCAGCCTGAGGAGGTCAGCTTTGCTGCAGGGTCATTGATCCTCCCCTGCTCTACCTCTCATTTTCTCACGTAGGCACTTACCTAATTCTGGACCTGCAGAAGCCCCTTGGCTTTTCTCTGCTCATGCTCTGCCTCCCTCACTCCCTTTATGCTTTCCTAGCAATTCCCAGGAAGTTGATTTCCAATAATCACCTAATTTCCTGCATGAAGCGGCACAGGACGCCCCAAGACTCCCATCATCTTGCATGACCACTTTTAGCATGCTCAGACTTGTAAAGTCCTGCTGCTTTCTGCCCTTGTAGACACAAAGGTTAACGGAGATTAAGCAACTTTTCTTAATTGTCAAACTCCAGCCATGAAACTGGGAAAAGAGGATTTATAAGAAGGACATTTACAGCCCTCTCACGTTTCCCCCCATTAAGGGGCAGATCTGAGATGAGAAGTCCGGACTGGCTCCAAAAGCTGAGCTCTGTCAGAACAGACTCCTTTTAGAGATAGTTTCCTCTCCTAGAAATATAGGAGAACAAAAGAGTAAACAAACAAAACTCCAGCCATGTTGGACACATTTCCTGCATGCTCAAAGATCATCCTGCCTAAGCACAGTAGTATTGACAGCCCCTGGCCAGGCCACAGCAACACCATCCAGTCCTGCTGGAAATGCAGCAGGTGGTAACCTCTGCAAGGGAGATAAAGACTTGGAAATGGCAGTGATTTGTACCCTACAGAGATAAAGCAGAGTCACTGTATTTGGTTTTTTTTCTATTTGTTCACTCAGCTTGAGTAAAGCCAGTTGGGGAATTTTTTGTTTGCTTTTTTCATTTTACTGCTCTTATTCTTCTACATCATACAAGACTAAAACCTTGCTATGAGTGAAAATATGGAGCTGAAAGCCTTTTTTTCGTATGCACAGAGTGAGAGTTCCACTGTGCAGACTCGCATCTCTCTTCGCCTGTATGAAGATGCAGCAGGGCCAAAGCACAACTGTCACCCCTTGAACTCTCAAGCTGGCAGTACAAAATAGGTTTTCTTCTACACTCAGTGAATTTGGGGTTTCTATGTATATATTTCTATCTTTTTACTTCTCAGTAAATATGGATGGTCTCAGACGAATAGAGAAATAAGGCAATAAAATATCTGGTTTGCTGTCCTAAATTTCATCTATGTATAATTTTAAGGCCTTTGCTACATTTCTTACTCCCATTTATTCCCCTCACTCTCATCAGTAGGTGTGGATAGCAGGTTTACCTACTGACTTGCCATTGTATTTGTTCAACAGCTCTAACTCAATGACATCATTTATTAGAAAGATAAATGAGAGCAATTAAGCATCATGGCCATAACTGGTGAAACTTTCTGCAAAGAGAGCATTATTAAAATGACAGAGTGCTTGTCTGTGCCTGCCCAAGGTGTATGATTCAGCCTTTCTCCTTTGCCTGGTGGAGTGACCCCCAGCAGCACACCTCATGTGCATTGTTTCTATAGGGCTATATATAACCTCTCCTGTAAAATAGCAATGTCTATTGATTGATGTCCGTTTAATTTTTAAGAGCCATCTTCCGCTATATTATTTAGAGTTAAACAGGACAGCTATTAAACATTACACTTTAGTTCATGTTTGTTAAACTACTCACTTGAATAACCTCCTCAGATGCTGATAAATGGCACCTTCACAAAGAAGAGCTGTTACTTTTTCACATAATATACTGGTGTTTAAGGCTTCTTATAGTACATCACATGCACAGCCTCACTCTGTCATTCAAAACCCGAATGACATTTTATTAAAACTGTGTTTCTTTTTAATCCTATCTGGCTAATGTTTCCAATAATTTTTAATACTGGGTTTGGAGGAAGGAGGAAAATTGCCCTGAGGAGAGGAAACTCCATTCTGCCAAACCAAACAACTAGGTTTCAAAATAGGGCTTGTTTCCCTTAAAAAATTCAGTTCTCTGATTTGGGCAGAAAAGTGGCTGTAAAAGTGTAGAAAGAAACAAACAGCAGGAAAAATAAGACCATCAAAGGAAAAAAAGTAGGAGTAATACATGGAAAGAGAGGTAAAGATGGTCAAATACAGTCTGAAGAAGGAAAAAAAAAGCAAGAGAGAGAGAGGAACTAGAGAAGGTGCTCCAGACTTCCTCCAGTATCACCAGGTTATAGGGCTGAGCTGTAGGACAGCAGCCTTACCAGTTTGAGGCATCCCTGCCTGCTCCTGCCTTCCTGCAGTAGGGATGTGATCTGCAACCCAGTGTCAGGAAACCCTATCATCTCTCATGGGACATGATCCCGGCATGGGAGCCCTGTAAGGCTTCTTGGGAGTCCTGGTCTGGCTGCAGACATGCTATATATGTACTGAGCATATATATGCATTGAAATGCATACAGATGAAGCAGCTGTGATGGCAGATCCTTGCCCTTTTTAGATGTCATAAAGTAAATGTATTGCACAGGCTGTGGTGTGGCTGGCAAGAAAATGGAGACAATATCCCTCTACTCTTGGATCCAAACACTTCATTTTATAGAGCATATGATTTACCTGTGGTTTGTATCCTTGTAGGCACTGCCCAGAGCACGGTGCCCAGAAGCCTGTTTCCAACATGGTTCCATTGCCAGGAATGTCAGGAAGGTTGAAATGGGAGCCAGGACCAGTGGGGTAGTGCAAGCTGAGGCCAGCTGCACCCTGGCCCCCAAGGGCTGTCTGGGAGAGGAAACCTGAAGCAAAGCATCACTTAGAGGAATCTCTTCCAGGTGTGTGTGGAGGGAGACAACCCTGGGGTCTCAAAGCCAGAGAAGAAAAAGAGGCAAATTAAGGCTGAATTTGAAAACCAGACAGATACCTACTTTGGAAAGATTTTGCAGATATGTTAAGCAGAATTTAGAGTAACCTTCCTCTGAAATGCTGCTCATTTTTCTAGATGGCAGGATATCCTGAATGCATTTATTGCCATCCTTTCCATCCCTGCCAAGCCTGCAACAGTGGTGAGCCTGTAGTATGAAGGTGCAGAGAAAGATGTAAATGAATTAATGCTTTATTCTTTAAGGGTGTCTTTAAGAGTTGTTCACAGACTTGAAAGGTGTCAAAGGTTAAGGAGAAAACATACAGAGGGGTGCTGGGGAGAGGTGATGTGTTTACAATGCCAGAGAAGGCATGGAGGGCAATGGGATAGGGGTAGCCAAGATATGTGAAGTAAAGAATATATTTTTATGTGCTCCAAAACATGCCTAAGTGATGAGAAGGACGATGCTAAAACAGACACAAAATTAATCACCTACAGAAGGGATATATGAATAACCACGCCAGGTCAGACCAGCAGTCCATCTAATTGGCCTCTGACATGTCACAGCAAGATTTAAAAACCAATATTAAGTCATCTCCTGCACTAGGAAATAATGTCCTAGCCAGGATGAAAGGGCAATCAGTGTTTCATACTGTAGGATAGGAGTACTCATACTCTTAGGAAATAATTTATTCTAATGTAATGTGACTGAATGCTCTCAATATCCTCAGAAAGGCTTTATACATTTACTGAATCCTGCTGATTTTTGGCTCAGTAATATCTGTGAAAAGAGTTACACTAGTTATTAAGGAGTTACATAAAGACAACGTTTAACTTTGATCACTGTTAAACTATCTGCAATTCAGTTTCATGTATTGCTCCTATTTTATGCTGTGTTTGTGGGGAAATTGTTGCTTCTCTAACCTCCACTTTTTGCTTACCCATCCAATAGTTATCTTTCTCTTCAAGGAGCCAGAACTTCTTTGTTGTCTATGGTCAACACTTTTGTTTGCTGTTGACTTAAGCCAAATAAAAAAGCAAACTCAACCCTTGTATTTCATGACAGGAGAAAACTAAGAAGAGGGCAGTGGTTGTTGCTGTTATCAAGGGTACGTTTGCCATGTGGTGCTATAAAAATGCACAACCCCATAATATCCATCCTTCCTGTTTCCTAGAGGAGATGATATGCTGGGAAAAAAATGGATTCTACAATGAAAGCCAATATACATGGTCTGTATTTCCCCAAGTGTATCTGCATCTTTAAAATCAGATAGCCTCTGGCATGCAATGAAATCAGTGCACCCGTGTCAGAGATGAACAGATTAATAAAGAAAACATCTTCCTTCTAGGGAAATACATAATATATATATTAATTTTAAGTTTATAAGAAAGTTCTCACCTGGTTACTTCTGTCATACCCTTTAACCCTGGATGGCGCCTGTCACATCTCACTTGACCTGCATTATAGATGAGTTCCTAGTCCTCAAAGACTGGGGAAGTTTCCACTCTCACCTGTGAAAAAGTTGTAGATACATAGATGCTGAAGGATAGGTACTGCACATGGGATAACCCAGTGCCCAGCTCTAAAATGGGATTGTGTATCTTGCTTTTTTCATCTAGACATCCTTCAGCTGAAAGTTTTCTTCTTATTGCTGTGAAAGAAAAAAAAAAAGGTTGGATTATTCTTTTTCAGAAACATGTTGATAATGTGAGCCCAGGATAGGATGATTTGTCAACAAATTATAACACAGGTTGTTTCATAGAGAGTTCATTCAATAACAAAATTTCATATGTTAGTACCAAGCCATCACTTTATCACAATACATTTCTCTTGCAGTTAGAATTTACCCTGTGCAGTTAGAATTTGTCCTGCACAGTGAATAGATTTTCATTAAAAGATTTTAAATAAACCTTATCTTTTCTCAGTAACAATGAAGAGAAGTGGGTGTCACATTTTGCCTTTCACCTCCATCCTTGTGCATTTTGATGTAAGGCAGCAGAATGCCTTATTTAATTAAATAGGAATCTGGATTAACTCCAGCTGTGGGCCATGCAATCAGGGCTTGTGTGTGTTCAAAAAGGGGTGCTTTCCCTGGCTCATATTTCATTCCGTCATGGAAATCTGCTCTCACTCAAACCTGTCCACATGCTGCAGCAAGTGGTCTTCCCTCCCTTCTGAATCATACACTTAGGCACCCCCCACTACAATTCTTTGAAGAGAAACAAAAAAGCAAACAGCTTGGCTTGTCCACTTACACTAAGTACTATTTAATGATGAGGGGCTTTGCTTGTTCATGTATAAATCTAACATTTATTCAAGTTTATATTGTCATGACTGTAGGATCTCCTGTATTGTTTTATTCAGATTCTCTCCAGATGACCAAAATTTAATTGTCTGGTGCCAATCTCTTAAGATGAGCTTGATGCTCAGAAGTAGTTTTACCTTTCCTTAAACAGGCATATCACCATCATGAATGATAGGCACACTTTCAGTTCTTACTACTTCTCAAAGTATTTTTGCTACCATTCAAATAATAAATTATATATAAAATAAACATGATAAATCTGACTGAAGTTGCAAATCTTTTTCTTTCCTGAGAGAGGAAAATTATCACAGACCCATATATGTATTTTGGAGAGAGTCTACTACACTCACAATATCTATGTGTTCTCAAGTCTGAATATGAGTGTGCAAATGTGTGTATAAATTAATGAACTGACACATCCATGAGAATTTGTGATCATATTTGATTTTCAATAGTCTTTCTGAGTATGCACTTTGCCCCTTTAGATGTCATCATCGATCCATGGTGGTGCTTTTGACAGAATATGTCTCAACCAACAGAAAAGACAATTGTCAAATGATGTTGCTCATTGTTCATTTTCTTAGACTGGAAATCTTTTTGCAGTAATTTGATATGGCAAGTTTTCTCAGGCTATAAGCAGAGATTCAGACTACAGATGATAATGAAAACTAAATCAGAGTTCACCATGCATAAAAGATTCTGAAACTTTGAATTTTTAAAATTTTGTAGCTTGTGTGGAGGTTACAGATGGGTAAACTCAAAACGTTTGGCCTTACCACAATATTAGATTTTCTGGCCAAACGTCACCTGCCAAAACAAACTAGAAATAAATAGCTCTCCATTTTCAGCAGAACAGAGCCATTTTCCCTCCCTTTTTTATTTCTCTTTTAGTCTTTCTTCCAATCCATCAGCATGAAAAGACTGTTGAATGAAATTCTATAAATACATCCAATTATTTTAGACTTTCTAATAAATTCCCTCAAGGACATTGTAAATGGCAATTTTGATCACCATAAATTTCCTATTTGTTGTATAGGAATATATAGTTGCATGTGGCAGGATGTTTCCTTGTATCCCATAATGTATCCTGTAATGTCTCTGGGGGAACTGAAATTTTAGATCTCTCTTTAGTTCTTTGTTGGGGTTTTTTTTTTAAAAACAAAGAAGTAAAATTTTTCTCATTTTCTTTTTTCTCTTCAGGGTGTTATCTAATTAATTTCTTGATGTTGTTCTTCACTGATTTTCCACCTACCCTTCATGCCAGTCCTTACAAAGAAACTAGTCATTATGGTACTGTCTCTATAACATTTCTCGTCAAGACAGTGGGTGAGAAAGTTTTAATGTCAGTTCTAGAATCTGCTCTGATGAGATTCTAATTAAGTTGCCAGTATAGAGAAAATTAGAAAATCACAGCAGTTTAAAGCTTAACCTTCAAGGAAGCTTGAGCAGATATGAATAACGTTATTTCTGAAAGGCAGTGTGAGTGCAGTTGCGGGCGCTAATGTGAAGCGATGCATGTTCAGTACATCATTTTTCCACACTGTTAAGTGGAACAAGTCATAGCGCAAGTGTATGTTTAAGTGCTTGAGGATCGAAGATATACTCTTATTCTTGAAGGAAAATGTGGTGACAAAGGCAGTTTAAATGAAATCATATGGTCAAAAGTACCCTTATACCTTTTATTTGTCTCCAATCCAGGTCATGGTTGGGCTGCACCTACATCATTTCACTGTTACCAACTCTCACCAGCCATGAACAACAACCAGACAAGTTTGTATGACATCTGAATATTTGAAGTAAACTCAGATTTATGATTACACTTCTATCTAGTTTCTCATTCTGGATGGAGAGCTGTTTGTCTCAGATTTTACATCATGTTCACCATTCTAATTTTAGCAGCATATATATAAGTTGTGGCAACTACATATATGCTTGCATTCCACTCATTTGGAGATGAGGACATCTAAAGCAAACTTTAAGTGAAAACCTGCCCATCCACATTGTTATGTATTATCATTTTATCCTTCTTCTGAGTGAATAAACATTGGAACTGCTCTGTACAGATATCTCAGTGATAACTTGCAGCTTTAACAATACTCCAGATTTTTGCCTCCACCTCTGTTTTTAATACTGCTGTGGTTTTCAACTGAAAAACCAGTGCAAGTCAGCCAGGCAATCCCATGACAAACTCCACTAAGGACTTCACAGTTAACAAAACAATGAATGAAACATCATTCTGGCACACAGAGCAGCTTTCTGCTGTCTTCTGCCGCCTTTGCTTTTTTTTTTCCCCAAGTGGAAAAGCAACTTCAAAAACAAGGTGCTGTCATTTTAGCAAAGGAGAATTAGGACTGTGAAAGGATGAAGTGTCCTTGCACAGAAAGACTGCAGCTAAAATTGTATCAATATTCCTGTTATAAACTGATAAACACAGAGCTCCGTGAGGTCAAGTTGTACATGCTTGAGCTGACATGCCAATCTGCCAGCAGTCATATGGTTCTCATATGGCGACACGCCACAGATGCCAGGAAAATGTGAGAAGTTTCTGGCTCATTTCATTTCACTCTCCTGAATGCCATGTTTGCCTGCACACACACACACACACACACACATACACACACACAGAGTAGATTTTCTATTTTAAATAGAGCTGTTATAGCCCATGTATTCCCATTTTCTTAAAGGATATGCGATAACTCACCCAAACTGATTCCTGAGACTTCATAGCAAGACTTGTCTTGGAAATGAGAGCAGTTTTTTTTTCTTACAAGCCTTCAAAACACTCCCCTAGCCATTTTTAAATGACATCAAAAGACAGAATTAGAAAAAGAGACAGACAAGATAACAACACATCGTATGTGGATGCATTTTGCACTCTTATAATATACATTTAGGGAAAAGAATCTGAAAAGTTTTAGTTGTCTCAAATGAGACGTCTTCTAATCTCTAACAACATTAAAACAGCTCTTATTAACGCTTGAACAGCAGCAAGTATTTCTTTCTTTGGTTCTGTTTCTTCAATGTCCATTTTTGTATCAAAAATATAATGCCTCTATCTCATGGACTGACATGATAGTACAGTAACAATTGTCTACATTCATGTTTGGTAAACAGACCACAATTATTCATTGAGTATATAATGCACAATTTACAAATTGTTGAAATATGTATTTCCACATCAGACCATCTTTCAAGCTTTTACATTCTTTTATGTCAGGTTCAATTGTCTTCAAGATGAATCGTTTTCCTTTTCCTTCTTATAAACTGTTACTAAAGGGAAAAGGCTAAGACAAATATAACTACAGCCATTTTTAATGAAAAGACTTACTTCTACAACTGAGAGCATACACTCCACCCATGCCTCACCAAGTCCTGCTACTGTGATTTTAAATTAACTTACTTCAAGCTGTTAATGGAAAAATATAAACTGGTTTTAGGCTTAATACATGAAAAACAAGAAATTCACAATGTATGTGTGTGTGTATGTGTGTGTGTGTGTCTCCACACACATGCAACTGTACAAGGAGTGGTGATTTCTCCATGCAGGACCATGTTTGAAATTAATTCACCTCTGGCACCTCACCTACCTTTGGTCAGAAATCCACCCCTTCAAAAACATTAAAATACCACATTTCTGACAGCCTCAAACACTTCAGATTAGTCTATAGGGAAATAATTTCTGGTTTTCCAGTATTAAGTCTTTCCTCCTTAGGCTCACACTTTCTAAAAGTTCAAGAACAGTAACTTTCTCATGCGTAAAAAGGCTAGCATTTGGTAGTAGTAGCCTCTAAATTTACAAAACCTGAACTAAAAAATTCAGAAAATTCTCTGTGCTCTGAAGATGTGAACATTTCAATAATAAATATTTAGATTTTTTTTTTTTTCATTTCCATTTACGTGTCACTTGTAAATTGAGAGAGGAAGACAGTAGCCTACAGTTAAGGAAAAGCAGCTTTGACTCCTTGCTTGGCCTAAAGTTTCCTGCACAATCCTGCTCATTAGTCTCTAATTAACTTCCCCCCCATCCCCTTCCCCAAACCTGTTAAGGTTTGGCACTTGACCTATAAATGTAGGGAACCAGGAATGCTTCTGATATTGTGGGTTCAAATTAATGTCCTATCTGCATCCTGGTGCTGGAGAAAAACCCTTATCGTTCTTGCCAGCACCCTAAGTCTCATGGAAGAATGAGTGCAGATGCCAGTGAGAGCGTAGTTGGGCTTTGGTGCAGTCCCACATCTTGTCAACAGGGAGGCCATGACCTCAGGGCAGGGCATGTCACATACCAGAGGTCAAAGTCTCAGCTCCTGGCATGCCTCACGTGGATGCACAGACAAAAAAAAAATAAAATGTGATATGAGAGTTCTGCAAATCCTGACATGACTTCTGTTAAGTATCTGAAAGACAAATACTAGTTGTATTAAAACTAAACCAAGTAATTTCCCTACTAAGTCGGGGAGCACTACTGGAATATGCTTCAGTAACAAATTCCTATTTTCCTTCCCTCAAACCATAGTTTTAACATTGCTTGCATAGGTCTTTCTATTTTTTTTCAGGGTCTTGCCTACCTTCTCAGGCTTGTCAAGGTAACTGCCCCATAGAGATTGCTTCAAAAAAAAGGGCTGTTCTCAATAGAATGATGAAACATTCCTGAAATATTTTTACTTGCAAGTATCATCAAAAACCAGTATTATGTGAAACAAGAGTCCTCAGTACAAGTTTGGAGTTTCCTGTTCATCTTTTTCTTGAGGTCAATATCTGTGAAAAATGTCAGAAACACAAACTTGGATCTACAGTCTTTTTTAAGAGGTCTTTTTTTTTTTTGGCCTAGTGTATTTACTCAATGGACCCTTGTTACTGCAATAAAAATAATAAAGAAGCTGAGGAACAGAACCCCAGTTTGTTTGTTGCTCTCTAAAACACATATATTTGCACAAATGTTTTGGAATAAACATTTGTGTTTGTGCTTGCGCAGCAATTAACAGATTGTAAATACCATCCAAAGTAAGCCATTCTCTTAGACTTATTGCATACACAACCCCTACTTGGATTTTGCTACATAAGACTTGGGTCCTGATTAGATTTCACTTTCCTTTTATAGTTAGCCATCAGTGAAGATAAAGGAGTTCTTAAATGCAGTCAATCTGATTTAACTCAATGTACTTCCTCTTGAGATTATATTAATGGAATAAAAACAGCAGCAGTTTCAAATATTGATTTCAGCATTGCAGACATTGTATATTGTGTATGTGCTATCAATACTATGACCTCCTTCCAGTGATCAGAACAATTTCTGTCCCCAAACAAATGAAAATATTAGAACGTAATTCAGACGACAACAAACATTGTTCATGTAGCTCTATCTTAATACTCGAATCATAATTTTTTTTAACTTAATTTGTCAAGTTCATAACTATCACTTGAAACTTGCTGACAAGGAACCTGATAACACATCATATCAAATTCCATTTTACAACTGTTTCCTTGGAAACACAGGCATAAAAATGGGCCATGCACAATGGAACGAAATCAAAGAAATTAAAATAAACCTTAAAGAATTCCCATTAATCAGAAACTCTTTGCTTTGTTAAAATTAATGAAAAACCAGGGTTAATGAGTATTACAATAAGAACATCATTGATCCCACATTGCCATAGACTTGTTTTGGTCCCGATCCATCAAATCACTTTAACATGTATGCAACTTTAAATGCATGAGATATCCCACTCAACAGAATGAGTCATGTGCTTAAGGTTATTCATGGACTTAAGAACTGCACAAGAGGTGGCTTTGTCTCCAGAGGCTCACTGGTTATTAGAGAGAGCACATATACACAGACAGATATATATAGAGAGATATATAGATATATATATATGCACATTGCAGGCTATGCATACCTCCTTGGAAGCCATGCTCAAGAATAAAAATAACATATAAAATCCTCAAGTCTTCATATACCATAAGCTATGACTTCTGATTATTTAAAACCATGAGAAGATAACTGGATAAAGGTAGGAAGACATTAATTTTAAGAAATCTGTTTATATAGGGGTATAAATTTTATTTAACATAAAAATTGCATGCCAGTTCAAGAAGAAAAATGACTTTTTGTTGACCTTTGGGATTTTCTTCCATAGGTTTGAAGTGACTTTAGAGTAAGATTATAGGTCACCTGATAAGAGAACTGTGCTGAGATTTACAGCTACCTTTCTAAAAATTTCCTGCCCATAAAGTTTAGTTTTGTAAATTATCAAGCAAATCAACGGTTTTCCTCCTTTTTATTGTAATCATTATGATAAAGATGGGTATGTAGATTTTTGTGCTTGCATTTGAGACCTAGCGCATCAGATTTATATGGCAGGACTATCAAAATGTAGATATTATGCTGTCAAATATATTCTTTCTCCAAGTAAAACAGTTACTATGTACCAGATAACATGTTAATTCTACCACTCCTAGGATTAAAAAAAAACAAACAATCTGATCAGAGGCTTTTCAGAATACCATTCGTCTTTTTTTCCCGTCTACATTTAGGTAAAAATGTTAAGAATAAAGAGGAAATTTCCCTTGGGGAGTTTATTCCATATTGTACATCGAAAAGTATCTTCTGTCTTTCTGTAATATAAGTGGTACCAACAATTCACTACTAACTGATAACAAAATCTGGTTATTATGTAGTATGTTCAAAGATTTCAGATCTCAAGGTATTTTGCAAAGGAGTTATTACAGTCTCATTTCTACAGACAACAAACAAACCAAGTTCTCATCAGAATTATTTATTCCCCACAGATCTTAGATTTGCACTGAGGTATTTTAATTTCACAGATTTTTCAAGGATCTCACAGCAATCGGACTGTAATGGATATCTTACTTGACCTAGGTGCAATAAAGAGATAAAACTTAAGCTTGCAAAGGGAAAGATATCTAATATAAAGAAGAAAATAGGTACCAAATGCTGTTGAAAATGAAGCCCCTTTAGTGTGAGTGCTTCAATTTCAGCATACAAGTCCTGAGACAAGGAGAGAAAATTCATAAATACTTGAATGTTCACTTTTTCTACCTTTACTCTTTCCCCATATAGTTAATAAATGTTAAAAGTACTCACATATCTCTCATGAAACTTTTTTTTTCCAGTATTTTTGCCTCATTAGCAGAAAATGTGGAATATTTTAATCACAATTTTGTATTCATGAGAATTTATAATCAGATATCATATAGTTGATATTTCTTTGGTAGTATACATCCAACTTTCCAGAGTTCACTTCCAGTTTTAGAAGTTTTTTCTTATATCTCTTAATGAAACCAAACCTTCCTTCCCCAAAAATCATGACTATTAATTATTTCTTGAATATTATCTATTCTTTGCATAGCAAGTTGACCCTTAAACTTTTGAGATAAAAGCTATCTCTCACTAAATATTTGTAAAATGTCTGCTAACCTTCACATCTTCTGACACAAGTTAATGCATAAGAATTTGCTTTAATCATTTCAAAACTCCAGAATCTGTCTCCTTTTTTTTCTTTTTTTTCTTTTTTTTCCTATTGTTATGTTTACTTTCACTTCAACAGCAGCCAGCTGCGGCAAATCTGATTTCCAGAGCCTTGGGATAAATGACTGAAGGTGTAAAACATCTCAAAGTCTCTTGAAATTGAGTTATTTACTATCTATTCCCTTATTCTTGCGTAGAGTGGCACTCTATTATTAATGTTCTCAAATGTTTTTTTACTGCTGTTTTCCTCCCATGATTTCTGGCAAAATTTGTACATATAAGTGGAATACTGTGTGATTTTTGTTAAAGTTAAACTTAAATCAGGTATATATAATATGAAGAAAACCACGAAATGCAGTTGCTAGTTGTCACTGTTGGCATAAATTCAAATTGGCCAAGAAGGGACGCATGGGAAAGTGTTCTTCTTAACTGCCCTCACAGTTAAATGTGAATGCAGTTTCAGTGTTTGCTAACTAAAGGTTTAGAACAGGATTTGAAACTGTTTTAATAGAAGTCAATAGGAATTCGTGCCAACTGTAGAGAGAATCCTGAGAGTGCCCAGTTTCTTTATTTCATAGGACCTAACTTTACATAAAGTTTAATGCTCATTCTTGGAGATCTTCTGTGAACCAAAAGAATGTTATTACTTGCACAGTAGAGAAATACCTTTGTATTTCTTGGTTGCTAATAGGTGGCAACAGCAGGCAAACTGAGGGTTCAACCCATGGATTTAATTTTAGCAGTTGCTAAAATATGGGTACATGCTTCAATGAAGAATGTGTCTTCTCACAACTGCACATGGCTATCACTGTTTATAGCAAAAGTTACTGGTACTCAGAGATAATTTTGTGTTGAGAGATGTGCCAAAATCAGCATGTATATGCTTGAATATTTCTGGAAAATTGCAAAATTAATCCCAGTTGAGTATAGGATTTAATATAGAGCTGCCGTCTCCTACCAGGGACTAGAGTGTTTCTTTTCTAGCATAGTGGCTTTTGGTCTCTTTCTAGTTATTTTCAAATTTTATCCTACACATTGTGCCAAATAAGTGAAATGAACAGTTTCAGAAGGCTTTAAATTATGTTAGTAACTAAATATGTGTACAGCAGATTTCTGTAAAAATCATAAGGCCTTTTTTCCCTGGAAGTCCAACAGAAAAGATTTTAAGGCTCCTGTTGGACATTTCAGTCTTTTTTTGAGACTTAGTTTTACTGAGATTTCTGTTGGCCCTCTTTCCTCGCCTTGTTTCTTCCTCTTCAGCTGAAAGCTTTATATCTCAGGAGCATGTAACATTCCCCACCTGTGTGGGAACTATCAGCAGTGTGGGAGCTGCCTTTTACCTCCTGATCCCAAAGCAAATTGCTTTTCCAAATTCTCTGTGAGTTCTACAGGGTAATGATGTGGCTGCCCAAAATCTGTAGAAGGATCTCCAGTGTAGGATAAAATGATGTAGACCATCAGCAAAGAACTTCCTATGTTTAATCCTACAAGACTCCAGACCTCTTGGTATGACAGGAAAGAGAACTGCAGTCACTGTCCATGTAACACCATCAGGAATCTCCCCATGCAAAATGTGGTTAGTATCAAATCACCAAAATTACACAGATAGACTTTTTTTTTTTTTTTAAAATCCACTGCCTCTCACGTCTCTTTTGTTACTTAGTTTCTGAACCTTCTTCCCCGTCTCTGGGTCCTTAAGCATTTAGCTAGTCACACCTTAAGGAGAGTGATTCACGATGACTGAGAAAGTCAAAAGTCACTAAATTACCAAAGGAATGAAGTATTAAAATAAAATCTCCCTAAAGGTTGTTGATTTCTAATTTTATGTACAGAGAGGAGGGGCGGTGGGGAAGGTTTTGCTTTTCCCTTAATTCTGCCATATTGTCTGATTCACAGCCGGAGACAAACTGAAATGGCCATCTGGTTGATGTGCATACAAAAGGAGTGGTTTGCCAGACAAAGAAAGTACCTTTTATCATACAAAGCAATGCATCTCCTCTTATCAGGCTTCCATTCTGTGGCTCTGGTGGAGCTGCAGGTAAGTAGGAGCAGACCCTATATACCACCTAGATGTAGCCCCTGCTGCTAAAATAGTAATGCAAGGACATAACAGTCCAAGGGCTCTGTGGTACATTCATAACATGAAATATACTGCAATCAAGCTGAATATTTTCAGCTCCTGGTTTCTGATTTTAGCTAAACCATTCCGAGTTCACTAATTTTCTCCTATCACAGGAGCAATTACGGCATTTTATGTTCAAATAATGATTAGAAATCAGGCTGGGACCACTGTGTAAATGGACCTTTCTAAATAGGGACATGTTTTTTGTAGCTATTTAATACTGTCCACAAATGCATCTGTCTACTTTTTGGGATGGTAATTCTGTGTCCACATGCATAAAAGAAAAAATTGCATAAAAAACATCCTGGTTTTGCCCAATATCAACTTTTGCATTTTTAATCAACACACCTGACTACTTTCAAATGGACACTCCATACTAGTTTGATTTAATCTATATTTTAGTTTATAATGCTAATTGCAGTGTATACACCACTCAGACAAGACATGTCCCAGAAATTTTAAAAGAAAAATTGACAGTAGAACATTATGATAGCCATTCTGCTTTCATGGTGATAGCTGAACAGAGGAATGCAAGAAATTCATGTTAGTTCACATGCACAAGATATCTGCTGTGTTTATGACTTATTTTCCCCCTCTATGAGGTACATTCATTAGATGAAAGACAGTCATATGTATGAAGCACTGGCATTGTTGATCAAAATCAATCCTTTATTTCAATTTTCTCATCCTCTCCTCTCCATTTAAACCTCCTGCTCTTGATACTGGGCTCTGTTGACCTCCTCTTAAGGGGGTTTTTCATTGCCTTTGCCGAGATGATAACTAGGGAAGTAGAACATCCCATTTCCCCATAAAGCTGTCCAGGGAACTGGAATGGAAATTGCCCTGAACTGCCAATGGAAGAGACTCCACTCCTGAGAGTGAGTTGTTTGATGCTGATATTCCCCTTCTCCTGATTTCCTTTCATTTTAAATGATTTGTAAAAAAGATTGAAGCAACATGTTTTTCTAACTAGAATGAGGGTCAAAGAGATAAAGCAGGCAGACAAACAAAAGAAGGGTAGGGAGTGATCCCACATTTCTAGGCATTGTTGGGAAGTTCATTTCCCTGGTATGTGGCAGGCATGGCAATATTATTAAATGTTCCCCAGGCAACAATTGCTAGGCTCCAAATTCTGTATTTTTATTCCAGAAAAGAAAACATTTTCCTTTTACAATCAACTTCCCTTCCATCAATACATAACAAAATAAAAGCTGTTTCATTTCAGACAGTGACTTTCACTGTATTTATGCTGTTGTGATATAAGGTCATATTAAAACAAGGAACAATCAACTTAAAGATTTATCACAGAATATGGGAGTGTAATTGCGGAAAATATTCCAGTAAGATTTTACAGGTCCAATGCATTATTTTGAAATAAATGTGCACAAAGGATGTCTTGAAAGATGTTACTGAATTGTAAGTGTCAGTCATGCAAGAAGTAGAGATTTAAAAGCAGTCTTTGTATTCACAGGTCCATGACACAAAGTCCCTATTTGGAATGCGATGAAAGAACATTCAAGGACAAAAGCATTTCTGGCCCTAAATTTCCCTTCACTTCATTCAATTATCTAGAAACCTATCCTTTTCTTCTCCTCATAATATATTACTTTAAATTTCTATGCATTAAGTGAAACTTCCCTTTGCTGGGGAAAGCCCTCCAGATTTCTCAGCCATACAGTGGCAAATTTCAATTGGGCCAGGCTTTTTTCCATTGATCTAATGCACGTGTGTATTGAAATTTGCTGTGTATTACGTGTCATGCATTGTCACCCACTGAACAAGAAGTAAACCCATTCATTATACTCAAACCAGTCTCTAAAGGTGATTTCACATTCCTCTTCCCATGCAGGGACTCCTTCAAGCCTCTCCTCCAACAGGAAATAGTGTCCTTGTAGAGATCCTCTGAAGATCATGGTAGGAGAAAACAAACTCTGCAATAAGGGCTCTCCTCGCTGTAGGTGTGGGCTGGGGCTTGTCAACCAAATTACCTGATTTGGACTTTGCCCTCTTTACCACAGGAGCAAAGCAGACTTCCCTGCTAGTCCCTCTGTGATCATCATGAGAAATGATCAGAAAATAAAATACAGTGAGGAGGTAGCTGAAGACAGAAAATTACCAGGGTTTAGCTACAATTTAGAGAGATCCCAATTCGGTGTTGCTTGTAGCAAGTGCATTATTTTTTCAAAATAATCAAGTTCCAAAATCTTAGTGACCAATGTCTAAATGTCTCACCATGCAGGTTGGTTGCCATAATAAAGATATCAGGTATTCAGATGTTTTGACAAGGTCCACACAAGAACCTCAAGCTTATAGTATTGTATTTATTATTTTACACTGTTATATCAGCTCTGTTTTGGAAACTGCATCATAGGAAATGCCCCTGCGATACTCAGATGTTTCCCTGGGTTGTTGTTCTGAATGAACTGGACACTAGCAGCACAGTCAGCTGTGAGAAGATTCAGTTCTGGGAGAAGTTGTTCGTACACCTGATCTGCTGTGCTCCCTGTTATCACATAACAGGAAAAAGCAGTGCAAGACCTTATAATCCCAATCAAACTTCTCAACTGAGAAAGCAGAAACCCTCGGGAGTTTATCTCTAAAATTCCCTCCTCGTTCTTCTAGCAGCACCTCTTTGTTTGTCAGATCAAGGTTTTGCCACTACCTCTTTATCCAACCCCCAGATTGCTGGAGCAGCAAAATACCATTTTGCCAGGTCAAAACAATGGGCTTACACTGGGCCATTTCTGTCACAGTCTCTTGGCACCTGTGTACTCGTGAGAGGGAGCATAGCTCTTCTCCCATGCATGCAAAAAGTCACGTTGGTAGAGAGGAACAGAGGTAGCTAGTGCAAAGGCAACCTATTTATTTGTTTTCCAGGCATAAAATGTGCAAGCCAGGATGGTCAGCTATATGTGCAAAATCAGTCAGATGGAACAGAAACCTGGAGTTTAAAATGTGACCCATGCTCCACACCCAATCAAAAAATAAAATACAAAAAAATTGCCTTTGATAACGCTCTGTTTTACAGAGACGTATGTACCAAGCACTTATTCAGACCCAGTGAAGTTGTTGAAAAGACTCACTGCTGTTAACAGACTTTGAACCAGGCCAAAAGACTTTCTAGAATATTTCATGAGTAACGAAGCTAAAAATGAGTAGCTGGAAAGGCTAAGGGCGACAGGGACATTTTAAAATGTGGTGGTAGAAAACCAAACATGCAAGCAAGCAAACCGAGAAAGACAGTGACCATCTGCCACACGGAGCAGGGACGCAGACGTCGATCCACTTCTTGTACCAAAACAGGCCAGGAAGATCTTGGGGCAGGATCCCGCGGGCAGGAGGAAGGCTGCCCTTCACTTCCTCTGTCACCTCTCAGTGTGTCCTTCTTGCTTCAGCCTGGCAATAGAGCTTCAGCCTGGAAGTTCTCATGTGCAAGGTTGAAAACAGTGACAAGCACATTACTTTATCTTCCTCTAAAAAGAAAGAAGCCATAAAAATTAAGGACACCATAAAAAGACACCATAAAAAATAAGTATAAAAAGTGGAAAGAATTAGGAAAAATAAAGGAATGGATATGTGTCTTCATCACCATTTTCAGATAAGCTCACCTAAGACCCTTGGCTACTCACACAGTTGTACAAATGACAGAAAACACCTGGCAGGTACCACTCTGCCTGTATGAGGGAGGCAATTGGGCATTTGGAGCTGCTGGTGGTGTGGGTGTTGGCCAGGGAGTGACAGAGTGCTGTAGAGTCTGACCCCGGCAGAGTGATCCTGTAAGGTACTGATCCACCCTGTCAGGGCTGTTGGGATTCTTGCAGGATTGGGCCCTCAATGCCTATACTTTATAAATAGTCATGGCAAAAGGACCGTAGTCAGATATTCATACAAAAACAGAGAAACGAGAATCACTGTAATTAGCAGTAGATGTGGAATTTTTAGCATAAATGGGAAAACCCAGCATTTAATACATACCGCAAGGTTCATTTGCAGCCATGTAATTGCTGTAAGCTAATGTCTGATAAACCTTGCCTAAATTGTGTTTTTATTATATCTATTTTATTATATATCTGTATTTACTCTGACAAAAGTTGGACAAACTTGTCCAAAAGACTAGGGGTCCATTTTATGTGCTTGGGTGTCCAAGCACCTGCCAGCTGTTTGTCCCTTGAATTGAGGACATCATGTTTTCAATTTCCTTCAATAAAGCTATGAATCTGGCAATTTGCTGGCCTGCTTCAGCTAAACAGAAAGGACAATTTGAGAAAGATCATAGTTCAGGCTCAGTCAGACGGAAACGATTGAAAACAGAGAGCTGGCTGCTATGTTTCCCCAATGCAGCTTGCTGTCGCAGTTTGACTGACAAACTGACTTTTTTGAGGTGCTCATGCCCATTTCAGTCAGAGTTTATTGAAGGTGATTTTGATCTTCTCCATGAGGCCACAGCAGCGGCCATGCCATCTGTCACCTTGATTGCATCGTGGATTCTCTGGAGAGAGTGCGATGGCTCCTGATCATTTACAGATTGTGCTGCTTTCGCCTCCATAAGGACCACATGCACAGAGCCAGATGGTGAACATACACGCTTATTATAAGTCTTTATCTCTGTGCAGGAAGGAGAGGCACCATTAGATCTCCCTCAGGAGCTCCGCTCCTCTCTACCATCATGCTGCTCTTCAGCAAATACAGTCTTCTTCAGCTGTCATCAACCTACCTCTGAAAATTAAAAAAATAAACAATAATTCCATCAGCGCAGGCACGAGACGTACAGACACTGCCACAAAGCAGCTCCCCCCGCCCCTTCCCCCGGCACACACACACACTCGGGCTCCTGCGACTGTCAGCGTTAGGTGGAAACAAGTTTGTTCGCGAAAAGACAGTTAATGTGCAATTAGGAGAGACTTCTTTGTGAAAATAAAGCAATGCCATCCTGGTTGTTCTTGGCACATTTTTAATTCAGCGCGTTCTCTCTTTAAAGCAAAGCCTCAGCGCGCGATTGCTGTTTTTCCAAAGGCAGCTTTGTGTTTGTGTCTGTGTTTCTCCTGTCGGAGAGCAGTGATGGGATTCTGGTTGCCACGGGTTGCGTGGCTGAAATCTGACTGTCGGAGCTGGGGAAAGGAATGGGCTGCAGGGAGCTGTGCAGGGGCTGGGGCCTGTTGGGTGAGGCAGTAGGGCAGCCACCGGAGAGGCGATGGCAAATGCTGTGTATCAGTGGGCCACTGTAAATAGATTCGTTGAGTCCTCTCAGCAAAGAACGATCCTACAGTCACTCTTTGCTGAGGGAGAGGGGAGGTTTGGCAGCCTGCACATAGCACAGACACTCATCTCAACTCGTTTAATACACGTACCACACACATGACCTCAGGTAGGGGTTGACAGATTGCACAGTTTGAGCGTTTCTGTCTCTGAGAGTTCCGTTTTGTTTTTGCAGTTTCTGCATAACAAACGCTTAATTCCTGGTAACACAGTTTTTCCTTGTTAGCTGCTGTGTTTCCACTAAGTTGCAGTTCCTCCTTTAAAGAACTGTAATTATTAAATTTCAAAATCTTAGCAAAAGAACCATTGCAGATACACATTTCTGGGCTTTGCCAAGCACAGAGCATCCTTCAGAGTGAAAACCTGGCCTACTTCCAACTACAGTGTCTTTCCTGAAGCACATGGAGATTAATTTGTTTGTTTCTTTCTTAAAAGTGCTTCTTTTCTGAAGACTGAATGTCAGGCAGATAAGATTCAGACACGAGACTGACACCTTCCAAAATGCTAAGGGAACTTGTTAAGGTCACTATCCCAGATACAGGGATAAAAATCAGGAAAATGAAAAGCAATGGATTAAGAAAGATGACGGTGATAGATGAAGATATCATCAGTTACATTGATTTTTCTTCACTCTTTTTCTTTTCGTGTAAAAACAGGGCTCATATCAATGTTGTCTATGATTTCTCTGTATTAATCATTGATAGAAATACTACAGTTGTTAAGTAACTTCTACTACAGGAAAACTTCAGCTTCAATATGCTGAGATTCCACTCCACTTTTCCCTTTATTCAAATAATGGGGAAGAGAAATGCACGTTTTCTTAAAAAATAGTAGATATCTCCACAGGTAAAGCCATGTTTAAATGCTAGCTTTGGCATCTCTCACAGATGATGGACGGCAAATCCTTTTTTTCCCCTACTTTCAATTAATTTACTGTATCAAATTTCCAATTTTGGCACAAAGCTTTTAAGATTTTACAGAGTCATTCCCCATACTTTGTGTTTCAGACCCTGGATGCTGTGGCATCAAAAGACAAAAAAAAAAAGACCTTCTCCTCACAAATTAAAAACAAGGCTTCAATGAAATTAAATAAGGAAAAACACATGCATAAGCTTACTGTATACCAATCATAAGCTTATATCAGGGCATTATATTAGTTGTTTTACAGGATTGTGTAGGCTACTAGGTGATGCTGGTGTTAGATTTTGTGAATTTGTAATTCCACTAGAAAATATAAGGCCTCTACGTGGTATTACATGTGCAGTACATAGAAAAATCCCTGTGATAACTAGCAATTTTTTCTACCTTCTTTTGTCTGGGTCTGTCCATCCCTAGTATCCCTTCCAAATTAGGCTACCATGTGGCTATCATGTATCCCCTCTGCGGATAGAATTATATATTGTGTTCAAAATCTCTGATTAATCTGATTAAGCTAGTGAGTGACTAATCCTTTAATCTCTTTGAGAGCACTGTTATGTCTGCTGTGTGTCAAATTTGTAACTAGTAATCAGTTAAGCAAATGCTAAAAGTTAAGCAAAAACTATTTTGGACCCACTTTAGCAGCTGCTTTTGGTTAGTGACCTTTATAGTTGAAATTGTGGGAGAACATGAGTGAAAAGAAGAAGTTGCCCATGGTGGCAAATCTTGCAGTTGCAAGCATATCAGTCGCAAGGACCAAGTTGCTGGTGCTCCCCTAGTCTTCAGTTAATTACAAATAAACAGGTAACTTCCCCTTTGCTTTGCTTCTTTTGCTCTGGAAAGCAAATACAACACATGGTTTCTGTGTATTTATAATTTAGAAAGGAAATTCTGTTGCTAAGTAATTTCCAACTGTTTGATTAACTCTTTCTGTTCACTAAAGTCATCATTACTGTGCTCGTTTTTGATGGGATAGAGTTAATTTTCTTCATAGTAGCTGGTATGGGGCTGTGTTTTGTATTTGTGCTGGAAACAGTGTTGATAATTCAGGGTTGTTTTCAGTGTTATTGATCAGTGCTTACACACATTCAAAGCCTTTTCTGCTGCTCACCCCACCCACCAGTGAGCAGGGTGGGGGGTGCACAAGGAGCTGTGAGGGGACACAGCCGGGACGGCTGATCCTAACTGACCACAAGGATATTCCATCCCATCTGGCGTCATGCTCAGCGTATAGACCTGGGGGAAGAAGAAAGTGGGTGACATTCGAAGTGATGGTGTTCGTCCTCCCGAGTCACCGTTACGTCTGATGAAGCCCTGATTCCTGGGGATGACTGAACACCTGCCTGCCCTTGGGAAGCAGTGAATGAATTCCTTGTTTTGCTTTGCTTGTGTGCATGCAGCTTTTGCTTTACCTATTAAACTGTCTTAAACTCAACCCACAAGTTTTCTCACTTTAAGTCTTCTGATTCTCTTCCCCATCCCACTGGGGTGGGGTGAGCGAGTAGCTCTGTTTGGTTTAGTTGCCGGCAGGGGCTAAACTACAATTGCAAAACCTTTACCTGAGCAAACACAGACACATTTTAAAAGCTGCACTAAAAAAAACCCAAAACAGTTTCACCTTAATAAAAGGAAACTGTGTGGAAGGAGATTTGGGGCAGGGGAAGGAAAATGTGCAATCTTCATATAAAAAAAATGTGTAGACCTATTGCTGGCAGATGTAGAAGCATCAAGTCAATATGGTAACAAGGATCAATATGCCCTCAGGCAAGATATGACTATGACAATGCTGAATGCATGTATAAATTTACCACTCCATCTAGCTGCCTAGGAATAAATTCAAACCAACCGTGCAGAGAGAAGTAAATCTTGAACCTGGTATGAAGCTCAGAGAGGTGGCCAGGGCACCAGGTGACATTCAAGGGGCTCAGTGGGAATATTCCAGAGGACCTGGCCCTTAGCACTATCCTTCATGTTATCACCCAGGTCCATATTCCCCACAGTAGTACCCACTGGGAATGCACAAGGTATGTTCAGTCTGATTTTCATGGGGGCTACATCCCGAACTGGCTTTTCCTGGTGTTCTATATTCACAAATTATTTCATCCAGACAATCCTTTACTCCTAGATAAGCCACCTGAGTGAAGGGGGGGGGTTGATCCTGTGTCACAGAGGCAGCAGAATGTTTCCTGAATGTCTCCTTTCAGTCATTTTCTTTGGGGAGGGCAGCAACTTACAGGCAGCTGATGACTGACAGAGTAAAACTTGTGGTGAAACGACCATGTTTGCTCACTTTGTAGGAGAGATCATCCAGGCCTGTCCAAAACTACAAAAAAATGCAGAAACACTAGATTTCTGTAAACCCACTTATATAGTGACTTTTCAAGGAAACCTTGTATGAAGAACATCCATTGCTTACCATCAAAAATAAAAACATTATAGCACTAGATGTCTTTTGTATTTTATTTTTTGAAGAATATCTTTAAATGTGGTTATTTTGCCTCAATAAAAAAGAGAGTAAGTCAAGTAGACACGAGAAATATCTAACAAGGAACATGAGCACAAGAGATTTTAGGCCAGGTTCTTCTTTGGATGCACAAGCTGGTCTCCCACAGATTTCTATGACAGCCACATTGAAGGCAGTGGGAATCAGGCACACTCATCCAAGGGCATAATTTGGCCCATAATGTATGAGGTTTGTCCAGCTTGTAAAAGCAGCAAGCAGTGTATTACAAATACTGCCTGTGTGTAGCTTACCGGGGGTTTAAATCCTCAGTGGCATTTCCTGTGCCTCTAAAATACATCTGATAAAAATAGCAGAGGCTGCTTGACTCAGTACCTGTTGAAAGAACAGACCTGCTAAAAAAATTAAAATTTGTTGTAACAGGGTTATCCATTTAACAGGTTTCTACTTGAATAACCAAACGATCCTCATTTTATAGCCTCGCTAAAGCCCTGGTGTACCCACTAGATAAAGTCTGATATTTTCCATCCTTGATTCTTAAGCCTGTCTTTGCAAATGTTTTCTACCCCTACTTGCAGCAATTTCTTTTCAGCCGTACAATGATAATGGCTTATGTAATTATGACTTTGTACTCGAGCTGAACTCCCTGTGGATGTTTAGACTCTTATTATCTTTAACCTCACCCACCTCTGTCAATGAACTCTCACCTCAGTGGCTTGTTGGAAGGATTAGCTGGTGGCTGAGAGGACAGCAGGGTGGTTATGGGGCCTGGAAGTTGGGCAGGCAGTTCATTAACCCTTAATGGGGTATGATCACCCCCATCCCAAGGAAGGGAAGACTGGAAAAGGTCCTTTTCTCTCCAGTTCTGCCAAGCTGACTGACATCACTAGAAGCTGTTTGCAGCCACCTCTGAGAATCCAATCCACTCAAATGTGAGTTTGGGGATCAAGCTCACCAGGCTGTGGTTTTGCTTTGCTAAGAGATCCCATGTACTGCTTGGGAGACCTTGACAAGCTGTTGTTGTTTTTATTATTTTTCAGTTCCCATGAGATTAATTCCCACTTTTTTCCTTGCCCAGATGCACTGGACAAGAGATTCAGGGAGCTCTCATGAATATTAACTGCTCACCCTAGGATGCTATTTGCTTTCTCCTTCACCCCTTCTTTCTCTTGCATATACTTTCAACCCGTGCCATTAACAGCAGCAGTAGAAGAAGTGTCCCCATAGCAGTGAGGTAAGGCTTCCTTCTGGCTAAAAATGTGGCTTGGGAAACTGGTGAACTCATCACAGACTGGTCCTTATAACAGGAACAGAAAAGTCCTGTCACTACGAGGGACTGATCCCCCAGTCTGAGCTGACTGTACTGAAGTAGGTTCGAGTCCAAGTAAAACATAGTTTAAAGCTATTAAATGGAAACCCATGGAAAATTTTTCAAACCCTGCTGAAGCTTTTTGCTCATTCTGAGGTTTCTTAGTTCTTTTAAAATAATTTTCCCTTCCTATAGCTATATTACCCATTATATGAGAAATAAAAATCAAAGCAGAAATGTTACAGTAAAAGTTTTCTGAAACTGAACAACAACAGGAGGTGTGATTTGTAAAATTTTTGACAATTAGTTTGAGATCTCGGTCCAATTTCTTCTGGCCATATTAAACACTGAATTAGTGGAGGTTTTCTTTCCTAGGAAAAACAATCACCAAGATTGAAAATTGGGAACTTAGTTAACAGGGATCCAGACTGCTAAGATCCAACCTGTGTGGCATTTCTGATCCCACTGAGCTTCTGGCATTTTTCAGTCACAATGTATTTGTTGGTGATTTTCAACCCTCTTCAGTAATTCTGTGTTAGTGCACGAGTTCTAACAGTCATCCTTTTTCATGGAATTTTGAAATCAACACTGAATGCTGATTTATAACATTGAACATAAGCTACATACATGGCATGTTAAGTGACCATTGAACCAAAACTCACAGTGATATAAAGTCCAGGTTTTCACCAAGATGTGCCCTCATCCATATGGGCAAGCAAGATCCAAAGTCAATAAAAAAATTGCTGTTTTTTCTCTCGGACTTTACTGAGCTTTGGATTTTGTGTACATCGTCAGAAAATGAAATCAACAAAAGCAGTACAGCCTACATTGTGTTTTCACACTGTTAAGTATATAAATGACCTCTCTGTATGAGAACCACATGTTAATACATTTTTGGTAGTCTAAATAACTGCTTTTTTTTTCTTGTCCAAAGCAAAAACAATTCAACTACAGCAACAGCAATAATGAAGTGAAATGAAACTGTAATTCCAATATTGATCCATTTGAATATTTGTCATGGTTTGAGATAGTCCCGAAATCCAATTCCCTAGTTCCATCCCCCCTCCCACATCTCAACCCAATGTGAGATGGGCTTTTCCAGACAAAACACACCAGACTCAAAGTGGGGGAAAGGGAATATATTACAATGACTGTACAAATAAATACCATATCACATTATACACACGATCACAAACTATCTCTACCATGACATATAGTATTTACAGTGGATCAGGTCTCCTCTCCCCTCCAAATAAAAGTTCAGGAGGGAAAGAAGGACAGATCCCTTCCAGTCCTTAAGCAGCAGCTCTTCTTCTGTCCTCCATGCAGCAGTAACTGGGTTGTTGTAGCTGGATCTCTGTTCAACATACACAAGGGGGTCTCCAAGCCCCTTGGCTCTCCTTCGGTCCAAGCGAAGGCCTCACCTGTGGACTGCCAGCAGGGACAAGACTCGCATCACCACAGGCATATCACGAAATGCAGGGGCATCTTCGTGAAAGTCCCTTCCTCAGGGGATTCAAGGTCCCGTTTGCAGAGCTCCGTGCCCTGTCTCTCAGGCTGCCACCGCGGCAGCAGTGCAAGGGGGGGGGGAGCCAAGGTCAACTCCCCCCGCATTCCATCTGGCCGTCCCGGTCCAGCTCCGGGACGTCTCTTGAGCTTCTCAGCTCCTCTCTCTCTCCGGTGCTGCATGTCCAAAACTCTTCTCCTAAATAGGAGTCCATGTCCCTCTTCTCCAAGAGGGTCTCCAAGAGAGTTTTGGGGAATCTGGTACAGTCTTACCCCAAACTCTGTCTCTCAGCTGCTGGCTCTCTTTCTCCTGGCTCTGTCTTCCAGGAGTCTTCTCTGTGGTGCTGCATGTTTCTGTTGCTCCTTCAGTTCAGGTCCTTATCAGTCCTGGCTCTCTGCCACCGTTTCTCTGGTCAGTCCCGGCTGCTGTCTGTGCCCATGGAGAAAAGCATCTCCCGGCATAACTACAGGCACCTAGCCCAGCTTTATGCTGTTCCAGGTCCCTGCAGCCCCCCAGCTGGGGCTGGGAGGGGGCCAGAGGCCCCAAGGGGCACAGAGCCCCTACCTCATGGCTCACAACATGGCCACCTCTCCTACACAACCAAAACTACAACTCTTCTCTTCCGGTCTGGTTGTGATATGTTTACATTTCTGCAGGAGCGCCCATTGGGCAGAACTTCAAAACTTCCAAGGGTTTCCACCCCTTGGGGTCTACCACTTTTCAGCCTCTGGGGAAAACAAGGCCCAAACCAGGACAACACTATTATAGCAAACTCCTAGATCAATTAAAAATCACACTTCGGTGCACCATTTTAAAAAAAAAAGGAAAAGAAAAAAAAACAGTAAATCAGATTATACCTAATTCCTTTAATCTAGCAATTTTCTTATTTTTTTCAGTATGAAACTTTTCATTACTTTTTTTCTCCATCTGCCTTTATGCAATTGCAACACTGCTTTGCACTGTATTCCTCTTGTATTTTTATTCAAGGATGAAGTGTGCATGCCTGCTTTGCATGGATATGTAGGAATGGCTTGACAAACCATCTCAGGATGAACACAAATGCAGTGTGTATAGCATTGTTCTTGATGGTGGAATTAATAGCCATATATTTAGATTTGCTTTCTGCATCCCATTGTCTGAAGAGATTAAATGCCTATCACTGGTGCAGCAAAGCTCATTCATTTTCCTATAACCTTCTACTTTAATGGTCAGAGAGGTTCTGTGGTTGCATTTCTCAGAACTTCTCACCTCAGCAGGATATTCTTTCTGAGGTACTCATCATTCCCATGTGCCTTTCCTCTTCAGTGTTAGCAGCTGTGGCTATTCTGTACCGAACACTAGTTGGATATAAGAGCACAGAGGGTTGAGCAATAACTGGAATAGTTAGTGTTGATACGTGGTGTCCATATGGACAGTACAACTTAACATTAAGGCCTTTCTTTACTGGGTTTGATCCTGGCCCCGTGAGTCAAACTCTAGCTGTCAGGGGATTTGTTGTAAGTAATGGTCATTTGTGTTTCATAATTATCTTGAATAAACACAATTAGTTCCACATTCTGCTGTTTTCTTCCTAAGGCATCTGTAAACATTCTGTACTATTCTAGCAAATGGCTTTTGGCAATCATTAGAAAAAAAAACCTAAAGCAAAATGGTTCTCAGTGGATCCTTTTAATTTATTCTAAGGAGCATGCCCAGAGGAGTAATGAGACCTACTAGACAGTAATGGCAAAGGGATATTATCTTTCACTTAGTTAACCATTGTAACCCACTTTGAAGTATCTCCAATCACAGTCCTCATGTGGTTAAATTAGAACACAGACTCACGAGTTTTCACTTCAGGGTTTCTCCCGTAAGCCAACCTAATGCATTTGGTATAGAAGTAGTGTAGGCATCCTACTTCCATTCTCCCATTAAAGAAGATATCCAACAAAGCTAGCTGAAAGTGTTACTGAAACAAAAAAAGGAGTGCAGAAATTTTTTACAGCACTAGGCACGCACAAATCTGTTTTTTTCTCAAGGCTTCTGATTCTTTGTATCCTTTGGGCACTAGACAATTTACTTGTCCTCTCTGTGCCCCTTTTATTCTGTCAGTGACATAGGGATACAGAGCATTTTTCTACTTTTGTAATTCTCTTTCAATTGAAAGCATTGCAAATTCATAGTAATACCATCCCCTATATAATACTGGGATCAGGTTTATGTATGGTTGAGATAATAGAATAATATTTCTTCAACATAATGGACTCAGGTTTGTTTTTTAGATTGTACATTAGACAAACAGAAAATCAATAGTCCCAGTCCATTAAAAAGAAATAAAATGTTTTAAAAAAGGATTATTGAATAATGAGAAAGAAGCAGCGTAGTTCTCGTTCTAGTAAACAGGCAGTTAAAACTACGAGGAAAGTGTCAATTGGTAAAATTAGCTAAAAAAGTTACTGTGAGTTTTTGCCCTACATTTGGACTATCAAAACTGAGGCAAACTTTTCAAAGCAAATTGCTGAGGATTGCCAAGTTAACAAGCTGTTCTGTGCTGCAAGGGACATATTTATGGACATACTTTCAACAAGACGTACCTAGTGCTACCAAGCTGTGCTGTACTAAATAGCAGTAAGCATCAGATAAACTGATTTTTTTTTAATAAAAGATTTCACACATGAGAATGATTAAACACAGCTCAAATATTCAGAAGTGTACAAACCTTTCCCTCCCCCCAAACCCACTCCCCTTCTCTGCTACAATAGTGTCTAAACAAAGCAAGAAAAGCCAGGAAATTCAAAGATAAGAAGATAAAGAATTTTATAATTCATGCACTTGTGAAGAAGACACTGAAAAGTTAATTATGGATGAGTGCTAGGTCTTTAGTAGTAATTTTTATTTTAGTGGGGTTGTGTTGTGTGCAGCATCTTTAATGACATTTCAGAGTATGCCTTTTAAATTTATCAGTTTTTTTTCTTAAGGGCTATGTTTTTAAAATGTTTCACAACCTTTTCTCAAGAAAAACACTCTAAAAACTATTTCCAGCCTACAAGACTAACAAAGCTAATACCGCAAGCAAGAATAGCTAGGCAAAGAGCTAACTTCTGGTCACTTTTTATGAAGAGCAGGGTTTTTAATGGCAGTGTTCTTCAAAATCAGCCTTAACCATTTGTATGCAAGGGGCCATATATGCAGAATTTCACTGTAAGTGACTACCAAGGCAGATATTATCTCCAGACACAGGATTTTTTTGCACATCCAGGTTCCTTTGCAGCTTCTAGACCTCAGGAACATTAGTGGTCCCAGGTGGGAAAAGTACTGAATATGTGTACCTTTCCAGTTACTAAGGGCATGTTCATGCAGGGTACCTGTAGCTGGGCAGACACTCAGTATCCAGGCATCATATATCTAAGCACACCAGTGGTGTTGCAAAACCTGCAAGAGAAAATCTAAATAGCCCATAAACAAAGACAACTTTAACTAAATACACCATTTGCCTTCAACCTCATTTGTGCTCCCTGGTTCAAATTAGAAATGATGCCGTGAATAGACAAAGATTTGTGTTGATAATTGCATTTCAAAGCTAGCTGGGCATTTTGGGTCTACTTGTATGTCCAGAAATACTGTGAGCTTCACTGGTATGTGTTAGATATTTTTCTGTCTTAGAAAAGACCTATTTTCTGGTGTTATGCTTTTCTGAGAGTCTTGCAATGTCCTTCACTGAAGTGCAGGAGCTCAAGAGGAAGCTTATTCCAACCAGAACCAGAATGTCACTCACCAGGAGGTAACTCCAAGATTTTAAAAATGCCTTGAGTAATTTCATTTTTTCCTGTAACCCCTTTCTTTCATGTAACCTTAAGCATGTTTCTGAGTATCTGCAGTCTCCCATGTCATTTGTGTATTGGAAGTGCCGTATAGAACATTTATGTGCATCTTCATTTAGCCTGTGTATCAGCTGAAGCAATTCTATTCAGTACACCTCTTAATACTTCTGAAAGAAGTAAGAAGTTAAAATTTTTGAGTCGTGAACAAATATGAGGTTATTTTTCATTATTTTAAACCACAAAGCTCCTAGTTAACCAAAGCTCCTAATGGATTGAATAGAAGAAAAAAATAAAAAAGGAATTTGAATTACAGGAGTGCAAATAACAGAATTTAATCTAAGTAATCTGCATGTAACACAAAAACCAGAACATTGCAGAATGTTTTCTCACTTTCCTTCTGGACTCCTACTGTTCTCAAAAAATGGTTTACTATTTACATTTAAGAATAACCTTAACCTTAGGGGCTTTCAGAGAGATATATTGATTTACCTACAGCAAACATAATAATATCCCTTACTAAAATATCTGAAAATACATTTATTCTTGAGTCTGTAAGACAGATTCATGCTTTTTAAGTGTAAACTTGAGTTTTAGAGGATTTTTCCCTCCTAGTTTTGGTAAGAGATATTTAAGCAGAAAGAGCAGCTTGTTTCCTTGACAGCAGAGAAGCAACTGTTTTGGTTTTCTTTGTTCCATGTCTGCTCAACATACTGTATCCATAGAAATAGCTGCTGTCCCAGAAGTTCAAGCATTTTGTATTATATATACCCAAAGGCTAGGTTAATGTTACCTTAACTTTACAGAGTTTCTATCATAAAATTTCAGAAATTAAAGAAATTAAAAAAAAAAAAAAACACAAGGAAAGCAAAGGTTCTCAAGGCAATGCTGTACATTCTGTGTGTTTTCTGATTTATGTTTAACATTTAAAAAATATCAGTATTAAGCTACACATTTAAGAAATAAAGACGAATGTAATGTGTTGCTTATAATCCATGTTGCTGACTGCCTGTGACAGTAGAAACTGCTGCTTTTGTTTTTGTCATTTTTGTGATGCATAACATGATGAACTGCTTGTTTGCACCAAGCATGCTAGTTTGCAGTACACCTAATACTTCACCAAATATTCCCTCTTATTTCAGAAGTGAAGTAATGTAAAAACAGGTACTCTAGGTTTTATATTTGAGGGCCAGTCTCACCTCAAAGGCAAAAATGATGAACAGCTGAGGAACAGTACCTGCAAGCACCCCTATCTTGCCTCCCTCCTTCTCAGCCTCCTGCACCACCCATCCCTACCCCTGCACAAGAAACACCACATAAACTGCAGCTTTTTGCACTCTCTGAGATGACAAATATTTTGATGATTAAAGTTGGAAAGGTCTTAGCTAAGATAAGGATGAGAGTCTTGGGCTCCACGTTCTCCTCTAACACAGCATTTTACAAAGACACTTTCCACCATGTGGCAAGTTTTACGGGGAAGGAGGACTCCCAAAGAGCTATAAAACAGTGAGAAGGGATATGGCAACGAGGTTATAACTGAAACAGATTTGTAACTTCTGCTCCCATCTCCTTTGCCTGTAGTTGTTTACAAAACACTTGGGTGTGCATGTGGAAACCACAAAAGCAGCTCCTACCCTCCTGAAGAACAAACCACCCTCCAGGTTTCAGGATTTAGATAGTCCCCTGTCAGAAGCACCCAGGCTGCTCCATGATGGCTGGTGTATGGAAAGGGGCTTAATTAAATCACAAATCACACAATTCCAGGATGAGGCCTAGTTGCTATTTGACTCAGGATAGACTTATTTTTCCCCCAGAAAGCAAGCAATCTCCCAGCAGTGTGCTACCCAGCTCAGAGTGGCTCTCTTGGCAACCCTCGGGTGAGGAATTGAGGAGGGGGATGTGAGATGGGGCTGGCTGTGCTGTGGGAAGTGAGAACCCCCATGCACGCCTGGCCTTCCTGGGTGGTGGAATATTGATGAGCTGTGAGAAAAAGCAGCGAGGCTTGTTCCCGTGGTTTGCTGTGCCTGCTAGCTCTGTCTCTCTGTATATATGTATACATGTTTATGTGTGTGCTAGTGTGGGAGTAAGTACATATTCTCAAAATGTAAATAAATACAAATAAGCACGCATCCACATATCTGCACAAATATTTATAAAAGAAGTGGAAGGGAAATAGTGATGAAGATCAGCACTTTTGCTCAAAGGACTACCTGTGCGTGGGGGAAAATGTATTGGCAATGGATTTTTTTTCTCCTAAACCTCGGCTCAACTTCACAAAACCCGATTTCCAACATGGCCTCATACAATTGCTTTTATCACTTTCTCTCATTGTGTCCTTATGTACAAGGGTAAAGACTATTCTACTGCATCCAAGTACAGTGTGCTAAAGGGAGGGTGAGCAGTGGGGAGCCGTGCCTGTGCCACTGTCCTTTGCCTGTTCCTGATTCCATGGCCTGAGGCAATGGTTTGCATTTTTAGGACAACAGCCGGCTATCTGCAAGCAGGAGACCACTCGTCAGGCTTCATTACTGCACACAAAATGACACTAGTGAGCCTGTGGTCACAACTGTGCTTATGGTGCGCTGAAAAGCCATTACATCTCATTGCAACAAAAAACTGCACGAATGTACAGGCTGACCAGCCCCATAAATTGCCAAAAACCTGACAGGTCAGCTTATTTATGCAATGTAGTACCTGCGGTACAAATTTCTGGATAGAAGCAATAGTGACGGACTAGGAACTAAGAAATCTGTTCATCAAAAGTGTTATAATTTAACAGGCAATCCTTCTGTTTTCTTTATTGAGTGCTGAGAAAATAAAGAATTTGATTCTGCTGCATGCTTGCAGCATTAGGCATGGTCAGCCGAAGTGCCTTCCCCATCTCCACATTAACAACCCTAGAGCATAGTTAAAATCTAATGACTAGCATGAATGGATTTTCATGTTTGATAGTTATTTTTCATTGTTTAAATTTTTGGTATTATACAGATCACATTGACATATCTGATACATAGCATTTTAGCTCAACCATAAGTGAACTGCTTTCTGCTATAATTATGGACAGTATTATTTGTTTAAGTCAGGCAATGAGTGAGTCTAATAATGTTGCATGTAAAAGGTAAAACTCAAAGAGACAAAGAAAATGCAGCCATTAGGATTCTGGAATATTCCCTTCTAAAGGAAATTCATATAAGAATGTGACTAGGATTTATTTATGTTGCATATAGTTGGTACTCATTGGCGAGTGCTGTGAACAAAAGAATTGTGGGCCAGATTCTGATCTTGTGTGAATGTTTATGTGCACATATAAAGAGAGACAGGAAATAATTTTATCCTGGTGAAGCAAGATTCTGAGGTCAGAAGCTATAGCTGGGGGAAACAGGCTTACAAGTCCACAGCGGCTTTCTCAAGTAATCCTACTTCCCTAGCATAATTTGTTGATTACAGTTATAGAGGTGTTGAATAACTTGAGATCTCTGATGGAATTGTGTCAGTGCATGGACATTACAACTGACATCAACAAAGGATGCTTCTTTATTAATAAAACTGTTCTGCACTCATCAAATATTAGTACATGTTTTCCTTTCCTTAAAATATATTCCTCCTTGTATTCTAGTATACAAATGATCACACACGTGCAGGTAGCAATAGGTTATTGTGATAGGGAGAAATTTGTTATTGTTGTCAAAAGTCCTAACTGGTTCTTCCAAATGTAAGGGTTTAACCACAGGTCTTGCACCCAATGTCTTAGTGGGAGGCAGAGCTCTGTAAAGCACATATTTATATTACAATAATATCTGGCCTTCAGACTTAGCCTTTCATTTTCTTCAAATGTAAAGGACATTGGGTATGTTAAAATGTGGAGGAGGGGAGTTCTCTGCAGAAAATACTTCAGGGGACTCAGCCATGTGGATTGAACTTTACCTGGAAGCTGCATTAAACTTTTCCAAGGCCTTTGGGGTTCAAAAAATGTAGGATGCTGTCACATTGATTAAATATCTGGGTCTTGACAGAAGGTCCATCAGCTGTAACTTTGAAGGCCACAGATATGATGATGGGAGTATAAAAGCAGCCCATGGATCTGTGGATGGTAATGCATTACTTTAAAAAGATTGATATATTGTCATAGTAACACCTAACAGTAAGAGGGACTAATATGTCAGAGGTTTTTCAGCCTTAAGTTACTGAGTTGCTCCTATAGAGGCTCTTGCTACAGATACTGAGTTATGTGGATGTTGGCATCCTGTAATGTACTTCTTCCCTCACATATGGAGCAATGTATAGGTAATTGTTTTCAGCAGTTCACATTGGTGGCAATAAGTGTAAATTTTATTGGAAACTGCAATTGTCATGTTTGATAGTTATTTTTCATAGCATTACTTTTGTCTTGATAGCTTACACATAACCTCTTATAAATAAGTATCATGTTCTCTAGAATAAAAGTGGAATGTGGGCAAGTGCACTCGTGGTTAAAAAGATTTCACCAGTGACCTGAAGATCCCTGGGCTCAGTTGAGATGCAGTAACAGAACAGGTACCTGGTGCTAACCAGCAGTGCTATGAAAGATTCTGCATAAGCCATCTCCATGGCACTTCATTTTCAGCAGAGATGTGAGTTGACCCATTTTCCTTATGTTGTGCCTGATAAGCACAAGTATCATGTCTGGATATCTCGATTGGCATGGGGTGTGATGGAGTGTGTTATGGAATTAACCACTGAGAAGGAAGCTTTGCATACAAGGCTAACAGGAGACAGGGGCTTGTCTGGTCACAGGATCAGAGTCCTTTATAGTCTAATGACTATTTTAGTTAATTTCAGAAGTTTAAACATAAAGCCAACTGAGCTCAGAAAAATTACAGGTATACAGCCTGTAGTCTATTAGCCTCATCAGTTTGGAAGAGAATACCTACAGGCTTACCCATTGTATATTTAATAACATCTGAGATAGCTGCTGGGCAATAGGATAACACCAAATTGATTAAGCAAAAGGAGTATCAGCAACTGGTCTTTTGTCATCCTCCACCTGTAGCACCTCCTGGAGCCCAAGAGTCTGAAGTTTAAAGGCATGAACAAGAGTAGCAAATACTTATCACTTGTATAGTGCTACAGCTTGCATGTTAAATATGCTGCCTGTATCTTACTTGAAGAGGAACCACAATGTCCCATTGTAGGAAGTGGCTTTCAAGAGATGAGAAAAACTGAAGTAGATAGCAAGTAATTTGTATTTTCATACAATAACAGCAATATTTCCTGGGCCTGCAGAATATCTTTCCCAAGCATCTTCCAAGAGCTTCCTATAGCTCTAAAGCAAAAAAAAAACTTCCAGAAAGACCAGCAGTGACAGACAAGGCTCCTTGCACAACTTAGCACCATCATGGTTACCTTCTGGCATTTGTCCTATCTTCCTCGCTTTGCCCTGGGATGTAAGTTGGGATGTATTTTTATATTTTTATGGAAGAGTTAAGTTGACCTATTCAGTGAACCAGTGAGCAAGCACACATGTGCAAAGACACATGATAATTTGCCTTCTGTGTTTCTAAAGTTGCTGCACTACTGGGCCTCTGGAGCCCAGTTAAGCCAGCAGCTGAATTCCCTGTCTGTGCAATGAGATGAGCATCAACATCCTAAGCAATGCAAGTGGGGAAAAAAAGCAGATTTGCAGAGGCTTGTGGGTGGTTATTTGTGCAATACTAACCCATGTGCTAATTAGGACAGGTATCACATTCAGGGCTTGGCAGTTCCGTCTCTCAGCTCGGCTGTGACTTATACCATCACACATCAAGCCCCAGTCCCTAAAAACCAAGCTACTATACCCCAGTGCAGCTAAGTTTAAGCAGAAGAAAAAAACTGTAGTCATTTCACTTCCCTTTTATCTTTACAAAGCATATCAGTTATGCTCTGTGATGGGAAGGCTGTGCAACCTTCGATTGAATTCAAGATGTTTTCTCCATCAGAAATATGGATGATTAGAGCTGCCCTTCTCCCTAATTCCATGTAATGTAGTTATTCCCCTTCTAGAGCAGACATGCCTCAAGACACCGCATGCTACAAGTCAGCAATAGGTGGTTCACAATGCTATGGCCCCATAGAGATTTCCAACAGCTGGTATGAGTAGAGAGAACCCAGAAGAAGAGAACCCAGAACATGGTACACTCCTTCCTTGCTTCTACTCTGGCATCAAATCCTGAAACATTTTCTGCATCCAAAAGGTCTTGCTGAGAATTTTGTTGTCATCAGTTCTCCACTCATCCATGCCTTCAAACTTTTTAATGCTGTAGGGATAAGAGATTGTTACACTACCTACAGAAAATGATGACATAATAGTGGTGCTGTAGAAAACTCTCAAATATATGGATATTTCAATTTATTTTAAGTGTTCCATCTGGAATATCATAATGCACTATTTACTGCTGTTCCTGTATTTAAAACTGATAGGCTACACTTAGAGTAGCTGTTAAGATAATAACCAATGGGGGACAGATTGATATATAACTTAATATGCCAGCCTTTTAAAAGCTCTTAAAATAGTTCAAACCAATTTCAGCTTCAAGGTTTACACATGTGCAGTGTTACAATTTCTGGGGCGAAAATCCCTTATGACTTACTGAGCCTTTGAAGCCCAAGGTTCAAAGACACGTAAGACAATCTGACCTAGGAATACTGTGTTTGCCAAATATCCTGATGTGTCACCTTTAAAAATCCAACAAAACATGAGTTCCAGATATGGTTTTTTTCATCATATCAAAAATTATTCCTCTTTTCCCTTTTCCCTTCTACCCTTTTTAATTCTGAGCAGTTAAGCTTCATCACTGAGATTGATTTTTCACTCAAGCTTGTACTGAAAACTTGCTGAAGTAAAGTCAGCACAGAGATGCAGACCAAGACCCATGTTTGCCACCTCAAAATTCTTCATTCTGCTATCAGGGCACTAGTCCCCTCTCAGGAACCAAACACGGGGCAAAACTACCATGCTATTATGAACTAGATGAACATCATATTGATGTGCAGATACAAATTTCTTACCCAGAAGACACTGGGAGTCATCTTTACTTCTCCTTTACACTACCAGGACCTCAGAAAATATGGATAGGAGCAGCACTAGGGAAATCTGTCACTACCTTTTTCCATGACAATTGGCACTCCAAAAAGAAGTATCAGGCTTTAAACTGTAGAAATGGAAATAGATTTGATCTTGGAAAAAATCTGATTGAATCAACTTTATTGTATTAGAAGGTTTTAAAGAAGAAATTAGCTAAACACTTGCTGTCACTGCCACCTGTACTCAATGGCTGTGGCATAAGCAGCCCTGTTTGGGGACAGTCTACTTGGACTTTTGAACTCTTTCCTGTTTTTCATCTGTATTCAATAATACTTGTGGTGGGGAATTTAACCCATTACTACATGGTAAAGTGAAATGTAAAGCTGGAGATGATCAAATACTGGAACCCAATAGTCTATCTCCACTTTCTTGGCCCACAGCTCCCTCCTCTATTATTGCTATCATTGTTCATCTATTTATTTCCTTCACCTGATTTTCAGATGATCTGATCTCTGGCTTTCCCCTCTGGCTTGAACGGGAGCAGCCAACACCCAGCACTCAGGGTTTCTGATGAGACTGGCTTAAAAGGAATTACTTCTCTGTCAATGAAACTGAGAGCACATTTTTCAGCTCCTTCTCTCTCGCACTCTCTTTTTCTCACCACTCATCCCGCTCCTGCTTTAGGGTACTTTAATGTGATAAGGTGCGATACACAGTTAATCTAAGCGGCTGTTTTGGAATTGTTAGTGAGAGCTAGCTAACGTGCACTGTGCAGACATTTTAGTGTTACCTTTCCAGCACAATCAAGTCTGTCAAGGGAAGTATGGCTTTATTTTACAGTTTTCCATTATATTTAATGTTTTACACCTCAGGAATGTTTTATGAGTAGGGCATAAGTTGTAGGAGCAATTGAATTCAAATCAGATGCGCAGTCTAACTCCAGGTCCCCTATTAACTTTTTTATCTCCCTGCAGAAGTTGTTTCTGTCCATATTTTTATTTCAGCTGGGCTGAGTGGGAGAAAGAACTCTAAGGGAGGTCTTAGCAGATGGTTGTCACAAACTGCATACGGCAATTGAGAATTAGTGTGCAAGCATATGCAACCTGGTACAGTATGAAACATTCCAGCATATGAACACTGAAGTAAATCAAGCTTGGACAGGATTATTTTTTTTTTTTATGAAAATTAGAATTTAGTTTCTCTTTTCATCTATGCATATGGATCTCAGGGCTTTGCAACATATGGGGCCAAACTCTGGACTTTAGTGTGACTCCTTGCAAACCTAGGTAGTTAAATTAAGTACAAATTTAGTTCACTAAGATTAATGTAAAAATAAAACATGCACAAATACAAACACAGCCATTGTGTGTGTGTGTGTTTGTTTATAGGTATGAATATATGTATATATATTAAACACCTAATTTAATCTTCATTATTTCCCCTTCTCTGCACACTGGGAAAGAAACCTAGCAAAGAAAAGAATGGAGAAGAAAGGCGGTTCCAAAAATTGTAACTTGTGTGCATACATTGTTGAGTTTTCTTTCCCTTTAGAGAAGCAGCACGTTTGCTGGAAAAACTGACTGGAACAGGAAAAATATCAAGTGGGTGAGCAAACACCCTTTTGTAGGTCATGTTTTAAACAAGCAGGAGGAAGGTTTTTGATATTTTGCCTTGAGATACAGCAATGTTCAGGCAGGTCTCTGACTGAGCAGGGGTTCAGGTAGCATCTGTTCCCCCATGTCCTGCTTTCCAGGCTGCAGGAGTGACCCCAATCCAGGCTGGTGACACCCACCTCCCCTCACCTCCCTCCCCCTGTTCTCTCTGTGCTCAGGGTGCAGAGCAGGGGAGCAGGGGAGGGGTTTCAGGAGTGAATTTTGCTGTGAGGAGGTCTCCCAGAAAATATGCCTCGATTCTTTCTTAACCTTCCCACTTGCCCTTCTCGCTAAGTTATGGTGGACAAATAGAACTGAAATGGAGAGAGAGGAAAGAATGAAAATACTGGCACACAAGGAAATACTGAATTACATATTGGTCGACCAAAACACAAATCAACTCAAAACTACAGGAGTCCACCAACATGCACATAAATCATTTATAACGATAATCCAAGGCTAGGTCCAAATCTCATTAAAGTATATGAATCCTTAATCTATTTTGGCAAAAAAGAGCCAATACACATTTTTTCTTTTTATCATAAATTACAGTTCTGTGGCACTGTGCAAATATTACCAAGCTGTAAGACAGCTGTGCTCCATTAAAATGTGTAATGGTCGCTGATTTCTTACAGCACATGGTCATCAGGCTGAATCTACAGCCAGTAATTAGGAAGATGAAATGTTTAATTGTGCCTTAATTTTGATAAAATTTATCTGTCACACATCCCGTAGTCAAGCAGTATGCTCACAAATCAATGTCATCAGGCCTGAGCAAGAACTGAAGCACCACACTCTTGTTTCTGACAGATTCATTTGAATATCAGACTGCTCCGGATGAGCCACTAGACTAGCAAAACAAATAAAAACTTTCCTGATGAGCACAGCTCCTGTAGCACACATCTCACTACCTAGGCTAAAAGACATAGAGGTCAAAGCAAAAGGCAGGTAGTTTTCTTTCATCTCTTGCTCAGCAAGTTCCCTGGGCACAGCAAACCACCTAAAATTTTTAAAAAGCAAAAAACTTCTTATTGACTACTTAATCAAGTCTCAAGGGCTGGGAGGTGGTGGAGTCAGGCAGAGGTTTTCATTCCTTATTTCCTCTCCTCTTATTTGTTCTCCTGCTGAAAAATCATGCGAGGCAAAGCCAGTGCCCATTGTGTAGGCGAGAGGCAATCACTCACTTCCCTGCTGGCAGTACAGCAGTGCACATTACAGCAACCAGTCATGTGCAGATTATTACCACACATATGCATTATTATTTTTTTCTCTTTTTTTACATTGGAGTCCACATGGCATGTCAAAATGGCAGCACACTGCCTGAATAGTGCCCAGTTCCATTTTTAAAAAAATGCGTGCTTTGCATTTAATACATCAAATATGGGACCCATTTTGTTCATTAATTGTTTTCTTTTTCTTTCTTTCTTTTTCTTTCTTTCTTTCTTTCTTTCTTTCTTTCTTTCTTTCTTTCTTTCTTTCTTTCTTTCTTTCTTTCTTTCTTTCTTTCTTTCTTTCTTTCTTTCTTTCTTTCTTTCTTTCTTTCTTTCTTTCTTTCTTTCTTTCTTTCTTTCTTTCTTTCTTTCTTTCTTTCTTTCTTTCTTTCTTTCTTTCTTTCTTTCTTTCTTTCTTTCTCTTTCTTTTTTTTCTTTCTTTTCTCTCTCTCTTTCTTTCTCTCTCTCTCTCTCTTTCTCTCTTTCCATCAGACTAATGGAAAGAGAACCCAAGATAGACCAGCTACTTTACCATGATCGTGGGCACACTGGCGTCTGCTCCACAACATTTCCTAATTGTTTTCAAAGAGTCACTGTTGATATTGCCCAGTGTGTTACTGGAGGATAGAGCTGTAGTATGATAGTACCCTGCTACAGGGACTGAATACAGCAGTGCTGTGTTAATGAACATAAGCCTTCCATTGCCTGAGACAAAAGACAGTGCCCGTAATTTCAGATGCTATAGCCGATCCAGAACCATTGATACATGGTCCAGACAGACTCAGGGAAGGAAGAATAGCATTGGTCTTCCTCTGGGTCACAATACAAGAGAGCCTACATGGTGGCATGAGTGAGAGCAATTATCACCTCCCTGATTTGGAGCAAAGCCACATGAATCCTCAGTTATCTTCATATGATATTGGGGTTAGAAAAGCTTACCACCGTGTGTTCATTTGACCAAACCTCCTAGTGTTTGGAATCTGGTTTTTCCCTTTTGTACCTATCAAAGGATGAGCCTCTGTGTGTCCCAGCAGACCAAGAGTCCCATTTTTGTTGCCCTAAATTACATCCCTATACACACAGCTTTGTATTCTGCAGATAATTGTAAAGAGAAGATTATTGAAAAACTGTCAAAAAAGGCAACTTGGTAGCACCTGCAATTTTGATAGCTAACTCAGATGAAAATTTAGGACTGTTTTTGAGACAGAACACTGGGTTGCTTACTACTCTCATTTTCTCTACAGTAGTCAGGTGCCTGTCCTTCTTCTAAATCTAAGAGCAGGGTTTGCTAACACACTCCATAATGTCCTGTTAACCTACTCTCTGACTGTATTGCTTTTGCAGCTTTTCCACCATTTGTACTCTAGAATATGAAGATCCTCTGGAATGATTGATCAAAGGTCATAGTTGGGTTGTCCCATGAAAACTTCTTATCCCTCTCTCTGCTTAACCTTTACATGAGCTTGATTTTTAAAAGTGTAAACAGATGAACGACTAGAAAGTTAACATCTATGCAGTAGCAGTCATAATTAAATGTATGAAAATGTTCCTGTCTTGTTTGTAATCACCTCGGTGTTGCATTTCTGCTGTGAATATAAAATGTGTATTTCTTCTCTATGATCTCTCTGACACTGCCTCAGTCTTAATCTGAAGCATGCCATCTATCTGAAATGAGTTATTTTTTCTCTGTTATAGAGTTCTGATATTCTTTTTCACAACCAGATGCCATCTTTAGCAAGTGTTGGAGGATCGGAGACCTGGACTGTTTTCTTCAATAACATCTCACATAACGTTTTTATTTAATTTTACAATAGAACGTTAAATAATCAGATTTGCAATCTAAGAAATAGTTACATTCTTTGAAAATCAGTTAGTGAATAGGTCAGTTGCTGGAGTTTTTTCCCTACTTAGAAACATACTTGCTGATAGATACTAACTGCTTGTATCAAATAGAAAGTTCTCCCCTTTTTTGGTTTGTTTGAGTTTGTTTTTAAAGTACATGCATATTGAAGCTTCAAAATCTTCTAAAAATGTAATGGGTGAAAAAAGAGCACAAAACCACCTAATGGCATTATATTTATCAAAAATCTCACAATTCTGTCTGCAAAAACAATAACTGAGGTATATAGTCTAGCTAAGCTCAACAGCTCCTTCTACTCCACCTAAAAGAAAAAGTACAAAAATAGTGATTTTGTACTTCTAACCTACGAGGCAATTTTGATGTAAACAACAAGAATGTACTAAAACAGTCATTTGATGTAAAAAAATCATTGAACAGATATGCAGGATTTTTAACAATGGAGAAAATTATGAGCTCTGCCATTCAGTCTCCTCTGGTTTTATTACTGTTATGCAACATCTGGATACACCTCTGCCCCACATGACAGAGCACTCTTAATAAACATTAGTGTGGAGTAGATGTAAGATCTTCAATTGTAAGTCCTGGAAAGGAAGTCTGGAGATAATTCATCACAGCTTTCATTTCATCAACCTCTTCTGAAATGTTCTTGCTGTCCTTTATTCCCTCTTGTATTTCACAACAGTGCTGGAGGCTATAGTAAAAAAAAAAATTATCTTTTCTTAATAATTTTTCAGTTTTGTTCGGTTTGGTTCCAGTTCTTTGATATTAATGAGATTACAGATTTTAATAGTGATTATGACAGTGTTAGCAGCCTATAATCTGTCAAATCTTTCTGAATTCTGTTTTAGCTAAGGTTTCTTATATAATTGTCTGTTTTACTTATTTAGTTAGTTAATTATATGAACTTATTGCCTTTTTGTAACATCTCGAGATAAAATTGGCAATCAAAATATTTTTGATTACCTATCTTAATTTTAAAATCTTTGAGGTAGTCAAGCATAAAGTTATAAATCTCTTCTGGGGCAATCAGACAGGCAGGTAACTATGTTACTACTATCAGTGTTATCAGAAGATGGTAGTCCTTCTTTTTATTTTTTGGAATTATTTGTGGTTTTTCACCAGACAATCCACAACAGGGGGTTTGGTGGGGGAAATTTTCAACTCAGTGTGCATAAACTCTGTAGTAGTTTCTTCATGGGTTTCTAGATCAATGCAAATGATCTGTAGACAGAGTACTAAAAGGAGCTACAAAGGTCTTTTATTATTTATTTATTTATTTATTTATTTACTTACTTACTTACTTATTTACTTACTTACTTACTTACTTACTTATTATAGTACCTACCTGCACAGATAATGAAAAATGGGTGCCTGCCACAGACAGGTCACAGACTGGCTTTCTGAAGGGACAAAACAGATGATGGAAAGGGACAAATCGTGGGTAAGTGAGGAAACGAAAAAAAAAAAAAATGTTTTGCTGTGTAAAAAATAGACTCCTCTCCCTGTGCTTAGTCATTGTCAACTGGCATTCTTCTGCTGACACTGTGTTAAAAACTAATTGTAAAGATGAAAATACAGGAGCATAGCATGGCAGATTTCTGGATTTAGACAAGCTTTTCCCCAAGCAAAACGAGCGCTGTTAATAAGAGAGTAATGATGCTCATTGTCAAAATCACTGAATTTTTCAGACAATATCAGCACTTTCAATGCAGTAGTCTGTGATCTGTGATTATCCTTCCAAACTTCAAAGTGTGAATTCCATCTGATAACTTCCAATTAAAAACAAGATGCTCCTGTAACCATAAATATGATCATTCTACAATTCAACTGATGTCAAAGCTAAAGCCATTAACTATTCCTTTGCACCATTCTAGTGCAGTTTCGGTTTGCAACAGAAACAATCAGTGTGAAATACATCAAATACTGGCTTGGGCTAGTTTGTGTCCATCAATCTTGCTTGCACATTATGCCTCTTTCTCTGTCTTTTTCTCCCAACTTTATAACTGGCAGAATATGAGAATACTGGCATTCCCATGGGAAGCTCGTTTAAGGTCAATGAAGTGCCAGTGGATGCAGCAAGCTTCTTTAAATACCAGCAATTGCAGAAATGCTCTAGGACTGTAGACTCTGTGATGTTAAAAATCAGTGCTCATCTAGTTTTTGTGTTTGTAAACAGGGTAGCACAATGGTTCCTCCTTGATCAGAAGATGCATGAAAATTGATCATCAGTAATGTAATGATGTTATACAAACCTACATTTCACTTGGTAGCAGCTGAACCAAAAAGAGTCATTAGAATTCAGCAAACATGCTAAAATAATTTGTAAATGAGCATATGAGAGGTCATAGCTGTCACAGCCAATATCATAATCTTACTTCAGAACAGTTCATTGTCCTGCTAAAATACCAATGGAAGGAAAAAAATCTATGTATCTTTAAATCCTCACATTTTGGGGAACTTTTTAACTATTTTTTTTGCAAGACCTCAGGAAATCAGTATCAATGGTTCATTAAAATGAACAGTAAAATGTACAGGAATGACTGCAAGGTGTAGAAAGTTCACTTCAAAATCATTTGGAAAGCAAGAAATGTACTGCTTACATAAAACTCAAATTAGTCATTTTACAATAGTTTTTTAGCATGTTTTCCTTACCCATATCTTGTGGTCATTCCATTGTACATAAAAGTACTACTATTAAACTACATATGTATACAAGTATCAGTATTAAGAAAGTAGTGATAATTGAACTCTTTTTTGTGTATGAGTTTTTTACTCATCTAATCAAAGAGGAGGAATAATGCAACATAATCAGAAGACCATGAACCCCCCAAAGAGGGAAAAGACATTTCTAATAATTTGCAATTAAGTAAACAACTTTCACTATTTGTAATATCACCATACAACATTTCATATACTGAACAAATCTAGAAAACATCAACTGTTTTTAGGAAAGCCCTTAGAAAAGAGGGGTGAGGTGATGAACATAAACTGTTCATCCATTTCTATTTAGGATTTATTTCTTAGCACCCTGGTATAGAAGGCTACAAGCCAATACTTGGTTGTAGTCCAACAACATCCCAGATCCTCCAGGCAGATGATTTTACATTATAATAAATTAATATATTTTAAAACAAAAGCCACACATGAAGCTAAAAAACCCTCTGCCAGATTAGGTGCCCTTACTCCTAGGAAGCACTTGAAGCCTGGGACAGAAAGGTGCAAGGTACCCTAATTTTAAGGAACATGCTTAAATTCAGGATTTTCTGGATTATCAGAAACTGGCACAACCCCAAATGTCTGAAAGCTGCTTCCTCAGAAAAATGGGCTCCACAGTACTGACAGCAGGAACAAAGCCTCATCTCCAGCCTGCGTAACGCAGTGTCCATCTGGACTGTGGCCATTGTGGCAAGTGATGGGGACGAGTGTAGGAGTGGGTCCAGCCTATGGGTCCCCACTCGAGTGAGCCGGTGGTAGCGCACCTCAGCAGAAGAGGCTCCGCTTGGGCCAGCCAATCTGCCTCTCTGCAGTTGTATGGGCTACATACCATAACGCCACAAGCTGCCATGCTGCTGCCTGCACTGCTCTCCCCCAGCAGCGCCTGCTCAAGCCCTGTCACGCCTCCTCTCTGCAGTTTTACCCTGACCGTGGAGGGGGAGCAGTGGATTTGTCCTAGAAAAGGACAAAACTCCCCTCAGACCTGTTGGACCATTTGTTACCAACTGTAAAAACTGAAAGTAAGGAGGCAAATGCAAACCTCATGGATCAGTTCCGTGGTTACAGTAAAAACACATTGAATTTATACTGTATCTTAAGACAAGCTCAGTGTCTAAACTCTTAACCTGCCTGGTGAACGTGACATTGCCCAATCCAACGGTGTGTATCTGCCAACGTATCTGCCATACAATCACAGCGTTGCTTTCAGGGAGCACTGCTAAATTTGTCGTACGTGCAATAATTGGCTTTTGTTTGAGCTTCTTGGACCAGAAAAAAAAAACACAACTTCTCCTGCGCTGACCCTGGGCGCCAGCCATATTGAAGAGTGAAGGGTTGTTGGCCTGCGGTGCCAACATACTCCACCTTCACGGGGAGGCCATGCCCCTCACGCTCCAGCAATGCCAGACGGCGCTCGGATGAGGCGGGCTGGGTCTGGCAGGTGGCGGCACAGGAGGTAGTAAGTGAGAGCAGCACAGCATAACTAGCTGTAGCATAGCAGTAGAATAATATTCTCGCGTCCTCAAAACTGTAGGAGTGTTTTTGACTTTGACTGCTTCCAATACCTAACAAATATGAGATCATGGCTTCTGGCATAAAAGGGACAAATTCGTACCCATGCCAGTAAGACTGCCAGTGGTGGGAGGAGGTGTCACCTACCCTGTCCAAACAGGTAGTCTATTGACTTCAAACCAACATGTTTGCTCCTCTGTATGCTGCCCCCAAACACTTTATATTCACCCGGTCTACACCCATGCAAGCCAGCAGCTCCCCCAAAGGAATCTTTCATGTGGCAAATCCCCCTTTCTTTTTAACTGGGAAGGGCAGTGTGGTGTGCAAACTCCTAGGTTGGCTTTGTTTGCTTTTTTAACTCTTTGCAGTAAATAGCTCTTTGTTCTCAAAATGTGTTCCTTCTAAGGAACATAGATCTGTGGAAGCCAATGAGCAAAAAGTGAAATATGAACAGAGGCAGATGAGCTTACAAGCACTGGGCCCAAAGAGCCAGACAACTTCACTATGCAATAAAAGTCCATGAATAATTGATTTCACTAGCTGAAATGAAGATTTGTTTTTGAAAAGCTGATTTTGGTATCAAAAATAGAAATACACTGGACTGGAAAATGTTGCAGTGCAACATTTTAACAAAGTTGTCCTCCAAAATGTGTACAAATGCCCCATTTTCTAATTATGAATATTTCAACACCTAACATTTTCTGCCAGAAAATCCTTGTCTCTGCCAGCTAGTTTAAAGAAGAGCAAGTTTGAAGCAGGGGTTTGCACTCTGGAGGATCTATCTATCCCATCAGTAACTGTGTCTGTGATTCATGGGTGAGACTGCCAGAAGGTAGGATTAAGCGAATGGCTCTAAACTTCAGTGACACATATTGTTCTATTGGATGTATGCCCAAAAAACAGAGGAGAGAGTGTGTGTAAGTGTATATGTATGTGAGTGTGTGTGTAAAAAATGTTGCAAATTCATATGATCATGCTGCTATTTGCATTTTTTCTTCAATACCAATAGAAAAATAGGTATATTTGAATTCTCTGCTGTAGTGAGAATATAGTCAGGAACTGCATTTTATGAATCTTCCAGACTAATTTGGCCTTTCATTTTGTCAACACAATGGTGAGATGCTGAGGTACAAGGAACATGTCAGAAACATACAGGTATAGTAATAGCAGTATGAATGAGACATCCTGTTTACATCAGGTAGCAGGGAAGGGTGTCAGCCAGTGGGGATTTTGGATCACAACTATATACTCTAAGTGAAACAAATGAAAGTTCTGAAAGGTCTTTCATTCAGTTATTTGGTGTCTAAAGCAAAGAGACAAAATGACATTTATTGAAAAAGCTAATTTCTGGTTGTTCCTGGTGCAAAGAATTCTCCCACCGAGAAAGTACAGTCTAGACAGAGGAACCACACGTATGCCAATGGAAGGTCATCTGGGAGTTTGCCGGAAAAGCAATACATGGCCTATAGGAACTTCATCCAGAGAAATTTTGGTTTATCCTAAAAAAAAGCTTGCAAAATGGAGATTGGCTGCTGTTTTCATGGTTTTGCTGCTAATTCATTCCATTTCCACTTGCAAGCCTTCATTGGTATTGGCTGTACTGATGTTTGCTTTTGAGATCAGGGTAGCAGCAGATGTGTGATTCTCTCCTCTCACAGTTAGCACAGAGACATTCAACAGGAAAGCCTGAGGAATTGTGTTGCACTTTGAGGAAGCAATAGAGGGAAGGGAAGAAGGGTAAAGTAAATGACAGATAAAACCAATGAGACCCTTCCATTTTGGAGAATGAGCCAAATGTGAACAGAGCAGGAAAAAGGTTAAAGTCTGCAGAAGTTTGAAAGCTAATGTGCAGCTCTGGGCACAGGTTTCTACATTTCTTGCACTTTATGCTTCTCCCTTCTGAATCCTTCTGCTGGCAAGTATCATACATTGTTATCAACTTCTGTGTTACCATGGAGAAAAAGAGAGACAGGGAGAGAATGAATGAAAAAAGACAGTGATGAAGAACAATTTATTTAAAAAAAAAATCTTAGCTTTTAGAGTCAATATTTGTCTTTGAAGGTACAATGGAATCACTTTAAACCAGCTCCTTACTTTTAATGGAAAATTTGCATTAAAAAGTATTTTTAAAGTAATACCATAGTAGAAAGGTACTTCTGAAGAAATTCCTTGCAGCTATGGAGTTATGTAACTGTTTTGTGGAAAGATGCTAAAAAGATGTACAATGGTCCTCTGGGTTTTTTGTCTTCAGGAATTCTCAACTGAATTTCTTTAGTTCCAAAGTAAGAAGGCACTGGGCATTTGTTGCTATTTATAAATATAATTTCTGCAAATGTAATCTTAGATCTGAAAAGAAAAATTATATTCTTTCTGGTTTGAGTATCACTACAAACAGAAAAAGGGCTGAAAGGCATGTTCTGTTCCTAATTTACCTCCGTGCAGTGCCATAAAATTCAGATAAACCAGAATGCAAGATACAAGCAAAAATCCATTTTGCACTGATATCTGCACTAATACTTCAGCGGGTATGAAAAGAAAGAGGAGTCAAAATCGTAGAATCAGAGAATCAACCAAGTTGGAAAAGATGTCCAAGATAATCAAGTCCAATCCTTGATCCAACACCGCTGTGGTTTTTAGACCATGGCTTTAAGTGCCACATCCAGTCTCATCTTAAAAACCTCCAGGGATGGTGAATCCACCACCTCCCTGGGTAACCCATTCCAATGTCTGATTACTCTCTCTGTAAAACATTTCTTCCTAATATCCAACCTAAACTTCCTCTGGCGCAACTTAAGGCCATGCCCTCTTGTCTTATTGATAGCAGCCTGGGAGAAGAGACTGATGCCCACCTGGCCACAACCTCCTTTCAGGTAGTTGTAGAGAGTGATGAGGTCTCTCCTGAGCCTCCTGTTCTCCAGGCTAAACAACCCCAGCTCCCTCAGCCTCTCCTTATAGGACTTGTGCTCAAGTCCCTTCACCAGCCTTGTTACCCTTCTGTGGACCTGCTCCAGGACCTAAACATCCTTCCTGAACTGAGGTGCCCAGAACTGGACACAGTACTCGAGGTGTGGCCTCACCAGCGCTGAGTACAGGGGAAGAATCACTTCCCTGGACCGTTGGCCGCACTGTTCCTGATCCAGGCCAGGATGCCATTGGCCTTCTTGGCCACCTGGGCACACTGCTGGCTCATGTTCAGCTCTTCTTTTTGAAGAACTCTTCTTTTTGATAAAATACATATGGTTCTTACTCAAAGTAGACAAAGATGTGACGCACAACAAGGTTCTTGGCCTAGAATGAAATCAAGCTTTATGGTGCAGTGAGATTACCAGATCAGAAGTTTTATTACTTCCCATGGGAATCATGCCTTCTCTTGTCAGCATACTTACAAATCATAGAATCATAGAATCATTTTAGTTGGAAAAGACCTTTAAGTTCATTGAGTCCAACCATTATCCTGACAATGCCAAGTTCACCATTAAACCATGTAAACACCTACAGGGTTGGTGACTCCACCATTTCCATAGGCAGCTTATTCCAATGCCTGAACATCCTTTCAGTGAAGAAATTTTCCTTAATAACCAATCTAATGCTTCTCTGGTACAACTTGAGGCCATTTCTTCTTGTCCTATGTCTTGTTACTTGGGACAAGAGACAAATCCACATCTCACTGCAACCTCCTTTCAGTTGTAGAGAGCAATAAGGTCCCACTGAGCCTCCTTTTCTCCAGGCTGAACAACCCCAGCTCCCTCAGCTGCTCCTCACAGGACTTGTTCTCTAGATGCTTCACCAACTCCATTGCCCTTTTCTGGACATGCTCCACTGCCTCAATGTCTTTCTTTCTTGTAGTGAGGGGCCCAAAACTGAACACAGGATTTAAGGTGGGGCCTCAAATGTGGTGTACTCAGCACTGCAGAGTACAGGGGGAGTGCTGAGTACAGGGGAACAATCACTGCCCTGGTCCTGCTGGCCACAGTATTTCTAATGCAAATGTTGGCAAGTGCTTGCATTTGCCTGAATTTCTGCACCAATAAATTTTTCTATTTAAAATATTGCATTTGGAATAATAACTATTTTATTGGGAAATAAGCACTGCGAGTTTGACTAGAGTGTTTTGCTAAGGTTGGGCTCAATGAGCGTATGTTGATTATCATGTCACACACTGTAGCTGATAGGTCTGTTATTTGTTGAAACACTACATTCATCAGGTGATGAAGCCCTGCAATAAAGGGAAACTGATGGAAGCAATTAAGAAAGAACACCTGTTGGTGGAAGACTGCAACCCCTACATTGACCATAGCCAGAAATTGTTCCCAATTGTTATTCACAACAATGGAAGACCCCTGGGCTGTGAATGCAGGCAATGATGGACTGCAATAAAATTTGCAAATGAGTTTTCACATTGTCCCATAAAATTCTATGACTTTGTCAATCTGTGTTGACACAGATCAACACATGGCTAAGCAATAAAATGATGGAAGAAAGGTCCTAATTGCTGTTGTTGGTGAAAAGTATCTTTGCAGTTCTGAAGAACCTGGGTCCAAATTTTCCATTTGTCACAAATCGATCTGGGTATATTTGTTCTGTTCTAACCACTGGTGGAAGTGGTTATGAAACAGGCCTTATGAAACAGGCTAGGTCATCTAGCATTCTCTGTTCCACATCCAGGACCACACAACAAAGTTATTTGCTGCCACAGCAGCAGAGTTGTAAGGAAAATGTCTTTCTACACTGCATGGCATTAGCCAGCAGATAACACAGAATTGCCCATTTTACTAGCAACGCATTTTACTTGTTACCTGAAATATTGATATGAACTGTCCACAGAAGTATTACCTTTTGACTTTAAGAACTAGAGGTATTGTTAGAAAGAGTTATTCAGGTAAAAGCATGTGCTTCTCTTCCAGTTCTCAGTTGGACAATAAATATTTGGCACACATTTTAAATCCTCACAAATGTGGATAGAGCCTTCCCAAATCTTCGTTCGCGAAGCCTAGCCATGATGATGATGATGATGATGATGATAAATCCTCAGCTTTCCCTGTGAAAATAAGGAAGGGCGGGAGATGCAGTAACAGTATTAGAGAGGGAGGAAGGGTTGTGGGGAGAGAAGAAAAAGAGAAGAAAAAGGAATCTGTTTGCAGTGATGTCCACAGACTCAGCACACTGTAATGCATGTGAACCATGAAAGACCTATGAACATCAGATCTTCACGTCCTTCAAATGACCATGGTGTCAGCAAGGTATGTTGGCACAAGACCTCAGGTAGAAACCAGAGAAGTCAGTCAAATGTTGCTTTTTAAATTCTTATCACCAAAACATCACAGAAAATATTTCTCCTAGTTTATAATTGAGCGACTGTTTTTTAAATTATTATTATTATGTAAAATGTATATTGTAATTGTTTTAGTTAGAACAGGCAATTCCCTTTCCCTTAAATATTCCTCCCCTTACTGCTGTAGTGTAACTAAATGAGACTATTTCATGCCTCCAAAAAAGCCCAACCACAGAATGAAGGTTTAATCAATAGATTTAATTTAATTCCATAATGATGAGCTGACTCTCTTCAGGACCTAATTTTCTCTTCTCTACAGAGAGCAGAACCAAATTTTTTGTTAGTGTAACTGTTTACATACAATAAGACACAAGTATATATGTAGAAATTGATCAATTAGAAATCTATTAGAAAAATATAAATTGTAAAATAATTAAAATTAAAACAATGCTGGGTTTGCTTGAGTAGAATCTTGCACCCATAATTTAAATGTGATTTTCAGAAAGTATATAATTACTACTACATTTCATTCTCTCTCCTCTTTTCTCTATCTCCTCTCTTTTTATTTCATTTTTCAGGAACCAGGTACAGAATAAGTTTCTGCAGATATGCTCGCAGTCTGAGATATTCAACATGACCTTTCAATTGAGTAGACCACTTCTGAGAATAGCTTTCACTCACAGTGTAAAATTCAAAGCCTAACAGTGATTTGTAGAAGAAACATACTACCTGCTCTCTGTTTCAACCAGTCCAAAGCATGCAAGGCTATTCCTTGTCTGGTAGTTGTACAATTTTCACACATAAGAATACAACATCTTATTGAATTCATCTGAAACTGTGTCTTAAATTCCCACTAACATTGGACAGGAAAATAAAGGGTTCCTTGGTATAAAAGTTTTCAACAATAAAGAATTCAAACAACAGATTTACTGAAGGTTCTGTGATATGAATATATATATACATATATATGTACAAGGATTTTGTGTTTCCTCTGCATTACTCTTTTCTTGTAGCAAGCTATGAAAGTGAGAAATAGTAGAAGGGAAATTAACATGTTCGCCTCCTTCTCCAAATGGGGGAATTCATCATGCATTTTGTGAGATAAGTGCATAAACAGTCGAGGATGAGCCAGCACAGCACCCCTTAAACAGAAAAGTCCAGCCACATGCAATCTGGAAAGCAGATCTTAGCAGTATACAGAGGCAGCACATGGGCAACAGGCACAAGTTGTAATGAGGAAAACTGAAATGAGATACCAGGAAACAATGGTTCCCTGTGTAGGAAGTCAAACACCAGAACAAGTCACCCAGAGAAATTGTGGAATCTCTGTCCTTGTCCAGACAAGGTAACTGATGCAAAAAGTCTGGTGTTGAACAGGGGTTTAGACTAGATAGGTGGCCTTTTGAATTAATTTCATTCCTAAAATGTTCTCTGTAGACTTTTTATGAGTCTACAGAGCTAGCTTGCAAGTTGCTGGAAAGGGGGGGAAAGCCCTGCCCCCACACTTACAATCGAGTTTCTTTAAAATAATCAGGAACATCACCCCTTCCTTGAGTCACTGTGAAACAAATGAAAATGGTGTTTATAATGGAGCAGTCTGCCTATCTGGTCATGTGCACAAAGTTTGTTGTAGTTAGGAGGAAGATGAAGCCAAATTACTCACTGCTAATGCTTGAAATAAAAAGAGGACTGAATATGAAGCAAGAAATTAATACAAGCCCCCTCTTTTCCAGAGAGGGAGATGTATCAAAGTTCTCTGGACATGCAGCTCCATAGTGAGCTCCATGGTGAAAATATGAGTCATGATGAACACCTCTGGGATTAATTTTTGCATGAGAATGGTTCCTGATCTCAGATAATGGCAATCATGTTTAATGATCATTTCATCAAATGGGATGGTCTTACCTTTTCCTTCTCTTTCTCTTTTTCTTTACAGAAATTCTTCTCATCAGCAAACAAACATGCAAAATAGACAGACTGATAAAAGACTGCACGGGTGCCAATAAACCTTTAACAAAACTTAACACCTTAATATACCATTAAAATGGAAAATAGCCATTTGAGTTACAGGCAGTTGTTTTACTTGAGCCACATGATAACTAAATATTCCTCCCAGAAACATTTCCAGCATAAGCTTTATTCTGAGACATGCTTGCCTTGTTTGCAGTCTGGTTCTTTTGTCTCATAAAGTGCTAATGACCATCATGGATAGGGCTATTCACCCAGAGGTTGTTGAATGTCATGTAAGAACTTCAGTCTTCTCTCTTGGTTTGTATCTTCCTTGGCTTAAATCTAGGTTACAGCTGAACAAATAAGAACAGTTTCTTTTTAGGATCACAGACTGGCAGCCTTATTCAAATTGAACAATTCTTTGCTCTCAGAGTGATCTCCTAAAATGTAGAGACTCTTAGCTTGTTCTACAGAGGTTGATCTGCACAGGACAAGGTGTGAGGTTAGAGCTTGAGGTGGGACATCTGGCAAGCAAGTGTGGAACAGCACAGTACTCATGTAGGGTAAAATCATGTAGAGTGAAATTACTTCTGATTTGCTTTATGCACAGAGATCTTCCTGCATCAAATCTTGAAGAATGGCCTCAGTGGGTACTTGAGCAAACAACTAAAGCCCTGAGCTTTGATTTTCACCACATATGTGCTAGTATTTAGAAGCATATGTATTTAGCATGCTGACACAGAAGTTATGGTTAAACCCTTTAGTATTCAAGACAACAGTTGTGAAACTTTTATTTTAATTTTCTGCTTATGAAAGGAAGTGGATCAGATATGAGAAGGCAGAGAAAGATAGGGAGAGGGAATATGCAGAAAATCTTTACAAAAATTATTCCGTAAATAAAAAAAGATTAATTAAGATGCTAGCCCAAAAAATAAAGAAATCTGGCAACTGCACTGCAACGCAGCATCACAGATATATACTAGAAATCAAAATCAAAGGTTGTTTGTACATTCACCATAAGACAAGGTATTCTTATGAAAGTAACAAAACTATAGAATGTGTCTATGAGTATTTTGAGTTCAATATACAAATTCATATGAAATACGTTCTTCCATTTAAATTTCTTTAGTTTCTATGCTGCATTTCTGAATTTATTCTTTATGCATAATAACCAGGAATTATCTGAAAAGACCTCACAATACTGAGACAATCCCCCTAAGTTCCTGATTAGAAAGTATTTACCAGAAATTGGATTAATCTCATCTGAGCATTAGCCATGTCTAATCAGTCACTCTAGTAATTGGAGAGAATCCAGCTTTTCCAGGGCATGTTTCATCTGGTCTCTAGGACAAGCACTTTAGAATGAGCTGAGCACCACCAAAGTATGACTTACCCAATATGCTTCTGTTAGGATAGAAGGATTCCCCTCCTGGAGTCATCTAGCTCTCTTCAATGACTTCAGAGGAAGTACACACAATTATTTGTGATTCAGTGTCTGGCTTTCAGGTAACTGAAGTATATGCACAGGTTAGTAAATATCCACCAAATGTTATTCCAAGAAAATTTTCATCATAGCAGTTGTGGAAAAAACAAGTTCTGTTTCCAGCGCAAAACTTAGTATCCCTAATATGAGGTTATTAGAATAATAAATATGATACAACTGAACGAAGTAACACGAAGGGGGAAATAATTCAAATTTTGCCAGGAATCATATCCAGGTTTTGCATTACTCTTTCAGTACCCTAATGTGTGGAGCCCTTTCCAATACGTCTCCTGTCCCAGTTGCCACCTACTGCAATGACTGGCAGGCAGCAATGACTCCATATGGCCTTTTCATTTCTTATTGTCATTTCTGGCATGTATCACACTAATTTTTGGCCCACCAGAAAGGTGTGGCTGTGCTGGCATACAGCAGTAGGGCAGGAAGAGCTCACTTTTGTGAATGTTGAAAAGGCCCCTCATTCTGGTCACAGTCACACTGGGCATCTGTGATCGAGCAGACTTTGTCAAAAGCCTTGGATCCACTTACTCTGGTGTCCTATTCACTGTCTTAAAAAAAATAAAACCAAATTATTAGCAGCAGCATTTCTACTATATTATATATTCATCCCTGTAACAGCAAGATACCAAATTATTGCCCAGGTTTTGGAAATAGCTTGAAAGACTTAATTTCCTTTTGTTTAATTTAGTTGACATGTTTAGGTTGACTAAGAATGACTTTTAGTATTTAGTACAGTAAAACTTAGTCTTGTGGGGCATGGGAAAAATTTATCCCAGGCATTGACAAACAAAGGAATGTATAGAAAATATCCGTGTATACAACAAGATCTCAGTCTGCAGTTGGCCTAGTCATAGACAACTACTGCTGAGAAGTCAAGGTCATTTCCAGTGTGTTAATCTCAAAGCATCAAGACAGGATCATGATTTTAGTCCAGTAAACGTGGAAAATCCACATAGTTGCTGGGTAATTAAAACATTGGGTGCCCCATTGGTCATTCCTAACTCAGTTATCAGCAAGAATCTCACTAATCATAAGTCAGGGATGAGTCTGTGCATGTGCTGTACATGTGGCTTTCTGCATATGTCTGCACATCATTTCACAGGAAACTATTTCACACTACACCAGCTTGGTGAGTAGCTGTTGTTCACACCCACCAAGAAATAAGTACATGTGAGAATAGTACCTTTACAACTTTGAAATGTCCTTAGACAGACTTTTAATCTCCAGGCCATCAACCTGCTGTGAACTCTCCTCCTGACTTTTCACACTTACAGAGAACAGGAGTCAAGCAACACACCATAAGGCAATATGAAAAGACAGAAAAATTCTGGGAAGTGCAAAATTAAGTGTAAATAAAAATATGTCATCTTTTAAAAATATGCAGCTATTTCATCATATATTTAAACATAAGCATGTATATACCGACATAAATTGGATTAGTAAATCATGTTGCAGTATTCAAAATGCAAGATGATACTGATGCATTCTAACAATAGTCTTCAGTTCCATCTCCTTGGTGTCTGCTCCATATGTCATGGCTGGCACAAAAACACCAGTAGTTAAAACACCTGTGTTTTCACAGATTTCCTACTAATGTTAAGTTTAACCTCTGAAGGTCTTTTCATTCAGTCTGCTACTATTATTTGTAGATTGAATGAAATATATATCTCACTTAGTAAGGATGTAGCACAACAAAGTTCCTGACCTCGGGATCTTTCAGCTCAAGGCCTTGATATGGTGCTAGTGTAAACCTTGATATCAACACCAATTGATCATTTTAGAGATGAAAACAAAAGAAGGAAAACAAAGGCAGTGCCTACTGACCTGCATCCTTTTAAAGAGGGAAAATGAAAATATTAGGGGCACATCATGCTGTGCAGGAGAGTTAGTATTTAATGACAACATGTAAATATTTGTAAATATTTATTAAATATTTGTAAATCTTGTGTCTTAATTTATGTTTTTTTCTGGTTTTGTTATTTCCTTGGTGAGATAAGGGTCTATTGATCCATGATATGGAGAAATGGTCACTGGCAGGTGAAAAGCATCAGTGTGAGCTAAGGATGGATTTGAAAGAAGAAGGTCTTGATGGTTGGCACAGTGGATGAAGAAGGTTGTTTCAAGGGGACGTAAAACCTCACACAAAGGATAATGGGAGGAGTGCATGGATGAAGAAATGAAATAGAAAGCACACTTGTAACAGTAAACCAGAAATAGGAGGAGGGAGGAATCCAACAATTTGGACATGAAGAATCTTAGTCTGGTAAAAGACAACGATTTCAAAGGAAAAGGAAGAAACTTCAAGTCATCATCAATGGGTTGTGGCCTTCAGGAAACTGGGAGAAAGGGAAAGGGAAATGGGGGTCAAAATACTGTGTAGATCAAGCAGGAGTGACCACAGTATCAAGAGGCGAAAAAATATGAGGCAATGTAAGTATTTCAGTGAGAGAATTACTGAAAAAGTCATTTGAAGAGTTAGGTAGCTAAATTTCAAGAAAATAATTTATGGAAGGAGCATGGGCATACATCACTATGCCAGGTTAGCTTGAAACCTAAATTTCTGTCTGTGAAGAAAGGGTTTTACAAACCTTCTTCTCTTATTCTTCCGGGAGGAAGCATTCTCTGTTCCTTAGTTTGCTACAAAGGAGCTAATCCTTGATCCTAAGACCCTTGATCCTTAATATCATCGAGATTCACAAAACCTGAGGGGGAACTTCAATCCTTTTAACAAGTTAACATCAGTTTTTCAGATGAACGTTTAATTTTTCTTTTTGAGTTTACTTACACAGGACAGTAGAAAGTTGAAAATGTAATTGCCTAACAAGGTCAGCCAGGTAGAATTTTATTTTGCACACACTACTAAATGCCCCAAATTCTTAAGATTTACCATTTCCTTTTCCTCTGAAAGTGAATCATAACACAGGCTGCACCATGAGCAAACCCGTTTCCCTAGATGTAGCAGATACATATTACTTTTTAAATTACTTGGTTTACCCAACCTTCTGTCTAAAATGGATCTCCTCTTCCTTGTCACTGTTGCCTCTTGAATCTTCCTAGTCTGGATAGCAGAGGAAGTTAATACAACATCTCTGAACACAGTGCACAGGTGGGACAGCCCACCCAATTTTATTTTAGAAGTCAAAATGGCAGTCGTTTCCACTGGACTTTGGACATTTGCAAAGAATGCCACTTGGAAGGACAGTTTTGGTCTACTTTAAACAATTCACAAAAATTTCACTCTATAATTGCCTGCAATAAAATGTCACCTCCCTGTAAAGAACGATTAAGACAGGCAACACTGAACTTCACAAACAGGCTGTCTGACAATCTTGCTCAGTCAATACATGCTAGGGAATCATCATCCAAACAAACCAGACAAGCTGTCTCTTTTGACATCTGCTCTTGTTTCAGTACATGAATAATCCTCTTGGGTTATCCCATTTTCAGTTGCTTCAGCACTGATGCCATCTCATAACTTACCTATTCCAACAATTTGTCTGTCGTTTCAACTGTATGCATAAGTAAAGGAATAAATAGAAAAAATAGCCAGAGAAACATCACTGACATTTTCTGGGATGACAATTATATGATGGGAGCATGGAGGGCTATGGGTTGAAATGGATTTTTAAAAATTCTGTATATGTCATTAATAAAAGGTTTAAACAATCAGTACTCATAGTCTGTGAATATGTGAAGCAGTGAGATTATTCTGTTTATTGTCATTGCACTAGTAATTAATGCCTCCCCCCTTCTTTTGGCATCTTTTTTTAAACTAAATAGTAAGGATTCTGAGAGAGCACAGCATCTCTCTATTCCTCTGAACAATTCCAGGGAATGGAATTTCGATCTCTTGTTGACTTTCAGGTTCTTTTAGGACCATCGTTATTTATCATAATTAATGACATAGACAAAGGAATCAAGTGCGCCATCAGCAAATTTGCAGATGACACCAAGCTGAGTGGTGCAGTTGACACACCTGAAGGATGAGATGCCATCCAGAGGGACCTGGACAAGCTCGAGAAGTGGACTCATGGGAATCTCACGAGGTTAACAAGACCAAGTGCAAGGTGCTGCATGACCCCTAGTCACCCTAGGGGATGAACTGATCAAGAGCAGCCCAGCTGACTTGGGGGTGGTGGTGGATGAGACACTGGACATGACTTAGCAATGTGCACTTGCAGCACAGAAAGCCAAGCGTGCCCTGGGCTGCATCAAAAGCAGCGTGACCAACAGGTCAAGGGAAGTGATTCTGTCCCTCTACTCTGCTCTGGTGAGACCCCACCTGGAGTACTGCATCCAGCTCTGGGGTCCTCATCACAGGAAGGTCATTGACCAGTTGGAAGAAGTCCAGAAGAGGGACACCATGATGATTAGAAGGATGGAGCACCTCTCCTGTGAGGAAAGGCTAAGAGATTGGGATTGTTCAGTCTGGAAAAGAGATGGATTTGAGGGGAACAGAAAGATTCCTCATCAAACTACACAGGCAAAACTTTTGCACACTAGGAAGTAACATTTTCTGGCAGTAGAGTGATAGTTTTTCTTAGGCCATGGCTTGGCTCAGAAAGATGGAGAATGTGTACATGAAGGATTATTTAGTAGTGTAATAGGAAATATTCCTAAGAGTAACAAAGATTCAAGTACACATGAAACCACATTATATGGGGGAATGAATCAAAGTCACAAAGTGGACCTGGCTTAGTCCAAAATCAAGGATGTGAGTTCAAGTCCACCTGTATGAGTTGGCATTACTGTAAGTTTTGCTGTAACTCTCAAGATGCACAATACCTGAAAAAGTCTCATTTGCACTGTGACTGAGAGGAGTGCCATGATCTTTCAATAGGAAAGGGTGACAGGGTTTCTGAGATGCAGTAACAATCTGGGTAATAATCCTAATTTTTAATGTTATGAACCTCTCCATTTAATATTAAATTGTTAAAACTTAAGTGGTGCACTGATTTTTCCCAGAAGTAACCTGTGTCTAATTTCTTGATTTTTTTCACTTTGTAGATGGGGAGATTGTGCCAAACAGATAAAAAACCCCAGAGAGATCACCAGTATACCATCAAATTTCCAAAGTAAGTCACCAATAGACAGCAGAATACAAGTACCATAGGAGCGAGGACTGATATACATGGTGTATAGGAATTCTGCTTTCTTGATAGAGCATTTCCTACCCAAATCCATGAGTATGGTTCATTATGTTCCAGACAACTCCCAAAAGAGAGCTCAAATTACTGTTTAATGGGTTCCTATGAGCTCAGCAGTGCTATTGTGTAAGATAATGTCTTACCATTCTTTAACATCTGCTTTTTATATTGTTATCCCCCTTCTTCATTCTCTTTGTACTAAGAGATTTGTATTCTTGCAATTACAGAGAAGGACCAATTAATGGAATTAGACTGGAGTAAACACCACAGATAAAACGCTTGTTTTGTTTTTTCTCCTTCTCTACAAGACAGTTAATCAGCTGAGTATTCTTCACACTCCCTTCTTATTACTTTTCCCCTTCAAGGGCATGATTCCATCCAACAGAATCAAGCAGACCTTACTGTGAAATAGGATCACAACCAGAGCAACATGGGATTCAGAGTTACAATGGAAGGACTGACGCCAAGCACTTTATTCTTGCCGCCTATGTTTTAGACGGAGGCTGACATAGTCAGACGAGGGTTTCACATCAGCGATAGACAATTTCGTTAGACATACGGATAGTGCGTTATTCCAACTGAGCCAGAGAGCAACAAGGAGTGCATTCTGCCCTCACAGGGAGAAGTACAAATAGTACAAGCTACGATGGAGCTGTAGTGGTGCACAAGTGGTCTGGGATCAGAACGGAGACAGACTTTCAATAATATCTGTGGGTTTACCCTGTTGGTTACAAATATTTCTACTGGTTCACGTTAGAACATAACCTGCTAATGTTCTAGTACAGAGGAGATCATTATTTTCTAGTGTTGCTTGCCTACTTTCATTCCTAAAACCTCTGGACTGCCCTCTTGTTACTCAGTACATTTTGAGTAACTTTATTTAGCACTCTTTCAATGACATATTTGAAAAGGTTACAAAAGTCAACAAGATTTTTTCTTTTTTCTTTTGAGCCAGGACACAGATTCTTGGACTGCTACGTGGGTTGAGTTTTTACCATGCAGCTATAAATGATGCAGAGCAGTCAGTCTGCATCAGAACTAGCAAAGTAATTCTCTCACTGACCATTTTACAAATTACATCAGTTTCTTTCTAGGAGGCACTGTATATTTATTTATTTCCAGTTGACAGTCTCTTGAAGCCATTGTATGTGCAGTAGCTCTGGAACATGTTCTGAGCTGGGTGTTAGCCCATGAGTCCAATGGCAATCTCATAAAACAGATTTCCTCCCTTAGACAGCACAATGTTGATGACAAATCTCTAGATGTTTTTAACATTCTATCTGATGACAAGATTTCAGATTGGAAAACTACTAGGTCAGGCCTGGTTTAGGATTAAATGTATCTCTAGAAAAGAAACAGGGAGTGTGAACAAATAAATGCTCAGAAATATTTATGGGCACATATATTCTGACTTGAATCTTGCTTGAACAATATAGCCAAATGCAATGTTTCTGTCCTTAGTATAACTCAAAATCCAGCGTACAAACTCCGTCAAATTTTATATATTTATTTAATTGTTACTTCCTTTTTATTTTTTTCATTCCTCCCAAGGTAAATTTCTGCTTAGAGAACTTTATAGTCAGTCTTCACATAAAATGAAAGTTTATTTACCTAAATCCAAAATTACAATTTTTACCACCTTTTAATATACTAGTGATTTTTTTTCTGTGAAACAACAAAATTTATATATTTATTATTTTCATTTTAATAGTTGTCATTTCTTACACCAAGACTCTTCCTTAGGAAGGTTAATTATTATATTCTACTGAATGTGACATGTAGTGTAATAATGAAAGTGCCTCGGTACTAGAGAATTAGAGTACTGTCCACAGCTCTAGCAAACAGAATGAATAATTGAAATCCAATGCTTTTATGCTTCACTGAAAAAAAACAATATTTCATGGCACATAAAGTTATTCAGCTTATTTGCATTCAGGTTGAATGATCACCACTGACCAAAACAGAAGCAATGATGGTACCTTGATGTAAGTGGCAAAGAACATACATAAATATTCTTAGGAAGCAAGATGTACCTGCATTTAATCAGTACTTATTAAAATTTTATTCCCTATAGTTATTCAACAGGATCTGTGGTATAAAAACATAATTACAAAAATCAGATTTGAGCTCATTTGACAACAGAAGGGTTTTATGGTGACCTATCTCCAAATGTTCCTATTTGTAATTAAATGCAGCGATCAGCAGTAAGGATTTTGAAGCTGTTTTAGTAGTTCCGCTATTCTGCTTAACATGTGGCACCCGTAATAATTAAAATGATACTAACACATGCACAATTTTATGGCCCTTATGGTGCAACCCATTATGCCAAATAAGGGCCTCTGTTTTCACAGCATACTGCACATGGTCTCATTACACCCACTTTTCTTTTCCTGTCTTCACACTAACAACTGTTAAAGTGAATCAACACACGAAACGTACTATAACAGCTTAGTGTTTATGATATGTGTGCTGTTAGTCAGTGAACAGGAAAATCTAAACATTTACTGTTTATGTAAAGAATAGCGTTAGTGTTAGCGAATTGCTTGGGTCTGCTTCCTTTATTATCTAGATCACAAATGTAATGACGGGTGTCAGTGGTACCTATATTTCCCCTTTGCTTTGCTCTCCTGTGTAGATGTCTATAAGAATTAGAGGAACCTCACATTTGCAGTTCTTGAAATGGTTTATGTTTAATAGTTTTCCTTTTCTGCATTAAAGTGGAAGAAAAATATTTCTATCATAAACTCCCAATATATAAAAAATATTTCCGTACATTTTCTCTTTCTCTTCAACATATTGTACTTGGACCAGTTTGGTTTATCCAAGGTGTTAGAAAGTTACACATTTTTCCTGTGACGCCTCAGGAAATTCTACAAGATACTGTGAATTCTAGTTTAGTGCTTTTTTATCATGAATAATTTTGCAATTACGCAGCTACTCAAAGACCTCCTACACTCATTTTACAGTCATCAGTTTGGAATGGCTTTCACTCTCTTGGTCTGGGATCCATTCCAAGGGAAGTCCCATAGGTGGGACACCAATGGATTGGACTAAATCTATCCTCTGCATTTCATATTATAGCTTTGTGTGAACATTAGTTGAAAGTTCATATAAAGAGGAACAACCTGTCCTTTCATTTTCCCCTCTTTTCCCCTGAGGATTGCCATTTAAACCTAACAGTGTCAGGAATTTGCTGTGTTATCAGTGGTAGGGGAAAACTAAAGCCCCTGAATGCAAATAGTATATTTGATTTCAAAGACATAGTGGAAATCATCACAAAATTACAGTGATTGGGCTCCAGATATGATGAAAACAGAGAAATCAACCAGAAAACACTAAAATGTGTGATATGTAGGGCCTACATACACACTGGAGTGCAGCTTTAAAAAAGTACATCTGAAATCGTGATTTTAAATACCAATATCAGTGCCACAATGCAGGAAAATGGAATAAAAGCCAGAACTGGACTCCTTTCATGTCTTCATGCCCACTGGTGAGTAATACTGTGCAGAAAACTTGCAGTTTTGCTCTCTGAAGATTCAGAAGGAGGATATGATGGGGGGAGATGCGAGGGAGAGGACCAAGGCAAAGAAGGACAATACCCTTAATGTTGTAACAACTTCTCTGTGGCCTGTTCTGAAAAAACCTTGCTTAAAAACAAAAACAAGCAAACAACAACAACAACAACAAAACACCCATATCACTGACATTCAAAAAGACTAAAGGGAGAAAAACTACTTGATAATTACGTTCTGTCTGAACATCAGGCAAGTTGAGTTCCACGATCTCTTTTTCTTTGATTAAAATGAATGTTTGTTATCAGCATTACTATTTACTACCCTATGATCAAAAACAAATAACCCACTTTGTTTGTTTCTTACTGCAAATGAATTAAATTAGACGCCATTAGGAGCACTAGCTGTTTATATCCTTGTTTCAGCAGTGGTAGTATTTGAAGTTTCCTGCGGTAAGTTCATTACTCGTATTTTGTCCAGAATTAGTGAAGCGTGCTGAAAATTGCTAATGACAGATGTTTCTCCACTCTGTCACACTTCTTGTATCATTTGATTTGGAAAGCAACATACGGTGTTCTGCTCTATCAGTATGTCACAGACTGTCTGTAAACAGCTGGTCATAACTCAGTTCAGTGAAAACCATTACTTTCCAATGAAGTGCTGGACACCCTCCAAATTGCATTTTGGCATGGCCTGAGCTGCATAATGCACAAAGTTCTTCTGTTCTGAGGTTACCTAAGGAAGGATTTTTCTCCCCCTTCCACTTGTTTATTGTGTTTCAGGAAACAAAATATCTTTTCAAATGGTTAGATAAGGGATGAACAGCACAGGAAATAAAAATGCTTTTTCTTCTCTCAGGAACCCATAAAAGCTGTGACTGGTGCTGTGCTAACAGAAAAAAAATGCAACCCTACCTCACCATTTCTGTTTGTGCCTCAGGTTGAATGGGGTGTATTATCGGGGTCAGGGCACACAAGATGATGACAGATTGAAATGTCTCCTATCAAATAGTTGTGGCATTCTAACATTGCTATGACTATGGGGCTATTCCACAGCTCCTAATCACAATGAATCCTATTAAAAACATCTCCCTGCGGTTTATGTGTTGGTCAGATGCAAAGAAATCCATTTCACTTATGCATGTGAGAAGCACAACACACAGAGGGCAGATTTAATGCCACACACATGGGGATATAAGGTACAATCTGCTGTTTCTTTCTAACAAAACCACTTCCTTGGTTGTTTTAAGATGATATAATATGTTATTAGTGTATATTTAACTAAATATGTATCATACATTTCATGAATACCGGTATCCATTTCTGAGATAGAGAGAGTCTGGAATAGTTATGTTATTTATAAAGTAAGTATAAAACATTTAGACAGCATGTTTTAATAACTGTGTTTAATTGACAATAATTACCACTTGTCTTGTATTTAAATGAAATCTTTACGTAGATCCTCATGGTTTAGAGCATGACAGTAGGAAAAGGCACCAAAGCCACCTGCAGTCCCTGGAGACTTCTGCAATGCCTGCACATTACCAAGGGAAGAACATCTTTCCAACTACTATAAAAGGATGATTTTTACATTTAAATTTAGGATAATAAAAAAAATATTTGAAATCATGAAACTCAAAGATCCTGTGGAAAAGCGTAGAGATAGATGTCAAGATATCCAACCATTTCTGTATCCTATACCAAGGATAACATAAAAAAGATTGGGAATAAATACCAATTTATTGGTATTACAAATAAATTTGGATTTTCTAATATTTGATAAGGTAACATAGCATTTGTCCTCTCATAAGATGTTATCAAAAGTTATCCTTGAGGAGCAATCCACTGATAAAGAAAAGAGCTCTCATACACAGAAATAAATTTTCCAGACTACTAACGCTGGGGAAAAAAAGACATCTCAGTGTCTCTTTTATTTCTTTGAAATGTATCAATTTATAAGAATAACAAGGCCATTACATTAGATAAATTTTTAATTTTTTTTTTTTTACATGTTGAACACTAATGAACAGATGGGCTTTAGTGAGATCTGGTCTTACAGAAAGCGTTCATCTGAGTTTTGTTGAAGAGGATGCAGCTTCTCTTTTGATATAGAACTTTTGTTGAGCTTGAAGTATGAGCCTGCTTAGAGGATCTGAAGGACTCTACAAGGAATAAAAACTCACAAAAGTCTCTACCCATTTTTGTAGCTGTAATACATTACTTATGCAGAGAAACCAGGCAAAATGTTTCACAGATCAGTACAAAACCAAGGTCCTGCCCTCAAGAATTTGTTTTCTCAACAGAATAGGTAGTATAGGAAGAAAAGGGTCATACAACACAAAAAACAGAGCAGCTCAGTTTTGCCATGTATTAATAAAATGAATACTGCATAAGCTACTGGCATCTGTTAAAGAAAAAAGTTTTCAAATTAATATCTAATTTAACTCAATAAGTAGACAGGGAAACTTACACTGTCAAAAATTTAAATAAATAAATTCATTTTCCCTCATCAGTAAGTGGGTACCTGTTGTTCATCATTACACAGGCTGCCTATAACAGGATTATTCACTCCTACAGCTTTTACCTTTTCAGAAAATGTCAAAGGTTTTTCATTTGTCTTAGTATCCCATCCCACACAATAGGTCAGACACATCCTTTAGCTTATGTTATAACTTATAATTCATGTTGTATAATAAAATCTAATTAAGAAACTTCACTTTCTTTTACAGCTATTTTCCTGTTAATTTTGTGACTGTGCCCTCTGGCCCAAGCAAACTGCTGTAACATTTGCAATCCGAAACCCTTGTAATTTGTGTTCATCTCTTCCATCAAAAATAATTAGTCATATAGTTCTGTGAAGTTTTCACCGAAATTGAGGTTTGGACAGAATATTTAATTCTGGTTTTGGAACTGCAGTGATCTTATTTCAGCATAGAAGTTCAGTTGTATCAATAGAAAAATGCTCAACATTCACAAAATGTGAGAAAATGCCACAAACTCTGTCTTATGCTCAGCCCCCAGTGCACATCAGGCAGAAGCACAAATAACAACCAATCATGGCAGGCTTACTGTCTGTGCAAATGAAATCAAAATTAAGCAAGAACACCCAACTAAAGGTCTCTTACTGCTTTACCACGCCATTCCTTCATCTGTCCACTTAACTCCTTGGATTTCTAGCATTCTCCTACTTATTTGACCCTCCAGGACCAACCACGTTCTCTGAGGGTACTGAAGAGATATCATTTAATGGCAGTAAATGCAAAAGAACCTGATGACTGAGCTGTCAAACCATTGCCTGAGATCTCAGCAGCTCTCTCTTGCATCCTACCTCCAAGTTTGACTAAAATAACCTCCAATGCTACAGTATCACTGAGTCTCCATAAGTTTTGATCTAACTAGGCTGAACACATTTAGGTAGCCAGTACTATACATTACTGGGCTGAGTTTCAAGTTCTTTGTTCACCATATGGAGGCAATCATAACAAGACACAAAAGCATGCAGAGTAAGGGGGGGCTGTCTCATATCTCCAATAAAATTTTGCCAAAGTGTGTCAATCTCAGCACAAGTTGCAAAGACACATAAAAAGGAAACATATTCATGAGTGCACCACAACAAGGCAAAGCTCGGATGATGTTGATACCAAAACAGAGGTCTTTGTTGGGTCTGTTGATCAAAGCAAAATTCTATAACAGATTGGCTTTGTGAAAATGGAAATAACCAGTCAAAGTAAATTTCAAAATAGATACTGGAGCTAAATACATTATCATCATTCTAAGCACATGCAAAATTAAGATTGACCTCCCAGTACTAAAAGCAAAACCTAAGTTTTCCTCATAACACAATCACAAAAAGAAGACAGGACATAGAAAGTACGAACTCATACTGGCACAAGATATCTGTTGAAAGATATAAGATGAAGGGAAGTGGTATAACTGTCTACAAATCAGTGTTCAAAAGCTATTCTTAAAGAATCTGATGAGGCAGTTAGCAATCTGCGAGGCTCTAAGAATATAATGTATCACAGTTGCAGAGATTTCAGTGTGCCATCAAAATGCTTGCTCTGTTAGTACTAGGAGATAGAGTCTGAACTTGAGTGAATGATAAAGTGAGAAGTTATGGGCACATTCACACATCAGTTGGCTGGAGTAGCAGTTATGTTGCCATAACAAAGCCAACAGTTAAAGATTGTTAAAATCTATAAGATTCCAACATGATTATCAAATATTATCATTAGCCAATAATGACAGCTGATATGGAGTAGACCCTGACATTCAAAAACATTGTGATTTCCAAATCCAAGCCATAAATAGTTCACAGTGAGGAAAAGTCACTAAATTGAGCAACTTCCCATGCCCTCCTGGTATCTGCCTAAGTGGAAGACTTATTTTCAGACTTGTACCAGTCTTGAAGGTCACATTCTTACAGGGGTAGATTAAGTCCTAACATTTGTTGTCTGAAGTCTTAATTCCTTGATTTTCATCTGTGTTGTAACCCAGAACACTACATACACATAATCTCTACAAAAACGTCCCTTACTCCAAAAATGTATAAGTTTAATTTCTTTAAAAACTAAATAAGGAGATGTTTGCAATGCTTTAATACAGAAAAGGAAGTAATTTTGCATTTGTTGTGTTTTTGGAAGTTCTGATTGTCCAAAACATTCACATATTTGATTTAATGTTGTGATTCAAAACAACTTTTTGAATGTTGGACTTTTGCCATTCAGTACTGAAATATGTACCAAACTGAAAAAAAAAAATATCTAAGAGAGGACACTGAAGGAAAACAAGAAGTTCAGGAACAATCCAAAAAATGACATATGTATATTAGCTCATATTTATGGAGCATGTCTAACTATGAAAGCTGAAGAAGATTTTGACCTAACCTTGCATTTATACTTGGAGAACAAACCGCATGTGACAGATTCTACTCATAATATTTAATGCTCTAGGGGAAAACTCAGGTACTGTGGCACTGTGTGTTGTAAAGAACCTGAACAGACTAGCGTAGCTTTGAAAGACATTTGAATTGTTTCTACCATTGTCCATAACTGTAGATTTTTATGCAGTAGGAAGTCCATCATATCCTGATTATCTTGTGAATGTGGTCATTACCAAAAGAAAAACCAAAAAATGAACAGTTCACAGTGGCATCTGATTGCTTTGCTACAATAGATATGTATATATCCTTCTTGGGATTTTGACGTGGTCCATTATGAGGAGGTCAGATGCAGGAAATTCTAAGCCAGGGTTTTCCCCTGTTACTATGGCGTTGTCTGAAAAATGCAATAATTTTCTCGTCATGAAATACTGGTGAATTTTCCCATAAATTATTCGTACATTTTGTTTAAAAACTGTCAAATGGTACTTGGCTCAAGAAAGGTACAGTAGCTCCTTTGAAGCAATTCCTACTCAATACGTCAAGTTTTATCCTTTTATACCATACATCTTTTAAAAGGAATGAAATAAATTCAATGTAACTTATAGAGGAAAAAATTATGGAAAGAAATCTGCAGGGAAATTTTTAATATTGTCCAAAATCAGAACAATTTCTCTTATTCCTCCTTACATTACAGAGTGCTGTTTCAAGGGCGATTGCATTAGGCTGTTTTGTTCCCTCCTTAATTACTGTTGCATATAGTTATAAATAGTAGACAGAAGGTGAGCGGAAAATGACAAAACAAGTTTATTCTGAAGTCTAACATAAAACACTACAGGCTAAATATGTACAGGGAATTACACAAACAAGCGTTGAACTATATACACATGTTATAACAGAAGGAAAGACATTTCATACATGCAAGGAAAATCTTCCCAAAATAACTTCAGTGAAAATGCCTACTTATCCTTAACTAAACTAGTGATCTAAGAGGCCAGAGAAAGCAGTAGCTTTCTCTAGATACCAACATCTTCTTGAGGGTAGTCTTTTGGTAGCTTCACAGACTTTAGAGGGTTTCCTGCAAGCTTCTCTTCTAATCTATCCTCTCAATCCTTTTGGCACCACTACAATACCCAGGAATCAGTACCCAGGTAAGGCTGTCTTGTCTCTATGCAGGCAATATAGATGGGTTTGCCAAGTTGCGCTGGATCCTTCCTCAGAGCAACCAGTTGTACCAGCTGGTCTCTTCAGGCACCTTCCAGGCCCATATTTCAATTATTATGTTGTCCCTTGCAGAAGATTGTCATTTCAACTCAGTGACTCACAGCAATCAACCAACCTCTTAGGCTGGATTCCTGGTACAAAATAAATGTTACAAGACTTGGACTATCAGATACAATGATGCATTGAATCTGCCATCCTCAGTTTCCATAGAGATGCCATACGGATGCCTCCTCAGGTCTGTTGGTCCCCAGCTAGAGCAGCATTCACATTGAAGAAAGAAAACTGTACTAAATCTGTGCCTTGTCTACACAAGCAAAGCAGTCAGTAGGATCATTTAATATTTGTTTTCTTTTGTTCAAGACTGGAAGATCTTCAGAGAGTTCTGACTATAGTACAAAATAATTTAAAAAAAAGTCATAAACTAGCTATATGAATATGCAACAATCAAAAGCTATCCAGAAAATGCATTGTTTAATTTGACATGACTTATTAAGCTTGGAAAATGCCATATCTAAGGCACAAAATAAAATTACAGATTTCTTGAATAGGAATCAATTAGTGGTTCACTAGGCTTAGACAGCCTTTGCAATGACATATATGGACTCATTTCCTACAGTTGAATCCTCTTTCTAGATGTGATTCTGATAGATGATTGAAATAGGACCTAGGTCTGGATTAGACACATCTGATACCTTACCTGACAAAGTTTTCAGAAAAAAGGACTTCAAAAGAGTTCCAGAAAATGGAGCAGAACAAGTTAGGAATATATTATGTTAAGGAAAAATTGTTTTCAAACTCCCTCAGATTTGGTGCTAGAGCTAGTTTATGTCTTAAAGCACAAGAATTTTATCACCAAAAAAGTGCTTGCATGCTTAATATAACTATGTTCATATCTATAAACATGAATCATCTAAAATCCCAGATTTGTACACCTATTAATATCCTGCGCTTTTGTAATATCCTACACTTAGGTGTGAGTGGTGCAGAGGAGAAGCCTCTTATGCCACATTTAAATGCATCACTTTTCACATTTGTTAAATATCTCTTCAGCTATTACAAAGAAAGGCAAATGTGAATGAAAATGAGAATGTTCTCCTTCCCTTAACCATTCATGACTTACAGATATTTATTATTTTTGCTTCCATTCACCTTCTCTGAACAAATCCAGTCATCCATTCTCTTGTCAGATAGAAGCTTGACATACAACCAATGATTTTCCTCATTTAACCCAAGACCTTGCATTTGTCTCTTAGACCTTTTTTATAACAAAGTTATCTACTACCTTTGTGGTAAGGTATATCAAGCGGCATATATTTGTATATGGGTTTACAATGTTACCCTTTTTTTTCCTCCTACAATTATTTATAGGTGCCACCGTTTTCTTTTGCCATAGTAGTATATCAATATCATACATTAAAAACAAATTTTCATTCATCTGTTACAATTTGAGTTTGGATATGCAAATTATAATTCTTTTGATTCTTTGCAATATACGTAACTTCACATTTACTAACAGTTCTAGTAGTTTAAAATCTGTATGTTTCATAATTCTTCTCATATTGGTCTATACTTGATTGTCTGTACTTGAATAATCCAAACATTATCATCCTACTTACTCTCCAAATTTTGCCACAAGACTCTAAATAGATCTGACCTAAGCATAGGATGAAGCCCAAGGGAAAAAAATGATCCCTGTAATAAAAGACGGCATGTTAATGCCTGCATTTGAAGGGTTCTGTGGCTTGCCAGACAGCTTTAGTTCTGACATTCAGAATTCTACTTTGCTGTGTTAATAAAATTCTTCTAACCCAGGGGGATTTTTCTGGAACACTTCCAACCAACTCCCCCAAAATATCTGAAGCAAATGCCACGATGTGCTTTCAGACTGGCTTCCAAATGGATCCTAGGAAGGGTTGCAGACTAGTGAACAGACCTTCAGCTCACCAGCTAATGATGGACATGAGAGCAACAAAATCTTCTCTCAAGTGCATGAACACTAGTCCCATAGATTCTTGATTACAGCACAAACATGGTGACAGTCAGGAACCTCACTCCAAACACAAGGGAACTGTAATAGGGACTGCCTCTTTGAATTTCTCTTTTGATTGAAGATGTTGATTCACCATTTGGAAAATTAGTTGCAAATAAATATGTTTGAAAGTAGCTTTTACAAAAAATTTGGAATTGATTTTCTGAACAATATACTATTCAGAGGGAAAGTAATTATACAGTTTAATGTACATATATTAATTTTATTTTTATTTTATCGTGAAACTACCTTTCCTATTTACTAGATTATGTCTTTACTCACATTTGTGCATTTGGGTGCATATCAAAATTCAATTAACAATGCAGAAAATTAACATTGCAAATTTATAGTAGTTAAAGAAAATTATTTCAAATATGCTGGATAAAAATATCAATACTGACTGTGCATTTTGAAATTACTATTTTAGAAAAGGTTGATGATCTGCAGTTAGAAATCCTTCAGACAAGAGAACTAACTATTCTTAGACCCTCAAACCTATGTTTAAATCCTAAAAAAAGGGGGTAAAACATAACATTTCCTAAAATTACTTTTATTACATTTTCATCTCCTAAATAGTTTTTCAGTTGCCATTCAGTTATTTAAGAATTTCAAAAAACCTGACCACATTGAAGTCAAATTAGTACAGTCTCCAAAAAAGGTTACAGCTCTACAAAGTAGATGTTTTTTTCCACTTTCTTTTCAGACGCTGAACTAATGATTTCTCCTGGTTTAGCAATCTGATTTACTTTAGAGATGTGCTGCGTTTTACTCATTTTAAGTTATTTAAACAGATTATTGGAAGTTATGTCTAAAGATATGCTGTCATGGTTTCAAGTTTAAATTTTAATATGTTTGCATTTACAAGGAGAGATGTATGCAAAGGCAGTCAAATTGCAGTAAAACACATATCTTAAATAAATGATTAATTTATTCTGCTCCACAGTCAGTAGTTATGACACAGACTTGCAATCTGTAGTGCATGCACAGTGATGGAAAGACCATTTTGTAGGATGGCCTCAGTCGTATATCAACATCCCTAATGCCAATCTAGACACTAAAAATATTCTAGTTAACATACTTATCTTAAGAGGATATCTGGTTTACAGATCAGCTCAGTTAGTTCTGTAAAAGATAAGCTATTTATTTAGGTTTCACTTAAAGATCAAAGAGTGTGATTAAAAACAAAGCCTTCTTGTCGGCTTTTTAAGAGACCCTGGAAATTATCATCTGAGAAATAGTTACTGATACTGCCAACTCCTAAATGTAATGATTTCAGGACAGGTAGTTACTTTTTCCAAAATTTGAGCATAATATGGACTTCTTGCTCAGAACTTTATTTTGATGTACAAAAGCACTCAGAAACCAAATACCCAGGTTGGAGAAGAAACTAGGACAGAAACACTGAAAAAATATAATTCGTTTTAACAGTAGGTGTTTTGTCCTCATTTATTCTCCTCCAAGTCCACAATATTAAGAAGAAAGAGCAGAAATCAAATGAGTCCTAAGAAAGGCAATTTAAAGAACAAGCAGCAAGGTGTTCATTCTGTTGAAATGAAAAATTGATTTATTATTTGCAATGAAGGATGATCACATTATAGATTATATAGAGTCCCTAGAAATAAATAATCAGATTTAGGAAAAAAAATTTTAAGCTATGGACATTTTTTCCATGATTGCCCAGTACAAGGCATTCCACTGTACAGTACAGACAATTCAGCACATAAAACCATGGCCAAAGGTGAGTTGCAAAGTTGAGACACAAGCCCTTTGTTTACTACAATAGAAATCAGCATGAGCATGTCACCTCTTGGGCCAAGCATGCTGAAGGCAAATCACAGTCACTGTCTCATGAGGCTTCTTAGGAGTTGTTGAAAATAGCCACTAACAAAATGCCATGGCAGTGTAAGGCAGAGTGACCTTGGAGACAACAAGTAATATGACTGTGAGAAATCAAGTTTTCAGTTTCTGCTTCTTCCCAAGTGTGGTTCTTCGGCAGCTGCAGAACTCACCTTGGTATCATGCAGCTGTATTGATTTGGTGCCTACAATGACCTCAAGGGAAATGTGAGTGATTCTGCAGCCCAAAATCTGCCTGTTGCAAAATGAGAGGGGAGAGGGGAGCAAATCAATGCACTTATTTCCCCTTTAAGAATTGCAAAGGGCTGAATTGGAAACAGAAACATACCTCTACCAAATTGTTTATTAATGTGTCTGTTATAGCAAATAGCTGTTACTATCTGGCAAATAATTGTCCTACCAGCCCATCCATTATGGTAGTGAATGCTCAGTTTGTACAATTGCATCCCTTTTCTGTTTGGGCACGTAGGAAAATCACCTTCAAAAAGGTGATTTGAACAGTTTCATCCCCTCATGTGAGATCAGAGGTAAGAAGCCCCTATCTCTATTTATTATCACAGTACTTTTCTGCTTGACCAAGAACCAGGTGGTGCTTACCTTACCTGTGTAAAACAAAGCACGTTTCTCTCCAAGGATGCTACACTCTACCACCCAAGAGGACGCATCCACTCTGTTCCTGCAGGAGCCCCTGGAACCTGGACCATGTAACATTGAGCACACCAACACGGGGATGGGATTCTTAGGGCTGGGTGCCTGCTCTGGCAGACCAGAACTGGCCCTCCAGAAACCAGCCCTGCCTGGATATTGCCTAGCTGTGTCTGGCAGGGATTAAGAAGCTGGGTACAGAACTGCACAGGCACAACCTAGCTGTTCCTGCTGGTGCACATGGTGCCAGCAAAGGCACCTCTCTGCATTCTCAGGCCAGGCAGTCAGCTAGTTAAAACCAGCCTGTCATGTTTGCTGAGGCAAAACAGATGTATTGTTAATGCCCTGTGGTGTCATTATCCGAAAATGATGGTGCCACTTCAGAGGTAGGGTTCACATGGACAGGAAAGCTTTGCAGTCACTGGAAGGAGAGACATTCAAGGGATGTTGAGTAATATTAAGCAGGATAGAAGACAAAAGCTTAACTTTTGTTACCCTGAAGGCAAACGAGAATAATTTCCGGTGCCCCATGGAATTGTTTTCTTATGCCTTGCATTGGACATATGGCCCAGAGAGACACTGTACTCCCACACTACACATGGAGTCAAGGATAGCCCTGGATGTTCAGTGACACTTAGCACCCAGCTTGCTGTAACTCACATGTTGAGGTCCTGGCAAGCTGAGAAAAAGCTTGAGAGAAAGCTGTGATCCTAGAATAACAAAAGCATCATCTTCTAGTACATCTATATACAGTGGAAAAGGGAATGGCACAGATATCCCTCACCCTGTAAAACCCCAACAAGTAAGCCTGTATGACACAGTGGAGCTAAGCAAATGCAACAGCCTATGTCCAAGAGAAATTTAGTTATATTTGTGCAGCTCTGTGCCCAAACCACGAAGCCCTGCATCCCAGTATGACCAGATGGCTGAGAGTAGTCTGCAACCACCAAAGCCTTTACACACACTTGTTTTAATCATGTTGATGAGATAAGTTCTCCTCAGATTTTAAAGAGCTTCAAATTTGTCTATATTTCCTGTATCTGCCACTTATCTTTTCACAAGACTATTCCCTCATGCCCTCCAAGGGCTAAATCCATTAAAATATGCAGATGGATTGAACTGTTTCTCTGATATTTTATTTTCAAGGAGACTGCAGTCCCAGGTCACCCTGTAGCCATGGATATTCCAGGTTACTGGTGAGCACAGTTTTATGTGATAATGAAGATACCTCTGTTTGTCCAGAGACACTCTCAAATAATGGAAATCAACACAGATCCTCATTCAATAAAATAGAAATTGTCACCATTTTGCTGTGCTTCCGCCAGAGCAACATATGGTAGCACAGCTGACAAATATAATCTTTTTCCTTTTTTTTTTTTTCCATTTCACATGCACATTTCATTTTGTAGAATACTAAGACTTTACATAAATTGCCTGTTAACCCCTTGCAGTCACAGCACTTGCTTCTTTGGCTCCCTTGAGCTTTCAAATATTTGAAAGATGAGGTTAAAATGCAACAGTCAGGGAACAGTTTATACCTTCAACATGTAGCCTACTTGCCCTTTTCACAAGGAAAATCTGCTCTTTTTTTTATTTCTCTCCAACCCAAACTTTCAATTTTAGGCAATATACTGTATAAACAGTATACCCTAGCTATATGAAAGCTTATTGGTATAGTAAGTTGATAGTCAATTCCCTTGCTGCTTCTCTAGGTGTTTTTCAATGCCATAAGCCAAGTCACACATGCCCAGTGACTTTACACTGATGTGACTCATTTACACTGGTTGAACCAATTTGACTGTATAAAACTGAACAATGTCCAATTTGAGGTGCCAGTTTAAGACACTTTCTTTGTTAATCATTACGTCCACACCAAGATCAACTTCTCCCCATTCAGGTACAAGACCCTTATCGGTGCTTGGTGGCCTTTTCTGCAGTGGGAGACTCCTCCAAGGAGTCCTGCATCTAGAGAAATCTCCTGGACTTTCCTTAGTCTTCACCAGAACTGATTCCTTCCTTTTACTCATGCTGGTTTTCAGTCCTTGTCCAGCCATCCAGGAGATAGACTATGAAAGCTGCATTCATAATTATCATGGATACTAGCAGAGTTGTTCACTTGAGTTTGACAAGGGGAGAGAGTTGTCTTTGTGTCTTTGCTTTTTCACAGGACTTTTTGACACCCAGTAATAAGGCTTAGAGCTACAGAGGGCACACAGAGAAGGTATTCACACTGTCTCACTATAAGAAGTAACTTTTTTTGTGTAAGTTTGCCTAAGCTAATTTATTTCTACTCTGAACCACCTTATTGAGGATCCTTTCTCTCTTTGCTGAACATATAGGGAACCCAAAGAAACTAGCACCTAATTTCTGTCTTGTACAAGGAACCTGAAGCTGAGCTAAATGAATGCCCTCTAACAGAGGTGGCTCCATTCAGAAACAGCATTTGTGTACGGGGAAAGACTTAGAGGATTCTGAAATGGCCCAGTGTTACTGTAAAGCAGAGAAGCTCGCTGTAAGGTAAACCTGCTTTTTCTAAGGAGGATTATTTACAAAGAATAAAACTTCTCATTTGTTTGGTTTAGAGTCAGATTAACCTCAATTACAAGTGACTTTGCTGGTATATCTTTGCATGCATTTGCTACGTAATGTCTTGACACAGATACAGCATGAATCAAAGCTCTGACCACTTCTTAAACACATTTGCATCCAATTTGCGAGCAGAAAAGAAAAACCTGCTTTTCACAAATGTCATTTGCTTCCTGACAGTTTGCAAAAGCACACTGCAACAAACAGTTGCTTTTAAGGACTGAGAGCACCTGCACAAGCTAAAAGGGAAGAGTGGGGGTTGAATCACAAAATTCTGACATGCATGCTAAGTATTCCACAAACAAAGGCTAACACCACACACTACAGGGCTGCCAATATGAAGTGCAACAAAGAAATATGAAGGAAAGTCTATACAGGCTAAAATCAAAGTCAAATATGACTTAACCGTTCATCCAGATTAAGTCAGTTTTATACTCTTTTCTCCATTCAAGTATCAGGCAGCAGCATCACATCTAACTGGATGGGGAGCTTTGGGCTGACTCAGTGTGTATGTTCTTTCGAAGTGTTGATACTTTGAGATACCTAAAAACCTGTTCATTACATGGATTTTAAACCGACTGGAGGTAAGTTTTGCCTGGAGTAGGAAGGTCTCTGCCACAGTAAAACACAGCCTCACTAATGGCAACAAACATCAAAATATTAGACACTATCTGAAGTGACTCATTTTAAGGGGAAAAATATTGTTGCAGAAGCCTTTGATTTTCACTTTAATAAGGGGTTTGGAACTTGCCGTTTTGTTAGCTGACATATCTTGAGCATTTGCTTACTTTTTATGTTGTTCATTTTACAGACTGATACTTTCATATTATATCTAAACAAATTATCAGATCCCATCTCCATGAAAAACTCTATCATATTTTATTACGTACTGTAAGCAAAACTTTTGGGGGAAGAGGCACATTATGTCTTTTACAAATCACTGCATTTTTCCAGATGTACGGTATGTTAGAAAACTGACACAAAAGATGTGAATTGAGTTAACGAGCCCAGCTATATTTCCACCAAAATGGGCTGTTAGTTCATTTGAATAACTTTGACCTTTTCTATTTATTGTCTTTCTAAAAAAACAAACAAACAAAAAACCAAAAACAAACCCAAACCCAAACAAGAATCCAAAAAAACACACAAAAAAATTCACAGCCAATCATTATGATGACCACAAGTCTACTCAGGCACCTTGACAGCTGAATCACCATCTCACATCAAGAGATTTAGCCTTGGGCATCTGACTCAGCTGACACACATTAGTTGGTCCTTTTTACACATTAAATGTCTTTACAGTTTTCATATTTCTTCTGTTTTTACACTATCCAGCTCTGCATAGAAGGAGATAGCTAAGATACATACTGCACAATGAACACCATTAACACCTTGCAATTCTTTGTTGTCTTTAAGAAAAAGCTATACACAAAGTTAGATTTAAAAACCACCCAAAAACTACACGTACCAGATATTTGGACAAGAACAGAATGAAAATAACAAACTGATAAAAGCCTAGAATTATACAATTCCCTGGAGAGTTTCCCTTTTAGTCACACTGCAGGAAAGAAAAAATGAGGTGAAAGCTAAAAGGACATTGTGTCATCTCCCCCCGTACTTTGCATTTCCAGGCTTTTGTTGCCTGGTGCTCTGGAAAAACTTTTTTTTCTAATGAGATGGGAAAAAAACCTTTTGGGATGCAGAAAGATTTACACACGGGCCTGATTCAGCAACCTGACTCACTTCACATGGGAATAGTCCCAACTGGTTTCATCTTCTAGCTATGACTTCAGTGATAGCCACTTTAGCTGGTTTACTCATGCAAACAAACATTATTCCAAGTGAGCAGAGACTGTAGACTGGAAATTTCCCCCTCTGAGCTATGGCCAAATGGAAGAGAAAATGGAGGGAGGCTGAAATATGGGCACCGAAAGGTATTTTTCAAGGCCAAGCTCAAGGGAATTTTTCAATATAGTCAGAAATCTATTTAGCAGTCTCTTTGCATTTTAAAATCTTTGGAAGGAAATTGTCACTTTTCTTAGATTCTACCTCCTTGCCAAGATTTGTATGTCACGAAGCAGAAAGAAAACACAGCAGAGAGAAATAAATGAAAACCCCAATACATCAGCTTGGTCCAGCCACGTTTCCTGGCTGTAATCATTCAAGTTTTTCTGACCATTGAAAATCTTTTACACTAAAACCCACACCAAATCTTTCCTTTTTCTTCAGTGCCATAGTCTTCCTATCCATAACTATGTCTTTTGTGGTCAAAGATGGAGACTGCAAGATGTAAGGTGCCTTGTGGTTTTGATTAACTGAATTAATTAACAAATAAAAATACCAGGAATAAGGCTGGTAAATCTGTTTACCTGTGTTTATTAATTTTGATAGAAGGAAAACTATCCTCTATTTCTTGAGAGTTGATATCACATCCAACTAATACGACACGGTTGCATCTTGGACTCTCTTTAATACTGGTTATCTATGAGCCAGGCAATATATATGGGCTTATAACTTTTACTCCCACACATGGATATGTCTCACACAAGCAGGAGGCAGAAGGTCAATTTAGGCATTTTAGACCCTTAGTGTGTCATGTACTTTGCAAGCCAGTGCTGAGTGTGCAGGAGAATTCCCTCAGGGTGCATCTCATGCAGGCAGCAGACTTTGTCTGAGGAACGCCTGTCTTTTCTGCTGAGCACTGAGACAGCGGGAGCAGAAAAGTTCCTCTGTGTCTCTGCAGCTTCTTAGCCAAAGGTGGTTTCTTCAGTTTTCCTTAAAATGAAGAGGAGGCAAATACACAGTATTGATCTTTCCATTAGCATTGGAGAAAAGTATTGCAGATCTGAAAATAGGAGAATTAAACCATCCACGTAAATGCTACCACTGTATGAAAACGACAATCCAGGATATGTTGATGTAGTCTTCCATACTCTCTTTGTAAAATCTTGCTGATTGCTTTAAGATTGTAATTCTAAAAGTCAGAAACAGCCTTAATTCCTGAGGACAACCTGTGAACTCCATTCCCACAGTAAAAAAAAAAAAAAAAAAAAAAAAGTAAGAGGAAGAGAAAATTTGCCAGGCTGCAAGGGAGAAATATTAGAGCTTGAATAAAAAGTAGCAGCATGTCTATGCTAGGGCAGGAAGGAGAGCAGTGCTCTATCTCTCATAATGCTGCTGAGTCATATTGGTTTCAAGCTGGAAAATGTCCCCACTTTTCTAAAAAAAAAAAAAAAAAAAAAAAAAAAGAAAACTTAGTTTAAGAAAGTTCAGGATCCATATATCTTCATTTTTTGAAGTATCTTCAAGCACCATTGCTGGAGGTTTCCCAGTCTCCCAACTCTGTGCATCAGGGCACTGATCTCAGTGGTCCATAACCCTAATCATGACTCTGAATAAAGGGTCCAGAAAGCTGTTCTGGGCTATACTGTTGAAATGAGGATTTATCGCGTCTCCCTATATTACTATCAATTAACATATCCATTGCATGCCCAGTGTCTTCCATCAGTGAGCTCAAAGGACTTCACATATCACTATTCAACATATTCTATCAGAAGATGAACGGATCCTAAAGAGAGCTCATCAAAATTTTCAGATTTTTAGTATTTCAATCATACTTTTTCAATTGATGTTTCTATTTTGTGTGAAAGATGTGTATAATATAAAAACAAATTACAAATTTTTGGTTGTAACTGTTCCAGTTTTAACTTTTTTCTTAGATAACTGGAAAATACTTCCCTAATATAGCGTTTCTCAAAATCAACAGTGTATTTTTTTTGACAGCATGATGACAAAATTACAAGACATTCAGTCCAGGGCAGGGATAAATTACCTTATTTTTCTAGTGAATTCTACTGCTATTTTCCAACTTGGTATGACTGCCAGAGAGAACTTAGGCAAAATAAACATATAGAGAGTAAAATAAGCCATACAGACAGCAGGGGAGTATTTTTCAGGCACCACTGAAATCTTATTAAAATATTTTAAATGAGAAGGCCCAAATTATCAGCCAAATCCAACTACAGGAAATATGTGATTCTTCATTAACAGCTGTGATTGTATGTTTGTAATAACTGTACTCTGTTTCATGTTCATTCAGGTTGTTCTTCCCCTAATTTAACACCTCTGCAACACCACATCGCTGCCTCCTTTTTGCTTCATCCTCAGCATCAGAAGCTTCCCCACCCAGCACTGCAGGGACCACCACCAAGGGTAATTGAATTTCCATGCCTATTCAGCCCCGGGTCCGCACACGCTGACGCTGCCAGCAGCCAGCTCCGGTTTGTCTCTGCAGAGCACTCGCCGCTGCGGCATTGAGGGCTGCTGCCAAGGGTCGACGGGGTGGTTCTCCTGGGGGGAAAGTACCGAGGAATAAGTAGCTTAACCAGGATAACCAACACATTGCAGAAAAGCTCTTCGCTAGACATTGTATGAACTATCTGGCTACTAGTGACTCCAGCTCGCTTTAAGTCTGAAGGATACATCTGAGGGACCATGCATTTATTTTTGGTTTCTATGAACCATTTACTCCTTTTTGTGTCACTTGTCCCTGTGCACACACATACACAATTACATTTTCCTTTCTATTTTCTTTGACCTGCCAAAAGATAATCTAGAAATTTAAAAGAGCACTGTCATCAGGACAGTCAAGTCATTCACACTCAACAGTGAAGTTTAAAGTTAGTCGGTAAATACATACTGTAACTGCTAAGGAAAAGCATTTGGTGCAGATGAAAAGGGACGTCTTTCTTCTCCCTTATCACCATGGCTAAATATCCTCTTTTGTAAAACAGTTGAGCTGTTAAGTTCTATGCTAAGGCACGTACACACTTTGGAAAGGTAATTTGAAAGCGAGTTGAGCCATGACAAATAGGGACAGCTGGCCTAATTGAATCATTTGATCTAAGACAGCTCAACTTGGTTATCCTCACTGCAGCCCACATTGATATTAGCGAGTGAATCATTAGCCATGAAATCATGTCGACTTTCCCGATGCAGCGTTCTTGACATGACAGGGAACGCAGTCTGCCTTTCATTATAGCACCAATGAGATCTTCAGTCTGTCATGAAGGGAGGAAAAAAAAAAAAAAGAAAAAGTGCTTTGAAAACTTTTAGGCTCAGCAACAGAAAGTAATTTGCTCCTCCATACATCATGGAGCAGCTAAAGGAGGAAAGACCCTTTCTGGTGGGTCTCAGGTTACCTGTCAGCCTCAGCAGAGAGCTGGCATGCCTCAGCCTTGTTCAGCTGCCTGTGGCAGGCACAGTCTGCGGTGAGACAACGGGTGACCATTTAGTAGCTATTTCCTTATTTCCTAGGGCTTAATTCTTTTCCTTGTGTTTGTGAAGATGAGAGAGCCCACAGTGTCATATGCATTTGTACAGGCTGTTTCTAGGAATAACTTCTTATAACTCTTTTGTAGATTGATTAATAAATAGCAGACTAGAGCTGCATCTTTAGCATTTGGACCACAATTTTTGGCTATTTTAAATACTAACTGGACTGCTCTTAATCCAATCCACATCTCAGTACAAAAATAATCACGAGAGTTATTTTCCAAATATCTCCAAGGCATTTAGGAAGAGATACCAGTCTTTAAAGTCCTTCCTTGATTTGCAAACTAATGGGCTCATCCAGCTGCCTTTGAATGGAATAGAAATTTTCTATGGTAACAGAGCCAAAGCCAGATCCCAAGCTCTTTTAACAGGCATAGTTGGAAAAAATTATCTGATGGTTTAGGTTGGGTTATTGGTGACAGGACCAGACAAACATCATTTGGGCTAAACTAGGAGCATGATGAAATTTGTATAATGTCCAATTTAGGAAGAGCAACAGAAGCAGAGAAGTGTTTTTGCAAGTCAGAGAGACATGCCAGCACTGGATGGAGATGAGATTCAGACCTTGGAAAAGAGAACTACCATATCTTACCCTGCCAATAGTGGTCTAAATGGTATATCTGCAATCTACCAGAGAAAGCAACAGAAAAAAGAAAAAAGCACAAGGGCAGGGGTATTTATAAATCAGACTGGGGTGATCCTAAAGACAAAGCAAAACAAATTGCAAGCCTGAAAAGATACAAGAAAGTCTGAATAAGGCCCAAAAATCTTATTTTCTTTGGGGGGGGGGGGGGGGGGGGTGTTGAGGGGTTACTCAGCTTCACGGCAGAATTTCTGTTCTGTACAAATCACCCAGTGCTTAGGAAACTCATCTGGCTGAGTTAGTGTCCTAGCTGCTTGGTTATAATGGAGTAGTAACCCCTAATTGAGCTGCTTTGTGTGAATAACTATATAAATCATAGAGAAGGCAGCTATTTCTCTATTCTGGTGATTAGACTAATCACCTGGGAAGTGGGAAACCTGTGTTCAGGCCTCCCCTGTGCCAGATAAACCATGTTTACACTTCAAGTATATCCCTGTGGTGTTTCAGAGCGTGTGGGGAGACAGGCGCATGGGCTTGGGAAGTGTTCCCGGTGCTGGACCTGAATTCGCAAGTCCTGCACAGGTGCTGTGCTGCAGCCAGCAATCCCAGGCTATGTTCAGCAAATCTCAAGCCATCTCGGTCCGAGCAGAGATGCCAAAACTCAGGTCTCTCAGTCCCATACCCCATTGAGCAAGATCAGCTCTGTGGAAAACCACTTCCAAGAGATGTGTGTCTTAAATGCCTCCGGAATTGGAGCTACCATGTTTTCCATATGTAGTCTGTCCTATGTTTATCCATTCTTCTTGTTAGAAAGATTTATTCACTCTGTAGCATGTGTCTCAGCTGTTGAACAGCTTGGAGACTGTTGTATTTCCCCTCACTTTTCAGATGAAGATGAAGACATCCCTTACTTTCCTAGCTACTTGGCAAAGATAGGGCTGAGGTAAGTTTGTAAATCTAAGTTATGCATTTTTAAATAGTTTGTTGTACTGAGATAGAAAAAGATAACGTATATCCACTAAGTTTTGGAAAGGGATTTCTTTTTCACTCGTTGCAAGTCAGTTACCAGTTTTCTGCCATTCCTCACGCTTTCTAGCAACTGATTAGCTGATGCGGCATATTTGTCAGGATGTTCATTTGCCTGCAAGAAAGGCACAAAGATTATATGTAGGTCAGCCCAAATGTGTGGCAATGAAACTTTCATAGCATCATTGTCTCGCATTCAGTAGATGTCAACATGCCACAGAAAAGATGGTTCTGAAGGATTTTATTAGTTCTGAAGTTTTTCATTAGCAGCATATACGTGCATGTTGTAAAATATGTCAGATTCTTCTATTTCCTAGGGAGAGGAAAACATATATACTTCAGAAATTTCTAGTATGGTCTCAGATGCCTTTTTTAAAACATCAGAAAAGTGACAGTCGCTCTCCTGAGCTCTCCCAACGCAATCTAGGCACAAAAGTTTTATGTTTGGAAAGTAGATTTCCTGCCTTTCTAAAACACAGAGCAAGACCATTTTTTCATTTCAGACTGTTCAGATGGTGGTAGGCCATAAATCCATCCAAAACCCCATGACTATTTCTCTCTCTGAGCTGCAGCACAGTTTTCCAGTGCACACAACCAGCTGCAAGAAAAAAAACATTTCTCTGTCAACCCTTTCAACTGGCTGCTGAAGGAACCAGAATTTGGGCTAGTAAATGGTCAATGAGATGTCCAGCCAGCATGGATCACATCACTATTATCTACATAAAAGATTTTGTGGGTACATGAACACATACGTATACCTTCGTAACGCAGCTGTATCTCCCACTCTTGCCAACTTCAAGCATTAAAGCCCCAGTCATAAGACTGGCTAAAAATTAATAAATTTTATGTATGTCTAAATATATATTTTGACTATAGTAAAGAAAAGTGATGAACCTTCAAATGAATGAAATGGCTTAATTGCTATTGACCCTTTTGGAGATGTCATTCAAGAGCAACTCCATCAATCTAGTTTGGCCAGCTAAGCTCCTGTTGATTTTTCATCAGTATAAAATTAGAAAATAGATAAGGATATTCCCTTCATGTATATACTGCACAACGTCTCTAATGCTTGATAAGATTCCATTTGTTTCGTGTTTCCACCAAAAAATTATTGAAAAACAACAGGCATTATTTTTCTGTACGTTTCTCCCCTCCTTTTCTATCAATTTTCTAATTTTTGGAAGCTAATTAAAGAATGTTCTCAACAAATACAATTCTCACAATGTTTTCTCAAAAATGTATAGTGTCACTTCTTTGATGCTAACAATCTGCCGGAAAACTCAGTCAATTTCAGAGATTTTCTTTAGAAACCTTTCAAAATTACAGAGATAACACCGGCCTTGATTTCTTCATCTGTCCAGTTTCTTCTAACCTAAAGATGCAAGGTTTATTTAGTACTTAAGAAAAGTGAATGTTTGGTGTCTTAGAATAGTCTGATTTATTAGCTTGTTTCAGTGTGAACAGCAGTAATGTAATGCTTTTATTCACTGATGAATTTGAGCAGTACAGCGTTAATCACTCTCACTACTGTATGTCACTTGAATAATCAACAAACCCCAATGATACATGTTCCTAGATCCTGTAGAGTGCCATTTATCACTGAAACAGAGCCTGTTCATTCTTGACATGTCTTAGTTGTGCAAAATAAGCAGAGAATTTACTGCATAAATAATGTTAGGTGGGTATCATTCAAACTAAAATACAAGAGATTTGAACCTATTCAAAACCAGATATGTCTGAAAGAGGTAGAAAAGGTGGGAAAATGGAACTTCAGCAGTAATCATAAAAATACATTTTATTTACTTATAACTTTCAGGAATGAGCTGGTGAACTCTTTTGGGTGGTTCCTAACACTTGTGTAGGTCATCATATTTCCTACGTTGACAGTCTCAACTGCAGTTCAGAGGAAATTCTTTCACACAACTAGTCTCAGGTTTTACATTTGGGGCAGTTTTTTTTGTAATGTCATTTGCATATCCTTGTCTGAGTGTATAAAGATGGTTTTATTCTTTGCACAGTTTTGAGATGGTGGCAGTCTAGTAAAACAGGCACCAAATTACAGGGTGGGGACGGAGGTGACAGTGACATTGCTCCTCACCTCCTGCACTGCCTTACGCATCTGGATGTACAGTATCTGTGCCTGAGACCACTCCTCCCTCCAACACAGATTATGACAGATGCAGGATGTCACATGCTGTGTCTGTTGTTTCTTAATGTCCTACTGGAATTTTGTTCCAGTCTCCAAACTGGTAGAAGCAGTAAAAATCTTGCTCCAGGCTTCTGCTCCTAAGGATTTAAAATTGCATCTCCAGAAGAAATAACCCTAGATATAACAGTATCTGTCTTAAGATTGAGAAACAGCAAGAGGGGGTTATGAAACTTCAGCAAAGTGGCACAAATCAGGCAAATTTAGCCAGTTTTACATGTGAGTCTGAAATCAACCTGTCTGGCAACAGGGAGGATTTAACTATGCTAAGGTGACCCATCCAGCACAAAACAGTAAAAGATGGACAAATATTGAAACAGTACATTTGTATCACCAAAACATCTCTAAGCATTGGACTCAGGCATTGCCTTATATGAGACATAAATCAGATACTTGGTAATCCCTGGGACAGTCCAGCATCTGTAACTCTCACGTTTCTATATGTTAAGTATTTTCTGAGGTGAAACATGGTCCAAAATCTCAAACTTTCTACGTCTGAATCATGCTGTAAACCTAACAAGGTTATTAGCAGTTAATGAAAAGGCAGAACTATGGAAACATGACCAGCCTATGAAGGGGCAGCACTGTACTTCCTGGTTTTACTGGAAAAGTCCTTCAAATGGTCTTGAAGAAGTCTTTCTACAAGCTCTGCAGCCCAACCTGGGACAAAGTAGTAGTTCATCCTGCCACAGATAAACAACTTTATTTAGAAATTTGAGGGCTATTAAACAAGGTGAATTTCCCTAGTGGATCAGCACAAATTTATTAATCCAGGTGTTACTATAATTGTGATTCATTGGGGATAGGAACTCTGTTCAATGGTCCTCAAACTTGCACTTCCATTTAGTGCTGTGTGGCAAACACAGCACTGGGAGCTGCAAGCTGGTTTTAAATCCTACATATTTCCTTATATTTTGCCATTATTTGTACTTAATTGTGTTAGCAATTCTGCTTTTATTTTTCTAGTTATAAAAAGGTTGTTGACAGTCAGATTTGCCGCTCTAATCTCTTTTACCTGCAGTACCATACTTATAATTCTTTAATCATGAAGCTATATTTAAAAGGAGGAAAATCAACACCAAATCACAAAACAGGACTGGGACACACCTCAGTCAGTTAGAGCAGACTTTACTATCAAAGACAAACATGCAATACTAATCCCACTGCACTTGAAAATCACATTTCCTATTCCTTCCTTTGAAGCGGAAGACTGTTTTAAAAAATCACCAGTGCCCTAAACATCTTCCCTAAGTTTCTGGCTATGACTTTCTTATCATGCTGTTGACTCATTATAATCTTTATCATCACCCTTTTAATAGTCTTTTTCCCTCCTGCATCTCTCTGCCATGCCAAAGGATAGCTTTGGCAGTAGTCACTCTCAAAACCATCTTAAAATGCCACTCTACAGCAATGAACCTGCAAAACAAAGACCACAGGCACCACAGAGCAGGACCAGATATCACAGAACATGGTTGCTCAGTGTGATATTGCTGCATATCTATGCAGTGACAAAGTGATTCAATGTCTTATTTTCCACATACTTGGAAAATGTTCAAGGCAGTGATGTTCAAGGAAAAAGTGGATGGATCTATCCTTGCGTATGCATACAGAGATTTAAACTAAATTAAAAATAGAGGGGCACACAATGTGTGTGACAATTCTGTTCCATTGGCATCACCTGTAAAATGCTGCACATAGCTACAGCACCATGGAATTGTCAAGCTGTCACCCGCTAGGACACAAGCATTTACCTAATAGTTTGCAGGAACCGGGCTACTGAATAAACAGATACAATCATGATAGAGGCCTTTCTGTTGCCCACCATCCATTTACTCCCTAATCACTGTGTATCTGTGGGTTTAATTTTATTTGCTGGAATCATTAAACACAGAAACATCTATATCTAGAATGTGTGTGAGGTAGAGACAGAGACTTAGCACCAGTGTGTTAAAGATAAGGGACCATCTCATCTTTTAATACCACCTCTCACTCTACTTGAATCTGTTCAGCATAGCTGTAACTTGCTGCTGGATGTTGAGACTACACTTAGAGGTTCTAGGTCTGCAGTACAATTTCCCTTGGCTCAAACGGGAAGTTTATTTCAGTATTATACTTGTCACTCTCAATGATTCATCTATACTGCTCAAATGAGCTGTGTAGAAAATTTATTCAGGGTACAGGTAGATGTACTGTAAATTTATAGAGTACATAGGTTCAGCTCCACAAATAAGGTAAAGAAAACTAGTGCTCTCTGATGAAATAACCACATGAGACTACAAGGCAAAAACTCTCATATCAGTGCACTTAACTGAGTGTGTAATAAGGGACTTTCAGATCTCTGCACTTTCAACCAGGCTAACACTTCCAGGTGCTAGTTTCCTTCATGTTTGCTTTAAAATTGCTAATACGACATAAATACAACATATAGTTAAATCCATAATTTCATTCCTGGAAACTTCCTGAAGACATCCCCCCTCACTTTATCTCTTCAGTTTACCAGGAAAAAAAATGGTTAGTATGAATTATCAGATTAAAACTGGCAGACTTAAAAATTAATTATAAATCATTTTTAATGGAGTTTGTTCTGAGATCAGTTAAAAAGTCACACAATTGTTTATTCCCTTTAACAGCCAAGATCACAAATCATTAGTATTCTCTTGAATACAGTGCAACTTTGCATCTTTTCAGAGGTCAAAGATTAATCTCTTATATTTTGTTTTGGTGACTGCAGATAGACTGGAAATTACCAAAGCATTTAGGCTAGGATCAGAAACACAAAACACTCATAAAAATTGTCCACAGCTTCCCACAAGTAAATGCAGAAGTGGAGTCAGGAAGCCACTGCTACATCTGAACTTTGTCCAGCTGTAGGGTGCTTGCCCATCCACACCATCCATGTGTGGATTAAACAAGAAAAGGGAAGACTGGGAAAAAATTGAGGAGGAAACTGCATGGTGTCACAGGAGAACTTCGCCAACTTTCCCCTGGGCTGCATGAAGAGCAGCCTGACCAGGAGGTCGAGGGAGGTGATTGTCCCCCTTTACTCTGCTCTTGGGAGACCCCATCTGGAGCACTGCATCTAGCCCTGGAGTCCCCAGAATAGGAAAGACATGGACATGTTTGAGTGGGTCCACAGGAGGCCACAAAGATGATCACGGTGTTGGAACACCTCTCCTATGAAGACATACTGAGAGAGCTGGGCTGTTCAGCCTGGAGAGGAGACGGCTCTAGGGATACCTTAGAGCACCTTCCAGTACCTAAAGGGGCTACAAGAAAGTTGGAGAGGGAATTTTTACAAAGGCATGTAGTAATGGGACAAGGAGTATTGGTCTTTAACTTAAAGAAGGCAGGTTTAGATTGGACATTAGGAAGAAATTCTTCACTGTGAGGGTGGTGAGGCACTGGAACAGGTTGCCCAGAGAAATTGTGGATGACCCATCCCTCCAAGTGTTCAAGGCCAGGCTGGATGGGATTTGAGCAACCTGGTCTAGTGGAAGGTGTCCCTGCCCACGGCAGGGTGGTTTGAACTAGATGATGTTTAAGGTCCCTTTCAACCCAAACAGTCTTATGAGTCTGTGATTTGTGTTTGAGCAGATGCTGATAACCACTCACCCAAAGCACCTCTGTGTTGATTGCTTCAGTCTCCACTCAGTTAGCCACATATTCCATGTGTCACCAGATCAGTGGCCTCAGGCTCCAGCTGATAACCACTTCCTCTGCTTCATCTCTCCTGGTTAGCCAAAACCAGGACAGCTGAGGGCATCTCTTACCTGTTTGAAGAGTTTGGGGTTTTGGAAGGATTCTGTAGCCCCCATATGGATTTGCGAAACATGAAACACTGTACAGTTCAGCCCACAGCGTTAGCTTCACTGATTCTACCAGATTGAAAAATAAATAGAATTCTCTAAAAAATTAGCTTGTGGTTTGATAGATGGTTCCCCAAAGCCTGAGAAGAGGAAGATGTTTTCAGAGGAGCTTACAAGTTCATGTGTAAAATTAGAAAGCCAGAGGGCCTCAACAGAGGAAGAGAGAAATAGGGAAAGGCTGTGACAACTGCAAGTAAAGTGAGATATATACTTTATCTATAATGTAAGGTTGCCTTTTTAATCAATTTGCTTTCATGCAAATCCCCAAAATCCCTATTGCATATTTTTTTAATTGGTGGTTTCTGCTGTTTGTATTTATTTGTACCTGATAAGGAAATTAATTAAAAAAATAGAACTTTGTTTGAAATGACTTTTTAGTTATATCTTTCTATGATGTTCTAAAGGAGTTTTCTAAGGCTGGAACAGCTGACAAAAGCAGTCAGTCATATGTTCATAGCATACTGCAAGTTAGTCTACAGGTGGAAGTCTAAATTACATTTTTTATACAATATTAACTAGTAAAGAAACTCCCATTCAGCTGCTTCCACTTTCCATCATGAAAAATCTCCCCAAAATTTAGAGGCAAAAATTCTTATCATTTTCTTATGCCATTCTCTGAAAGTATAAGTATTAGAAATTAAGGGGAAAGTTCCTACTTTTCCTTGTCACATTCCCTGAAATCTTCTGGGTACTATGTGAGCGAAGATATTCACTTTCATTTTGAACACCAGCCAGAAGCTGGAGTTGGACTCTAATCACATATTGCTGCAAAATTTTAGACATATTTTACTTTTATCAGTCACATATTTTGTTCCTTTAGAAAGTTCACTTACACTAGTTCCCTAACACTTTAGGACCCCACTAAGGCTTAACGAGAGACCAAGAGTGGAAGGCAAAAACCTGCTTTCTCTTTGGCTTAAAGAAAAAAAAAAAAGAGAAATGCAAAAGGTTGATCCTGCTCTGCCCATTTTTCACCACAGCTAAAGTGAAAAGTTTGACACCACTGTGTTTGCTACATTACTAATGATTCACCATAACACACAAATTTTTTGTTATGCTACTTTAAGCTAAAAACTTTTCATTGCCTAATCAAACTTACTATCACTGCAGAACCTGAACATCAATAGCTGAATTCAACTCTCAGCTAAATGAGGTTTAACATCCTAAAATTTGAGAGCTTCATTAAATGTTAATTTAATGGGGGGAGGGGGTGTTCAGATTAATTCAGATTAATTTGCATATAGGTATTTGTGCAGCTCAAGCAGTATCTTTCCTTTCTGTCAGCTCCATCATCTGACAGACGGTGGAAAGAAGAAAATGTATAGAGAAGATGTACAGTGATAAAGTAAGTTGAGGAAGATTTAATTACAGACTGTTATTACATATTCTGTCCTGGCAAGCATGCAAAAGGTAAGAGAGCAACATAAATTTGCTAATGACTAGAGTGATAGAAAATACTGGAACATCTTAGATAAATAAAGTGGGCAGTTTGAAATAGCAGAGCAAGGTACATGACTATCAATGCTACTGCATTCTCTGCTGAAGTTCAAAAATTATTTGACAACATAGGAAGCTTTATGCACATCAAATGAATTGAATATTTCTACCAGCACAGTTAAAAATACATAAGAAATTTCAGAAAGTGGGTTTATGGGTGTCTGAGGGAAATCACCACAGATGGGTATGGGAATTCTGAACTGTTGTGAAAATTGCTAACACTTGCAAAACACTGGCTGAAAGAAAACAGAAAAATATTCTTGCTGCTCCCAGCATAATCATTTATTTATTAGGGACAAGCCATTTATGTTTGGAGCTTTTTCATATGTTTCCAATAGAGTATGTCTACAGGGAGGCGTTAGAATGAAGTAAGTTAGGGCTGAATATATGATACAGTACAATTCAGATCCAGGATCTTACTAATGATTTGTTTGGGGGCCCTGTAAATATGATCTCCATACCATGGCTTGGATTTCCATTGCTAGTAATGGAACCCAAACTCACTTAGGGGGAAGTTGCATCACATGCCCTTTTGCATGTTTATATAATGCAACCTGTTGTATTTCTGCCAGGCACTTCATAGCTGATCTTCTAGAACTCGTTAAGCACTTCATATCCCCATAGCAGGTAAATGGACTTGTTGCTGACATATGTTGCAAAAGAGATCACAATTGGCCAAGAACTACAAAATTAGTGCTACACTGTGCCCATTGGGGATGTCAGGGATGGACACTACTCTACCTTGAGCCTCCAGTGCAGAATCTGACTGTGATGGTGATCCTCTGTGCTTTGATGTCAACACTCATTTCTAGCGTCTTCCAGACCAGGGCATAAAGGAGAGGCAACAGTGGCAGCCCAGAGAGCTACATCATCTCTTCTATGTGAGGATACTTTAAGTATAATCCCTAGGGCACAGGAGGAAACTCTATCAAGAGTCCCTTAAATAGAAGAGCCAAATATGTGTAACAGGGACAATGGCTTAAATCACTGACTGCCAAGAAAAACACTGTTTTTGTTTGGGTCCACAAGAGAGAAGCATAAAGCAAAAATCATTAAATAGCTAGAGCAGGGCGGTAGCTACTGCAAAACAATCTGGTAAAAATGGAATTCAAAATAAATCATTCTTACCATTGTACCCTACGTGCTATCTCATCATAGCTCACAAAATAAAACATTGTCAGTCTGAGCAATGATAAAACAAACACTGAAATCATAACACAATATTGACAAAATATAAGACAATCAACAAACTATTAGAATGGGCCTGTTGACTCAAGCAAATGGAATGTAGTAAAACAGCTGTTCTCTTTATCCTGCCCATAAAGGAAAACCTTGGTGAGTCACTGAGGGCTTTATGAATTACCGGCTTCTTTTTTTTTTCCCTTTCCCTGCCATGAATAGAATTCTTCAGCCCTGTCTCCTGTGTCCAGCTTGCACTTATCTTGACTCTGCTTACCATAGCAAGTGCTGTTAAATACTCACCACCTCCCACAAGGAATTGAGATAAGAAAATCACTAATCTATTTTCAAAATTGTTAACAGGGAGCTAAGTGATTTAGCTTCCACCAGTGGACAGAAAAGAGCCTAAGAGCTTTTGGGAGCCTTTTCAGCTTCCACATCAAAATGTAAAGAGGTCCAATGGGAGCAGAAATGAAGTTTCATTGACTGATGCCAGAAAATATTCTTTTCTGGGCTTTCAGGAAGATGGTATGGTAATAAGCATGACTTACGGGAAACTACATCCCAAAGAGTCAAGTTGCAATGATCTTAATCATAATTTTTCCCCATTCAGGAACTTGAAATAATACAGACATTGTAGACCAAAACAGATGATTAGGGACACTCCCTAGAGACCATGGACTTTCTAGATTTTTTCAGAATTGAGTCACAGCATGGTGCAAAGACATTTATTTCCCCAAGGACTTGCACTTTCTAGGAAAAATAATGTTTTTATCATTGATCTTGCAACTAAAACAACACTTAGAATGCTACACGCAAAAGCACTCAATCTCTAATACATTGCACAGTAAAATAAAATACATCTAAATTGCTCCATCATGGCAATTATAAAAAAACTACACTAGGTAGAAAAGTTAAATTAGAGGAATGGATTTACAAAAGCATGACTGCATTCATTTTTGATGGCCGATACTGCATAGCACAATGAAGATCAAGCCCAGAAAAAGTTAAGGACCCAGCCCTACCATTTGAGAACACTTTGAGGTTTAGCCCAGTAGCTCTCATGGGGAGCTGTGAAGCTGAACTTAACATTCTAAAAATTAAGGGTTTGAGGAGAAAGTAAAAGGAAAAAAAAAAGAGTAAAACTCATAAAGCACTGTAACTCATAGACTAACTGTAAAGGGAGACAATTGTGCCAGTATATCATAGAGCAAAAAAATCCTGAAAATCAAAACCAAACCAAAAACCTCCAACAACTAACAAAAATTAAAAGCAAAATACTTGTCTGAATGTTTTTTATAGCATATGTAACATTTATAAATGTTCCTGTTCAACATGTGGATGCAATACATTGATGTGCATTGATGTGTGATGCACTAAGCTGTTGTAAGATTTGGGTGAGACTCTTCATCAGGTAGGAGCAGCCAGTTGAGTTATGAAAGATGTCATGTCATTTTCAGAGCTACACCTTTCCAGTCATGGCTAGAGTCTGTCTGCTGCCATGAACAGATCAAACTCACTAGTCCAAGCTAACAAAACCTCTCTCCCTGGAAAACAGAGGAAATTTCCAACAGGTAATTTCCAAGAGTTGTGGAGGCCAGGCACAGTGCCAACCACCACCACTAGCACCAAAGCTGGGTGGCCGATTGGCATGTTGCCAGGGGCCGTCCAGGACCATCCAGCTGGCAGTTGCTAAGAAACAGCACATGCCAAAGTGGGTTGAACAGAAGCCAGCTGAAACGACAGGGCTGCAGGAGGTAGTGGCTCACACCCACAATACCAACTCCTGGTGTCTTTTTTCTGGCTCCTTAGCGTGGTTGAGAGTCAATTTTGATTGGGGAGCCCTCTCTGTGAGCAACAGCGACTTTGCCAATTCTCCCCAGTCCCACTTCATAGCATTTATTGATAATAGCAATGTGTTAATTATAGGAGACTTGCTCACGGACTGTGAATCCAGTAGGAAGGAACACATTGCAGTACAAAATGTTCCCCTCGCACCACCATGCACCCACCCACTCACCTATTTTCCTTCCATTCGAATTACTTTTCACATGTCTCTCAATATTGCCACTTCTCCTTTGTGTTTGCCAAGGAACCAGATTTAGTTGGATGTTAGAAAAGATCCTTCAGACAAAACCACCATGTTCAGGTCCCCAAGAGCTCTCCAATGCAAGAACACTGGGAAACAGTCAGGCAGCTCAGGGAATTTTCATGAAACTCAAGAGCTCCTTGGACTTCAGTCTCAAGGCTGGTCCTCAAAGAAAAACCAGAAACACCTTATTTCAAAAGTTTCAGGCATGCCAACATGAAGTCCACTTGCCCACTCTGTTCAGCAGACACATTGACATAACCCATAATTAGTTGCAGAACAAGCATTAACAAAGCATTACAAAGGTCTTCCCAACTGCTGCAGCTGGAGATTTTAACCAAGAGTGTTTCTGAGTTTTTAAACTCATTCACAAATATATACGTAGTGCCTACTGCAAAATACATATTTGGAAGACAAATTGTAACAGTGGAAAAGGAGGAAAATAAAGTGAAAAAAGTATTTTAAAATTGCTGTGTACTATTCAATACACATCTTACTGCTGACCAAATAACATCTTTGGGATATTTACGTATCATTTAATTTTCTGCAACTACTGTGTTTTTCTAAGATGTTATATGCCCTATTGCAGCAAAAACTTAAACTACATAAAACTTCAAATACAAACTCTTAAAACAGAAATAATAGATACTCCATTAACAAAGGTCTGTTATTATGTCTGTATAATCATACATCATTCCCATGATATTATCCAAAAATAAGGCTTCCTAGGAGCTAATCTTTCACTCACATACTTAATCATTTTTTAGATTGCTTAAAAGCCCACAAGATAAAAGTTGTAAGAGCTTTAATAGGCATTTTTGCCAGTGTAATAAAATACCTTTTCTGAGTTGCATATCATCTCATAAAATCAAACTTTAAAAATACAAACTACATGTCCAGGCCTGCAATCCTTTATCAGAGCAGACCCGCTGAGATAAATGAAATGTTACAGTGGAAATGAGGCAACAGAATGGACTGCTCATAATCTATGAAGTCTTGCCCTGAAAACAAGTTATTTTCTAACTTTATAAAGAGATAATCATTAATTCACCCTTGGTTTGGCAACTTCCCCCAGTGGGGAGAGCTACAGACAAAATGACAGCACAACAAGGACACAGTGGCAGCCCTATTTTTGATTTCACTGGTTTTTGTCAGTTTTTGTTACAATATTAAAATTACTTAAATCTGGGGTTAGTTTTTCTGGGAAGCAGACAGGCTATTGACACCGTGTGACATGGTCGACTGGGGGAGATTTTGCGTGTCACAATATATTTGTGCCTTGACTATTCTACCTATGGATGGATCTGTTTTTAAAAGCTTCAGTTTATGCTATGTTCCTGCAGGCCATTTCTTTGAGTTGCTGAAGCAAATAATGTTTTTTTGTTTTGTTTTAACACAGCTTTTAAGCGCTTGTCACAGAAAGACTGATGAGGGGTTAAGAATTTCCTTTTGAAGTTTTACAGAATTACCAACTAATGAGTCGATTTCTTTGATGAGTCTTTTATACTTGGCTGCAGCTGTACAAGAATCAGCCACAAAGGGATCTTAATTTTGTTCGTCGTTAATTCCAACTCAACAGATGAAGTCTGGTTATCATTGTCACCTTCTCAGTTTGCCTTTGTATTATGTGATGCTTGTATATTCAATTAACAATCTGATTAGCAAGTTCTTGCATTCTTCAAGTATCTTTCTTTATTACTGCCAACGTATCAGCTCCTTCAAACAGGATTTAAACCCGTAATGCTTTTTTAGCAATGATAAAATTTATAATGCTAGCATTTAAGATACTGAAGCACACAGGCCAGCAGGGGAAGATAGCAATGAACTTAAGAAGGATATTAAGAATCATGAAGCTTTAGAGAGTTATTTCATTTAATTATTTTTTTTTCCTTCTTTGTACAGAAGCAGCGTCTAATGAAGTTTTCAATTTTGCCACTTTTGTTCAAATTATCAAGTTCTTACAGAATTAGAACAATAAAGATCTGATGTTCTGGACTCTGCTGCAAGTTTAAATCATGCTCTGGACTGGAAATGGGCATTGGTGGCTGCTTCACCACAAGCAGAGGTCACAATCTTCTTGATCTCTTTTTTCCTATCTGAAGCCTGGAATCACTATTTCAGGAGGTCAGACCAAATGGAAAGGATGAGGCTGAACTTGACATGATTTAGAGCTTTACTTCAAATTTACCTGTTCTATAAATAAGAGTAAATGCCAGAATATTGAATAACGTTTGGTTAGTGTTTAAAAATTATGTCAGACTTGTGCCCAAAGGAGGTACACTTGGTTTTAGCCAGAGAGAATACACATGAAAATGTCCTGTTTCCTTTTACAGTCATATCTAGTCCCAGACAGAAGCAGAAACAAATACACAAAAGATGTTTATGATTTTTTAAACCGAGTTATCCTATTACAAACACACAAAAAAAAAAAAACAAAACAAAACAAAACAAAAAAAAACAAAGACAAAAGCATGGTAGTGAAATCTATCGCATTTACAACTTTATTTTACAATGATGTGTTAACATTTATGTTTTTTCTATATCATATCTAGCAGGTACAATCTGAACAATTCCATTTGTTTTCTCTGATTTTCTGAAAGAGAAAGTTTTGTATCTCACTAAACTTTATAAATATTTAGTAGTTCCTGTTTATTTGATCTGTCCTGTAAAATAACACAGAATAAGTATCAAATTTTTCTCTATTCCGTTTGTAACACTACATCATGTTCCTGTAGCACTTTTTGAGACACCTCTGCTACCCTGCAAGCTTAAATTCACAAAATTTTAAATGCAGCACAGTGAAAGCAGTCTCTTCCTCCGCGCTGTCCTCTGGAATAGGCCACTGAGATATGATGCTAGGTTGGACCCTGTGTGCTTCAGAGGATACTGTATTCCTTGGAGAAACATGAAATGACAAGCCTTTCTAGAAACATAAAGGTGAAAAGAAATCATAGCTTTTCAAGGAAAAGCTAGCACTTTTATTACTGCTTCTAAAGGTTTATATAATGCTTTGCACTTGAATAGCACTCTCTATTCAGTGATCCCAAAATCCTTTGTAGTAGTGTATTTCACTTTTGACAGCCCAATGATACAGGCAAATAACACCATTTCCTTTATATAAATTGGTCAGTGAGTCTGAGAAAGTTAAGCACCTAATTCAAAGCCCATTAAGGCAAATGAAAAGACTCCCAACAGGCTTTTGGTCAGTTGTTAATGAGACATCTCAGGTCATACAAAAAATTTGTGACAGAGAGCAGAACTCAAGTGTCCTTATTCCAATTCATTTGTCTTAGGTAGACATCCTCCACCTTCCGTACAAAAAGGATTTTCCAAAGGGCAGACTTGTGCCTATCATCCTCATAGAGTGATGTTAAACATGCAAGGTGATATTACACCAATTAAAAAACCAGCTACACAGCAGAAGGTCCCATGTGGGCAGAGATGGGTCTCACAGTGAACAGTTATCCAAATCATGGTTCCAGGAAATTAAGGCCATATTTCAGACCAAAGTGACCCAAGTGTGTGCTGCCCATTTTTATAAGTACAGGAAATCTTTACCAACTGACACATGGAGAAATAAGAGGAGAAATAATAATCTGACAGGAGGGGGTAAAGACAACGTAGCCAGACACTTCTAAGAGATTTCCAGTGACAGAACAAGAGGTGATGAATGGAGACTGAAAGGTAATAAATTCTGTTTAAATACAAGAAAAAATTTTTTACTGTCAGAGTGGTCAAACAGTGACACGGGTTGCCCAGAGAGGCTCTGGAGTCTCCATTCTTAGAGATAATCAAAACTCAACTGGACACAGTTCTGAACAACTGACTCTGACCAGGATTTACAGGGTAATTGGACTAGATGACCTCCAGAACTAACATTATGCTAAAAAAATTCAGTGGTACCTAAGACAGAAGAAACCCTCCTGGGCTGCTCAAAGTATAAGCATGCTGTGCAATAGCAGAAACCCTTGCCATCAGTTTACAACTACAAGTACTTGTAAAGAAGATGTTTCCTCCTCTGCTGATCTCTTAGTCCTCATGCACCTTGTGCTGCTCCTCCAGGGCTCACAGCATCAACCCCGATGCTGCAGTGACTTCTGGCAAGCAGGGAGCATCCAGAGGTACTGGAGTGCTGTAGTTTACTGACCCACCATACCTGGAGTGACAAATGAATTGCTCAAATCCAGCTATAGTGAAATAACTCTTTACTCAACCATTTTTCATAAGATTTAAAATGGATAACTCCTTTTCAAACATTTATGAGACAGGTAAAGAAATGGGGAGGAGGTAAGGAGCAGGAAGTACCTTATATTTAATATGCCTACACTTTAACTGGAAAGATTTGTCTTTCCCTTTACAAATTCTGAAATACTTGCTTTTCAATGGATCTTATCTTCCTGCATATCTTACTTCTTAGGTTGCATATTTCAGAAAAAAAAATCTTTCCTAGTAGCATGCATTCCCTTTATTGATAACCATTTAATTTACGTTCACTAGGGACCCAGGGACCTAGACAAATTCGTACTTTGTTTCCAAAACTTATTTAGTTCTTTCTCTTTGAGAGGCAGCATCAGTTCACTCCTTAGGGGATACAAATGTCTTTCATGAAACTGCAGTAACAAAGCAGTTAGTGGTCACTGTAATGATTCTTGAGTTTGATTTGTACATAAAGATGCATTTAATTTAATCTATACATGCACACGTGTAGATTAAATTCCTACCTCTCTGTTATCTCTTGACTGGTACCAAACACAACAGCTACTGGATTTCTGGGAAACACAGGAATCCTTGAGATATTTAACCCAGTAAGAGGACAGTTACAGTAATGACAATTTGGGATTTTGTGCCCAGTGTGCCTATGACTCTCTTGTGAGATTAAGACTTTTTCTTAGATATATTCTTATCCTTTCACTTCTGAATCAAACATATTTGTTCAGTAGAAGCAGAGCCTTTCCTTTTCTACAGTGTCTGACCTAAGTTTATTTTCATCAGCATATAGCTTGACAAAAGTGGTCTTTACCCATGAATGAGCATATCCTACATAATACTGCATAAAACCCATCAATCTTGTATTTTATAAATGGAGAGCCTTACAAAGGATATAGTTATAAAGAACAAACTCCTCAGAAAAGAATTCTGGCGACACTATATCTCTACAGGTATTAGATATATTATTAAGCTAAGGAGAAATATCTCTACTAAAAACACAAGTAATTTATATGCTTATGTCTATTTAAAGCTAACTAAAACTATCCTATGAAACCCAGCTTTTTGAAAGTCATACCTCCATCCCTCATGCACGTTTTAGTCACTAAAATCTCATACTGAGGGATAAAGGCAGAGTTAAGCAACACATTTCCCTGAAATGGCAATGAAGTGCAGCCAAAATAGAGATAATTATTTTAATTAATGGTAATGATTTTAACGGTTGAACATTTTAACTAATTAATTATGATTGATTGCTTGTTACTAATCAGGAATGTGATTCAAAGTTCTAATTGAAAACCTGAGAGGAACGGGCACTAAAATATGATATACTTCTGCTGAGAGAACAGGCATTTATTTTTTATATGAAACACTTCAAAGTAAAATTCATTTTAACATTTAAGATAGCCAGAAAATAATGTACATCTCCTTCACAGGAGGCTTTTTACCCACAGACATGAGAATTTGAAGATAACCTGATAACCAACTTGAAAAAAATGGGGTGCTCTTTCTGGTCTTGTTTGAAATCTGCTTAACCCTCCTGTGTTATGTTCCCTGTCAACATGGCATCACGCTGTTGTGCTTTAATACACGAGGGAGAAGCTAACTGCATAATATTTATTCAGGATATGAACTCACTGAAGTGGCTTTATAGATCTGAAGCTGTTCTAAGGATCTCAGTGAGGCATTTATTGAATTAAGTAGCCCTGCAATCTATTCTCACAGATACAATCTCTCACCAACACACTACTTCTGGCTTTCTCAAGTCTGGGTTGAGGACCACACTAGTAGACCAGCCTCTTTCCTACCAAAAAACCTCACACTCTGTCTGTACACCTGGAGGCACAGGCAGCGCTGCAAGGGGATGCTGTTCCCCAGAGCCATAGAGATGTGCCCCAGGGACCAGCAGCTACAGTTCACCTTCCTGCTGTGGTCAGGACCCTGGGGCAGCTGTAGGGTTTACCAGTGACCACTCTCTGCCACATCACTACTAACCAGAAGGCTGGGCTGGTCCCAGAGCAGCTGCCGGACCACCGGAAATGGCAGCAGGGTGTATCAAGGAAAACCAACCCCGGTGCCAGGCTTCCCATTGATGCCAGAGGTGGCACAGCCGAGCCATCTGTCCTGAAGATCATGAGGAAGGCTACACAAGGACTGAAATCCCTCCATCTAAATCCCTACACTGCAAGGACAGGTAATCAAGTGCCACTGGGGACAGTTTGGCATTATCCTTTCATCGGGGGTAAGGGCAGCTTACCTTTTAAAGAGGCAACTCTGACTGTACAGTTATCCTGGCCTCACTGTCTCTTCTCCCAGCTTTGGGATCTAGACACTGCATAGCAGCAGGGCAAGTGGTTTTAGAAAACTGATTGGGCAGATAACTTATCTTTTGGGATAAAGAGGGGCAAAAGCCTCTGTAAACAGCAGCCCATAGTCAGTGACTTAGGTGGAACAGCGAAATGTCAGCACAGCAAGCGATTCACAAGAGGCAGCAGCCCCAGGAACAAACCACCTCAGGCTGCTAGCAGGAAACTTTGGGAAGGTCAAAAGCAGCCCCCTTTCCAGGAGGGGAGCATCAAATGCTGGGCTAAAAACAGGTCCTCTCTCAAAATTATATAGTCCGAAATCTTTCCCTGATACTGCATAGCCTCCCCGCAATGCGAGTCTTAATAAATAAACGGTCTGGCTTAGGCAGAAGGGGGTAAAGCAAGAATTGTAGTGGCACCAAAATGTTTATAGAAGAACCATGAAGCTGTTTCACAGTTTTGATAGAGAATTTGCTCCCTCGTTAGCTGATTTTAAAAAAGGAGAATCCCCAAAGTACCATTTGGCAACTACTATAAATAAATGTTGCAGGCATAATACTGCTTTCTTCTTCCAAAAAAAAAAAAAAGGATTAATTCGCGATAAATGTATGGGTTAGAGACATGTAGAGCTGAAATAAGAGACTGTGACACTTTAAACACAGCCTTGATACTGTTGGTACCAGTGAGATTGCCTCGGGTAGGCAGTGTTTGGTCTGAACTGATTGTAGAAAGGTGAGATCCAGTCCCACAATAAGCAGGTAATACTGTGGGACTGCATGGCACTGCTTATGAGCATGCTAACAACTGGATCAAGGACCACACAGAAAATGGAAAGGTGAGGACTCTGGCCATCTCCATCATGCAGCCCAGCACCCTGTTTTGAATCTTTGTTGCCTTTTTGTCTCTCTCGGGGGTCTGAGGATGCCTACCTCCAAGTTCAGACAAACAACTGCAGCGGTTTACCATGGGAGCATGATTTTAGGAGTGTTCTGTAAACCTGAATGTTGTTTTAATCTAAAGTGGTGTTTGCATCATAGATCTTTCATGTGTATCTCAGGGATCAAGCTGGAGCAATACATCCAAATTTCTAGGTGTTTAAAGTCATTAGGCACTTCAATGCAGAGCCTGAGGATCCTTGGGCACTTAAATCTAATCCTATACACATGACCAAAACCCAAATACCTCATTGTGATCCAGGCTTAAGCAGTCATTCCACCTGAGCTCCACATAAACCTTCCCAAAGCCCAAACATTGTCAGACTTATGCTTAATTATGATAATTAATAATTACCCTGGACTTTGGCAGCTCGACTGCTCACACATGCAGGTGCCTCATGGCCTTGGTGCTGTGCTACCTGTGGGACACTGCACTCCCACCCCAAAACCAGCCAGGAGTGGCAGCTCAGGAACTGACTCATTGGTGGAGCAGACATCCTTGATTTAGCCCCATTGAGGGCAAGGACAAATTCATTCACCTTAATTTCCCATCATAGATGTACCACTACCCCAAATTCAGCCCTGGAAGGTGAGAGAGTGAATTCCACTCTGAGCACCATGCATTTACCCGCTGTGTTAAGCCATTAAGTTAATCTTGGAACAAACCAAAAAAAAGAAAAATAAAAGGTAAGCAGCTTCTCTGATCGAAGAAGAAAAGGGAGTCAGTCTCAAAGATAAAACTTCCACCTACCTTTATTCACATCACAGGAAGAGAGAATTTAGCAAATCAATCATGCAAATAACTTTAAAGATTTTAGCACACTTCTTCCTTAACTGTTTCACCATGGTAGAGGTATGAATTTTCTTCCATAGCACTCCTAATACTTAAGTTCATTGGTAGAGCTGACTAGCAGACACTGTCACACAATAGAGCACTTGCAATTTTATCTTCTGGAAGAGACAACCCAGAATAGATTCTTTCCTTGCATTATCCCACTCCACCTCCAAGGAGCAAGCTGAGAGAACCACAACTTCAGAGAGCATGGCTGCTAGCTTAAAAAGAGGAACAAAATGGGAGTACGGTGTAGAAAGGACTGTGCCCTTTCAGTTTACTACTTGCATGTTGAGCTATTTAGCTGGGAGGAAAAAAAAAGTCATATTTTCTGATTGCATAAATAAGCCCCAAAGCTGCTGCCCTGTGCATTCTGCTCCTTTAAAGGACTGCTGTATCATATTAGCAGTCATCAGAGGAAACCATGCCTAGAAACTTCTCTGAAAGCTGTAGCACTTCAAGAAGGATCAGAAAGAAATGTCACCAGGCAGTACTCCCTCTTGCCCCTTTAGCATAATGGCTCAGGAGAGGGAGATTACAACAGGTTTTCATCATGAATATTGTGTGATTGAGCAAGGAGCAATTTCCTGACAGCTTTGATTCCAAATTTCAACATTATGTCACTTGCTGAAGTATCAGACACATCATTAACCAGCTCTAGCAGGTTTTGTTATGATTTGATGAGTCAATATCTGCCTAGAAAATTTAACCCATTTTTCTCTCTCTCACACATTTTGAACAAGCTCTATCCTAGAAATGTCTGCCTTTCTGAACGACATTTCATCTGAATCATAAAATACCCTTTGATGCCTTATTATTTACACAGCACTTGCACATGCTCATGCCTTATTCTCAATCACTGCCACGAAGTATCTATACACAGAATTCAAGGTGCTTTCTAGGTTTAGCTTTAATTCTATTCTTTATTTTAGGCAGCTAAGCATTATAACCACGCCCAGTCTTGAATTTCAGAAAAAGGGAGAGAGCTGTGATGCCTCACTGAGTTCTGCTGGATGGTTGTGAGGTCAGGCCCTCTGAATGGCCAGATGCCAGCGTGCACAGCCAGCTCAGACCCCTCCTGTTATGCTTCTGCTCCTGGCCACCTTTTCTTTTTCCTTGCCATTTCTGTGCACTACCCCAAACTAAAGGAGGGTCATGAATTTTAAAAAGTGCCATTTCACAGCAGACTTGCAGAATGATTCAGACAACCTAGCAATTGATACGTATCACTATGTACAGTGCTTTGCAAGACTAGGACAGGTGGTTTTTTAAACTCATGTTTTAAGTATAAAAAGGGCTATCACAAGTCAGTGACTACTTATGCCAGAAAAAGATACATCAATGTAGCATTAAATCTCCCTAATCTTTGCACCCAGGGCATGGCTGCAGAGATATCTAAAACATGGTGGAGGGAAGAGGCAGATTAGGTACTTCACCAGTTACTCTTCTGCAAGGTAAAGAAGTTAAGTCTACCTCATTTTCTCTTTTACTTAAAACACCATTGTAAAAGTACAAATTGGAGCATTTACTTAGTTGGAAAAGTCAAATGAAAATATTTATTTTGTGAAGGTCTAGTGATAAGTTCTTTGTAATGTCTTTCTGTAATAGAAAATCTGTTTAAATGAGGGGACTAAAGAATAAATTTACCTTCTTTAAAAACAGCAGAGAGGCAGAAAAGGCAAATCTGCAATTTAGTTCAGCTGAAAGTAATTAAAAATGGCCAAAACCAGAAAGTTACATTGTAATCTTTGAGGAGTGCAAACTCATTACAAAGCAGCTGCTTCTGAACAGCAGCAGCACACTCGAAATATGTAGAAGACTGACAATACAGACGTGTATGAGAACTCAGGAGCTGGTATTGTTCTGTGGACAACACAAACTCAAAAACTGAAGGTAGTTTCCCATTCACATCTGTCTCTGATCTCCAAAAAAACCTGCAACACACAACTTCACCTGGAGAGAGAAACTGAAGTCCCCTTCAGGCTTTATTATAAACCTCTGCCGATCTGGGAGCACGGATGCTGTCTAAAACCAGGTGTGCTAAAATATATTTTCCTCACTATATATTTGTGTTCATTTACTGTATATTTTCTGTTTCTTTAAACCTACTACATGAAACATTTTTATCAAAATATGTTTGTCTGTTTAAATGTTTTGGAATATGCTTGGAATAAAGCAATACACTTGGGTTTGTGAAGCTGTCAGCCCAATTTTATCTTCAGCAGATTAGGACTATTTAGAGAACTGCCTCCCCCTTTCAAAGAGGGTTTGCGGAGGGAAAGCATGGGAAGATCATCTGGGAATCTCATGTGCCATCTTCTAGACCACTGTAGGAGGGGTATGTGTTGAGATAATGTCATGGGTTATGGTCAGGGAGCAGGGTCGGTTCTAGACCATTAGTCTTGAGCTTTAATGCTAATACTTTTGCATAAGAATAAACATATTTTTAAATGAAACTGCCTGAAATCTGCATTAGATGTGAATTTAGCTTCAGGCTCTCCCTGCTCTTTCCTGTGCTGTTTCTGAATAACATAGTTACTCATAAAATGCACCCAAAAAATATTTCTTAGCTAGTAGGCTGAAGTTGCAGTGCAACAAACCAGGACTTGGGCAACTATTTTTCAAGGTGTTCCCACATGTTTTCTGGTTCCAAATAAAGCTGTTTTTCACTAGCACTGTATCCTCTGTATTTATGAACTTGTTTGCCCTTTTTTTGAAATACAAATCAGAAAAATAGAGCCAGGAGTAATAAAGACCCAAAGCTAGTTGTAAGTGGAAACATCAGCTTTACCAATATCAGCTGCTCTCCTGAAAGGTTTTCCAAATGTCTCACCCCTTAAATGAATAGTGAGTAAGAAGTTAGAGGTACAACAAAGGTTCTAGTTCAAAATTCGTTCCAGCTAGGTTACACCTACATCTACTATGTCTTTTAATCATCAGTAAATATCTCCTAAATTAGTGTTATTCACGAAGAGAAAGAAAATTGAATAGACTTCTCTTTTTAAGTTGGCATTCGATATACCAAAATGTTACAGAAGAATAAAAAATAGATTAAGATTCAACCTGGTGCCCTTTCTGTCTTGCAAAGCTGCTTTGAAATGGGCTTGTTCAATACAGCAGCAGCCTAAATCTCAGGTTTCTATTGAAAACTGCCTTGGAAATGAGTGCCATACTGCAAAACTCAGGGAGGAAAGGTGGAATAGAGACAGAGAAAAAGCTCTGCATTTACTTCAGCACCAAACAGATACAAAATCGTCAGACTGAAAAATGAAGCATTGTGATTTCAGCAGATGAATGTCTACTGAAAGGGGAAGCTTGTTGGTAGCTTCAACAGAAACACTGAGAATTCAGCAGAATAAAGCTGCCTTTCAGCCTTACCTGTGACTCATCAGTGGGGAAACTGAGGCTCAAGGCAGGTTTTGATGTCAGCACCCAGGCCAGGAGAAAAAAACCTTTCCCAGACTGCTGACCTGACTCCTTTCAACAAAACACTGAATATTTCCATCCCTCTTGCAGCTCCCTTCCCCCACAGGAGTGGAAATTGTTCCAGCTGGTACCCAGATTGTCACCAGTTAACTGAAACTGGATCCCAAAGGTGCAGTGGTAAAAGTCCATAACTATCAGTAGAAGGCCATTTCCATTTTTTGAAGCCTAAACTGTGAACTTATTCCGATTGCTTGGGGTTTTGTTTTGTTTTCATCACAGAATAAAACAATACTGAGAGCCTTTTTAATTTCTGTATAATTTGGAAAACCATCTAGATCAGCCAGTTCTCTGATAACTGCATTATTAACTCAGACATCATAGGATGTTAGTGGTTTAGATCATCCACACTAAAATATTCCAGTAAGAAAGAGAGGAAAGCAATGAAAAAAAGGTGAGTTGGAGAAAGAGAACTTACTGTGAAGAATGCAGAAGTCTCTGACTGTTTAATAGATAAGAATGAATGTTGCTGTTTAACTAGATCCAGCCACTGAAATATCTAATTAAAACTGATGTGCTTATTTAGTTTCCAATTCATCACAGGTGGGCCCACATTAATGTGAAAATGAAAGTAAATTACCAGTATTTGGCAATCTCACTGAATGTCATTCACATTATTAGCTCAAATCTCAGAATGCATTTTAAAATATGGTTCAGAGGTAATAACGTGCTTGAGAACAAGTGAAACCTTGAATCTCTGTCTCAGTATTTTACTGGCAAGTGTGAATTCAAACTTCACTGGGGGAGCTGCCGGATAATGCTCGTACAAAAGCGCCTTTAGGCAGAATATTCTGGGGGAGCTTCACTCACTTTCCTACCACTAATATCACTTGGGAATTGTTGTTTATGTTGGCCTCCCTCCTACCTGTCCCCCTCCAGCTAGAAGCTCATAATAACTCGAAGCCATTTAATTGTAACCAGATTTCAGGCTCACACTCAGATCACGGAGACCCTGTGTGATTCAACTGCAATGTATTCAGCTTCATAAATGCACAACGGAAAGGAACAAATAGACTTGAAAATAATGTGTCTTCCAAGAGCATTTGAATTTTCTTTGTAAATATTATATTTATAAATAGTATGTATTATGTGCGCTTCAGCTGGTTGCTAAAAGAAAACTAAAATACATTTGATTTTCACTTAGAAAATCTATGCAAATCTTCAAAATATGTAAGAATGCATTTAAGCCATAGGTTTTTATGAACTGAATGTTTAGCCAGTGCTCAAAGTGGGACTGTATATTATTGTCCAGAAATATACATCCCTTCAAATACAGTTAGCAGGATTCTACTAAACTGAAACAATTTTCCATTTGTATTTTTTTTTGAGTCCATGCAACCAGCATCTCATAAAATGAAATACTATAATCAGGGGCTTACCTCAGGTGCTCAATGTCTCTTCAGATTTTTCAAGTTCAGACAATTATTTTATTTTACAGTTAATCACAGCATTGTCTTGAGTATTATTGGCAACTTAAAACTCTTAACACATGGTTACTATAGTGAAAAGGGCAATTTCTGTTTCAAGACATCAAAATAATTTTTCCTCTGCTGCTTTCAAAACCAACACTTTTCATTTAAAAAAAAATAATTGTAAAAATATTTTTACTGGATTTGAAAAACACTTTTTCAATATTTTTCTGTTTTAATAGTCTTCCCCACTATCCTTTTGCTATTAAAAAGTGAATTAAGGGAATTTATTAAAATGTGCGATGAGTTATAGATAGCAAGCTAGATAGGTAGGTAGGTAGATAGATAAAAATATATATGTATATATATTATATAAAAGTGCATATATATAAATGTAGACAAATTTCTTCAGTAATCAAATGTGAACTGCAGCCTCTGGTTTTATTGGAAAAAAAAATAATTTTTTCCTTGGCCAAATAGCTATGTCAAAGCACTGCAGACCCTTGCAAGCACCATTTCAAACACAGTCTCCCATTATCAACCACACAAAACATTCCCAAGATCTGTATTGCAAAGCTAAGCAGGCTACAAAATCTCATTCTTTTAGAGAGAGAAAGCAAAGAAAGGCAGAAGAATGAGCCCGAGCACCCAAAAGGAGAAAAAAGGAAGGAGAGAGAAGGAAAAGGACTAAGAAAACCATAGTGTGCCAAAGAGAAATCAAGTTACGCAGAAATTTAGTTTAAGGAAAGAAAGAAACATATACGAACAAGGGTGCTACATCACTTGTATAGTCTTGAAAAAAACCCTCAACCCTATGTGGTTTTAAAAGCAAAGAAAAAGAGGAAATATGCATATTGCTTGTCCAAGGGATGTGGTAGGACCATCTTCCCATGCTTTAGACAATGTAGAATTGATCTCAAGCTGAGGAGTTGCTGGCCAAGCCTTTTGGAATGCAAGGGTGAGAGCATCCTCCAGTTCTGTCAGGAAGCACAGCCAGGGTGTCGCCAGGCCCCCGGCAGAGTGGGGAGAGAACACTGACATCCCTAGGAACACTGACCGGACAGCAGCTGGAGATCCTGCTTTCTGTCTCCACCCCACCACACAATGTCCCTTCAAAGACTCATTTGCAGTATATGTAGGGAGAGAAGGCGTAATGCTGAGAAACTGGTGGGAAATAATAAGAAAGAAGTGCTCTAGTTTGATGAGGATAATAACCTTTCTAACTGGTGTCCTATCGTATTAGGTTCCCCATGAAATTATTTAAAACAGCAGGGAATCAAACATCCCCACGTTATTAACCTCTAACTCGTGCTTATTGAAGAAAATCAGGCAGATATTTTATGTGTGGCTTCCCAGATGATGGCACATAGCACGGTGAGGACCATGTGTAAGACCCCAGGCTCACCCCACGAGCTCATGCAAGGGGTTTTATGCCGAAAATATGTAAGGCCCCAAAAATCCACCCAACGGATTTATTAAAAGGGCCTTAGGTTCTTTCATACCTTGAGGCTACACACTGGAAAAAAGCTATGACTTTTTCTGGAGATCAAAATAACACTCTTATACTGGTAAGCTTTGGAAGATAAGAGAATTTGACAAAAGTTTAAAGCAAACATTCAATAAACATAAAGCATTTCACAAAGCATTGACTTACCAAATTCCAATCCATCCTGGTTTAAGTTACCCAAATATTAAGAAAAGGGAATTAGGAGAAGAAGTAAAGAAAAAGACAGAGAAAGAGAGAGAGAAGAGAATTATAGATACCATCTCAGATCCAGCATAGAACCAGCTACTACAAATCCAAGCACAATAGGGCCATGACACTGTGGAGGCCTCATGGTGTTGATTTTATTTGCTTTGGACTCCTGAGGCCACCATGCCCAGGTGGGGTTTCTGTCCTTCCAGCCATTTGGGATCTGAGTTAGGGGCTCCAGGGGGTGTGATGTGGGGTTGCAGGTGTGCAGATGACTTAGAGCTACACTAGAGGCTCTCAGGGAGGCAGTATATGAGGGCAGAGCACCATTCCACCTTGGCAGAACCTGATCTGCCCCCTCCCACACACACAGTTATTTCGAGCCAGCAATAACTTTTTTCCAGTCTATCACACCATGGGACCAGGTCCTCATGCTGATGAGGGACAGCCCTCCCACTGTGCCCCACCTCTGGCGGACTGGTTGCCATCCCCAGGCTGCCCAGTGGCCACCATGACCCACAGCTCCCTGTTTGTTTCTGACCAGCTGTGTGGGGCCCAAGGTTTCCCCATCCACTCTGGGAAGGCAAATACCCAAAAGCAAGAGAGGATGCTGTGTATGCTACGAATCACAACACAACACTGGGGTGACACTGGCTGCACTATTAACGCAGCTGTTAATAAGGCATTTGTATATGGCTTTTTAGATGAAAGCTAATCTAGTGTAAAACATTTTAAAGCCAACTGAACACCATCTATTAAAAGGAACTAAAGTTTCAATCCAGAAATTGGCCAAGCTGGGAAACCAAAGCATTGTACCATCTTTCTTGCATCACTTGCGCATTTTCTAGGGTGCAGTGAAATACCATACAGAAGAAAAACAAGTTGCCACATTCAAAAGTAGTTATTAGATAAGTCTGTGGATTTATATTACCTAAAGACATAGAGCTGAATTGTATGAATGGTAGGCTGTTCCTACTTAGTCACAAATTGTGTTGGGAAATAATGTAGCACTTTTTTTTAAATTATGATCCTCCATCAGAGCAGTACATTGTCTGGTTGGGGATCCACTGCTGGTTTGGGGTTTAAACATTATAGTTTACTTAAATTCTTTGTGGGAATTTTTTTTTTTCTGTTGCCAACAATTCTTTTCTTTATTCCCAGCAAAACTCATTTGACTGTCTATTTTTCAAATGCTTGAAAACTATTGAGCAAACCTGTTCTTTTATAAAATACTAAGGAATTTAGGACAACAGAAAGTCATTGAAATGCTACTTTGAAATATTTAAATCTTCAGAGGGCAGGTTCAGTTTTTTAGGGGTTTATTTTTGACATTTTTGAAGATATACATACATAAATTATTGGTAATGCTGAATTCCAGCACTGGAAATGCAGCAAAGGACCTTGGCGGCACCACAATGAACAGCTGCTTGTGAAGAGCTTGCCTTCCCAAACACCCAGAGGAAGGTAGGGAGTGCTGAAGTGTTGGCTGAATATTCAAAAACACTGCAAAGAATAAAAACCTCACCATAAACAAAATGTGAGGAAAACACCTCTGTTCCCAACGCCCCTTGGGCAACACTGCAGGAAGGACCTGGCTGTATATTTTACACCTCTGCTATATGCTCATACAAACACACTTAAAAAAAAAAAAAAAGAACAACAAAACAAAACCAACCAAACAAAAAGAGCCTTATTACTATTTCAGTGTCTCTGAAATAACATTGGTGTCCCGTAGAAAAGAAGTATTTCCCATGTACAGCACCACATAATCATTTAGCTGCACGGTGGGAGGTATTTGCCATCTTCTAAAGTATCACTTATTAGCCCTGGTGGGGATGCAACTGGCAAAATTGCAGGTTGATCCTGTACAATCAACTGAATGGTTTGAAGGTGCTGTGGGGAGATGAGTGGGCTCTCTTCTGAGAGCAAATGCAGTTTAGCAATAGAATGAGAAGGGCAGGAGAGTTCTGTGGTGTTGTAGGGTCAGTTCTGAGAGGTACGTTGATAGTCTACATCGTCCTCGAGCAAAGACATGCCTGTCAAAAACAAGGACCATCGCTAAGTCTGGGGCTGTGCACACATGCTGTAATAAAAACAGATTCCTCCACCGAGATTTTACAAGCCAGGTTTATGACCAGACAACATACAGATGTAATACACAAACACAGAGGAAGAGAGGAAAGGAGATAACAGTAAAATGAGCATGCATTTTTCATAATAGGCAGTAATTTCATGGCTTAATTTAATCAGTGGTCTAACTTAGTGCAGTACCTTGCTTTTCTCCTGTCCTCATAAGTTTTAAGGCCTCATTAACATATGATGCGTGCAGAATATTTCACAGAAACTGCAGTCACTAAGAGTAGTCCCCCAAGCTTTATGGCATGTTTCACAGATTTCACAGAATATTCTGAGTTGGAAGGGACCCACAACAATCATTGAGTCCAGCTCTTAAGTGAATAGACTGTAGAGGGATCAAACCCACAACCTTGGTGTTATTAGCACGGTGCTCTAAACAACGGAGCTAATCTCAGGGTTGTCTATATGGGATCTTATTCCATTTTAAGTACTGGTCCCAACAGAAAGTATTTAGCTGCCATCATTTCAAAAGGTTAGTAAGGTGTTCTGCAATAATTGACATTTTCTGTAGTGAGAACCCTAAATGAGTGCTGAATTTTGCTCTGCAGTGTGAGAAGTGCAAGCCAAAACTTTTAAGGATGTTCACAGTATTGTATTGTCTGACTTCTGTTTACTCCTGTGTTGCATTTGGAACGGGCTTTGGGAACTGCTGGCAAAAGAAGAGGTTTCAGCACCGTGAGTTATTAGGTGTTGCTATAATAAAACTACTTCCACAGAGAAGAGGAAAGTGCTACATCAGTTTAGATGGTGAAGTTAAGCTCTGGTCCTGAGGACACAGTTTGAGCTGGGGAAGAGCTCACAACGTGCCACTGGTTTCCACAGTAAAAGAGGTTGTGTGTGACTTGGCAATAAGTCTTTAACATGAAACTATGTACAAAGTGAGGGGTAATAGCCTTTTACGTTTGTATGCTGTCACCATTCATATTCTTACCTTCCATGTGAAGATGATCTCCTGTACAATGTAGTCTTAGGAATACCTGCACAGGCTTGGCCATGAAATTGTTTATTGATATATATGATCACACATCTTTAATTACACTTCAGAAGATCACATAATACAGTAGGCATATTTTAGTAGCTATCTTGATAGGCCCAAAAGGCCCTTAACTATAAAAGGAAGAACAATCGTCCTCCTACCTGTATTGAGACCAAAATATACGTTGGTGCTGCCAGAATTGATTTGTATATAATTGAAATTCATCTTGCAGGTTCAAATTTTAAAGAAACTCAAATCTGGTGCCAGCCAAACAGGGCAGTAGAGTTAAGGGAGAAACTATTTTTGCCAAATTATTTTATTGTGAATTTACTGATCTTGAAAGATGCTGCATTAGTGATAGCACTTTATTTATCCAAAGGAGTACAACAAGTGACAGTGGTGCTCCTCACCAAAACAGTTTAGTCTGTTTCTGGGAAGAAGCTTCAGGGCAAGGGTTTGCATCCCATTTATCAAGTCTACTGGCATCTTCTGGCTTCCTGGTCTTGCCATTTTTCCTTGTATTTTCAAATTATTAGAAAGAATGAGAAGACTAAAGAAACACTTACAGAAGTGCTAGCCTTATACTAACTTTTGTGATGTTTGCACCTATCTATCGAGAGGATAAAGTCCGTTGTGTAAATTTTAACTTTTCTACAAATTGAAACATGAGATAGGATATAATCCTTCATGCTCATTATCAAAATAAAGTACCCAATCTAAGATTGTTACAACCTTGGCAGAGAATTCCAACCCTAGAATTTCTAGAGAATCCTATATATCCCAAGTCTGTGCTCTCACTCCAGTTACACCTCACTGCCTTCACAGAGAACTTCTGCAAGTATCTAAACTGGTATTTTGGTCCTATTCAGCATCTGGTGAGATGTACTTACAATTACATAGCTGTAATAGTACTCACTGGATAGTGCAATAGGCTTGAGTGGACTGTTTAGCTCTGGGATTTTAACTAATTTTAAATCAAATTTTGAATTTTATGCCCTTCCTTCCAAACAGAAGGGTGTTACACCTTCTGATTATGTATTAGGTGAGGTAGATGTAGCAGACTAGCACACACAAAATGTTCAGTTTCCTTACTTCTGCCACACATTTCCCCCCTATTTTAGCATTAATCATTTGCCACCGTAGAGTTGAGCCCAGAATAACGTATTTTCAATTAACACAAACAAAAATGCATCATCAATAGCATCGTCATTAACAATCAGCAATTACTGCTTAGTTACAGCCCTTGTTCCAGCTTTGGGGCACAGTGCATCCCCACACTGATGATGGTGATGATTCCAATAGCAAAGGTCAGCCTTAAAGCCTCTCTGAAGCCAGTCATCCAGACGATTACCGTCATTGACAGTTTTTGCCAGAAGCACACTTATTGAAAGCAATGTGAATGCCACAAGGACTGTGTATAAAAATAGAGGAAAATTGTCTGCAGTCTTCCCTCATCTCCTGGTTGCCAATTGTAATTAGATCTTCAGGCTGCTTTGCAATCAGCCATCAGTTCCACAGTATAAAGACCTCTGCAGCAGAATATGCACTCTATGTCTTTATCATCAAAGTCCTCCAGTCATTCAAATGGCCTACAGTAGAGATATCTTTTCTATATAACTTGGAACATCCAGGGGGAAAAAAAAGGAAACTGAGTACACCAGAACTTCTAGAAGAAACTGAAAAGGATATCGATTGCAGTTCCTGTGCAGCATTTCCTGATGCAACCCCACACTTAGCAGAATTACCGAAGTAAGGTCAAAAAGAATCTTCATTTATACATTTAAAGTGCCACCTCCTTTTACATTTTTCAATACATAAGATTATCTCCCTTCATACAACATACTTAATCTTCTGTGTATCACCAATTTAATATTCATAATTTCAGTGTTTTGTGGGATCCAGTCTCAATTTCGTTCTACTGATATAAGCAAAAAATATATAAATGACCTCTAAGATCATATTCACCTACATGTTACACGATGTTTCTGCATTATTTTGTCTCAGACAGTAGTGCTGTTGTTTAAATAATTTGTACTACAGTTGTATTGATTTAATAAAAGATATATTCGGAATCCATTTTCACTGCATTTAGTTGTTAGATGCATACACAGAAGAGTGTTCACCTTGTTGACTTAAAATCTATCCTCTTTGTATTTATTGCCCTTAAAGGAATCTATATGGACAAAGACTATTTGCACCAGTGCCCTAATTTGCACCATAAAGAATATCGAATAAATACTTTTTTTAAGTCCCACTCAGCTAATTGTCTTTTGAAATGTGGTTAATATGTCAGAAATATCTCTCAGCTATACATCATTTACTAAGCAATGCCAGAAGTTACAGTAAGCTGTTATTTTTCTGTTTCTGAACATGCTGCTCCATAATTCTCTTTAGAGGAACTCCATGTGAGTGGTACCAGAATAAGAACTGTTATATCTCATAAAGCCATAGACTACCAGCACAACCCCCCCAAGGTGAGTTTCAACTGCTCTATAGCTAAAGAGGCTATTCACCAGCAGAAGACTTCAGGATACAGAGGAAAATTGTCTGTGTCTGCTGAGCCTGGCTATTAAAGCTGGCAAGTTTCATCTCCATCTTCTCTGATGCTCATCCTATGAGGAAAAAAGAGAGCTTCCATAGTAAGGACAGTTGTGGTCAACCTAGACATAGGATCCCACCACAATTTTGAAAGCTGTTTCTTTACTAAATAGGAATATTAATGACTCTGAGGAATTAATGCTGGGATGGAAGTTCCTACAACTTCCATTCTTACTTATAAAAGCATTGTTAAGAAAGAACTAGTGCTATATTCCCATGGTTGCACCCTGTCTCTCTAGATGAAGAAAATATTTCAAGTGAAGAGAAGGGGCCAAAAGTTAAGAGTAAGACATTCAAATAATGTTTCATGAACCCTGGAAAATTTCATGCTGAGCTCCTCAGGTGAAAATTCAGTTTCTGTGCATTCCAATCTTCTTTCAATATGCCCATCTGACTCTCCAGATTCATTAACTGAGCAGCCACATTTTCTAGCAGGTTTCCTACAGTGATTGAAGTTTGCAACACATCTATTTCTGCATATAGCAATTCCAACACTTCTCAAAACGATCCCTTAAAGTCCAGACTTGTGGCAGATTGTCTTTCCAGCAGGACAGCACAAGATGGGCTCTGGTATGTGTCTTGAGATGTAGTGGTAATGCACGTTGAAATAAATTAACTATTTATACAGAGCATTTCAACTCAGAATTGTATGAGCTATCTACCTCACAAACCATGCATATAAAAGTATGAGAATGAGACAAGGGAGTTTATGCAGGTCAGGATCTTAGGTACTAAGAATACACCATGTTTCAGAAACCCGATGAACCTGGGTAGTTTTGAATATAACAGTGATGTTATTCGGATCACTAAATGTTGTGATGTAAAAAAATTTGCAGGATCGGGGATTAATGATTCAATTTAGGCAGTGAAAAGCAGCTTTATACCTTAGTGCAGAATGACCTTTAGGCAAGATGGGAACATTCTGCTTTTGTTTGTTAAGAACAGTTTTAACTAACCTGTATTTCAACAGTCACAGAATTAATTACAAAAAGGAAAGTTCTCAAAGTTTTCCTCATTTTTTCCCTCTATAAGTCTAACTGTCTGCTATGAGAAAATTATGAAAAATAGCTAGCTAGCAATTGTATAGAATCACATCAAGTGAAAATACTTTAAGAGTTTTGTTATATTGTGACATCTACAACCCTCACTTATTGGTTAATGGATATAATTTTGTTTTGGTTTTTCACCTACTCTAACCACAAGTTGCAATCACACTTGTTTCTTGCATGACTCCAGCCAACTGAACCCAAGTGAGCTTCAGAAAAATGAAAGTTAGGGCAAGAACATGTGCAATTTTTCTTTAATTCTTGTGTTTCCAATATAAGAAAAATTAAGAAAAACAGGCTAAGATACAGACCTAGTGCTGAGCAGCACAAAAGTGATGCTAGGAGTTGTGCGCTCAAAGAACTGTACAGTGAACATCCAGTTCCAATTCTTCCTTGTCTCTTTTTGTCAGGATTAATCCTAAAATCATAGAAAAGGTTGAGAAAGACCTCTAAGATCATTGAGTCCAACTGTTAACCTAACACTACCAACCAAGTCTACTACTCAACCATGTCTCTAAGGGCCATGTATACATGGCTTTTAAATACTTCCAGGGTTGATGACTCAGTCACTTCCCTGGGCAGCCTATTCCAACCACCCTCTCCATGTTTACCACCCTCTCCATGAAGAAATTTTTCCTAATATCCAGTCTAAACCTTCCCTAGTGCAACTTGAGAACCCTCACCTTACTACAACCTCCTTTCAAGTAGTTGTAGAAAGAAATAAGGTGCCCCTGAGTCTCCTTTTCTCCAGGCTAAACAACTCCAGCTTCCTCAGCTGCTCCTCATAGAACTTGTACTCCAGACCCTTCACTAACTTTGTTGTCCTTCTCTGGACTTGCTCCAGCACCTCAATGTCTTTCGTGTTATGAGGAACCTAAAACCGGACACAGGACTTGAGTTGCAGCCTCATCAGTACTGAATACAGAGGGACAATCACTGTCCTGGTCCTGCTGGCCACACTATTGCTGATATAGGTCAGGATGCCATTGGCCTTCTTGGCCACCTGGGCACACTGCTGGCTCACATTTAGCTGTCTGTGAACCAGCATTCCCAGTCCTTTCCAATAGGCAGCTTTCCAGCCGCTGTACCCCAAGCTTGCATGACCGCAGTTCAGGACCCGGCACTTGGCCTTTTTGAACCTCATACCATTGGCCTCAGCCCACTGATCCAGCCTGTCCAGATCCCTCTGTAGAACCTTCCTGCCCTCCAACAGATCAACACTCCCAATCAACTTGTTATCATCTGCAAACTGACTGAGGGTGCACTTGTCCATATTGTTGACAAAGATATTAAACAGGGCTGGCCTCAACACTGAGCCCTGAGGAACATCACTCACAACCAGCCACTAGTGGATGTAACTCCATTCAACATAACTCTATGGGTCCAGTCATCCAACCAGTTTCTTACCCAGTGAAGAGTGCACCTGCCTAAGCCAGGAGAAGCCAGTTTCTCCAGGAGAATGATGGAGGAAATAATATTGCAGGTTTTACTAAAGTCTAGGTAGACAATGTCTACAGCCATTCCCTCATGCACTAAGCAGGTAACCTTGTCATAGACAGAGATCAGGTTAGTCAAGATCATGAATTAAGGCTATCATTGGCACTGCAATCCATAAAACACAGTGCCAACTTTACCAACTTTTTTTTATGGGAAATGACATTAAAGCAGCCGCTTCTGTATCTCTGGTAAGCTCCACATATTGTACAGACAGCTCTGAAGTTGCCTTTAGATCTGTCATATGGTGCAAACAGCTGTCGATGAGCCATATGAACTGCTTTGACCTCCTGTATGCCATTTTCCTCTGGCTTCCCTTTGGCTTTGAGCATGCGGCCTCTTTTACACAGCTCACAGGATTGCCACAGATAAGTTTTTTTCCCATTTGAAGGGATCAGTAATTTTTCTTGGAGAATGCAAATACAAATCAATAGATTCTCATCTTAACATAAGGGAAATGCTTATTTTTAAATGAACTCTGTTTTTACCCCTGAGACTAGTACAAAGCAACCAGAAGAGGCTCCATTAGAGCTGCACGGGGGATTTCAAGACTCTGCTTCACTTGTCCCCATTTCACATTGTCAAAACATGTAAAAACAAAGGATTTCATTTCACTTACAAAAGACATGTCAGTAAGTGTACAGCTTCAGAAGGAATTTAATTACATGGTGTCTTCACAGGTGACAAGGTGCTAGCATTTGTGTATATAAAAACTACCTGAACAAGCTTTCAGAAGGATTTTTCCTTCAACACAGGGAAATTAGGGCTACTATGTCTCACATTAATTTAAGGTCGAGAACTCCACTCAGAGGAGTAGGACCATGGATTGCCTGAATTTGTAGCCGAATAAATGTAGAATATGTCCATTGAATATTCCCTTTCTCCTGCTGAGCAGCACGATGTTTTTTTCATATATATCTTCTTTTTTTTAGATTAATTTTATCTATTTGATATTTGACTGATTTAGCTAGAAAGTCAAGTCATCTTTACATGGCATGCCTTAGACACCAGGTGGTCTGCTAGGCAGAAATTTCATCAGATACCTCTGCCCTTTAAATTCCTCATGTAGAGAAAGAGGCAGTGTGAAACCATAGAAATATGGCAGAGAGCTGTTCTGGGGAGTGTTACCAACCTGTGAACCCTGAGTACAGCTGGAATCAGGAGCAATGGATCTCCCTGTGGGCCCTTTCCATCAGTACTGGGCAAACACCACATGCCCCATTTCTGCCACGGGGGAAAATGCCCCAAGAGATTTCAGTGCCAAAGTGTTTAAGTGACATATCCTATGCTCGGGACAGTACTGAGCAGGATATGAGAGAAGATGCAGCCCTAGAACCCAAATTTTGCTCCAGTAACCTGCATGGCTTGCTGAAATCCTGCAAGTCTTAGGCAGGGCTGAGCTGTTTAAGACCAAAGACAAAATTTGTTTACTTGTGTTTAGACTTAACAGAGTTACATTTCATTTCACATTCCTTATTTGTACAGCAAAGAAGCAGATTGATATTTCGAAACCTTTTCCAAATGTTTATTTTAAGCAGTGATGGAGGAACTCTGTATTTTACATATGGTTAGTGGTGCTGTTTGCAAGTTATCAGTCATCAGTTTAACTTTTAATCAAAGGTTTTAAAACATTTGTGTCTCTTTGAAAGTTTCACACATATTTAAGTGGAGCTTGATGAGTAGCAAAGTTTTAATTAAGCAGGTGTCCAGTGATGGATGCACACCTCCCTGAGAGCCCCTCCTGGGGGCTATTTCTGGGTAGCAAGCCACTGAGTAGTTGAGAGGACAAGTAGCTGAGAGTAAGTGTACTGACAACAGACCTTATTAAGTACAAAATCTGTACAGCAAAAAAATCAAAACAGGAAACAAGGACAGCCTTTGATGATCATAAAAGTTGCAAAGATAATTCTACAGCTACAGGCACGTATTACACATATTACATAAATATTGTAAAGATTGTATGTATATCTCTAATGTTAGATAATTATTTTCTATTCTATTATAGAAATCTTTATACACAAAAGTTTCCAATTTTTTGTTTTGCTGCTGCTACCTTATGATGATTGTCTTTGGTTATATTACCTTATTTAAGTTCACTGTTTATTCCTCTGCTGCTAGAAACAACAGAAAAGGATGCAAACAATGCAGGAAAATAATCTAATCATGAGGGTCTAAGAACCAGCATTTCTGATTTCTCTGTTCTGGGGCATATATATAATACATATGTACTACACAGCCTTAAATACTTTATTCTTATTAATTAAAATGTTATAGCTTTATGTGCATACACGTTACACAGCTAGAGAGACAGGAACAGGTACTAAACATTCACAGACAGACACAAAGATTTAATTATGCAAGCAGCTTTGAAGCCTTGCAATCAATGTATATATACACATACACACACATGTTCATACATACACCTGCATGCAAAGTGACATTAATCCTGTATATCATGCAACCCCAAGTGATGTTCACAAGGATTATTTTCTAAATGACAGTTAAAAATAAGCATATATCTATTGTATTCAAAAGACAGAATTCAGTTCCTTTAACCAGTTAAAATATGGAATACTTTAACCAAGAATAAAGATGAGTGACAGATTTAACACAGGAAGAATTTTAGAAAACTTAATTTCAGAAAAATAAAATACATAAAAGTGAGTCAAATTATTTAAATTTTTTTGATGTATATAAAATTCTAAACTATTAATAAATATATCTGATAAATAATGATGATAGTCTCCATATTTCTTTGTTTAATTCTCAGTTTTCTTGCAAGATCTTCTTGAAGTTTGGTTGTAATGGATCATTACGTCCATAATGTGCTCAATGTTGGAGTGAATTTTGAACAGTTTTTAGGCTGCATACTGTTTTCTTCCAGATAATTTACTGGATTAAAATTAGCAGTGTGAAAAGCTGTAGAGAAATCTAAATGCCTGCCAAATCAAAGAAATAATCACATTTTTATGAATATTTAATATCATAGTCATGGCAAATAAGGCAAGTAATTAGTACTTACCATAAATTTGCAAAGTATTATTTTATGTAAATGTTACATTCTACTAGTTTGATATGAATTATTCATTGTATTACCAGACACTGACACAAACCAGCAAACACTAAAATCTATGTGTTATTAGTTTACTTACCTTTAATGATATCGTTTAGAGGGTATTTTTCTGAGATTACTATTTTTTCCCAAATGGGATGGAAACAAGAAGAAAGTCATTTAAAGTCACCTACTGCACATTCCAGTATTGGAGAAACTCAAGATGCAAATCAACAAAATGCAAGTTCTTTCATGTGTACAGATGAAGAGCTCTCAGCTATGTCTCCGACTGCAAAGACTGCACAGGTGATTACTATTAATGAAGTATGGTAAAAGCTGTTTATAAAAATAATGGATGTGGGAGAGAAACTAACATCTTTAAAGATGACTCCCATAACCCCTCACAGTTAAGAGGCAGAGTCTTTGGGTCGGGGAACTAAAGGATGAAGAGAGAATCTAGACCTGACCATAAAATACAATATCCAAATAGCACTTCAGGATAAAAAGGCCCCTCTGGTTTATCCACAGGTGTTGGGTTGTCATATGTGTTTCAGGGCTTGACTGCTAACTTTTCTTGATTCTTACAAAAATCATTTCATTTTCCTGATTTGTGATTGGCACCTACTGATCCCTGAAAACATCAACCCTCATCATACTTCCAGTGGTATAGTTTATTAAATGACCAAAGCCACTTTCAGTTCTTGCTCCATCTTAAGTATAATCTCGTGATTCTTCTGGTATTAATAAAATCTTTAATTTTACTGTAACTGCCAAATTTTCACTGATATACTCCATCTTTGGAGTCACCAGTATAGTTACTCAACACTAATTCCTAGAACACATATCCCTTTGCAATTACCTTATGACGGTGAAGATAACCAATAACCTTCTAACCTATTTTTCACCTACCAAAATATTTTGACTCTTGATGAGCAGCATCTGACTGTTTGATTGTACAAAGTGAGTTTTCTCCAAACAGTAAATCTTTCAGTCTTAATAAATTACATCCACTGCTTTATACTTATCAGCTTGCTCTGTAGCAAACTCATCAAAATTAAAATCTGCTTATGCTATATGTCCTCTCCTTTGGTAAATCCATGTACATTTTCTGCAGAAAATTTTATCTTTTCTAACATTCATCTGTCCTAGTACAAACCAATTTATTGTTCATGAGACTTTCAGACTAGCTGCTTTTGGAGTCAAATTCTCACAAAAAAAAGATCTGATATTTCATATACAATAAAAAACATATATTGGTCCTTTGGATCATAGTTCAACTTAGAGGCATCCCAAATTACATTTGGGATCTACCAAGAGGTATTATAACTTTCAGTGTCTACCTCACTCTTCACCTGTCTGGCAGTGTCTTAGAGCAATAGAGTTCACAGTACACAGGCAAAAAGTCAATGTTCTGGTTCTATTTTTGTCAAATCTCACCGAAGTAGCAAAGAGTTTTCATGTTCTAACAGAACTCTGAATGGTAAAAATGTAAACTATTTACATACAGTAAAAAGCTGTATTACCATCCTTGGACAGAGTTTTGGAGCAACTGGAGTTATTTTACTAGTGGTAAGTAAATCAGACTCAGATTACTGGCTGGTAGAGATAGTTGTCTCTGAACCATTGGCGTCTCTGAATCAGGAGTTTGCAAGCATGAGTAACGTTGGTCTACATTTAATTATTTGATATAAGTACAGCTTTCTTAATGCAATCTTAAATCTGTGTTACTCATGCTTTTCAATGATTGGTATCTGGAGTTTTGTTCACCAAAGACAAATTTTAGCCTTACGTGCTATTATTACAATGTAGGTGTGATTTTGAGTCATGTCACACTAAGGCATGCACCAATCAGAATGTCTCTACAGCTTCTACTGAATTGTACAAAATTAAAAACATCCCATTTCCGGAGAACTGAAATACAAGGATTTTAGCTAAGGGAGAAGGGCCAGGTTTAAGATGAATATCAGATGTGGCTTCATAAAATGAAATATTTCAAAGTACAGGGGAAAAGGTGTCTCGGCAGCTCTGGGAACAGCACTATTATACAGCTCCTCACTGTGAGCTCATGTTTTCATGCTGTACTTGGGAAGTTCAACAAGGAACTGACAGCTAAGGATCGAGTATTACAAGCAGTTATACAAACATCAGCTCAGTATCCCCCATTTTAAATAAAAGCTTGCCAGCTGGCAAGCGGGAGAGAAGGAAAGTTCTTGTCCTTGCGGGTGGTTTGGACTATGCTAACCATCAGTCTTTACCCTAACAAAACCCTCATCAGTCTTTGGGAGTTGCATGATTTCCCTTAAAATCACCCTTGTGTAACCTGTTTTATTTAGGTTCAAATTATTTTCACCTCCAACTAGACAAGTTAGCAGGGTCTGTAGAAAAGCAGAAAGGAGCAGATATAATGATAAAAGCTCATGCAGAAGCATTCTACAGTCTCTGATTCTTTCACCCTCTAGTATGGACTCTCCCTCATCCTGTACCCTGCTCTGGCCTCCTCTCCCACGTTCATAATGATAAGCAACATGTGCAAAGCAACCGATTAAAAACAAAATACTATTTGCACATTTAAAGCTATAGTAGAGAAGATACAAGAACACAGCACAATGGACAGCAAAAACGTGGTTCACATAAATGTTTGGTTTTAGCTTTAATATTTTAAATAAACATTTCCTTCCACTTAGACTCATCCTAATCTGCAATCTCCACCTGGTGTTTTTCAAACCAGATGGAAATGTAAATTATTTAAAATCATGAAATTCCATTAGCAGTTGGGCTTAAGTGCTTAAAAAAAATAGGAAGAAAGAGAACTTTTGAGGGTTCCAGAAGGCGACTGCGCCACCCCTTGTGTATGGCTGCAGCCACAGAGCAGGGTCCAGGAGCACTTTGCTTTGGACATGCCCTGGCTGAGCTCTGAACACTGGTGAAGAAGATCTAGATCCAATTTGTGGCTGAGATTTGCATTGCAGCAACACCTGCAGCTCACTCATTCCCACAGCAGAAAGAGTGTGACCCCTGGAGAGCCTGCAAAGCAGACATCCATTTCACCTCCCAAACTGCTTCGAGCAATGCTACCTACTTTGCTTCTGTTCAATCGGGAGAAAGAATTTTCCAAAAATGTTCTTTGTTTTGTTTTGGTTTTTTCCCAAACAGTGCAACCAGTGCCCATGATGGTGTCTGTTCATTCCTGTTTGTAGCATAAAAGCCTGTGAGGAAATGCCATATAAAGAAGATGCCTGCATGAACAAATACTGCAGAAGACTGAGAAGGACCATGAATAAGAAAATACAAACTAACTTCATCCTTCTATATGCAGGACTTTTGACCATGAAAATTAATAACAAAAATGACATTTGGGGGCATGGCGTTCTTTCGTTTCTCCTCTTTATTGAGGTCTTGTACTAAAGGTGATAAGCAAGCAACAAGTGATAATGTTATATCAGGGTACTCACAGCTCTCAAGTGCATCACAAGACAGGAGCCTAAAGCCACTAGCACCAACAGTCTGAGACACAAGATGCTCCCCTCTCCCTTCCTTCAAGGTGGCTGAGTTCTGCCAAACCCCATCACCCTCTGCCAAGCTCTCTATTGCTCCGCACAGCAAGCAATCAAGCAGAGGCTTCTTCACCACTGGCTGGAGGACTATCTTCTTGCATCTTTAATATCAGTTTTTGTGAGTTGGGAGCACTCTGATTACTGTTTGCTTGGATTAGTCTAGTATTTGGCCACATCATACTGTAAAAAACTCTCTAAAGCCCAATTATATTAATTAATGTACAAGAACTTTAAAGAATATACAAGATGTGTAAGAATATATATGTACAAGAATATATCCAGTGGTATGGATATATTCTATTGACATTTGGTGGTCATCTATATAGATGTATCATTTACAAAACCCACACCAGATCCACACCCATACCCATTGTGCCTCCATTATTGATCCCCAGTTATTAACAAGAATACTATTCTTAGCCAATTACTAATCACCCAGCTTCAACTAGATGGTAACCACATCTCCATCTTTAATCCTGCTTTCACTGAGCAAAGAAGAATGGACCAAATCCACTGAAGGAGACTTAGCCACTGTAACACTACTCTATCTGTCCTATTATGAATCCAGACCCCTTCGAGAGATGGCTATTTCACCCTTGTGAAGTACGAGAAGAGTTTGGTACTTCTGAAGGGAATTCACAAGTATCAGTACATTGGCTGTTAATGCATCTCTTACACCCTAGGTCAGTCAGAGTGCTGACTTGGACCAAGTATTCCCCTGAGCTGGCACAGGTGTCTCCACTGCTTGGTTTGGACCAGAGATCTGAATCCAGGTTTGGTCTAACAGAAAATATCTATATGAGAAATTTCATAAATCTTAAGCCATACAGTCAGAGGATACAACAGATGGTTAAGGGCACTGGATATGTGGGTGGCAAGTGAGCAAGGAGCTGGAATCCCAGGTGCTGGAATCCCAGGTTTGATTTCAGGTTCCGTAGTTGAAGGTGGTGTCAACCTCTATGAGTTTGGCCTTCTTTTTGTGCATTGCCTAGTCCAGTACGAGTCCTATCAGCTACAAGTTTGCACGCTGTGAAACTCAGAGACTGTGATTAACAATGATCATATTTACTATGGAAACAATCACTTTGGAATTTTTTTTTGCTTTGTTCCTTCACACCAACACTTCTGTAAATCTTTTATGCCCTTGGTGCTTGGGTTAATGTAATAGAAAAACTTGTCTAGGAAATCTTATACCTTCCTCTTATCTCTAAAATATTAGGATATTGGCTAAGGAAAAAACACTCGTGAGTGACAGATATGACCCTTTCCAGGGCACCATCTACCTACAATTCCTGGTATTTCATACCATTGGAAAAGCAAATCCTTGTTCTTAGGGAAAAACCTTATCAAATATTGTAGCACTAAAAGCATCCAGAAGTGGCAATGTAAGAAACAATCCAAATTTCAGTGTCTCCAAGTGAATTTCAGAGAAGCTGCCTTATGGAAGGGAGAAAGCTGCTTGCTTCACACAGCTCTGTTCTGCTTCTTTTTATCATTTCATCATTTAAATTTTGGACAAGTTATTGTCATGACTTTTACTCTTTCTGGTTCCAAGGAATGAACCTGGGGCTTCTGATCAGGATGAAGAAACAAACAGAAAAAACATTAAAGTAGCAAAGGCAATCTTGTCAAATCACATTTTAAAATAAAAATTATTTTAGGGTATAGCTATACTGTATTTATTGCAGTTTGGGCAAAGAGCACTGTATTCACTGAATGGATCCTCAGGACAATAGCTCTTGTTGCACAGGAATCAGTGGAACTAAATGTCCTGATGTTTGCTGTGTTCCTCAGAAGAGCTTTGCAGTCTGCATGGAGCTCTCTTTTTTTGCCACCAGGAGCATACAGGTGAGCCAGTTTAAATCTAGCTAGGATATATCTGCATGTATTGCAGTCAGCTCAGCTGCAGAGTAACTGCAGTGTAGTGTCCCCTCCCATACAAAACATGTTGCTCTATGTTGTTAATTTTCTATAAGCTTGCAGACCCCATAGGTAGTCCAAAATTATCCTGCTTCATGGAAAGAAGTCAGCAGCCATCTGCACCAGAGTGAATGGCACTCAGCATGGTAGAGGTCCCAGCTGGGAGCAAGTCTTCCTCTCGTTATCATCTGAGACTTTCCCTCTTCCCTTAACAAAGCCCAGAGAAGCCATCAAAAAGTATTCTGAAATTTCCATAGCTTTATATTCATACAGAGCTTCTTCTGTGCTCTCTGTGTAGAACAGCTTGCAGCATCTGGGGGTACTTCCCTTTTGGGGGTAGGAGCCTCCAGAAGTTCAGTTACTTTAGCCATAACCCTCAGGGACAAACTCTGCTGTCATTCCTTCATCATTATGCTGCAGATGATGCCAAAGGTAAAAGGAAAAAAGGAGGTCCAGCTGGGGTTGTACCTTCTATCTGTGCCATCTTGGACTCAGAGCTGCAGAAAAAGAAAACTTCTCTCCACTGCTTTAGGGAGATCACAATTTGGTAGGGATTCCCCTCCATCCAGTGTTAATCAGAGAGCTGTACAGGTTGGATAGGTCATCCTTAAAGCAGGCACAGCTACAAGGTCAGATGATGTTACTCAAAGCTTTATCCTGACAAATTCTGTAAACATCCAAGTGAGCAGGTAGTGCTCACTTTTCTATGGCTTCACTGTTCTCATGGTGTAACAGTTTTTCCTTGTATCCACAAGGATGCAGCTGGATAAACACATCATGCGTGTCTTATGAGTTGAGCAGATAGGGTAAGAGTGAATGGGGTGACATCAGACTGGCAACCTGTCACTGGTGAGGTTCCACAGGGCTCCATCTTGGGCCCTGTTCTCTTCAACATCATCATAAATAAATTTGACCCAGGGACTGGAAGGGATGACACAAAACTCGGAGGAGCTGTTAACTCCCTCAAAGGCAGGGAGGCCCTGCAGAAAGACCTTGACAAATCAGAGGACTGAGCAATCACCATATGAAGTTCAACAAAGGAAAGTGCTGGATTCTGTACCTGGGATGGGGCGACCCTGTATGTACAGACAAACTGGGGAATGAGATGGTGGAAAGTAGTGTCATGGAAAGGGACCTGGGGGTCCTGGTCAATAGCAAATTGAATGAGTCAGCAGTGCCCTGGCAGCCAGGAGGGCCAACTCTGTCCTGGGCGGGCATCAGGCAAAGCATCACCAGCTGGCTGAGGGAGGGGATTGTCCCGCTCTGCTCTGACCTGGTGTAACCTCACCTTGAATATTGTATGCAGTTTTGGTCACTGCAATATAAGAAAGATATTAAGCTGTTAGACAGTGTCCAAAGGAAGGCAATGAAGATGGTGAAGGGCCTTGAGGGGAATCTGTATGAAGAGCAGCTGAGGTCACTTGGTCTGTTCAGCCTGGAAGAGACTGAGGAGAGACCTCATTGCAGTCTACAACTTCCTCATGAAGGGGACAGGGGCAGGCACTGATCTGTTCTCTGTGGTTACCAGTGACAGGACCCGAGGGAATGGCCTGAAGTTGTGTCAGGGGAAGTTTAGGTTGGATATTAGAAAAGGGTTCTTCCCCCAGGGTGTGGCTGGGCACTGGAACAGGCTCCCCAGGGAAGTGGTCACAGCACCAAACCTTCCAGAGTTCAAGAAGCATTTGGACAATACTCTCTGGCACATGGGGACTTTTGGGGATGGTCCTGCATAGGGCTAGGAGTTGGACTTCATGATCCTTGTGGGTCCCTTCCAACTCAGCATATTCTATGATTCTGCCATACAATTTTCCTTGTTTTAGTTTCTGTCCATTCAATGTCTCTCGTCCTTTAACCGCACACCTCTATAAAGTCCTGTCTCCAACTTATTGCTAACCTCCTCATTGATTCTGGTACACTTTCATTAGGTCCCCCAGAAGCCACCTCCTCTCAGCTGAATATGCCCAGTTCCCTCAGCCCCACTTCACAGGACAGATGTTCTAGCCCCTGACTGCCTCAGTGGCCCTCTGCAGAATTTTCTTCAGTTTATTGATGTCTTACTTGTATTGGAATGTTCAAAACAGGATGCATTAATAAAGCTGTCAGGAAGATCAGAAGGAGCTGAAGCAGGGAAGCATTCTGAGAACTTTCTACGGTTTTGACTAAGCATTTCCCCAGCCTGTTTTGCAGGTTTCAATACAAAATAATAAGCAATTACACACTCAGGATGCAATAAGTTATTTTTTTCTGTCTATCACAGCAACCAATGGCATGTACACATCCAGGGCATCAGAAATGCAAGATGAAGTATAGTGATTCAGTCTTTCCCACTGTGGCCTGGCTGTGGCCAGGTAGGAACCTGCATGCAGTGGGTCTCACCAGTTAGCTGATGGGTAAAGCTTATTAACATTCAAGGTGCTCAGTTTGGTTTATCTGACCAGTGAATGCAAATTAACTTCAGTTTTGTTCCCCTGTCTTCTTTTACTCTTTTCTGCATTGCCTTTCAGTTCTCTATTCCTCTCAACTGGCCAAACCTTTTCTTCACCCTTCTTCTCCCACCTTCCATCTTGAAACTTGGGAGTTTCTGTGGTAATTCCTGTGGCAATAGTCAGCATCCTCCTACCCCAACATGCAGTTTGAATCTAATCCATTTCAGTGATAGTATTAGTGGATCTGGGACCACTAGCCATTTTATTTTGACCAATGTCTAGAGTAAGGGGGGTCCATTCTTGATTTGCTGATTGCCAACTCCATAGGAAACACAATTATTCATAATAATAACAAAATATATCACAAATTAGGTGTATGTATCTCTAAGGTAGGTTGCATTTTTAAGACAGGTTCAGTACAAGGATCGACTCATTGAGATGAAGGCACCTGAAGTTAGATGTTTACAAGTACAGCACTGACCTAAACTCCCATTACAGAAAATGGAGATATAGTTAAGATTGGGAGCTGCCCACATACAGCTGGTCTGCTCAATAACCCTGCAGGCTATTTTTATCTCAAATTGAATCCTATCTGAAGAATTCAAAAATGGCTTTATATGACTTAGAAAATTCATTTCCTACTACACAGAGAGGAAATAAGGACCAATGTTAAGTAATTACACTAAGCTTTGTGCCAGCTCAGGGTCTCTCAGTGGGTTGTTCTGAATACCAAACCTTGCTGCCTTAAGATGCTAAATGCAGCAGATCAGCTCCATTTAAAAATACTTCTCACAGCTCCCACATGCCTTGCATTTTGTCACAAGCCAATTGAGGCACAGGGATACAAGACCCTTCAGAGCCCTCCAGAACTCCAGATTCCCAAGGGCACATCAGCAAACATAGACCCAACCTGGGATGTCAGTTCCCACCTGGAGCAAGTAGGTGACCGCTTCCACCAGCGGGTGCCAAGGAGAAGTTGGCCAACAAACGGAGACAGAAGAGAACTCCCAGGTGAAGGGGTCTGGCTGATGCAGTTGGCTGGGGCACAATATCAAGGGAGAAAGAATGGATCCTCCAGTAGTCACTATGCCATCTTTCTTTGTTTTCTTCTTTGTTTGGATCCAGGACAATTCAGGTCCAGATGACACCAAGTTCAGAGCCAGTGGACTGAAGCAGTTTCCAGTTACACAGAAACCGATCAAAGTAAATAAACAAGTCTCTGCAAATGGGAAGAAATAGATTCATGCATTAAAGCTGCACTAAGAGAGCAAAGAGAAAACAAATAATTCTCTCTGTCTGCCACAAGCTTCTCTTTAACTGAACACTATTGGAAAAGAAATGCTGTTGGTCCCCAGTGCAATGGTGGAAGGGGTGGGAAGGTTACGTGGGGAGAAGAAGAAATCACTTTGTTTCTATCACGATGCAATAAGATATAAATACAATCAAAAGGGGTTAATCTAATCCTTTTGTGAAGCACTGAGTCAGAGAACAAGACAAAAACAAATCTGTGATCTGGAACTTCCTGAGCACCCACTCAGGGTGGATTAATGAGGAGTACACGGCTGTGAAATTACGTGCCCTCTGAGTCAGGAAAATGGTCCTAGTGGTGCATGACCTTGAAATGAGGGGAAGCAAACTTCACCTGATCCACAATTATAAAGACCTAAAAGGAGGGGGACTAAGGAGGAGAGAGAACACATTAAGAGCCGGGAAAATGTTTCTGAATATGAAACTAACAAAATAGTAAACAAACCCAAGGCTTGAAAGATGAATTAAATGTAGCCTAAAAAAATCCAGAGGCTTTAAAGGATACTGGCATTAGTGTTTGAGCATTATAAGAAAAGCTTGTCCTCTTTATTTACATGAAGTGGATATTTTGTTGCTGTTGTTATGGACTTAGTGATGTTTGTCTGCCTTCAATTTTCTCTTTGCAATGAAAAATTGTTGTGAGATGATTTCTAGTCTTAGCTGCTTTACATGACAGTATTATCAAGGATTCATCAAGAGGCCATCTGTCGAATTTATGAAAAAAAATGCAAAAACAAAACAGATGAAAAGGAAAGAGCAAGACAGAGACTGGTCCAGGGGACGATAGATGTGGCAGCATGTGCCTCGGTGTGAAAATTACAGCATTTAAATACTGTAGAATAAATTACTGTGCCGAAAAATTAGTGATGCTCTCCCACTTCAGATTCTCCCCTTATGAGAACATAATGAAATAGATCACAGACCAAATCATTTTTTCCTGTGGCTATTATTATATTCTAATGAAAAATTAAAATGGGGTAAAGACATAAAACCTGTAAGGGAATCAAATAAGCTAAGCTACTGAGTCATTTCTTAGGTACCTCCAAAATGTACAGCTGATGAGGAAAAAATAAATTCATAGCTTTTTATGTATGTAATAAACTGATCTCCCCCTGTTTTTCATAGCTTCTTGCATCTTTATAGCTGGTATGTGTAGACTCAAATACATGCCTGTAACATAGAAAGGATAATGGAAGGGGGGGAAAAATTGATCTGTCTTCATTGCAAGCTGGTTGAATTGCATATCAAAGTAAGTAGAATATAAACATCTATTCCCAAACAATGTATATTGTATATAAAATTCGCTGAATATCTACTGCTTTCTAATTAGGGTGACACCTATGTTTACATATTGTGCATGAGAAATAAATTTCAATCAAGCAGGTACTTATTGAAATCAAGCCATTTGGATTTAATCAGAATCTAAGAGTTTAAGTCCAGTTTTTACTGTATTTTTTTGAAAATTCATGTCTTTCCTAGCCTCTCCTTTCATTTGGCCTCCTTAAAGAATGTACTTGAACTTCTGTGAAAGCTAACAGGGAAAATATCCCACTGTTTGTTGCACAAATTCAAAGATTACTAACAGTCTTTCCTTAAATGCAGTTTGCCTTTGTGTTTTATTGATTATGTTTGAAGTTATGAAAAGCTAGCCAGCAGGCTATTCCCATGAAAATGCAAAAAATCAGAATATGACATACCATATATTTTTAAACATCATTATATTATTTAATAAAACACTTTAGTTCTTCGTGTCCTCACAGGGAGAAAAACTAAGAGAAAAAAGGCTGATATTGCTTTTATACCACACTTAGAAAGACATTCACAATAGTTGACTCTGACTTTCCTACCAAAACTTCCCACAAAAGTAAATGGCCTTCCAATGATGACGATCCAATTATGACTTCCTGAACCTGAGAGAAAGAACAGGTGAAATTGCTCCCAAGATTCATTAAAGACTTTCCCAGACTAATCTAGTTTATATGGTAGAAGCACAACTCTGCACTAATTTCCATGAGTTACAATTTTTAACTAATAACTAAAGAAAGGCTACATCTGGCAGTCCATCAAACAGTCCTCAAATACAGTTTCGATGATAAGCATGGAGAAGGCAACATCCCAAAATCTTCAGCTGACTTGAAAAAAACCCACCAAAATAATCATTAATTTTAACTTAATTGAATTGCGAAGATCATCTTGATGCATCAGTAATTAAACGACAGCAAACATCATAAAAGCAAACTGAGCATATATCTTAATGGCAGAGAGCAAAGCAAAACTACTTACAAGGACTAAACTCTGTGTCCTTCCAAAACTGTAATAGGGTTTATGGCTAAAGACTATCATATCTTTCACTGTAGTCTAGGGAAACCTACATTAGGGAGAGTCTACAAGTTTAGCCCTGAAAATATGTGCTTACTTATTTAACTTTACTCATGAGGGTAAGCTCACAAATTTCTGTTGTACTTGACCCAACTGTAAGGGCAAGCATATACAAATCCCTCTGAAAGATGGACCATAAAATTTACATTCTGGAAACTTTTTTTAATACAATTATGCAAATATTACCATCACGTTATTATGCTTTAAGGATCAATTCTTTAATTATATAAGCGTCAATATTCACTTGACAACTGACAAGAAAAAGAAGAAGCAGTTATGCTTGGGGGGAGAGGGTTAATCAAGTTTTGAATCTACTCAAATACCTAAATATTAAATGAAGTCAAGATAATGATTCTCAGACAAAAATATTGTCTCCAGGACTTAACTTCTGATTTAACATAAGATTGGTATGTGAATACAAGGCTTGGTACCCTTTATAAAGAAGGAGCAGTCATTTAAGTACAGGGAACCCATAGCTTCTCAATGATCAGTAATGTTGCTTGTGAAAATGGACAGAATAAACACATAGAATTGAGGTATACTCTATCAAGTATACTCTATTGTATTGTGCCACAGTAAATGGGAAACAAAAAAAACTTGTTGACTGTGGTTTTTGATCCTCACTTTACTGCACTCTAGGAACAGTTCAGAAGCAAAAAATGGCATCAACAAACCACTAATGTTCTTTGTGACTGGTTTTTAAGAATCCAGTTGCCTTGTTTAGAGCTGGCCATTTCTTCTTCTCTTCCTTTTCCCAAATGCCAGGAAAAAGAAACAAAGCCTTTGCCTGACTCTATGGAAGGACCAGCTCATGCTGAAACAGCGCAAGACTCCTCTGAGTTTCAAGGGAGTGAGATTTTTCCTACCAGTGAAGAGCTCTGCGGATGTCCAGCCCAATTTCCACTATTGATGGGCCATTTAAGTGCTTCACCCATGCCAAAGCATTTTCTCTGTCCTGTGTAACAAAACCCAACAATCACAAACAATAACAATCAGCAACAACAAAAATTGTCAGACAAGCACCGGAGGTCCAGTTTCATCAGGAGCAGAATTGGGGTTATCAGAATTCCTGATAACCCCAATTAATCTATTGGGCTCAGAAGCAGTTGTTTTGCTGGTGGCAGATTTGCCACATGAACTGGTTCTTTTTGAGCCTATGGGCCCATCTTTGGAAAATCAAGAGCCCTTGTGCCACTCTTCACCTGTACCAAATTGCTGGGGCCATGAGAGGAGAATTATGCTGGGACAGGGCTGTGTGGGAGAAAACACATTCCATTAAATTGGTTACTGAAGTGTGTAACACTGCCATGCACAGGAGTCAATTACCCTCATAGTCCAGCTCTGCCCCACTCCCTATAACCATGTGACTGAAGATCCATTGTATAATAATATCCTGCAATAAGGTGTCAAGAAAGGACATCAGAGGTCTCTGAAGCTATGAGCATTAACTGGGTGCAATACATTCCTAGGTCCATTTTATTGGGATAATCCTTGAACTATTCAAATATATGAACTCCCATATGACAGGGTATCTCTCCATCTGCACAAGCTTGGGTACTGACAAACAGGCTGGAAATATATGGGAAGCTACATTATTTTAAATAACTCTTCCATAAAATAAGTAGTAAGTACACAGCTCAGCATTTCAAGAGCTGTAAAATAAACCATCATCAAAAAGCTTATTTTATGAACCCATAAATCTCCTGAAAATAAATTATTTTTTTTTCATCTTCCTGTGTTTTAATAAAAAATTCCTTTTTTTACTCACTCAATTACAATATCACTATCAGTTCAAATTACAGGTCAAAGATATGGGGCTTAATGTATGTACAGCCAGTTCTGTTCTCCTAATAACCTGTCATTCCCAGGATTTGAATGTCAGAACAGAGCCTGCCGTGGTAATGCTACTCGGCAGCACAGTGATGAAAACTTTGGACAAATCATGAAGAACGTTCCAGATCCAAATCATCAGAAGGTTACTGGGGAGAGCCTTTCATCGCGCTCTGACCCCTTGATCTGACAAGTGACACCTACAAAATGAACAGCTCTCCAGCTTAAATTGTTTAACTGTAGCCTGATCAGTTTTATTATCTTGCTAATCCGGATATCAGCCATTTCATCAGAATGGAAGATATGCATATCATGAATTATTTTGACACCAAGACCTTTTAATTTTTGCCAGCAATATTTCACTACACCAATCAGGGCCTGCAGTCAGTGATGCTGCTCGCCTCCTGGGATGTCAGAGGACAGTGCACTCCTGACAGCACCAAATCATCTGGGAGCTGTAACGAGCTATTGCTGCAATTATTATTATCTCTTGTAGTCATGCATTTCATTACAGTGCAGGCAGACAGAGGTTTCGGTTTCGAGCCAGTCTTATTTAGGAATCTCTGCCATTTTATGGGCTGTAGGGCTCTGTAGTGTAATTTCTTTTCTCCTCAATAGACAAGGATAGGTGAATTTCTAATAAAAACAAAACACTACCGAGGTACTGTAGAAAGAGGGAGCACAATACAGTACATTAACCAGCAGTGAAACAGCTTAAATGGCCCACTTGTAGTTTGTGAAAGCAGTGGTTAATCAGCAATATGGTTTGCTGCAGAGAGAAATAAAGAACAGTTTATCTTTAAATACATATATATTACCCTTTTTCCAAACTACCCACTGCTAAACTTTTTTGTAGACTAGCACAAAATGCTGAAGGGACAGATCTATGGCTTTTAATGATTTTTTTTTTTTTTATGTCACCTGATAGAAAAGAAACTAAAATGGTTAAGAAAAGATGAAGAAAGTAACTGTTTTGTTTGTTTAAGCATCTTAGAGGCTGTTATTGCAAAGCACGGATATGCAAACAAGCATGTTGGAGAGAAAAGGGAGAGGAGTACTCTCAACTAAAGATTGATAAAAATTGATAAAAGTTATAAAAATTATAAAAATTCAGATCTTCACACGTAGAACACACCATGTCTCATGAGGAACGGGTGAGGGAGCTGGGTTTTTTTAGTCCAGAGAAGAGGAGGTTCCGGGGGAACCTCATCGCTCCCTACAACCACCTGAAAGGAGGTTGTAGTGAGGTGCGGTCCGGTCTCTTCTGCCATGGCTGCAGTTGAGAGGACTGGAGGAAATGGCCTTAAGCCAAGACAGGGGAGATTCAGATCAGATATTAGAAAAAAACTTTCACTGTTACGGTGATCAGACATTGGTTGCCCAGGGAGGTGGTGGAGTCACCAACCCAGAGGTGTTCAAGAGGAGTCTGGATATGGCGCTGGGCGATCTGTTTTAGTGGTTTAGGGTTACAGTGGTAGTGCTGGGTGGATGGTTGGACTTGATGATTTTGAAGGTGTCTTCCACCTTTGATGATTCTATGACCACAAGCCCTTCCCAGAGACAGCACCAACAATCACCATTTTAGCTTTTTCCTACACCTAAGGTTAAACGGTCGCCCAAAAGAGGTTGTCCTGCCAGCAGTGTGTTGAATGTCCTTTGGAGGGTATTTCCAGCTTTCACAAGCATCATAAACCAAAAGAAGATAACAAAATGTGCATCATTAAAGATGTCCATGTGTTTACACATACATCATACCACATTTTCATCCTTAGCTTTCCTTTGCTACACTTAATTGATTCCAAGACTCTCTTTCTCTTCAAGACTTCCTTTCTCCCTTGGTTTCTTTCCTCCTTTTCAAACCTGCTCCTTTTTTTTCTCAATATTTAAGGACAAGTGACTCAATATTGTAATAGGAAAAGAAGCACCAGCAAAATCAGGTATAGAATTTGGCATTTTCAATTCTCCCACGCTTTTTAGTAATTCTGTGTAACACAATGAGTAAAAAAAAAACAGGACAGTTTCTACTAAGTGTGGGGGACAAAGCCAAGCTCCTGACTATCTGTGTACACATAATAAAACCCTGGAAAGTCAACCACATATTTGGAGAATCTAAAACTACGGTACTATTGATACAGAAACAAATTGCTACTATATTAAAAAAAATAATTTGAATAGACAAATTTAAATGTAAATAATGAAAGAACCACTTCACATCCCCTTCCTCTGTGAAAACTACGATGTCTTCTTCTATGCTGAGGTCTTTAATTATGCACTTTCTGTATTCAGCAATCTCCTCCACATGTATAGTTTTTTTGACAGCAAGAGAGACGAAGTTCTGAATATTAAACTTAAAGTAACATATTCTGCCTCATCACTTGTGTAAAGACAGCTGATATTGCCTAAGAGTTTGGCACCAGGGGCCAGGCACCATATTTTCAGCCACCCACACACAAACCCTTTCAATACAATCACTAGCAACTTGACTGTGAAATTTCCAGACATTGATGGCTAGCAAAGACTAATAGCAATGCTCCTGTGATGGACTCCCGTCATGAAAAAGCAGTTCTTCAGCTTTTTGATCCCATCTGTGTGATGCAAAGAGAGCAGGAGAGACTTTGCCTCAGCAAAGATAGGATAGTGTGTCCAAAAAGGAGCAGAGCAGCACACCAGGGTCTGTAGTGTTGTGTTTATTTACAGATGCCATGCAGTTTTACATAACTCCCTTGTTAGTTAAGGGCTGCTGATCCTACAGACTCTTATACATGTGAGCAGTTCCATCAAAGTCACTGGGACGTGCATGAATTAGGATTCCTCCTTCAAGTAAGGCTTAGCAGGATCAAGGCTAGTCCTCACGGCTGTTGAAATATTTGTGATTGACTTCAAGAAGCTAAATCCACTGAGCTCTAAACAAACTGGAAGATACTTTCTGGTGTCTCATGAACCTCTGAGGGACTGACTGCCAATCAGTGGTCATAGTTTACAACTATGGAGTCAGAGAGCTGGATCACATCCCCAGGATTGTTAATGTTGGTTAGCACAGAAGAGCATCAGCTCAAGGCACTGACATGGGCAGCAACGGTTGCATTATTTGCCTGGGGATCATGATGCCCCCTGCTCTGAAAGGGCTGGCCCATGGGTGTCTGAGGCTAAAGTGTCCAAGTCACCCCTGGGTGACTTCCTTAAAATGGTAAGCGTCATGCCCCTCCTCCTCTCTTCAATAACAAGACTTCAGAAAACAGTTTATTGAAGTCCCTGCACTTTGCAGGTCCTTTAACATTGACTGTGGCTATCACAAGGGACAAGCAAGAAAGTTCAGCCAGATGGATCTACAAGCATCCCCAAAACAGGCTGGAATTTCCTGGATGTTCACAGCTTTTTCTGAACTCCTGTGGAAGCCTCCTTTGCTACCTGCTCCACAAGCTCTCTGGGGCCAACAAAGACAACAAGAGCCCAAGGGACACCACTCTGGAGTGATTCTGCTGAGTATCACAGGATGTGGCTGGTGTATGGGATGGGTCCTGCTGTACCTCAAACACAAATTCTGTGTTTTGCTGCATCACAAGTAAGGACCAGGGAGCAACTAGACCAAAGCCAGGAGTGTGCTGGCTGTGTCAGGCAGCTCCTGTTTGAGGAAGGAACAAAATTTCCTTCAAATTGCTGTAAAATTTTAGTGTAAAAGAAACAAACTAACCAACCAAATAGGAATTATTAATTAATTAGAAAAGATTAAAAGGAAAGACAGGCAACAAGACTCTCCCACTATCACTTTACAACCTGCCATACCTTCCTTGTCCCTTATTTTATAATCATTTTTATTCCCTCTGGGAAAAACTTTTTCCTAAATGTCTGTGAAATCCCTTTATAAAGACAGCTAAAAATTACTATCACCTCCTTATTATCAATTAATCTACATAGATTTGATAAAAGACCCTTACTTTTACCTCTTGAAAAGTTGTAATTCTTGCATATGTGTCAGCAGGAAATTAAAAATGCAATGCAGTAAGAAAAAAACACTGCTGTTCTTCGGGTCAGTGAGAAGTTCTTCAAACACATTCATGCAAACATACAGGGGTACAGATTTCATATAGTGTCTTCTTTGACATTAAATTCCACATTATTGTGATTTAAAAATGCCTAAGACAATATGCAATGATAATGTCAATGCAGCAATATGCAAATATAATGTCCAAACCACCTGTATTTCTAGCATCCTTTGCTGTGTAAGTGGTGTTTTTGTTTTACCGAACACAAGAGTACCGTCTATGAGGAAGTCACACAATAGATATAACTAGTTAATTAGATCCCTGTAACATTTCCAGACAATCAGCTCCAAAATTCTCAGAATCATCATGGGTCAAATTCTGCGACATCCACTAAAGTGAAACAATGTTGGTAATTGATCTGATTCAGATCAGATTCCTCACATTTTCCAGGGATTTTGGCGTGTTGGCATGTTGTTTAAATCTTGTGGTGGTTATTATTTCTTGTTTACTACATATTATGTTGCCTTAGGTACACCTTAGCTTGTTTATTTACCTTTAGAGCCAAGTCCTTTGTATTTCTGTCTGAAGAGTGCTCTACTTTATAACATCAGAATTATAGTTATCTTTAATGGCAACACAACAGATTTGCACTAAAATAAACACAGAGTACTTCATTAACATTAGCATGTGCACAGACTTAGCCTTTTCTTTTTTAAGAAATCAAGAATGACATATTCTTTACAATACTTCTTAAAACAGAACTTGACTTCCATCTGAATCCTGATGATGAGCTGCAGCGTAACATTGCAACCACCAAATACAGTGCGTCAGCATTTACCTTCTCAGCTGATAGGTGCATTTAGTCATCTAAGTGATCCGACAATAATTAAGTGGAAAAACTGGAGGGATTTGTAAAAATCTGGCTTTCAGCAACCTGTCAAAAGCTATATCCTTAAATTCAAGGTAAAAATTCAATACTTCATAGCTCTTGTGATTGAGCTTAAGCCATCAATTTGTTCCTTGTTGTAACTCAAGTAAAATTTTTTCTTTCCCCCTTTGCCCTTCCATAATGTATTGTATCTTTTATTCTTGCCATGCTAAAAGGTTAAGGATGCAGAATGTATAGCAGTAAGAGCACTTTTTATTTGTACACTGGTAACGTTAAGTAGGGAATGTAGCACAATCTGCCTAAATTTCAACTGCTTCTACTTTTGGTGACTTTAATATGGAGACTATTAAATATCCTGCATTTGTACCATACCATGCCATAAAAATAATTAGGAAAAACTACAGAAAGATTTCATAGCTCATGTTTCACACAGACATGAGCACTCATTTTAAAAGCAGAAATCTGCAATTCCAGAATGACCTGATAAATGTTGACCAAAGTTCCCAAATTCAGTGTCTGGCAGCAGGCTCCCAAGCCCACGTTAAAGCTTCCATCCAAAAAACGGGGTTAAGCCCTGTGTGGAGGAGCCTTACAGCATTTCAGTGGCACCTGCTGTTATCAAAGAGAAGGAGCCAACGATTGCCAAAAACAAGTCTTGTTGGATCTGTATTGTGCCAAGGTATGGGCTGGAAATGAAACATTTCTGCTGGCTGTGCCAGGAAGGAGATCACTCTCAGCATCCAGGGAAGAACTGCAGATTTTGGGGAGTTATTAAGCCCCAAAATCTAGATGCTCTGGAGTAAAGTTCTGAGCAGAAATCTTCAGGGACGTAATATTGGACATTTAAAGCAAAACTCAGAAATAATTAAGTAACCAAATTCACATTTGGTTTGACTTAAAACCACTTAGTGCCTGTATGTCCCATTAATGTCAAAAGCTATTGTGGTTTTTTTATGGAAGAGGCAAATCTGGAATGTAAAATTAAGGAAAATATTTGAAGACTTTGGCCTGTAAACTTTGTGAGCATAGCCATTCTAAACTAAACTTCTAAATATTTAAAATCTTGTTTCCTTTTTATTGGACATAATTTTTGTGCTTAGGAAAAACAAGGATGGAAATAAACCCTCTTATTTTTGTCATAGGATTTATTTAGATGACTCTATGAGATCACAGTTAGATACGTAAATTAAAATAAACTACACAAATCAGTGTTTTTAGGAAAGAAAGTTAGGGAAGAATAAATGACCATTTCTCCCCCTTCTGTCTGAGTAATTTTTAATCATTCCTCCCTGTGCAGCCACCACTACCACTCATGCTAAAGTTTAGGGGATTAAGAGAAAATATTTACAGCACTCTTCTGCATCTATAAGGACTTACTTAATTTTAAATATTGCATGTGAAATTTACAATACTGGATCTAAAAGACTAAATTTGAAAACTTGCTAGATACCCTGACCAGTGGAGTGATTCCACCACTCTCATTTTTTAGTAGAACTGAGGGAAGGGTCCCAAGCTGTAAGTCAGCATAGAGTAATAACCTATGTGACTTTCCCCAGAAAACCCAAACTTGGCTGGAAGTTTTGCAAGTTTAAAATCAACCCCTATGTTGCTGTTTACATTCCACAGAGAGCTTGATGTGTTCCAACAAAGAACATATCAGAAACTTTCAGAATATTTACTTCCAGTATCCAGGGTGTGTTCATACTTTTCTTTTAAACCTAAGGCAATAGTACACCTACTTGTGCCACCAGTTTGTTTTTAAGCCACCACAGTGGTGAGAGAAGCCACTGGATTTTGAAAGAGGGCTTGTTCAGTACAGTTACTGTCTACTTTATGGAGAGCTTTAGGCTTGCTTTTGCCTTCCTCATTCACACAAGACAATTCTCATTTCCAAGTCAGTCTGAATTGACTCATATACTGCTACACAGACACATTCACAATTTTGCTTTACGCTGAACAATATGTTTCTTGTTAATAATTGAAAACCCTTTGGATTGGTATAAATCCATAGTTGAGATTTGCTGTCGTAATTCTATAGTAAGTAACCCTCTGAATTTCTTGTAAAAGGAACTGTCCCGAAGAGAGGAGAAACTCTCTTCCAATAAATCATAAACATTTTATAACATATATTGTCATCCTGGGAAAAAAAGGTTAAATTTTTGTAAAGGTTTGTAAACAGCATTGAGACATAATGCAACTCAAATCTTATGAAAACAGTTTTACTAATGCATTTTACCTTGTAAGCAGGTGGGCAACTAGTGAACTCACACACTATCTATTACAATATCCAGAGGATGGGTCATTGCTTGTAGAGGTGTTGAAACTCGATGGTGTGTTCAGATGTGTGTTCTTAACCAAGTGTATGTAACCTGCTTTGTTCAGGAACAGACAAAGCTACTTTTATTTACAGCCCTCGTATTAAAAGCTGAGCATGTACAGTGTCTTTGCAGAACTGTGGCCAGAAGTACTTTACAAGGCAAAAGATGAGGCAGGTCACTCATTTCTCTGGTGAATATTTATGTGCTCCTGGGTTAGGTAGGCAAAACAATACTCAACTGTCAAACTCAAATCAATCATAGTTTGCCTCATTTGCAATCATTCTGCCATGGGAGGCTTGCAGTTCTGTCTTCGTTATTTGTAGGTTTAGAAAGCAAAATTAAAGTGTGAAACCCTATCAACATGTGAACTCTGCACCCTCTGACATATGGGGCATGCCCCTCATCCAACACAGTCTTTGGTTAACAGCTGTGAGGAGTTTTATCAGGCTAAACAGCTTTTTAGTCTAACCCAGGGGAACTGGCATGTGTTAGCACAGCTACAGAAGGTCTCTGCAGTCCCTAAATGCAAAAACATATTGAGGATCGTGAAGAAAAAGTTACAAAGGGGACAGAGTTCAAATAAAAATTTGTTCTCTGCTTCATGGCAAGATCTATCTATGCTCACAAACACATTCAAGTCTAGCTCATTTTCTCCAGGTCTGCTTTTGCGAATACTCAGTATGAAGACCTCCCATTGGCAACCCCGGGAGCGCTGGCACACAGAAGCACCGTTCCTCCGTGGAGTGGAGACAATTTGCACCAGCTGAGGATTCAATTCAAAGTACTTACAAGATGAGGTTAGAGCGCTGTGTTCCATTATAAGCAAAATGAGAGGCAGTATCACCTTTGTTTTATTTTTCTTTGGGGATTCTTGCCAATGCAATACCCATAAAACTCATTCTGGTGTGCGACAATCCATGGACATAGCAAAGCCTGAATATGGCAAAGCAAAAAGGTCTACCTAGATAAATTTTTGTTGTGGTCACGGTTTGCAGGTAATCCTAAGAGCTGCATACAATTATGTTTTTCTACTTAGATTAGCAATGGAATGTTTACAGTGCGTGTACTGGTGCCCATGTCTGGGGTTGCCATATTTCTGCATCTGATTTGTCTATAATGCAAATGACGCATATGGTTTATATCAAATCTGCTATGCAAATATAGGCATACCAGTATATCCTGGCACTTGAGGCTTACTGTACCTTTAGAGTTTATCTGTCATGCCCAGTTGCCTGCCAGTGCATGCAGAGCCTGGTCAGCCTGTAGCTTAAGCAGGCATGAGACAGCCCAAAACACTGAGCAAATGGCAAAGGGTTCTTTTCATACCAAACAGAGGGAAAAAGAAAAGATGTTTAAGGAAAACTGGATGCATGGTAGCAATATCCACATAGTCAAGAATCCAGACTAATTTAACTAAGTCTATCTTCATGACAGCCTGTTCAGGCCAGTGTGGTCTGTAGAAAGCCCATCAACTACTTTAAACCACTGCTGTGCTGCATGAGGGGGCGACACAAACACTTATGTGCCACAGACACATGAGAGTCAGAGAGAGATGGATATTTTCTCCCCTGTCAGTGTGAAGAATTTGTTTCATTATTCTGGCTTTGACTGAGTTCCTCTGCCTCTTGCCAAGTTAAACTTCCCTCATATCACAATAATTCTAGGTGCTGCTAAAGGCATTTGGTGAAGCATGAGGAAAGCTAATTGACATGGAAAAGGAAAATTTGCAGGTCATGTTTTCTCCTCAGGAAATTATGTAAAATTGGTACTGTTGCATTACACAAATAATTTTGATGCAAAAACTTGTCTTTGTCTTTACCTCATTCTCACCCAGACACTACGTTTTTATGTGCCCTTTTTGGTTCTTGGTTGACTGATCTTCAGAGAACAATTCACAAATGCATCCTATAGAGCAGCTTCCTTCACATCACTCCAAATGCTGATATGCAACAGCAGTTATTCAACAATACAATTATTTCCTTAAAAAGGAGCTATACTTTTTCAAGCCACTAGCATTTCTCTGAAGGAACTGACAATACTGAATCCAGTAAGACTCTGCTGTGTCTTGTGCTGTGGCGTGAGCTGAGGTTCTGCAGTGTAGCAGGGCTGCTGCCAGGTGAAGGTTAAGTCCTTTGTGGCAGCTCTGCCGTGCTCTGCTGAACTACTTTTGCCTGTCATCATTACCCTCACCTGCGACCTGACGTAAAACTCCAACCTAGCCCATGCTGCTTGAAAGTCATATTCAACTGCTCCTGACAGAGGTGACAACTTTATGTGACAACAGGGTTGTGATCTGTCCCCATCAAAGGTACATAGAGCATTACTGCCAGAAAGTAGCAACATTTCTGAAGCATTTAGTTCTGCTGTATCTCTTTCTTTGTTCAATGCTCACCCACACTTACTCTGTGATTAGTTTCTAACAATTTAAGGCATTCTCATTTTCAGTTTTCTCTGAAGCAGCATGTAAGCCTCTGAGAGTCATATCTCACTGATACTCTTTCGTAATTTAGCAAAACTGAATATGGATCAGAATCTGACTCCAAAAAATGGAATCAACAGACGCTTTATAAATTTTACACTATTTTCACCTACCCATTGCAGTGACAATAGCAAGGACTGTTAGTTTGTTATAGAGCAAAAATATACAACATTTATAATTCATATCTATTTCAGAAATGTATAAAAGCTTAAGCAAATTGCTTCACTGCAAATTGCTGAAATTGTGGCCAAATCTGAAGATGGCTATGAGTAAGTCCCTCACAAAATTAAAAGGAAAAAAAGCTAAAAAGAACAAACACTGATGTTAAAATATTTTTAATTATTTGCATCTCTGTTGTTTCATTATATCTTGAATGTCGTTTTAAAAACGAAGCAATATGTTATCTTCATTATTAACAAATATAGTAGTATTATTTTGCTATGGACTTCACAACCCTATCTGTCTTGCTAGTAGATATTTTCTTTTTAGAGAAAATGAGAAAAATTCTGTTTTATTTAGAGGCCAATAACATTCTTGATTTTTCATCCTCACTGTTCTGGAAGAACAATGAAACAGCACTTACATGAAGGATTTACTAGTGTGAATGCCAGGACAAAAACAGATGGACAAAACAAGTTTAGACAACTGAATCTGAAAAATTGGATGACCTTTATCTCACGAACAAAGTTACAAAAATTCAGAAAAAGCCAGAAGTTATTTTATTGCCTTCAATGGAGAAATTCTGGTATTTGTGCTTGAGCCAACCACTTTAATTTAAACCTGATGATTTAAGTTAGTAGCCAACCCTTACAGGCAACACATATTATTCCTAAAGTACAAATATCTAAAATGCCTTAAAAAAAACCTCACCCCATCCCCCCAAAAACCTAATAAAGGATTCGCAGTTTGATGGGCTTTTTTAAATTGGTAGCATGCATGGACTCACAGCCAAGATCAAGTGACAGACAGTGACAATGTCAAGCTTAGGTGAGAGTTCCTGCCTCTCGTAGCTATGGGGGGAGGATAAGGCAGAAATACAGCAGGCAGACAAAACACGAGGTGTGGTTGGCTGCTAAACGATTAAAGAGGGAAGAGCAAAACATCCCCTTGTTAACACAAAGCACAACGTTGAGATCACTAGTTTTAAGGCATGCAGAAGGAACTTACACAAAGGAAGTCTCCCATTTGTTTTTCTAAGATATCAAAGCTTGCTCTTTGCTGAAGACATAAGAATTTAGGCAGAGAGCCAAGACATGGTAAGGCCACTGCAAAAGTAAGTTTTGTATCTATGCATGCATATTTCAGATTTGGAAGGGGTATTCAAGCTCTGTAAAATCTATTAAATACAAATACTGAATTGAAAAATTTCCCAAGTGGATTCTTCACATCTATTTGAGGGCACAACTGCAAACTGACATTGTCATGAAAAGCTGATGAGCATCCTTTCAGCTTTAAACATAACATGTTCTAAGAAGATGGAAATTCGAACTAAACAAAAGGAAAATTAAAACCTACACAGAAGAATCACCCTACACAGAAGCAAATAGAAAACCTTCCAAAATATGGAATGGCAAAGTTTGGGTCTTACAGTTAATTCAGGTATTTGATAAACTTGCAGGTAGATATAGAAAACTGCTTTTTTTTCTTCTGCCTAATATTAAAGAGATCAATATATTATTGACAAAACACACAATAAATCAACTGCTATTATAGAAAATAATCAAAGCCGCTTCGTAATTTCATGTGGTTCTCCTCAGAGAAACACCCAACGAAGGTTTCCTGTCAAGCTTACTGTCCCTCATTGCACTAATCACACTGGGAACCTCTGTTCACACACAGTGAAGCACAAGCACAGGCTCATGTGAATGGGTTGGCCCTTCCTTCATACACCTCTTACACAAAAATCAACTTGAGTAATATATGACAGAAGGGGTAGCCCTCATGAGAATCCATCAGGCAATGTAGCAGAGAGGGACAGCCTTGCCCTGTCATTTTTAAATTAATATCTACAATCCTACTGTGGGAATATGGGTAAGTTATATTCTATGTGGTTTTGCAGGAACCCCATATGTCTTTAGAAAATTCATTTAGCACTGTGATTTTTCTAAAAAAAAAAAAGAAATTTATGAAAGCATGAGGACATCTGCCTTTCACTTTGTTGCCTATCCAGGCTCTGTCTCCTCTACAGTCATGTCATGAGCATGAACCTATGCACCTGCTTGAAATGGCTGGTATTCTAAACTGAACACTCTCGTGGCAGAATCTCATTTTAGAGAGACCTCTCTGTCTGGATTCCTGGTGGTTATGACTTTGGTCTTGACTTAATCCATGTACATCCAACTGCCCAGGTTAGCCTCCAGTAACTTTAATGGGAATCTGCCCTGGCTCAGGAGAGGGAGGATCAGACCACAGGTACAATCATATCTCTGCAATAGAACCAAAGATTTTTGCTTTCAAGTGAAATAGCTTTTCTGCAATCATTTTCCTGACTGCTTGAGTTGTGAGCCAGTAAAAATACTGAGGCAAACCACATAATACTATGACCTTAAGAATTTTAATTTTTTTGGCAGGGATAAAATCCTCCCTGTTTCTCATCTCTCAGCAGTATCAGCCTTTGTTTCTCAGAGCTGTTCAAAGATCCAAAAAGATAGAATTGTCCTGTTCTGCCTCTTGCAAAACAAGATGCTGTAATCAGAATAAAAATGCTCTGCAAAGATTCAGCTTTTTATTCTCAGTTATTCTGATTTGGTTTTTTGTTTGGTTTGGTGGTTTGTTTTTTGTGGGATTTTTTTGTAGCACAAAATTGTTTAATTCTGTCTAACAAGCAATTAATATGTTCTTCCAAACAGATCAGAACTGGAAGACCAAATTAACACCCTTCAAGAGTGATATATCAATTCCTGATTTTACAGAATGCTTTACGACCCTTCCACTTAATCTAATGGGTGGATTTCAAACATAAGAAAGCCTTAACATGGCTTGAATTTGAACACTTTGACTTCTTACTAGTGTGTATCACTAATTACAGCGAGACTTTATTAAACCAAGTAGTCACCTATGTATTTCAAGGACAAGAATACCTTTTAAAAAAACAGAGACCATTAAATAGAACATTCACTGTTATTTTTATTGAAACATATCCAGTCAGGGAATATTTACCATTTCAGTACTGCATACATATCAGGATTATTTGTAAATCTAAAATCAACTAAATATTAAACACATAGCAGTATCTAGTCAGAACTAGAGATATCAGCTGCTAATTTTTTCCACTTGTCTTTCACTTCCTTCAGCTCATAAACAGATTTAACAAAAAAAAGAACCATGGAATCAAAACAACATATTCATGGGGAGGTATGTTCATTTAAGCAACAGGCTGTTCCAATGTAGCTTTTAATAAGATAGATGAAATTGAGTAAGTGATAATTTAACCAATGACAGAAATGTTTTTTCATACATTGCTATAATGCCAAGCTTTGAATTTTAATGAGTCCTCTGTTTTTCTCATAAAACCTCAGATCTTATAGTCAGTTAATTAGGAAGCAATTTCATTTTTTCATTTGGTGGAATGTGGTGGCAAAAAGGTGCAATTCTAGGTGTTGCATTAGCAAAAAGTTGATATGAAGGAAACACTTCAGAAAACAGCAAAGGTAAAAAGAACCCAATGCGATGGGTTCAGAATTATGCTTTTGTGTTGTACAGTGGGCTAAACTCAAACATATATCCAAAGTATCCACACCAGGATGTAGATGCTGGGAGTCCAGGTGGTACCACTGCTGCAGTACCTGCAAAGAAGATGGGGCAGACTGGGAGTACCATTTGTATATTGAGGTGCTCATGGACTAATATCCAGGCTAATATCCAGTGTCAGGGTATATAGTCCCCATGAGAGTTGTCAAGTGATACACAGAGTTAAATATCCTAAATAAATGGGCAACAGCAGGGCAAGCTTCCTTATGATGCCTCTCTCATATAGGGTAACTTTGTTTCAAAGAAGTGCCTCTGAAAATGAGACTAAATGAGCCTGCATGCCTGTACAGCTTCTGCACTGCCAAATCTGGCAGCAGAGGTTTCTGCCAATTATTTTTTGTTAAGGGAATTGGAATGCAGCCTATGATTCATTTTACATATAGTAGAGCAAGAGTTGGCCTACATATAAAAATTCACACTGGTATAACTGTGTCAGTTTGGGGTGTGATATTTTGCTGACAGTTTTACCTCTAAAAGACCCAAAGTAGATGTGGGTAAATCTGTGCCTGGATACCTTATACTCACTGAGGTTGTTTGTTGGTTTAGGGTTTTTTCCTGGTTTTCAGCTAGAATAAACAGGCCAAACTATATAAATATGGAACTTTTCTGCAGGCTGCATATTTATCTCTTCTTATCAAAATAATGTAAATCGCATGTAAGTCCAGACATATACTAGAGATTCCCAAGACAAAGAGAGGATCATTAAAAGGCCCTTTGCATCAGTCACCTCTCTACAGAATCACAGAATGGCTAGGGCTGGAAGGAATCTCGGGAGCTCATCTGGTCCAATGGTCCTGCTCAAGCAGGACCATGCAGAGCAGGTTGCCAAGGACCATGTCCAAACAGAGATATGAATATCCTCAAAGACAGAAACTCCACAACCCCACTGGGCAACCTGTGCCAGTGCTCAGTCATCCTCACAGTGAAGAAGTGCTCCCCAATGTTCAGACCCTTTACAAGAAGAATAAACTTGTTGAGTACAGATACTCAATAAAATGTACCAATATACCAAAATTTTAGGGAGATTAACTAATAGGTATATGTTACACCCTGTGCCACCAGAAATAACAGTTTATGTCTTTGTTTTGAAAATGGCATTAATGCAGTGGTGTCTTTATTCACACTTCCTAGAGACTGATATTTTTGACTTAGTAGGGCAATTCACCATATTTAAGGAAATCTGAAACTAAACCCCCTCCTTAGCTATCAGCAACCTGAGACTTGTCAGAAATTCATAATCAAAAATAAGCTTGATTTTTAATGCAAGCTACCAGTTTATTTCTCACATCAGTTGTGGAGAGGAGGAGATCATAGTACAAATATTTTAAGAGTCAAGATTCACATGGGGGAAAAAATTACTTTGTTAACCAACAACATCTTGCATTATTAGCATCATTATTTCTAAGAAGAATGAGAAGTGAAAAGAGAACTGGTTTCCATTTTTAACATTTCCCTCCCCCATTAATACTCCTCCTTAATTGCAGTAATCAATTTCAGTCTGACACACTGAGCTTTCAAGTTGTAGGGTCTAGAGTGGGTAGCTGGTTTTTGCACCTTTTCCATAGACTACTTTCTCCGACAAAACTAGTTTGGCAACCACATGTCAGGCTCTTGGCAAAGTTCTGACCTGACCATTTTAAGCACTGTTTTCCTAATATAATGTTGACATATGGCTATTGTGCTCTTAATGTAGTTATTTTGTGTCTGCTGTGTTGTTGCTATCTCATCTTCTGAATTTTCTTCAGGCAATTACTGTCAGAGGCATTTACTTTCTTCAGCTACATATTAACCAGTTGCCAACATTCCCCTCTTTTCAGTGTGGAGGGGGTGTTTATGGGTCCAAAGCAATATTATTTCAAGGTGTCCTAGGTATACCTGTATACCTGCAAGGCCATCTCAAAATATTCAGATCACACACCAAAGAATGGTAGAGAAGCTTTGGAGAGAATAAAGCTGTTCTTTTGGCCTTCACATGTCACGAAGCCAGGAAAAAACACGCTACATTGCTTTTATGTCTAATATGTTGAATAGTTGCCTGTGGTTAATTACACTGCGTCGTGGAAGGTGCCACAATCAGGCAGTAGGTTTAAGTCTGTTGAAAGTGATGTGAGGAAACAGATGGAAAATAACTCAGGTAACCATAGAAAGAAAGTACAAAAGCTTTAGTCATAAGTAGGCAAAACACCATGTTTAACCATTTTATGAGTTGTAAAAAGCAAACACCTCTGCAAGAAAAAAACAGCACAAGTTAGCACACATTGTTCGCTACCGTGTGTTGACAATATTTTGACCTTGAGCAAGCAAGACCAGAGGTACACATGAGAAACTGAGAAAAGCAATAGCTGGTAGGCACAGATTTAACACAGGGACAGAGGAGGGGATGTCCTTCACGTTAACTCTTGCTGGTTCACAACATGCTCCACGTCCTGTGACGGGGAGCAGCTGCCCTCCTGCGATGCCATCAAGGCTGTGTCCATTCTGACCAGCCTGTAGTATTTATTACAGTCTATGGCTTCTTTTTGGGTCTTGTGTCTTGTTCTAATGTCCCTTTTTCACTTAACTGTGAAAAAGCTGGCAACAGAGAATGAGACCAGAAAGTATTTATTCTACAAGGCTTCACAGGGCTAAGTCTGAATGGTTCTCTGAGGAACTTCTCTCTCTTTTCATTAACTGTAAATAATTCACACCACAGGCACCTAGTCTGGGCAGTGTGGTCACCTGCTCATCATCGCTGTGCTACTGTGCTTTCCCCACATTCCCAGTGTATGATGTAGCTTCTTTTTTTTGTGTCTCTGCTTACAAAATGGGGATGACAAGACCTACTTCATCAGCTGCAAGTATTCCAGCATGTGATCAGGTAATCGGTTTTGCCTTTACAGGCATGACTTGTAGTCGTAATGTTTGCTTTCATGGAACAAATTGCAGATCTCTAAAAAATCAGCATCTAAATTTGTTGCAGTAACTCACTTTGAATGCAAGCTAAGTCCTATGTTTTCAGATTGTGCACCACAAATACTAAAATAAGCACTTCCTGGGGGCTGGAAAATAAACCTTGAAAACATATACCCTTGATTTCTCAGAGAAGCAAGAGTAGATATTTGAAGAGAAAGAACAAAAGATATGTGATCCGTTCCTATACTTCATAGTTTGCCACATTTTCTTTGAAATTCAACCAACCGTTAAGTCATAGGATAGCATGTACTATTTACAACAAATGAAATATAACAGTTGGTTTTACTCACAAATGACCATACTTTTCTGTAGTAATTTCTAAAGGAATTTTATCATATGACCATAGGTTGCACAAATGCCAGTTAGACAGACATGACAGGGGTATTGATAGTATCATAAAAACAGCAGTTACGCTTTACTTAGATTAAACGGTATCTGTAGCAGCTAATCAGACAACTGGTTAGCAATTTAGAAACCAGTTTATTCATAAAATTAAATGTAGCATCAAAAACAATGTGGCACTATGACTAAACTGTGTTCATATAGGTTGAAGCATATTGGACAAGAGACCTGTTTGCAAAGTTCATGAGAATTCGCCTGTACTGCAATATTCTGTCAGCCATCATCATTATCTTGTACAGGTACCTAGTGGACAAAATATCAATCTGAAGTACAGAAAACCTGTTAAAATTCACAGTTCAGTGAAAATCTGATTACAGCAGCAACTCTCTTTTCTTCTCCCTGTCACTCCCACCCTTTTGTTCTCTTCCACTTCGCTTTTCTCCTCGAAACAGCAGACAGCAGTAAAATGGTGTGGGTAACATGTGGTATATTAGTCTTATTAGTACTCATTTACAACAAGCCACATAGCTGCACTCTTCTTGAACCTATCCTGCTCAGCACTCCTACTGCCAGGGCACACACTTGGCTGGGCAAGGGTTCAGGACACCTCCTCTCCTGGGCTGTCTTGTTCTCATCTGCCCCAGCAAAGATGAGCTGCTTTCTGCCCCCTTCATGCATTTGAATGCCTCATTGTTTAAATTGAATTACAATCTTATATTTCAGCCAATCCCTTTATCCCTTGAAACCAAGTTTGAATGTAAAAGTATTTACCATGAACAGTATTTACCATAAACATTACTCCATTCTATGACTGCAATTTTTATCTCCTAATTGAAATACTTCTTATTATCCTTGCCTCGGTGAGCTGTTTTAAGGAATAGCTGAATGAGATTGTGTTGGAAGACATACAGAGAATTGCTCAAAACAGAGATTTATTTATTTTTTATGGAGCAAAATATACCACTTCCAAAATAATTTGACAATTAATCACCTGACATGTACCTAGATTATTAAAATCTGACTTTTCCATAGCCAAGTCATTATGAAAGGAGAATTCATGAGAAGTTATCTAAAAAACACTTATATGTCATGACTGGATATAATCCTTGTGTGAGGCCTAACACAGGCTACAAAAATATCTACCCATGTAAAGAATCCTTCTGAGCCTCATGATGTCACTGTTGCTTGCAGAAGTTGCTTGCACTGTCTCGTTTTTAAGGGACATTTTGAGATTTCTTAAACCTCAGCAAACCATACTTTGCTCAATATTTTTCTTCAAAATATAAAGAATTACTTTTTATTTTTCACAGTTATCTTAAAATAGGAAGTTATGGGGGAAAAAAATAATTTCAGACAACAGCGCAGTTACTGAATGGATTATTTGAGGCCCTCCCCAAAAGCTGGTTCACAAAATCTCTGGCTCATTGGTCAGGGAAATGGGAAGTCTATGCAGTACTTGATCTATTATTCTGAGCTGCTAAATTTTTCTTCTTATCTCTCCAGTCCTGAACCCATGAAGCACACTGATGGATTTTAGCTAGCACAATCAGTGTGATTAAGAAGATGTCTTAAGACAGTGTAAGTCACCTGTGAGACAACAGATACATGAAAGCAAGGGTCAGGATGACAAGGTGCTTTGGGTTTCGTATGGAGTTGCTTCTCCATCAGGCAGCAGAGTGAAAAGTCAGGTGTTTGCTTTAGGACAAGGAAAATATAAAGAAAAACAAAAGTTAAAAAAAAGGAAAAAATACGACTGATGGGTTTCCTTCTTCCTTTTGCTTTCCTGCCCCCCTCACCATCAACAGAGAGATAATAAATTGAAAGACTTGGTGTTGTCAGTGAATCAGGGTCCAGCCTCTATCAGCATCTAGAATCCAATTTGAAATCACCATGCCATTTTCCAGGTAATAGATATAAAAGTTTCTGTAGGAGACAAAGCACCTGAAGTTGGATCACATCATCAGTTTTATACTGATGAGACTTTGGATGGGTTTTCTATTACATATCCAAAGATTGAACATCTGTCTTACCAGAAAGCTTATTCAGGCTCAGCCAAAAGCTTTCATATTCAGGAATACATGTCATAATTTGAGCCTAGTGAACTGGAGATATTCTGGGAGATGAAACATGCCGACATGGAATATTTTAACACAGCTGAGATTGGTTAACATGGAAAGGACACTCAGAGAAAAAAAAACCAGAATCTTGAGGGTTTCTAGTCCTCTTTAATTCTGAGTTAATTTTGTTTTTTTCCTGTAATTTAATCTGCTGAATACACACTGGACACCTAACAGGAGACAAAAACTCTCTAAAAAAAATAAAAAAGTATGTAACAATAAACAAAATAGCCATAAATTTCAGAAGTATTGGCTCTAAAATAAATTTAAAGTATGTGGCTCCTCTTTATAATGAGATAACAGGAAAATTCTCCCAAGCTAAAGCAGACCTCCTGAGCCTTAGTAGGCTTCCAGAACGCATCTATTTGTGGCCAACAAGGAGAGCAGATTTCAGGGGAATTTTCCTATAAAGTACGTTGGGAAAAGCAGGCTTTGATCATTCATACTCTGGTTGGCCTCCTGAAGGCAGCTGTCTGTATAGTGATCAACCTCCAAACTACACAGCTTTCTGGAACACCTATAGTTGGCTGGGGTAAATAGTGCCCAACATGACCATAAAATAGCATCTTCCTGGAGTTACAATATGCCATAAATCAACCTGCTGTAAGTCAACCAGCTGTCAGAAATTGTAACTTCCCTAGAGCACTTTTAGAAGACAATCCATTTTGGATGCTTAGGTATCCAGGTACAAAACATAAGGGTCCAGCCTGGAAACAACTTCTTCACACAAGCAGCACCATCAATTTTAGTGTAACTATTTGCATGAGTAAGTATTTTGCAGACTCATGACTTTATTTCATAAGTATCTTTTGTAGAAATAGCATCCTAAAGCCCTTTATGGAATTAAATGACACTGTCCACTCTCTTGTATCTGATATAAATTACAGAAAACAGCATCATAAAGATATTGCACGGTGAATAAATTAAACCATTCGGTCGTAAGGCCAATGACCGAGGGAAAGAAAAATTAAGAGGCAGAGGCAAAGAAGGAAAGATACGTTTTAAGATGGAGTTTGAAAGAGATAGAGTCGATGAGGCAGAGAGGCATATTCATGCAATGGGACTGTGTACCAAGAAAAACTTTAAGATGTTCTGATATCCAGACAAACCAACCATGGACAGGTTTGACTAGACACATGGTACATGGAGGCTGTCACACATCTTCCTACACAAACAGCAATTCTCACACCTCACAAATTAATTATAGGGAGAGGTTTAGTGCTTGACTGGTCTATAACTTGTTATGTCTCTAGTTTTTCAGTTCACTGCCCTATAAAAGGCATTTATGTTAGCACAAATCCAGTAAGACACTAGGAGTGTAGCTTCAACCTGTAAACCAGAGACATATGGGGTGATTCCTGAGAGAAAGAACAACGTCTGTGAAGGTCCTCCAAACCCTCCTGCTGTTACACACAGAACTTCAGTAACGGTATCTGGGACGATGGCAATCCAAGGTGGACAAGATTACTGCAGTCACAGTAGTATAATCACAGCAGAAACTCGAGTCAGGTACCACTGGATTTGGTTTTCACTTCTACCAAAACTAATGGGCCATACCCACATTTATATTTAGGTACCCTGTGCCACTAAGTTCAATGGAACTTAAATACCTAAATATCTCCATAAGCACAAGTTTTATGCTTGGCCTTCAGCAAGTCATTTAAAGATCCTGTACCTCAAATCCTTACCTATCAAACTGGGATGCTAGCACTTGGTAACAATAAATTAAGCTAGGGAAAAGTTTCTGTAATAACACACAGCACCAGAGCCATAATATCTGCCTAACACTTTCTGTGTCACATCAACCAAGGTACAAATAACCCAATGCCACAATTAGAAAGTGTTGTCAGAATTGTAGGACTTACTGCCACTACAGGCAGAGTGAGACACTATCAGGCTCAGAAAGAGATTCTGAAAGCTCCTTTAAAGTTTACCTGCTTATATGTCAGTCCCATCAGAGCTGATGGAATGAAGCTGGAGCCCACAGGAAGACAAGCACATATGATTCCTTGCATCAGATGCAGAGATACCTGGTCTACAGCTTCGCATGTAGACCCTTTTCCTGGAATCGGACTAGTCCTTTTAAGGGGAGCATGATCAGTTGTATGAAGATAAAAGACCCATTGCACCATGTACATTTTCCCTATAGGTCCTCTTGCCCTGTTCTCATATGCACCTTCTCCCTGTCATGCTGCTGATCATTGTCCCAGATTTTCTAGCCCTGCCACCTCTACCAAGCAGCCTCCCAACACCATACAGATCACCTAAACACATCTTTTTCCTATCACCTGAAGTTTCCCCTCATGACAAATAGCTTAGGTGTGATCTAGGTATAATGTGCACTTCATGCATATTCATGTCATACATTCAAATTTAAACTCCTTGAAGCTATAAGATAAAGCGTATTTTTATATGTTTTCAGTGCAGGTTTATCACTGAAAAGGACAGTTAAATAAAATATTTCCCACTTTTGGCTCTTGCACTTCATTAATATTTTGCAGCTATGTGGTCAGTCAGATCCCTCATTTGACCTTCCAAGACGATATTTTTCCAAAAGTCTTACTCGATCACTTTGACTTTTCCAATAAGCTGGGATATTTTTTCCACAAGTATTACACACATATGTTCACACACACTCTGAGTGCATCTTAAAAACGTCAGTGACAGAACTACAAGACTCTCAGAGTCACAGACATCCCACTTGGGGCAGAGGATATTCCCACTCCCTCCCTTGCTGGTATAGACAGCAGAGGTGGGGGCAGTGTGGGGGGTGTGCAGCAAGGAAACATCATGCTCCAAATTTGCAACCGGGAACACTGTAAACTGTGTAGATACCTTTTTGGTCTGTATGAAGACCCATCTACTTCCCTCTGACCCTCACACTCTGGACCAGCTGCATCAATATCTTCCCCATCAGAGTGGGTCCATACCCCAAGATGACTACTCTCAATATTTGACCTGATATGCACCTCTGGCAGGAACTAATATTTCAAATACATAGTCCAGTAATGATTTCCTTAGCCTATATAAAGGATTTCCAATTTTCACAATTCTCATGTATGGTAACTACAGTGAATGGCATGACATGACAACAAAATAAAGGTTTGGAAAATAAGGCATTGTTTCTTGTGGAGTTTCCCTATCCCTTTGTTGTCTGCTCTGCTGCTGAAGTTAGGTTTTTTAAAAATTAAAGCAATCCCTTCGATGTCTCGATTATTCTTTAGAATTGAAGTTGCTTTATTTTGGTTTTACTTTGGAGAAATTATCCCCACAGTGGAGGGAAGGGATGCCACCCAGACAGACCTTGACAGGCTTGAGAGGTGGGCTTGTGTGAATTTCACAAAGTTCAACAAGGCCAAGTACAAGGTGCTGCACCTGGGCAGGGGAAATCCCAAGTACAAGTACAGGCTGGGCAGAGAATGGATAGAGACTAGTCCTGGCAAGAATGGCTTGTTGGTGTTTGTGGATGAAAAGTTCAATATGACTCGGTAATGTGCACTTGCAGCCTAGAAGGCCAACCACATCCTGGACTGCATCAAAAGAGGTGTGACCAGCAGGTTTAGGTTGGTGATTCTGCCCCTCTACTCTTTTCTTATGACATCCTACCTGGAGTGCTGTGTCCAGCTCTGGAATGCCCAACACAATAAAGACATCAACCTGCTGGAGCAAGTCCAGAGGAGAGCCATCAAGTTGATAACAGGACTGGATCATGTCTCCTATGAAGACAGGCTGAGAGAGCTGTGGTTGTTAACCCTGGAGAAGAGAAGGTTCTTGGGAGACCTTATAGCAGCTTTCCAGTACCTAAAGGTGGCCTACAAGAGGGCTGTAGAGGGACTTTTAACAAAGGCATGTAGTGATAGGACAATGGCCTTGAGCTGAAGCAAGGTAGCTTTACATTAGCTATTAGAAAGAAATTCTTCCCTGTGAGTGTGGCGAGGCACTGGAACAGGTTGTTCAGAAAAGTTGTGGACTCCCTGTCCCTCAAAGTGTTGAAGACCAGACTGGATGGGGATTTGAGCAACCTGTTCTAGTGAAAGGTGTCCCTGCCCATGGCAGGGAGATTGCAACTAGGTGATCATTAACGTCCCCTCCAACCTGAGTCATTCTATGATTCTACAATTTAAACTAGAAAACCCTCAAAACAGTCACATTGCTAAGCTGCTTCTAAAACATCATGATAACTTTCAATGCTCTACAGAAACAGCTGCTGATAACTAATCAGTACTTCTGATCTGGAAAATAATATGATCTATCCTGCTAAATAGAAACAAGAGAAAAATTAGTTGTCTTGTTTTTGTCTGAAGAAAAGAGGAAAATACAATTGTATAGGTTTATCGCTAGAACAGGTACTGAGCATTTAGGTTCTCAGCTTTGGCAAAGCCTTTTCATGTTTCCCAAGCCCAGTCACATTGGCCTGTATTTTCCATGGCGATTTTGCATCCTCAGATACCACAGGCTTGGACTCCAGATGCACTGAGCACTTCCAGATTCATACCGTTTTAACTGGAGGTACAGCCAAATCATGCTTCCCTGAGTGCTGGTTGTGAGGAGACTCAAGCAGATCAAAGCGTAGAAGAGCATGAAAATCCAGCATTGCTTTTGAAAACTTGGATATTAACAGCCCTTCCTCCGAGTTTTCCTCCCCAGTGCAAAAATGCTGCACCTGCTCGACACACCAGGGTGTGATGAAGCTGAAACCAAAGCTTAGAAGCTTGGAAGAAGCTGCCTCAGAGGAATGATTACTTAGCAAATTCCTCCTAGGAAAGGAAGGAAAATGTGTTATGTCTTATTGAGCCTGACTGTTGAAGTGAGCCCCCAAAGACTGTATGGTACACAGAGAAGTTAGACATTTGCAAAACCGACACATTCTTAATATGCTCTTTAAGTCACATGGACACTCACTAATTCTTCATTTGCCTGCTGATCCCTATGCATGAAAGGACAAAGACCACAGATTTTCCCATATAGCCTGGGAGCCATGAGGTCAGCTTTACTGAATGAATTTATCAATAGAGTTTCAATTTATCTAATATGCTTTACCTAATAAGACAGTTCCTGTCGTAATTACTGTTGTGGAGATAGGAGGTTAATCTTTTAAGTGACGGCACTGGACGCACCTGCTGAGAGATGATCTGGAGCTCTCCAATAAAACATTCATGGCTTCATGCCTCCTCTGTTGCACTTAAATCTATGTTAACAGTTTCAAAAAGCTAAAAAGCCAAGCCTATGCTCTACAGCGACCAATGGCACTGCAGTTAGATATCAGTGTATTCAGCTCAGTGGGATAAATGTTTAGTCTTTGGTAGATTTAGTAGTGGGTGGAAATGACAGATGGAATTCAAGTCTTTTATTCAAAGGCTTTGTTCTCCTCTGCTTTAGTGCAAAGAAGTTCCCTGTGATGTTTTGCTTTCTTTCAAAGAGACCTGAAGAACCAATCATTTTGCTTTATTCCCCTTGAAAAATAAAATAAAATAAAATGAAATAAAATAAAATAAAATGAAATAAAATAAAATAAAATGAAATAAAATAAAATAAAATAAAATAAAATAAAATAAAATAAAATAAAATAAAATAAATGAAATAAAATAAAATAAAATAAAATAAAATAAAATAAAATAAAATAAAATAAAATAAAATAAAATAAAATAAAATAAAATAAAATAAAATAAAATAAATAAAATAAAATTTTAAGAAGGCAAGCCAAGCCAAAACATAGAGAAGCAAAACACTTACTTCACAAAGATAGGTCACTAACAAAAAGGTTAGGTCAATAGAAACAAGACCCAGCATGTCTGGACAGTATAATTTCAAATTTGAAATCATACAATTAAGTCAAATACAATTTGTAATAAATAACCATTTAAAAATGTTTAATTTGATCAAATAAAATTTGTGATAAATGATCAGGAGTAGGAAACACCCATTTTTTGATATCGAACTAGAAAAACATCAAATACAGTCACATATCCAATGATTAGTTTCTGGCCCTGGATTCTGTAGGACACCTATTTAAAAATAAAAAGAAAATCTGAAAAAAACCCCCATTGCAACAAATGTAAGTTTAAGGGTTGTGAAGTACAATAACTAGCAATTGTGGTGGAAGAAAGGAGTGAAGAGAGCAGGATCTCCTGCTTTCCCTTCGACTGTATTTTCCTCCTTAGTCTGCAATTTTCGGCGAACAAACTGTTTTGGAAGAAAGCCTAGAGTGCAACTCAGAATGTAACAGTCAGAAATTGCTTCCTCTAACCAAAGTTTGAACCTTCTCTGTGCTCAGATTATTGACATACAGCTCTTAATAAAGGCTCTGTGTTCATAACTCAGAGAAGAAAGTGACCTCAAAGCTTTGAAGAGCATGCAGAGTTACATGGAAGTTTTCTGGCTCTTCACTAATTATTGTCCTAGCCCTTGAATTATCTAAGTGGGTTTGCATTCATGTTTCTAAAATCCTCCTTCTTCCCTTTGTACTTTTGATATGGTACAGAAATACTGGTACGTGTAATTTTGGGAGCGGTTGTGTTTTGATCACAAATCTAAAGTTCATACAGTCTTATACCAAAACAGAGGGGGAATTGGAGTCTTTGGTGGTATTTCTAATGGTTGTTGACTGAAACTCTTGAATAAATTTTGTTCTGGGAGAAAGTCTGATCCAGAAGGTCACAGATGAAATCATCTATTGAGGTAATATACTTATGAAGAACTTACAAGCTAATCTCAATGTATTTTATTTTCCAAGAATATCTTTTTATAAAATGAACTGTATGTTTTTTATTGAAAGCTGTTTTTACAAGACAAGCATGTACAGGGAATGCTTGGAGAGTCAGTAAGAGCGTTGGGAGCAATGTGAGGGCAACTCTGAGTTTTGCGAAATGGAGTCTGTCTGCTAACCATCCTTCAAGCTATTTAGGTATGTGATACATTCCCATGCCTTCCATCTGAGCAGCTCAAAGATTCTCTGCCTTAAGTCCATGAGGAATATCCACACACTGCTCATGTTTACTGAGTACTGTGTGAGGAGTGGGGAGAGGAAAGGCAAAAAGGAACACATATCCACCCCTTCCCTACTGCAGGAAGGTGAGGTGATTACATGGGGTAATCACCCTGAGGTGATTACATGGGGTAAGTGAGGGATTAGAAAATAAAGAGCTTGAAGTAACTGATAAGAATGGCAGGACTACACAGGATGACTCTGCCACACAATAGAAGTTGCAGTGCAGTTGAGTAGCACTTATTGACTAGTTACACCCTACTATTAACTCCGGAGGACAGAGGTTGTTTAATCTGTTAACAATAGAGTTAAAAAAGATTATGGATAAAATTGCTTTTTATAAAGGTTAGGTAGTTAACAAAGATATGACGGACATGATTTTAAACGTGTGGTCCAATTAAGGGTATAGATACCTACAATCTCTGCAAATACCAGTCTGCAGTGGGAAATCAGTAAACTGCCAACAAGGGGGCTCTGCTCAAGGAGACTCAGAAGAAGAAAAGTATCAAATATAACAGCTGAAGATTAAACTCCAGTTACCAGTGGCAAGGACGAATACAGTCCTGGGCAATAATTTCCACAGAAGTTGAAACAAATATTTCTTACAATCCCTTTCTAAAGGCATGCTCATAATGGTTTGTTTGATGCGCTTCTTCTTGAAGACAGATAAAAAGGTATTGTAGAAGAAACAATGTTCACCTAGAGAACAAAGAATTCAACAGTGTAATATATTTTGAGGACTAAAAGATAAGCATTAAGGTAAAAGTATCAATATTTCCATCCCTAAAAGGAAGCCCTTTTGTCTTATCAATAAATTTTACTGTGAACAAAATGGAACTTGAAAATTCTTGAAAAATCCTAGTAAAAAAAGGCACACAAGGGTTAGAATAATTTGGAAGCTGCAGCATAAGCGGAGCCATACTGAATATGAAGATGAGACACATTTAGTTGAAACCTCAGAAACGGATTTTCTCAAAGGAGGATGAAACATAATGTTTGCTATATGCAAAACATAAAGATTGCATCACCATCCTTTTAGATACAGCATATGAACATATCTGCTGAGAGTCAAAAGTGAAAGACTCTAGGAAGCTGCCAGACCTAGGGAAAATGAATATTCTACAAATATATTTATTTTACATGCAAAGCAAAGCAAAGAAAAATGTTGTTAAATATTTACTCATCACCCGGTAGCTTATTAATCTTTGTTGCAGCAAATACAGATGACTATAGAGTGTGGGCAGAGATGGTCCTTATCAATAAATAATTGGAGGATGCACCACCACAGACTGAGACCCAAAGGTAAGCAGAAGCCCTAACAGGAACAGTGACTCAGTTGCATGAAGAGCAGCTGCACAGGAAATCAGGCCATAACTGTTCCATTGTCTTGCCTTTTTTTTTTTTTTTTTTTTGGCTGTGTGACTTTCCTCATCTGGCCCTCAGAAGTGTCTTGCACTAGCAGACATCTCACAAATATTACTGCAGCACCACTCCAGCACCACTGGAGTCCATGTAGACATGGACTGTACTCTCATGACCTACTATAGGCACTTAATGTTGAGGGTGACTTAGGCTGCCTATGTAAGAGCAAAGGCTCCATAACTGGTCTGTGGGGAATCTGATTCAGCTCCTCAAATGTCTTTTTCTCTCTTTGGTCCTCTAGGTTTCCTGAGAGGAATCAGCACTCTAAGTATTCTTCTGACAATGCAACAGTCACAGTGATAACCTGACTTTGCACGACAACATGGTGACAGATTTCCAAACCCAGGAAAGGGAGACTTAAAATCCGAGCTCTACTTGAGACTGAGGGTCATCAACCCCATAGCTCCCATTTCCCTGGGAGGTTCCCACTGTGTGGGTTAAACACCAGGAGATGTTCCCTGTCTTCGCTGAAATTGTGCCTTCTTGTCCCACTACAAGCTTATGTGTAAGACTCACAGCACCAGAGAACACACAGGGAACCTGCCCGTGCCACACAAAAGAAGAGGAGGAGGTCTGGTTCGTGATTGCTGTCATTCAACTGTCCCCATCAATTCAAAAGAAAAATATGAAGTCTCCTGGAGCAGGAAGCAGATTATCTTGAAAGAGTCTCCTCCTCACAGTTGGTATAGAGGAATTAATCTAATCAATTCCTTGATTAGATCTTGATCAAAAAATTCGAAGGAAAAAAATTAATTTCTACAGCACACACTGAAAAGACCACAAAATAGTTACCAGAAAGCTTCATTGAAAAATGTGCTGAGTTGCAGTGGGCTCCAGTAATAAAATCAGGACTGGCTGTTTTCCTTGGGGATACAGTGGCCTTCAAGTGTGAGTTATTTAGTGAAAGACCAAAGGTCTATGTTATGCAAGAAGGCAGATTAGATGGTCATAGCAGTCCCTTCTGGTCTTTAGCAATTAATCTCTGACGTGTTGTCAGAATGTTGGTTCATCACAGCCCAAAAAAAAGCAATTTCCTTGCTGATAAATGAAAAATAAATCAATTTTTAGCCTTAGATGAAGATGGGATTCCACTGGTCCCTAGGGGGTGTTTCCCTGTTCAGGCTCTGAGCAACTGAGCAAAGGACTGCTGCACCAAACAGCATGTGTTCTTGCCAGGACCTGGATTTATTCTCCTTGTTTCCAGCAAAATCACAGCCACGGAAGGTGAATTCTGGCCTCTGAAGGTTTAGATGGGGTCTTGGCTTTCAGAGGAGTACAGAATGCTCAATGACGTGCAGCTAAACAAATGATGAAAATCAAGGAAGGAAAAAATGAGCTCATATTTGTGCAGCAGGATCACGAGTTCACTGGTCCATATTTTCTCCACTAATTAAGTTCTTCAAGTCAAGACTGGACACTGAAAGACATCTTCCAGGAAATTTCACTGAAAGAACTGAGCAGATATTGAGTAACTGATTCTCAAATGCCTGTGTGACACCAGGGGCAATGCCCTTCTAACCTACAGTTCAATAGGGAGGGAAGTAAAATGTGATAGGCCATGGCCAAAGAACAAAACCCAAATAAGCAAAAGAGAAGGGTTTGAAAGTGAAATAATGGGGCTCTGAGCCCCATATTCCTACCACTAAATTTCACAATCCCTCAAAGATCATTCCTTCAATTTCCAAAACTCATGCAACATAAACCTCCATTTAAATTTAAATCTCCATTTAGGTAACCCTAATTTCCCTTCCCTGTACTGGGATCTTATGAAGACAAAGTGAGAAAATAACAGTGGTCAGAGCCTGTGCCTTTTTCAGCCAATTGTAATTCAAGATGGCAGAAGGGAGCAAACCCACAAAACAAGTTATATGCCAATGAAAATGGGTGGATTACACTGCCTACCATTATATTCCTAATGATACCACTGTCAAGAGGACTTCTCTACAGCAAATACAAATGCAAACTTTTCACTGATGTAGTTGCATAAATATTATATTAATTTTTTTAATTTCTCATTGATTATGTTTAAGTATATAACAGAAATATTAATGAACATGTTTGCAAAAGACTGATACAGAGGAACCACTCAGATATAATGTGAAGTGGGACCACAGTGCCTTTATATGTTATTTGAAGCATCTACCCAGTCAATGAACCTCTGTGGAAGATTAATGTCATTTAAACTTTTATTGTGGAATGTCATTTGTGCACTGTCACACTTTGCACAAATGGTGCTTCAGTCACAGTTCAGTAACACTCCACCATATTATTTCCCAGGCATTTGAGAGTTTAGAGAATTATTGAAGGGCAAACTGTACTCATTTGGTAATAAGGCAGACTGCAGTTGCAGTCTCCATATGATTTCAAGAAATGGAATCAATGTTAATTTCATTGAACGTAGCAAAATAGTTGTGATAATAACCCCAGTGAAATAGTCCACTAGAGAAAAGAGATAGAATATAGTGTCACAGTGTTTTATATTATCTATACAAAAGATTCTAGAAGAAATATCCTAATAATTTCTGAAAAAAAAAATTCATTTGAAAATCACAATTGCTATTTCTCTCAGTCTTTACATATTGATTTTAAGAATGTGCTGCAGAAGAAAGAATTAAAGAAACCAGTCAAGATTCACATCCTATTTTCACCAATGACATCCAGCTTTGAGGCAGTTCAATTTGGTACTACTGCTTGTGCAAATAAGTGTTATACTGATCCTGAAAGTAAACATTTCCCAAAGCCATGATTTGTTAGCACTGTCTTCACATGTTATAGTCAATTAGTCAATAATTAGTCAAATAATTAAAAATATAATTATGCAATGATGTTGCCTTATTTTTAAATTAAGGACTCATTTGCAAGCTGATTCCTCTTTCTCATTATATGTTTCTTTGATGCTACAGTTTAAGCACATAAGCCTTGTTTGCTTTTTCTCTCTTTTTCATTTATTGTTAATAAATGGACAAGTGCTTATTAATATATTGTCACCAGCAAAGGCACAAATATGCAACTAAATAGCTATGCAGCTCCCACCAGATGCAAATGTGTCTGTAAGAACCATCACTGATGTGCTGGAGACCTCTAGAGCTGTAGCTCTTCTCATGAAACTACAATTTCAGATACTGTCAATTATCTTATTAGGGCTACGGTTCAGGTATACAACTAATTTTAAAAGAAAAACCAACCAAACAACAACAAAACAGAACAAAACCAAACCAAACCAACAAACAAACAAACAAAAACCCTGACCAAACCTAAAAAAAAAGAAATGTCCATTGCGGAATTATCAAAATGTCTCCTTGTCTCCTATACCAAATCATAAAGTGCATAACACACCAGCAAACACCATGGTTTCAGTATCTGCAGACACTTATTTGAAACAGGAATACCAGCCTTTAGAAGGGCCCTGATGTCATGTAGGGGACATGGCACCACTGTTAGAGAAAGTGAGAAGTGTCAATGGTGTGTACTGGCACCCAGAAAAGTAACTTCTACATAAACATCACAGCCATAAGATAGCCCAAATCAGGAATTCAAAGTGGTTTTAACCACCTGTCCATTTAGCTGGCTCCCATCTATCTATACCAAGGACTTCAGCTTGCAAGGCCTACATGGAGAGAGTAGGATAACTTGGAGTGAAGTGAGGCACATACTTTACCTTACCCTTTTGAGCTAAATCTATGTTATTAACTTCGAAACAGAAATGTATTACATCAATGCTCTGCAATAACTGTGTTCACCCTCCAATCTAGATACCTTTTGTAGTTTTGCAAATGACACTAATATTCTGAGAATTTCTTTCATCTAGGCACAAAGTTAGCAGAAGTAGTAGCAATTGCATGTTTCTATGCCTACCTTAGGGTTGTGAGGAGACTTTATCTCCCTGCAATCTCCTCAAGTTAGATCTGGTCACACAGTCAAACCAAACGCAGGACTGTCCATTATTTCACAAATACAGAAGGATAAAGGGATCTTCTAAAGACTCTCAGCTGTAGATAGAAATGGCAACTAAAGCAGAATCATCTCATGTCTTTTTTTTAAAAATGCTATTGTTTTAGCAGGTGCAAGCCACTTCTATGAAAAACTCATAAAAGTCACCTCACATTATTCTTCAGGGTTGCTCAAAGTCACCCCTATGGGCCAAGCCAGCCTGAATTAAAGCTCAATGACAAATGTATCCCAATGTTGGAGGGTTAAGTAACACAGAATCACAGAATGAGTCAGGTTGAAAGGGAGAGACCACAGTGGGTCATCTCATCCTGCTAAGCAGGGTCATCCTAAAGCATATTGCACAGGATTGCATCCAGAAGGTTCTTGGATACCTCCAGGGAGGGAGACTCCACAACCTTTCTGGGAAATCTGTGCACAGTCACTCACACAGTAAAGAAGTTCTTCCTCATATTGAGGTGGAACCTCCTGTACATCAGTCTCTGCTAGTTGCCCCTTGTCCTATTGCTTGGCACTGCTGAGAAGAGCCTGGATTCATCCTCCTTTCAGATACTTACAGGCATTGATGAGGTCCCCTCTGTCGTCTCTTCTTGAGGCTGAACAGGCTCTACTCTCTCAGCCTTTCCTTGTAAGAGAGATGCTCCAGTGCCTTAATCATCTTTGTTGCCCTCCATTGGTCCTGTTTCAGGAGCTTCGTGTCTCTTTTGTACTGAGGAGCCCAGAGCTGACACAGTACTCCAGTTGTGGCCTCACTAGGGCTGAGTAGGGCGGATATCAGCCACTTCAGACCTCTTGGGTGAGCAGGATTCTTGTCTGAATGAGAACTGAGTAAAGAGTTACTCAGTAAAGAGCAACTGAGTAACTATGGTTATGAAGGCAAGCATGCAATGTCAGTCATGCATAACAAACTTCTAAACTGAAAGCATCCAGTACTCTATCAAAAAGATTCATTTTTGTAATATGGATGTTTTTCCAAGAAAACTCTCAACCATAATTGGTACCAAGATGTGGGCTTGGCAGGTGTATAGAAAACTTCAATTTTTGTCTCTTAATACATGGTACTAGAGATGGGAAACATTTTTGCCTTCATGCAGGACCCAGATGGCAAACCGTGAAAGCTTAATTTCAAGAGCATTCAGGCTGACAGCTCTACAAGCAGCAAGCTGAATTTAACTTATGTGATTATGACACATACACAGGACTCTTCAACCAAGTGGTCCAACACTCTACCTATTAGAGGCATGCCTGAGATCTGCGCATGCTGCAGGAAAGCCTTTACTGTGCAGATCAGGTCTGGATTGCTACACTAGAAACCACACGTGCACGTGCATACAACTTATTTCCATGATCTAGCTTGTCAAACAGGACATTAATTCTATTTCTGCTTTTGCAAGGGGTAACAAAGAGTCTCCATGACCTTACAGTCAGGATCACTTTTACTCTGTACTTTACCTAAAGGGCTTCACTCGTGTGTTATGCCTTACTCAACTCCATTCTGGCACACCACCTACTGACAGCCCAGCGCTGCTTTCTGTGTTTCATAAAATCCTGTCCCTCTGTGAGCCCAAGACCTCTGATTCTGAGATGTCTGGCTCTGCAAGCCAGAGCAGCAGCATTTGCCATTTCTCTAAAAGGAGAAGGAATTGAGAAAAAGTGTCTTCAGGCCACCGGTGGTATATTGATAAAAATTAATAAGCTCAACTATTCAGCATTTCAAGCCAGGCAGTAGGAAATGAATTTTCTCCCAGCCGAATGGGAAGCAAGCAGTCAGACAGCTTATCAGTAAGCAGTTAATGAGACTCCAGTATTCTGAGAACCTATTTCATCCCAATACAAAATTAGCAAAAGGACTAGTAATTCTATGGTAATATCCCATCCTCCATTTCAGCCACCTCCGTGTCTCACAGGTGCAAAGGTCGGTTCAAATTTCTTTTGATTCCACATTATTTGGAGGTCTTTGTGCATTTTAGGGGTTCCAGATACGTGATCAGATTGTGATGCAGAAAACAGAAATGCATTAAAGCACTGTATTTCTTATCTTGCTGACTTTTCTTTATATACCATTACTGCACAATTCCATAAGGTTGAAATCCCTGTCCTGATTTTTGGCAATGTTTGATGTTCTTTCTCATGTAGTTACTTTGATGTTCCATAAGTAGCACCCTTGAACCTCACAGGCTATTCTAAGAGGAAACCATAACAAAACAGTTGATCCTGATGGTGAAACTGTATCTAGAGAGAACTGACAGCAACTAATGACCCCTCTTCTCCAAGTTACAGCTGCCAGCATACTGAGTTAACCAAACCTTTCCAAACTTGGTAATGCTGGGATTTGACAGATATTTCCCATCATCCTGTCATCTTTAACACTATTAGAGGGATCCTGATCCATTGACTTGGCCTCCTTCAGCAACCCAATGGTAGTTACTTGTCCTCCTCTCTCCCTGCCTTCCCATAACACCTTCATTTGGTCTGACCTCTCCACATTTCAGCCCATCTGTTTTACCTCAACTCACAAAACTTCCTTAAAAACCCTATTTCTGGAACTTCTTGTGCTAGGAAGACATCAGTGATAAAAAAGGAGAGAGAGGCTGTTACATGCCTGACTGACCTGAAGAGCTGTGTGATCATCCTCCTTTTCGTCTGCTCATAACATGAAGGGCAGAGATCCATAATATGCAAAGATCACCACTTTTAGTGTCACTGCTAGACACTAAATAGCTATTTAGTATAATAACTGAAGGATATTTGCTGTAGACATGTCTAGTGTTGCAGTCTCTTGAAGAGACTAGTCTCTAGAAGTATTTAGTGTCCCTAATCATCTCTAGGGTCAATTGGAAAGAAGATTAAGGCTGGTCTGATCCAATTAGAGGGATTTGAGGGAAAAAAAAAACAAAGAAAAAGTTATAGATTAGCCTTTAATAAGCTCTCAAGCACAAGTCTGAGGAGCTGATACAAATCCTTCACACTGCTGCAAGGGGCTTTGCCCTTGTACTAATGTTTCCCTGTACTTATGTGTACACCTCAGTCCAGGCTAGACAGGATCCACCAAGCCATACAACTCTCGTGGCATCTGCATCCAGTCTGGAACATCATTATTAACCACCACATCCAAGAGTAAAGTGGTGCCTTCATTTGCCCAGGTGGGAGCCGAAGCTTTTAAGATTGGATGACTTACCCAAGGTACAAATGTACAGCAGGGAACACAGCCCTGGGATCACCAACCAAAAATTACTGCCCACAACAGGGAACTTTTCTACCTGAAGTTAGAAGAAGCAGTAAGAGTTAATCCTGAAGTAATATCATAAAGACCATCAGGAAATAGGCCCAGGTTTCTATTGCACAAAGGTATTTGAAGAAAAAACACTCTCTTTACTTTAAAGTGTTGCTGATAAAATTCCATGAAATCAAACTGTAACACTTAAACTAATGAAGATCCAGCAGATGTTGGACTTGTGATATTTTATAGCGTTGTTTATTTGGGGAAAAAATCCAGTTTTACTAAAATATTAATGAAAGCATGCTCATTTTGCTTCTGGATTCACTAAATGCCTGTGTTCAATAGCTTGTTCCTGTTTTCAGTTCCCACTGTTGCTTCTTCGTCTTACTAGTAAGACAGCAATAGGCGAAAACAAAGAACTAATAGTCCTTGTGCACTGAACTATTGGATTCGTGCTGTGAAGAGGATAACACAGAGGCTGACGTGAACCTACTTTTTCCTCTACCAGTGCACCTTGGAAACATGTCCATTTGAAGCCAAACTGAATTCAGACCCCCGCTAAAACTTCCTTTTGCTGATGACATCCATACTGTATGAACGAAACTCACTGGCGACTTTTCAAGTCTTGATCTTCAGACTGCAAATCTCATTTTGAACAAAATACCCAATATATTGGGAAGTTTTCACATAACAACTGTTCTTGACTTACTAGGAAAAATAAAAAAACCCCGAGTATTGCACCATGAAACTCAACCTAAGTCAGTGGATCACAACCATCCACAGTTGCTATGAGTTCTTGCCACTTGGAACATTTCTAAAGGCCAAGACTGAATTCCCTTTTCTGACTGACTGTCAGGAGAAGATCTCTTTTCTGTCCCCACAATAGAAACCTCAACTTCTGTCATTTCCATAACACGCGATCCTGTGCCTGTTTTTTCTGAATCACTCTGCTATACGTGCCTCTCTCCTGTTATACATCTGTTGTGGTACAAGCTTATATCCCCACTGTCATTCTGTGAGTCAGTATTTGTACTTCTGTCTCATATTGTGATGAAAACATCTCTAGTGGCACTACACTTTAATTGGTATGAAAATATTTGGTAGCATAGTCTCTAACACCCACAACTTTCATTTACTGCTTCTGTCTCTATGGAATATTGGTATCATCCACTTGTACATGGCATTTTTCTATGCCTATTTTTTATTTAAGTCATGGGACTCCTAGTTTTGAGCAGTCCATTCTGGCAATACATGTCAGACTCTTTCCAGGGAAGTATCCTAGAGACCTGAGAAAGGAATTTAATCATGCTACAAACATCAGTAGATTTTACACCAACATCTCCAGTTGCACTTTCCACCAGGGTCAACAAGTCTGACACAAGGCCAGGCAGGCCCGTAAGACAAAAGCATTTCTGAAATTGCTATAGGCTGGTCTTCTTGGTCAGCAGTTCTGCCTACACAGAAAGCTGACTTCTGTTAGAAAAATCTCATGAGGAAAACACACTAACCATGATCATGTGTCCTGTGCGCTGCATACTGCTAGAATATTTAAGCCATTTTTAAAATTTTTATGAAATTTAACTTTTATATGTTGCATAGAATATGGTTGACGGATATGGCAGGAGGAAGTATATAAACACACTATTTTCTATTCAGGAAGGTTCAGGTAACAAGAAGAACTCTTTGAACTAATACCCACATCATTTCTGTCTCCTACACATACATGCATCCATATCCACCAAGTTAACTGAGCTTCCAGTTAAATAAGGCCTACCACAGGAAAAAATACTTGTTTCCGCCTGCTGTTTTTTGGAACAAAGTGCATAGAGGGTATTGTGAAAAAGGATCTGGCTTCTAAATAAAAACGCCTTTTTGTGCCCCTTCTGTATTGATCAGTTCACCAGTTTCTAAAGAAGTAACTTGAAGCTCAAATTTTGGCTACATTGATCTGGGACCTACATTTACCTATTGCAGCATAATTAAAGGGTGCAGACCTCTCCCTTACCCCACCCCTTGCCGTGGACCAGCCCCACAGCTGAAGGAGCCAGGAGGCATTTGTGGTGCCAGCACCATCCTGGCAGGGGAATCAGCACTCCCTAGGAATGGTCAGGAACCAGGCTGCCACCCCTGCTCCCAGTGTTGAATGAGACACAGCACAGTCTAAAAGAAGGATAAACATGCATAGACTAAACCTTAGCTGCTTTCAGGAAGCACTCTTTTGGGCTTCTTACTAATTCCTCATTTAGATGGACACTCTTCCAACACGTATTGCCATGAGAAACAGCAGAATAGATGAAGAAGAGAGGCATTGCTCACATTCCTGTATTTTAAAGTCAACCAGAAGAAAAGACAGTGGTGAGCCATTTGGTTGCAGTGGTCTTAGCAGTGTCCTGGGCAGCATGGGAGCCAACCACCAACCTCTGTGACTGTTTATACAAACTAAACCTACAAGCTCCTGGGCAATACCTGGGGCCTGGGTCAAACATGGGTCTGGAGACTGGAGCAAAAGGAGCAAAAGAAACATCCCTTGCTTTGGAACCAAAGCATGACCTAAAAGGGGGCATTTCTTTGCAAAGAACCTGGGCTGAATTCTGATTTTAGTTACATTCAGGAAAAAAACAAGATTAAGTTATCCTGTGCTTGCATTGCTGTCAGGTAGATCAGCTCAGGACTTCTGTCACTCGAGCAGGTGGCACACATAGCATAAATCTGCAGATATTTACACGTAGACATACAAAACCCAGTATCCATTCCATTTCATGGGTCATTAAGATCGTCTGTAGCACAGTATATGCAGCTATGAATAAATTAATTGTAAAAAAATAAACACTGTTCTTTAGTTAGAGACAAAAACTCACTGCCAGGGAAAGTTTTTTCTTAAAAACAAACAAACAAACAAACAAAAAATAAAAAGTTGAAGAAACAGAAGTCAGCTCCATGTGAGAACAAAGAAAGTGTAATGCTATTTCAATGAAAACCACACAAAGTTCGGCAGAAAAGTAAAAGAACGCATTAAAAAAATAAAATAAAAAAAAATTAAAAGGAGTTAAAGGTGTGGAGACATGGGAGACATATACAGCCTCGCACCTCAGCCGGGAAGGAGCCGGGTGATGAGGCGGCAGCATCCCCCAGCGGGATCCTCGCTCTTTCCCTCCCTCCCTTGTTCCTTCGCTCCCTCCTTCCCTCCTTCCCCGCCGCCTCCCATCCAACGGCACGTCCATGCTGCCATCTAGCGCTCCCGCCCCGCCCTGCACCCGCTCCCGCACGGGCTTCAGCGGGATGATGGAACAATTCGGAGTGGGCGGTACCGGCTGCCAGCCGGGGGGAGCAGCCACCTCAGTGGCATTGCCGAGGCCCGGGATACAACTTTAATGTTTGACACGGGTCCAGACAAACCGCCTGCTGCGCGGGCGGCAGCGCCCGAAAGAGGCAAAACCCCCTGAAATGCGGTACTTCTTCCTGGAGTTTCTTCGCATACAGCAGGAAACGGGCGTGCCCAGGCGGTTCATTGAAAGTCCTTTCAGGACTTCTTTAGGACTCCAAAGGGCTGAATTAGCCTTAGGTGTTGCTGCAAGCATCTGGTTATGTGGGGAATCAGCCAATCCCTCCTTCCCGTTGCCCTCTCACACAGGAGGTGAAGAATGGTCAGTGAGATGGAAATGAAGCATCACCCAGGTCAGTGCTGCAGGTCCAGAGGCTGGCAGAGGAGGAAAGTGCTTTTTCTCCACCACATAACTGGAGTGGGGAGAGTTTCCCCTTTGTATAAGAACCGCCCTTAAAAATGTGCCTCCTTAGAAACTTCATAACATTTAAACAGTCATCAACCACTAAGTAGCAGCATAGGAAATAAAACCAGACTAGCAACTACTAAAAATACCTGGATTGGTGGTAACAGAAGTCAGAAGTCCTTCCTGTCAGTGCTGGTGGGTTGCACCAGCGGCCACCCAGGCCCCTAGCAAAGGGAGAGAAAAATACTTTCAAACATAGAATAAAGGAGTTTCCTGACGTCCCTCATTTTCATTCATACAAGAATCATCCAGGAAGAGAGGTAATACAGCTTATCTTCATAATCTGCACATCTCAGAGACAACTTCTTGTGATTTCATAAGATGTGTGGTGTAAGATTTTCTACCAAACTCCTCCATACCTGGGCGTTTACATCCGGTGCTGTCCAGTCAAGTCTCTCCAACTGGATTAAAACACTTCACTTTACCAAATCCCAAAAGAGCAGAGAGAAACTCTCTTCCCTATTGCCCTGCCCTGCCTGGTTGAAAAGTGAGACGCAGAGTTATGGCAAGCAAAGAAAGCAAAAGAAAACTAAACAAAATCCAAACAATCCAGAAGACTCAAATGCTTCAAAACCACCAAGCCAGGGAAACAGGAAACAGTAGCATGAAACAACTGAATGATCACTAGAATAAAGTTGTTTCCTCACTGAGGCCAGTGAGGAAACAACTGAACTAGGAAAGTAAGAAGAAGGGTGGAAAACTGTTTTAATATTTTGGTTTGTTATGGTTTTTGGATGCAAAGCTCTAATTTGTAAGGAGAGCAATTCTAAAGTCTCAATTTTCACTAAAAAAACCAAACATCCTCAATCCTCACAGCTGCAAAGATGATGGGAAAAAAACACAGAACTGCACTCTAGTGTACCCAAATGCCAGGAGAAAAAGAGCAAGAAACAAAATTATTTGTTTAAAATCCTTGAGGAATGTAAGTCCAATTCCTGGTGGAACTTTGGTAACTACAGTTCAATATTTAGTATTATCAGGACTGAATGGATGAAGGACTACGATGATGATGACAACATGAGTATTGTAATAAGAGCAAAAGCAAGTGTGCACTAGAAGAACCAGGTTTGCACAAAATAAAAAGGATCTCACACTCTGTGCTGAAAAATGTTGGAGCAAGACTGGAAGTCCAGACATTTTTGGATTTATTTTGCTCTATGAAGGAGACTGTTAATTTTAAGTGTCTGGAGTTAAGATTCCAAAGAGTGAGAAGCTCAGGTCCAGAAACCCAAAAGACTTTCCCTGCCTTCATGCTGATCAAGCTAGTAATTTACAGCATGGCCCGGCAAGAAGCACTGCATAATTTTGATGGGTGTCCATTTTGCTGAACAGCTCTCTCTTGGCAGGGGACAGACTTGATTCTTAGTTTTTCTTTTTGATGTCTCACACAGCAACTTTCTTTGTGTAAATAGCTACCTTCATCTGCTTTATATTCTTTTATAATGCTCAGCTTTAGAGAGTCAGGCCTGGGGTTATGCAGGAACTCAGTTACATCGTAGGACAGTCCTAGTTTTACTGAACTCTACTACATGAAAAAAAAAAAAAGAAAACCCTTTTACAGTAGAGGCCAGTAGTAGTCATTTCTGAAGAAAAGCTGGTGCAAGGAGCAATCCCTAATAACTTTCTTCACAGCTGTAATTCTTTCCCTTGCCAGATTTAAAGTCTAGCTTCAGAAAGGCATGAGGGAAATATGTTCTTGCCAAAAAACCACACTAGTGTTAGGAAAGACTATTCATGGAACAGTGATTGCTTTGGGGTATTACTGTGGCACTGCAAACTGCTACTGAGAGTTAATAAATGGCTTATAAGCACTGAGTCTTAGAAAAGTGAGACCACATTACCCTTGGACAAATAAAAACATTTTTACACGATTTATTTCTATCAAAGAAAGTTTCCCACTAATAGCAGTGGAAGATGTTGATCAGCTCACAGACTTTTTTAAAATCAGCTTAAGGACAACATTGCAATCACAACAGCATTATGTGGGGGCATTTTTGTCAGCATTGACAATTTTTATCCTGTACAAATGGTGGTGTTTAACAAAGACATATGTTTACACAGATGGAGGAGGGAGGTTGTAGTAATGGTGTGATTGAAAGTAAATTGGATTGGTTGGGGAGCTGATGCCAGCTGCCATTTCAGTCTAGGAGTAGGTGGGTACTCGAGATGGTCTGTAGTCACTGGGACCAGATACTGAAAGTTTGCTGGGTACCTGTTATTGTCCATTTAGATGATACTAAAACCCTCACTCAGCATCTGAGAGCTGGCTCAGGATTCAGTGGGGCATTTTGGATTCGGGTGTTCCCATCCTGAGAGAAGGAAACAAAATGTACCCTGGTGGCATTTAAGTACACATGTTTTTAGAGGTGGGTACGCAGCATATAGGTGGTGGCCAGACTTGAGTATCCTTACAGCTCTCCAAATGGAGAATTTATTTAAAAATCACTCGCTCTCTCTTCCTCTATGGTGGCTGACTATCCATCAAGCCAGATAAAAAGACAACTATACTGTTATTTAGCCAAAATAGTGTAGCATTGATCTTGTACAGGAAACACTGTTCCTGGAGCACTAGTGTTTTAGCTGGTCAAAGAGGGGCTTCTAAAGGCAGATGCTCATTTTCAGGATTTGGATCTTTATGAGTTACTATTACTGTAATATTGAAGTACTGCAGAGGTCATGGGAATGACATGTTTTTCCACCCAATGCCAGTCTCACATGAGCAAAGGGTCTGCTCCTCCCCACACCTCTCAGTTTACAGATGCTGCTGCAGTCTGGTGGTGATGCTGTCACAACAAGGGACAGAAAAGGAGCTGAAAGGGCTGTGCTACATTCGAATTTTCACTTAATTTTATGGCATTAGTTTTTTCCTGCTCTTCTTCCTACTCCAATTAATTTAAATAATGCAGGGAACTTTTACATATTTGGGATCTTCATAAGAAATAGTCAGGCCTAGCTTTCACTGTAGTTTACCAGATGTCAATCCGCTCTGCAGAGAGGTCAGCACCATGCTTCCTTCCATATGTATTATCTTGTATATTATGAACAGTGTCTCAATAAAGGATTTTTTTAAAAATTTAGACACATTACAATTTTCAAAAATTCTAAAGCTATTTTTGGTATTTTCCCCTAATAACTACCATTTCCTTTTCGTAATTTACAGACCCTTGATTGACTGAATTGCAACTGACTATTTAGCCATAGCACTAGCAATATGTGCATCAGGGTTCATTACTCTCTCTCTATATATATACGTACATGGAAGGCTGAAGAAAAAGGAAAACAGCACCCTATGGCATTCTGAAATTATTTAGCTAGACACAAAAATGTGAGCTGCAAACATAATATTAAAAGCGGGCAGGACTTATGAGACATCCCAGGTGAAGAACTATTCACTGCCAGCTTTCATTTACAGGTTCCTAGCTTTGAAATGGGTAACATGCACCTATTTGATACTAAGCACTGCAAAAATACGTTTCAAGAAGCTTTTTTCACCAGTGAAGGCTTATATACAAAAATACTTTTTTTTCCTGAGAACAACATTTGCAGGATGGCACAGAGAATTTTCATTGTTGAAACTACTACAGTAAAAAAGGTTTCAATACCAGTAATTATTTGATTATTCTGTTGAAAGGTTCAGATATAACTTAATTTAAACAGCAAGAGTAGCCTTCAAGAACACATAATTTACTGTTACAAACAGCAATGTATTTTATACACCAGAACATCTACACATATGGAGAAACAAAACCAGCTACATTGACTATAATAATAAGATTGCTTCAGCAGCCTAAATGACAGAGTTAATGCTCAACTAAGTTAAATGGCTGCTATTTCCCTATTATAGTGGGTGATATATCTTCATTGTTTCAGTAATGCAGCCAACAATTGAGAGCTAAGTAGTAGCCACTCTTCGCCTTCAGTAAGCTTTACAGGTATTTTATATGCAAAGAAATAGACTCCTTAAAATATGCCATTTACTACATCCCACCGAATTACAGTGTATAAACAATAATGGTTATTTGCTAAAACATTACAGCACGTATTTGTTGTAGCAAAGGAGGTAAAGCGATGAAATCCAAGGACAACATATAAGGTCTTAGTTTTAAACCAGGATTATGAACCTGAACAGCATTGTCAATATTGAAAGAGGCATTTCCCTATTAACAATATAAGGTTTTATAGTAAAAAATCTATTATGGTAGTTTAAGTTTTTATTCGGAAAATAAATATTAATTTTGCAATAATACAAATTAAATTTACAAATTAAATTACCTTTAGACAGTCTCACGCAATGTTAAATTAGTGCTGTTCCTATGGCCAGGAGGAGCAGCCTGCAAGTGGAAAGCCTCTTTCTGTGTAAATTGGCTTCCAGCTTCCTTCCACTCCCTCCCAGCCTTCCCAAAACTGGAGACCCTATACTGCATCAACTATCTACCCTTCAAAGTTTAGTACAAACCAAGGTACCATGGATTCTTACCCAGTGAAGGAAGCATGGTCAAAAGGTCTCACAACGAACAGGACATCTTCTTGTGCTATCACTTTCAACCTGTGCAATATACAGAGAGAGGAAAACCAAACATGCTCTTGAAAGTGATTAAAAAGAAACATCACATTCGTATAAGATATATAAAATTGTGTATAAAAGGAGTCTACAAAGAAGATCACACCTTCTTAGAAAAATGTTAGGGATCAGAACTCACTAATCACATTAATTGATGGAAAGGGTGTAAACACCACCATCAGGGTGAAGCTTTAACTCCCAAGGCGGCCTTGGGCACCTTATGCAGGTAGCACTGCTGAAATAGATCATGTTGTGCAAAGCTTTTGGAATATAACACATGCAAAGATAGCTAATTTTTTAAAAAAAAAAAAAGTTCTTTTTTTATCTAGAACTTCAGCATATCAGTAAGGACTATTTTGAGATTAAAATTGAATTCTGACCATGCCTTTTGACATCACGATGCATTTGATGTATAACTCAATAGGGAAAGTTGCTTATGACAGGTTTGACTTTTCTACTCCAGGCCAGAGAAGTTCAGACAGTGCAAAGGCCCCTCTTAAAATGGAAAGCATTTCGGTTTACGTAGTGAAGCATGAACTAAGATTCAGAGACAGCTCACAAAATTTTGCACTTCCCAGGATTCCTGAGCAATTTGGGTAAACAGACTCAGTTGTGCAGTCTGTAAAATGAGGGCTAGTAGAAAAACACCTCTGTAAAGACCTCCTGTTACATATGTTCAAGCGTCTGTGGATGTTAGGTGTGAACAGAGTGCCAGCTGCTCCCTGTTAGCTCACCATGGGCTCACGTGACAGCTCACCCTGCCCTTTCACCGGCAAACATACAGAGGGGCAGTTCCCACAGAGAAGGTGACACGGCAATTCCCTGCACTGGTGGATTCACATGCCGTTTCCCTGAAGCACCTCAAAGAGAAGAGGTATGAAAGAGCAAGGTATTACTTCAGACCAGCAGTATCTACTTACTCTCAGTACTTACACTTAAGTCAGTGCTCCCACAGGAAATGAAAGCAGCAGTCCTGTCATATGGTGGTTCTGTGGTATTCAGATTTTTGTATCTGCTACTTAAAAGACCCTTGTTATGCCAGTCAGACATATTGCCATGCACTGCTGGCACAGGAGTGCTTTTTACATGAGAAGTTTGGTTCCAGTTGTGATTTTATTCATCTCCTTAGAAATGCTGGTTAGATAAGCACAAGCACCATGGGCCAACTGACCTGCACTGAAGTCACCGGGAAGTATTAAACACTGCAGAAAGTATTTGGCTATCAAGTTCTGTAGCTTGGTAGCCATGAAGAGACCAAGCTGCTGGGAACTTCATCCAGATAGCAGCCTTCAGACACTAACATAATAAACAACTTCTACCATGACAACTGGAACAAAAATCTGTTCACAGCAGGCATCTCCTCTGAGATGTTTTTGTATCTTGAGACTTTAACTGCTTTAAGGGATCTTAATTTATTCCACAGAGGAAGCTCTAACTCTTGCAGTCACTAGTGCAACATGCACATAAATGAACAATAACATGAAGAAACTTTAAAATAATGCAGATTCTGATGTGGCACATGCATCAGCTTACAGAGGTAGACCTTGCTCTCCATGCGTTAACCTATGTATGTGCAAAGTACCAAAAATTTAAACCATCTTTTTTCAACCCTATACAAAACCTGCAACACAGGCTAAACAAAGAGCATTGCCTGCTCTGTGTAAACTACGAAAAGGACAATTTTCTTTCTAACAGCTTCATACTAAGCTTTAGAGCAGGAGTCTCAACAGGAGTCTCACCCCTGAGGCTAATTAGATGCTATACCTCAATGAAGAAGTCTCCAGTGACCCCGATGCTCACCCCCTTTCACCAAATCATGTGCTCTCAGCTTTTCCTAAAGAATTGCAATCAGCATCAGAGATGAATTGAGAGGTTATTCTCATCTCCGTCTTTATTTTCAATCCTTATAGACAGGTTTGTTCACATTTTAGGAACTCAGAATAATTAGGTACAGATGAAGAAACAGGAAAGACTATATGGTCCAGCCTTCTTCAAAGTGACTGTGGCAAGGACTGCTGCTGCTAACTTTTATTAGGCATGTTTTTAAACTCTGCTAGTTGGCAGCTGGAATGTTGTCACAGGCAAAAAGGAGCACCCACATTTTATTTCACATTGCAGGCAGTTACAGGAGTATTTCACACCTGCCAGTTTGCATCTGCCAAGGTATTCAATGTTTTCTTCCAAATTAGCCCCACGCAGTACTCTCCCCCTCAGCTTACATGGCCTATGGCAAAACTCAGCAACACTGGCTATTTTTGTACGGAATAAGCCATAGGTGATCATGGAGTGGGAAAGCTAGAGTATGATGTATTTCACAATACTGCAGAATGCTTACAGTGCTTTGACAGCTCTTAACAGAGGCACAGTTATGAGCCTCAATTTTGCCTCTACTTATCCCATCAGCATTTACTCTTATTATGAGGAAACACAGCAGTGATTATTCCCTTATTATGCTGTACAGTTTTAACCCTAGGACGGTTTCAGGAGCTTAAACCATGATGTATGTGGTGGCTTCCCTGGCATTCAAGTACTTTGCAACTAGTGCAATGTGATACCAGTGCTCTGTCTCTCAGTTCAGCTTCTTTTTGGAAGCCTTTAATGCTGCAAATTTTTTCGGTCATATCCTTAGGTCAGAGTAAAAGGGTTTTCTTATGCTTAATCTGACCTCTGAAAAAGTACAAGCATAAAACGAATGAGTCTGTGCTGTGACTTTTTTCCCCACACTTTTTTCAAAGTAAGAGGTTTGTTGATTCTAGGAATGTTGATTCTTCCTAATTTCCCTAATGAAATATTACCTACATAGCATCAGTGATTAAAAAAAAAAAAGCTAATGTCCAAAAAACCTCCCTAAAAATGAATTTGAGACAATATCCTCAAGTAGCTTTTGTTTACCTACTTTTTAAAAAACCTTTGTTGAAATGGAAGCATGTTTAGACATACACAAAAGCCCAGCTGTGATATGCAGCAAAGGACTCACTAGGACTAGACATTTACATTCCTCTCTGTTAAAGATGAAAAACATATACTTCTAATACCACAATAAGCTTAAAAGAATGTCAGAACATTTAAAAAGGCACCAGTCACGTCTTGTTTAGTTATATTATCCTTTATTATTTTACAATGTATTTCAAAAACTTTTACAGATGCCTTAAACTGTTCTACAAGAGCTGCAATACTGTCATAAAAGCACACCTACAGACCGAATGCACAAACAAACTGTAGTACCTACTGGTATTGAACCATTAATATCCAAAGGGTGTAGTCTTTTAGTAAATAGATGTGCAGTAATGCAAATGCAAACAGATGTTAATGCAGAAAACCAAAACTCTGCATTCATGGCTATAGAACAGAGGACTTTTCAAATACATTTGGTACTGTAACATTCTAGACAGCAATGAGTAGTATTACATATTTAAAGCAATACATGCCCTGAAAAGCCTGTATGTTCAATCTGTGCGTGTAAACCTGAATCAAAAATAAACTATATATATTAAAAAACATGAGACATCTAGTCTGCCAACAAGCTTTTATTTTGTTTTGTTTTTTCCTAGAATGACAATTAACCTGGGTGGGTGAACTCTGACCTGCATTGTTATTTTACATTATCATATCCTCAGCATTTCTGTAGTATTATGATACGCCAGCCTGTGATTTTTTTTTATTTATTCCTTGTGCATAGGCACAGGGAATAACTTTGATGCACTAAATTTCTTTTCTGAGTCTCCAAGTGGTAAATATAACTCCTATTATAGCAAATACATTACCACAAAAAAGCATTGTATAATGAGGTTTATAACGTTTTGAAGTCCTCAGCTGTATTTCTCTGGTGCAACAAAGCAGTGGCACTGCAGTTTTCAAGCACTGTGTTTTGAATCCTCTCACGCACAGTGTTTACTAACAGCTCAGATATATATTATTCTCTACCTACAGAAGTTCTGCTTTTATTATCACTTCTGCTCACAGAAATTACTAAGACATCTCTAAACTTATACTGTCTGTAAGTTACAGGGCAAAGCCAATTGTTTGCATATGTTTTTAAGCCACGCTGATGTACTTTCATGGGACACTCATCAAAGACATTAGAAGAGAATAGTAATTGCATATCAGATTTGTTAGGGGAAAAAAACCCAGAGTTAAAGTCAAAATTTATGTGTGGCACTGTGGCAAGAGGCATTCTGTCCTGCTTTATACTTCAAGTTTAAAGTTTTAGTTACCATTAAATATTTCCTAACAGTAAACACCATTTCTTAACCAAGTACAGTCTACATTCCTCTGTTCTCTGCAGGCAGGGCTGCAATGGGTCATCACTGCATTAGACCACAGCTTTTTCTGCTAGTCTTCCCAGCTAGCCTAAACAGCAGTCAGTGGTACTTATTAGCTTTTTATATATATATATATATCAGTCAGTCACACTCATCATTACAAATATGTTCTAGTTTATTTACTGTACAATGTATGTATACATATTTGTGTTTATTCAATCCCTTTTTTCTTATCTTAAGCACTCCAACAGTTAAGGGCAGGCTGGGAAAAAATTCAGTATACATAAAAGGGTTATACATTTCAAGTCTGTAGTGATTCTAGTTTAACAGCAAGAGGGGAACATTGTGCTCACACTGTGCACATGGTTGGCAAAAATAAAGGCAAAAAAAGTGGCAGACTGTATTTTTCTCTGGAGTCAAAATCTAGAAAATTAAACAAAATAATGTTAATCCAAAGGGAAGCAGAAACAAAGAGGGTATTTTATTTAATGTACAACTAGAGCTATTAAGAATTTTCTTTCACAGAGGCCCTGAGACTTGAGTTGAATGGATTCTCCCTACCATGTGTTTCATGTGAAGTCAAACTTAAAGCTCTATACGTATAGCATAAACATTTGGTATATAACAGTGGACCCATTTTTAAAAAGTGATGCAATAAAATCTACATGAAAAACAAATGGAAGAACAACTTGATTGGAGGCCTCTGTCCTTTGACCCCTGCCCTATCAGGCTAAACGTCCAATAAAATGTAAAATGCAGCATACATTTACTTAATCTAAAATTTTCGTGATGATTTATTGCAAATTGCACTTGGCAGTTCACCACACCAATGGAAAACTGGCCCCCCTGTTGTTCATTCACACAGTCTTTTAACACCAAATACAAGTCACCAGTAGAAAGATCTTGATAGAAAGTTTGCTGCTGTGCTGAGCCAGCTTGCTGCACCTTCTGGGTGTGACCCAACACGAGACACTGCTTTGTCCTGTTCCTTAGTAGGGCTTTCATCTTCTGGTAAATATTCAGGTAGATCTGTGTTCTGCTCTACTTCCACTGGAGTATCTTGGAACGGAACTAGCATCTGATAAAACACAACACAGATTAAAATTATGTCAGATGTTGTAACTTAAAAGAATGAATCAAAGTTATAACAGATACATGTTCAGGAGGACAGACATGCACATTGTGACACTCCTCCCCATCGCCCTATACATCAAGAACATAAACAGAACCTAATATGCTTAGAAGATACACAAGAAAAGCTTTGGCTTAATATGGAGAAAAAAAGTATCAAATAAATAAAGACATAGTCCTTTTACTGTAGTTGTGAATCACATCAGCAACTCCAACCAAAAAAACCCAGGTTCATTGTGACCCTTTTCATACCATTAAGGAAAGTAACAATTACAGTATTTTTGTCCTTCTTCTGAACAATAAGTTCTGTAAAACTGTTCCACTATTCACGCCCTGACATAGGATACACTTTATTCTCTTTGGACTGTATGTGTTGCGCTACCACCAGATGTTACAGGCACAGAGGTGCTGACACTAAAGACGCAGCCAAGGTATAACAGTCGGTATTTAGAAAGATACATGTCCTACCTCCTCACCACTTTCACTTTTCACAACTTGCTGTGCCTTCATAACTTTGGTTGATGCTATGGCCGTTGCCAATGCCTACAAGTATACAGAAAAAAATCAAGAGCTCAGTGTGACAGAATGCAATAATGTGAGGATCTGGAGGACTACCAAGCACTTACCTCTGCTTTTAAGTCTGAGCGAATTCGGACCACACACCTTTGAACAGCCATTTGAAAGGTAAAACTAATAACACCTTTAATTTTCAACAAGGCTTCTTCACAAAGATTCCGTCGAGACTGAAAAACAAATAACAATCCCACAACTAAAGTCCTTTTGTAGTACACCAAGTGAAAATGCTCACAATTATTTGTTAAGGTATTCCTGTAGGTCTCAAGGCACATGGTTACAGAACCACATTTTTGTAACAGAAAAACCAAGACTTACATTTTAGTGCACAAATATTAGACTCTCTTGCCACCCAAAAAAAAAAAATTGCTTACACTTTAGAAGTCAAAGAAGGATGGAATCAACTGTAAATAATTAGAGAAAAGTGCTGAAAAGCAAAGAATGTTTTTCTCTGTATGATCAGCTAAACAGTCCCCTCTGGTTAAGTTCTGATTGACTGAAGTGCTCATTGATGAGTAGTTAGTGTTTAAGTTGCTATTTATCAGGCACCTTGGCTCCATACTGACTGAATGCATCAAAGCAGCTGTTGTATTTATCAGCTGCTTCATCTGTGGCAGCTCACAGACATCATGGCACAGCAGTATCTTAATTCTTATTTCAAAGGGAAAATATTTGGTTGATAACTCACAGAATGTTTAAAGCAAGTGATGCCTGTGCTGTAACATTACATTGACCTGTACTAGTTGCAACTGTTACAATACCTTAGAACTTTCTATTTTTTCCTTTTAATATTTGCACAAGATGGTTGTAACAAAAATAATTAAAATACTGGAGAGACTGCTAGCACATAAGGGGATAAAAAAGATACACTGTACCAGAAATAAACTGACAACCTTTACACAGGTTTAAAATAATCATGTATTTAACTTTCACTGCAAGTTTCTGCAAAGTTTTATATAATTTTTTATTTCATAGTATATTTGCATTAGTTATGAAATAATCACTGGTCAGCATTTAGGAAGGCTCCATGCATAACACGCAAATTAAATTCTTTTAATCTCTGGAAGAACCTACTGAAGCGGTTTGGGGTTTTTTTAGCAGTTTAGCATGTATATTGAAATAATTCATTTGTGAAAGTTTATGTAGTGAAATAATTAACATTTTTGTGTTTTACAAAAAATAACTTTGTCAGGTAGGCTACCTTTTCTATACAAAGAAAATATTTGATGCAAAGATGTCAGGCTGCCTTACACGAGTGAAAGTTGAAACTACTTGTGGACACAAGAAGCCAAACATTCATAGCTTCCTTAGCCTAAACAAATAATTTATGCTTACATGAGTGTATGGTAATTCTGTGACAGAATCTGGCTTTTTACTTTAAGATGCCAGGTAAGTCATAGGCACCTCAGTTTAATTTCAAATGAGGCTTTCAGTGACCAGATAACTGGTGAACCACTTTGTGATAACCGAACAGAGTGATTCATGCTAATTAAAAAGAAAACAGTGTAAGGCCAGTATAACCTAGGGAAAGAAGAAAAACAAATCATAAAACTTAATTGGGCCCCTATAAAGACATAAAACAAGTTACCTCCCTTTTACCTTGTATGAAATTTATAGTGAGGAGACTCTGTTTAGTTAACTAGATGGTAACACCTTTCTTAAGAATTTATAACTTTGTCTAAGAAAAACATCTGTTGAATGTCTGACTTAACAATATATAATATTTATGCTCGTGTGTAGATAACAACCTTGTCTAAGAAAAACATCTGCTGAATTCCTGACATAACAATGTATACTGTTTATGCCTATGTATAATGAATATGCATGAATTAGCTGAGAATAAATACAGAATATTGTGCCTGCTTTGAGTGTGACAGGCCTCCTGAGTCACAGAGACTCGGCTTGGACACCACAGCGCTGTTTGCTCCCATCATATAATGAATCTGAGATTTTATTTCTCACACATTTCTTAAAGACAAAACTTACTAAGGTTCATATGAACTCCTTAAAAAGCTGGCAGCTGTCAAGCCTTGCTGCACAGACATACTTTGCAAAAGACATTTAACTATGGCAGGTAGCTATAAACCCCAGCAATACACAGGTAGACATCTTTCTGCATGGTATTCCTGAAGCATGGGCACAAGGTAGGACAGGCAAAATGTAGGTTATTTTCTTGCACACCAAAGCCTGATTACCATACCCTAACAAACACTACTAAGATGCACAGACTAGAAAACGGACTGAAGGGCATGCCACAAATTGCTGAATTATTGCCTTGGTTTTTTTCCTTTTTTTAACATTTTTAGTAATAATCACCAAATTTGATACTTAGACCTTAAAATAAAAACATCTGACAACACGCTAAATGACCTTTCCTCTATCTTCCTAAAACAATCAATATCTACTATTTGAGGGTTTGAAATCCACAAGCACTTGTAGGATCTGCAATCACTCCTAACAGCAGCTTTTTGTTACAAATGTAAATGACTGAGAACACCACGTCTAAAGCCCCGTGTTTGCTCACTATGCCTTTTAATGCTCATACATGCCACTTAATATTCTTTGCTAGTTAAGTCAAGAACAACGTATTCAATGAAAGTAAGCTGCTTTTGTTGCTCACATTGTTCACCATCCTCCCAGTCCTACCTTATTGTGACATTTAAAGTAGCATTAAAGGGAAGTTTAACTGCTGGGTGAGCACCTGGAGTATCACTAACATTTGTACACTAGCCATCTCAGCCAGTGCACAGCCAGATTTTTCTTTAATAACAAGCTAGAAAATATGCTGGTCTACCTGCAGTTTTTTTCTCTGCAGATGAATATCTAAATACCCTATGCTTTTTCTCAATACCTCTGCATCAGTATCGAAGAGAGAAAACTCCACAAATCTTGCTAAGCTGCACTTGTCAAAGAACACAAAGAAACACTTTTAAGATATAATCAGACTACAGGCAAAATATCTAAACTCACAAAGTAGAAATGGTTGAAATTTCTTGCTTGGAGATACCTGTGAACAAACAAATCAACCACAAGCTTTAAACCAACAATTGATGGAACTGAATTAAAAAAACTTCACAGAGCACAAAAGCCAATGGTGTTGACAAAGCACTGCCTTTCTAGATAGAGCAAGTGCTGGAAGGACAAAACTGTAAAAAATATTTACTTTGTATAAAGTGAGCTAGAGCAGCATGTTATTTCTAAAGGAATTAGCTGTGGTCTTATGAAAACAGTACAGTGGGGATGCTGTTGATAAACTGGGCCTGTGGACACGCTTACTTGGCAAAATGTAAAGCAACAAAGCAAAGGATCAGGTTTGATCATTTAAAATGGGTACAAAACTGAAAGATACAGAGTCCGGAGGGCACTTGTGGATAACGTGCTTAAGCAGCCTACATGCTGTTTGGCAGCCGTAAAAAGGCAAACATGGCCCTGGGGTGTTATCTACAGGGGTATGGTAGATAAATCCGTAGAAGTTATTCTGACATTACATAAAGACTCAGTGAGACCTCATTAACTCAGATGCCATTCTGGTCACTACTGTAGAAAACATCTCACGGACAATGAAAAGATGTATCAAAACCAACTCAAAAAAAATACAGCATTTCTAAATTAAGAGCAACAAAAAACCCCACACAGTGTCTGAAATCTCTGATAACTAAAAGGAAACTTTTTTTAGATTAACTCACTGAAACAACCACAAGATACCTGTAAGTGAAAACGCTGAAGGCACCTTGTTTATTCCATTCTTTCTTGAAAAAGGAAAGAAAATTGGGAGAGGTAGAAACAGAATAGATTTTTTAGATTAATAAAAAAAAAAAATCAAGAAAATTGCCTTAGAACATCTTTAGATATTCTGAGTAAGCTCAATTTATGCAAGATTTTATATGTATCTTGTGATTCAGAATACGATCCACAGAAATTGCTGACAACTGATGACGCCACACAAGTAGCCCAAGCACCTTATTTCTGTGGGCAAAACACATCTCAGTAGAGCATGCCTTATTTACATGACCTCTGCAAGCTTTCCTTACCGAATCATCAAGGCCATCTATATGCAAAACCACTGTCTTGGCACGCTTATTTGTGCTGCCAAGGAAAAACTGTGCTTTCCGTCGACGATAATTCATCTCGTTCACATTGTCCATGTCTGACATGTTGGAAGACTGAAGGATATCATAGACTTCGGAAGCTAAAAGTTTAGTCTCTCCTGGTGTAGTGGTCCTTAAAAAAAAAAAAAAAAAAAAGGGTTAAGATTTTTAAGTATTTTTACATTAGAACTCCAGACAGCTGTTGATTACATCCTTGTAAGTGGAATACTCCCTATGCTACGGTCAAGATTAGCAAAAATGTTAAGAGAGGAGAGCAGAAACTAAGGTAAAACTATTTTCTTTCCCATACTCCAACTTTTATGTCAATCTGTTAATTCTAAGACCATTATAAACAACTCTGTTCTCAACATGAATACAGTTTACACCAGTTTGACAACTAGAAACCAAACATGGCAGTAGATGGTCACTGCATTGTGGTTACTTTGTGTTGAGCTTTATTTTATTTTTTTAAAACAAAAATTTTCCAAGTGCCTTCTGACACATTTTGTTTCCCACTTTCCTTGCTACATTATAAAAATAATTCCTCTGTAAAACTGTAATCTTTCCAAAAGTTTTCTTCTCCAAATTTACCAGGCATCAACACAGCAGAAACATGAATTTTCTTGAAGAATCCAAAGGTTATTTTTGATTAGATTAAAATTTATGGTATGAACTATAGGATAGCATTTTTTTTAGGTAGAAAAAAATGTAGATAATGGGTTGAACATATATTAAATTCTTATGATTAATTAAAACTAATTTTAATAAGGTACTAATATAAATCTGTTGTCCAAATTCAGCCCTGTTTTAATTATGCCAGTGATTTAAAGCTTTGGGCAGAACAAAATTATTACCACATCAAGTTGCAATTAATTTTAAAATGATGAATGACAGCTTTGCTGCTTTGTTTAGCAAACACTAAGTAAGTAACAAGTACCTTTAGATTTATTTTTTTCCATTTGACTTCCTTAATTACCAGACATTAAACACATTTTCCATCCTACCATATGGACAAGAGAGAACACTGAAGTAATCATGTTAGGAGTTCTTGGCTTGTGGGGGTCTCAGCTAGCCTTTTTTTTTTCCTCTGCACCTTGTTTTGAACAGCACCCATTTGGAGAGGAAAATATAAGTTCTTGTGATAATTCAGTGCATTACTAGCATTCCAAGGGAAAAAAAAAAAAAGAAAAAAAAAAGAAAAAAGTGGTAATAAGCAAAACAATCAAGACCTAAAAAAAGGAAAGAATTTCAGCATATGTTCAAATTTAAATACATGCTTACGTTCTGCTTTCCTACACTGAAAAAAATGCTTATGTTACTTCACAGAAACAAGTGTTGAGAACTCACAAATATTTCAACTTCATCCTTCCATAATTCATTAGACAAAGTAATAGAACAGATGATAAAGCCATGCAAGCTGATGTCTTGAAGTAGTAATAAATTAGCTTCTGCAAAAAATGACATCTTATCAAGATACTAAGAAATTAACCCACCTGTTAGTTTTGGCAAATTCTTTCAACAACAATCCTGTCCATATCAAGTGATTTACAATAGAGTACTTTTATTTTTTGGTAAGTTTAAATTCAGCTCACTAAGCACACTGTTGAAAAAGTCATTACCCCATCTACTGCACCCTCTATGCTGTTGCTAAGGGGTTTTTGCCTGAATACAATTGCACTGTTGCATCACAGAGTTTAAAAAAAAGCAGAAAGACAAATGAGAAATAAAGTATACTTGATATTTGCCATTGTATATATATTTATACATACATATATACACATACCTACACAAAAGAGAGTTTAAAGCTGTCAATAGGTCAGCAAATATAAGATATTTAAATGCCTAAAAGTAAAAAATCAACACTGATTTTCATACATGTTTTGTTCTCCTGACATTAGTTGGCACAGTTCTTGGAAAACTAATGACCTTACATTAATTGTACTGTTGAAACAACCCGTTCATTTGAAAACACAAATGTAAATTTGTTCTTATTTGATACAGTTATTCTTAAAATCTTCCTAAAAAAAGTCTATACAGGTCAATGTTCTGTGTACACACACACTCTCTTAAACAAGCTACTCACTTCCTGTATTTTCCCAAACAGAGGATTACTGTTACCTCCCACTAAGTTACAGATGATAACTCTAGTTACCACTATACATTCAAAAAAAGCCCAAATGCAAGGCTTTAATCCTTTTATATAAAGGAAATCTGTAATAAGGAACTGACTGTGTAATAAAATGCAGCAAGAACCTCAGACACTACACTACAAGGGTAAGAACGATGGATGTCCTGTAAGAATATCAGATCACAAAACAATCCCCAATAAAGGTATACACCAGTTTTATTCCACAGAAATAAAATACTACACTTTTGGCGACTCACTTGAAAACAAAGACCCTCAAAATTCCTGACAAAGCCTTCAATAAGTTTTAGTGCACTGGTGAAATGAGTGAATACAAGTTTTGCATCTACCCCTTATTCTTTTCATTAAAGCAATTTATAGAACAGCTATAAAAAGAATAGAAAGTGTAACATCAGACTAGACAAAAGGGATTTTTTTATGACGGCAGTGGAACACGGAACAGGTTGCCCATAGAGGTGGTCGTTGCCTCATCCCTGGAAATGTTCAAGGACATTGGACAGAGCTCTGATTGACTTGAAGACATCCCTGCTCATTGCAGAGGGGCTGGACTAGACAACCCCTACAGGTCCCATAGGCGTTCATATTCTATGATAATTCTATCACCTTTAAGGAAAAAAAAAAATTCTATCTGGAAGTAAGTATAATAAACCCTCTCTATTGCAAAACCACGGTGACATTCAATGCTGACTCTGTTGCTTTATACACTATATTGGTAATAAAAAGATAAACGCAATGAAACTACATGTAAAATTAAACCATAGAACAGTGGAAGTTTTTTTAAAAAATACAAGGCTAACACACAGGCTGTGGTTTTGTTGCCCAAAATGAGGAAAAAAAAGCAACTTTAAAAGAAGAGGGGATAGACATGGGCCATTCCAGCACCTGTTCATCAGGAGTTTCAGATACTACTGCCCAGAGCTGTCTGAGCCAGCGTCCTGCCATCATCAGAGCAGCACAAGGGAACTCTTGCACATCTTTCTCCCACTCTCATTCTCACTCCAGTACAGCACTTTATTCACCCCTGAACGTGCAGGTACGTCCTATAAAGTCAATATGCAGTTAGAGATTGTTTGAGAACAATCAATCACTGGAATAACCTCACCAGGGACATGGCAGAGTTCCCATCACTGGAGGTTTTCAGGATACAGTTGGACAGGGCATGAGAGATTCTCACCTAGGTTCCCTTTCCTAGATGATCTTTTGAGGTCCTTTCCAACCTGGGCCGTTCTGTGATTCTGTGACTACTGTTCTCCTGCCCTGCTAGGGAAATGGCAGTATCTAGTTAGAGCAAAGTTGGCAAGAGTTGGTTACCATCTCTTTCAGAGGCGGTAACATCTTACATTACTTCAGCAACATTCAGAAGATGCCTGTCAGAGACCCAACCCTTTAGTTTTCACTGTCTTCTTGAATTCCTGTCATCCTAGATTGCTGCCTGTCCTTCCATCATGTTCACCCAAGGCTGGCTGTAAAAGTAATATGAACACAGAATCCAAGTGACATGTGCTGTATCTGTCAGAAGAGGATACAAGAAACAGTTCTCATTTGCTTCACAATTAAAAATAACTTTGTAAACATGGTCCAAGTGCTGCAAGGGTTTTATTAACATAACAAGACATTTTTTAAAGTTTTAGCTAAACTTAAAGGACCCAAAAACCTACTGATTACAACTCCAAAGATGTATGTGATGTAGGTTGAATATGGATGCTTGGAAAGAATGCATAAGCAGCATGTAGCATTATGGTTGTACAACCAGCACGTGACTTAAGTATACACAGAGCATCATACATGATAATATTGAAGGGACCAACAATCTTCCTAGCATCGCTGCATACGATGCAAAGGTAACACAGAAACTTAGTTTCTCCCTTTAGAAGAAGCACAAAGTCTGAGAAGGACTAATATAGTGGATTTTCCCCTTTTAGAGAAGGACAAGACAAACATATTTATAAATATACATATATGGGGGGGTGTAAAAGATCACCTTATCCTTTCTAAAGCAACCATGCATCCTTTTTAAAATAAACATATGCACATATATGTATATTACAGACACATGCCTGTATCAGAGGAAACAGATGCAACCATAACCCTGTTCAAAGTACAGCAGATCCTGTGCACAAGCACAGAAACTATTACAAATGAATTTCCTTAGTGGCACACATTGCACTCTAAAGACACATTAGCCAAACAGTAACAAACATACTGTAACAGCTTTCATTAGAGTGTTTCTACTGACTTTATAACCTTGAGACAGGAGGTTTTCAAATAAAAAAGGGAATTTTTCTTTACCCAAGACTCAATTACATCCCAGATTCTATCAAAACAAGATTTGCATCATTTAAATTCCAGAAGTCTCAGTTCCACAGTGATTCTGCTTTTGGATGTACTTGCTCAGTTTGTCCAGTACCCACAATAAGATGACAAAGTAATTACCCATCCATGAAATTTCAAGGCTTTTGATAATCTTTGCACCCCTAGGAAGGTGATGAAACAAATCTGGAAACCCTTTCTTCCAAGTACATAAAGGACAAGAAAGCAACCAGGAAGGGTGAGCCTGGATTCACAAAGAGGAAGTCATGTGTGATCACCCTGAGAGCCTTCACAATGAAGTGACTGGCTTCATTGGGATGGGACAGCAAATGGATATTGTCTTTTGACACAGTGTCCTACACAATCCTCACAGAAAAGCTGATGAAGAATTGCAGATTGCAAAGTGGACTGAAAACTGCCTAGATAGCCAGACCCAGAAGGTGGTAATCAAGGCCATGAAATCCAGATGGAGATCAATATCTAGCAATGTACATCATGGGTCAACACCAGGTCCAATTCTGTTCAATATCTTCATTAACAATCTCAACAATAGGGCAGAATGGACCCTTAGCAAGTCTGCAGATGAAACAAAACAGGAAGGAGGGGCTGATATGCTAGATGGTTGTGCCAGAGGTGCAACACACTGGAAAAATGGGCTGACAGGAACCTCATTAAGTCCAACAAGGGAAAGTGCAAAGTCCTGCATCTGCAGAGGAACAGCCCCAGGCACCAGCTCAAGTCAGGCATAATCTCAGGATGACCATGTGGAAAGCAGCTTTGCAAAGAACCTGGGGGCCCTGGTGGACATGAAGTCCACCATTAGCCAAGAACATGCCCTTGCAGCAAAGAAGGCTACTGGTATCCTGGGCTGCACTAGGAAGAGTGCTGCCAGCAGGTGGAGGGAGGTGATCCTGCCCCTTTTAGCACTGGTGAGGCCTCATCTGGAGTGCTGTGTCCAGGTCTGGGCTCCCCAGTACACAAGATATATGAATGTGCTGCAGAGTCCAACAAATGGTCAAGAATATAATTAAGGGGCTGATGAGAGAGGGGTGAGAGCTGGGCTGGGATTGTTCAGCCTAGAGAAGACTCAGGGGGGATCTTATCAATGTATATAACTACCTGAACAGAAGGTGCAAAGAGGACAGAGCCAGGCTCTTTTCAGTGGTGCCCAGTGCCAGGACAAGAGGCAGTGGCACAAACTGAAAAATCAGAAAACACTTTTTCCACTGAAAAGTGAAGGTGACTAAGCACTGACAGAAGCTGTCCAGACAGGTTGTAGAGTCTCCACTCTTGGAGATATTCAAAAGCTGCCTGGACATGGTTTTGGGCAATGGGGTTTAGGTGACTATCTGAGTAGAGGAGTTGGACCAGATGACCTGAAGAGGTCCTTTCCAACTTCAACACCTCTGTGAGTCTGTGAACACATAACGAGAAGTCATTCAGTAAATTCATAGAGCAATGCACAGGGAGCACATTCATTTTTACCTACTGATGGATATCTGATTTTTCAGATTAAGAGTATTTTAGGAGATAGGCTTTTATGTAAAGCACAAATTTATTTAATTTTCCTGGCAACTATTTTCCTTATACATTGTCTTCCAAAGAGCTCTGCATGACAGCTTACATAACTCTTAATGCATCTGACAATTAGACAGACTGATTTCAGAAATTTCCTGCTCCCATATTTAGACTTACAGTTCACTGATCAGTTCTAAATTGTTTTATCTTAAGGTAACATGAACTAAAGGCAAGACTAGATGCAAAAAGGGAGGCTTTGTTCTCAAAGTCATTAAAATTTGTCAACTGGCATTCCAAATGTTTTCACCTTCACAGAATTATTATAGAATGGTTTGGGTTGAAAGGAGACCTTGAAGATCATCTCATCACAACCCCACTGCTGTGGGCAGGGACCAGGTAGTTCAGAGCCCCATTCAACCTGGCCTTGAACACCTTCAGGGATGGGGCAACCTGTTCCACCTTAGCTTATAGCATGAATGAAAAGCTATTTGAGATTATTACACCTTATAATAACAATTTAGAAACTTTTAATACAAAACTCAAAACCGCAATAATTCACTGGTTCAAACATGACATTTGATTTTAGGAAAACACTGCTCCCAGTTTTCTCTCTCAAAATATATGATTTCTTTGTTGTCCTACTTAGCACAATAATTGTATTGAGTAAATTTAGTATAAATTTAATATAAAGCCAAAAATGAGATCACGCAGGCATACCAAAGAAATACTTTAACCTCAAGTAATTTCACAACATGGATCAAAATGTCAAGGTATACAAGCTTACTCAGGAGTTTACATTTTTACTCTCTTAACCAAATCTGATGTTGTTCAAGAGTTTAATTTGTAATCTAGGGACCAATCTCAGCCTTGTGCCAAAGGATCTTTTTCCCCAGGGTTGCTCAGGAATAAAGAGATCCAAAGACAGACCATTCTCAACTTCTAGCTCTAGAATGGGGCATCGCTTACAACTCAATGTTGACCTGTCAGTCTGTCCTGTGCAGGACCAAGAGCTGGACTCAATGATCTTTGTAGGTCCCTTCCAACCCAGGATATTCTGTGATTCTCAGGATACATGGAGAAGTGCTATAGCTTATCCCCTGCAAAAGGCTGAGAAACCTCTGTGAGAAGAGGGCAACCAGAGGTAGCCTCTTTCTGTCACAAAACTCACTCCCAGAACTCTGTTAAGATCCAAGCAAGAAAAATTATATACAGGAATAGTACATTTACAGTACACCACTTATGTAATAGACACTTTCACATACAAAGAGTCTGTACTATACCTATTTTCAGCAGGCATGGCCCCGTAAGTGAGGGAGCATGACACACAGCCTTACAATTCATGGAGAATGCCTGTGGTATAGATCTCAACCTTTAAGTCAATTCGGGTAAAATTTCTTCTATTGACAGCTTCAGGATTTTACATAGTAATGGGAAGTTAAAGCACAGGTCTTCAAAAAGATTCCACTACACAACACAGTCTAACAAATATGAAGAGTTTGAAGAAGAAAAATGTCTTCATTATCTAAGTTAAGGCTCCAATAACTGGCAAGACCTCAGCTGAACCCCATCCTAATTAACCTACTATAAATTAAAAGTAAAAACAACACTCAGATTTAGCTTAGTCTTTCACAGAAAAATCCTAAATCAATGAATGTAACAAAAGACCAAATGCATCATTTTTCCTTAAACTACTAGTTTGAGAGACTCCATTTATAGAATGATCTAAGTGCCTTTCCAAAAAGTTTGAGAAAACTTATGACCACATAGAAGCAGATATTTTCACTTGATCCCAATCCTTCTCATACATGTGAATACTGCCCTATATGGCAGAGCAGTCTACAACTTTCTCCTGAGGGGAAGAGGAGGGACAGGCTCTTATCTGTTCTCAGTGGTGACCAGTTATAAGACCCGAGGAAATGGCCTGATGTTGTGTCAGAGGAGGTTTAGGTTGGATATTAAAACAAAGGTTCTTCACCCAGACGGTGGTTGGGCACTGGAACAGGCTCCCCAGGGAAGTGATCACAGCACCAGGCCTGACAGAGTTTAAGAAGCATTTGGATGATACTTTCAGGCACATGGTGTGACTCTTGGGGATGGTCCTGTGCAGGGCCAGGAGCTGGACTCGATGCTTCTTGTGGGTTCCTTCCAACTCAGCATATTCTGTGATTCTGTAATATTTTTCCTTAGGATCCTAAGTAGTGATATTTTCAACCATCATTTTATCTTTGTAATGAACTTCATTCACTGCAATAAATGTAGTATCCCATATGACACAAAAAGCATAGGTAAGAATTTCATGGATCGGCATCAATTCTATCTAAATACATTGTTGGGCAAATGCATGTGAATTAGAATACTTGAAGCATATACATGGTAAAGAGTTATCATTTAATTATGGTTGTAAATGGCTAACAAATGGATATTAAATCAACTGTGCATTAAGACCACTGATGTATTTGTTTCCAGGTGACTAATTTCTTTTGGAGCCCATTCTTCCTCTACCTAAAGACAGGAATTGTCTCCAGCAACAACTAAAGGGAGCAGTAAGCTGCAAAGAGTTGTTACATTCTGTAAGGGGTAGGAAACCACTGATCCTTCATTTTAGAAGCAAGACACAGTGATTGACATGGTTTTGATAAAAATGTTGAGCATGAATGACAAGCCTAAAGAAAGAGCATGGTATTAGAGAAAAAGCAATCTGTTTCAAGACAGTTATCCGATCTAGCTGTTTTTCTGGCTGTTCTGCTCCAGTGCCAGGTCAAAATTCTTTCTTACCTCCAAGAATGCTGCTCTTTCTTGTGAGCTTTTAGTGCATCCCATCATACAGTGGGATCACTCACAAGCATGGCTGTTTCCCCGACTCATTCCAGGCAATGGGCACATCATTTGAAAACAACTTGAAGAGCCCCATTACTTCAGTGCACACCTTCTCAGAGTCCCGGTATGGTGCTATTACCATGCCACACTTCACAGTACACATCAGTTCCCTCCAGCCCCAAAACACAAAGACCAGATAATATTATAGAGCAGTTGACAAAAATGATCATTACCTGCTTTCTTCAAAAAGAAAGAAGTCAAAATCCCAGAGCATGCAGGCAGTAGGATTCTTCTGTTGGCCAACAACAATATATCAAGCATTATCAAAGCATAGTAGCAGGTTAATAACAGGAAAAACAATTCATACGTGTAAAACAGGAGAAACAAGAGAACCTGTAGGACTGGGCAAGTTTTAAGTGACAGAATAAGCAGCAGCATATGGGACTCCAAATCCCAAGACCAAGCAGGTGGACTGCTCAACGGACTATGTACAGCCTGAGTGCAGTTGTTACAAGTGACCGCACTCCCGTGGTATCAACTATGTGTTCCAAGGCTGTCACACCGCAGTAACAAGGCAAGGTCAGGCACATTTTCCTAGAATGCTCTCTAGAACTGCAAGACCCTTGCCCCTTGGTCAGTCTTCCAGACTCTACTCACACTATTGGCTGTGACAATTTGACCATGAGACACTAAACTAAAAAGCTCATAATGGCACAAAGAAACCTAATGTTGTAAGCTTGATTTTATACTAAACAAGAGATACCTCACTGAAATTAGGAGTGAGGATTGGATTCCCAGTGCCACTTACAGCTCAATTTCCATCATATGGCTACTGACCCTGAAAATGTACAGAAACCCCATGTAAATGCTGGGATGTTCTGAATACTGCTGAAAATGAAAAAAGCAAGCCTAAATATTAAATATGAATTGTAAATATGAGTAAAATCACAGTACAGTCCCACTGACTGCTGTAAAATCAGTGACTGTGATACAGTCTTAAACATTTGGCAAATGGAGTAATTATCATACTTAGAACATTTTCCTGATTCATTCTATTGTCCTCTGATCGTGAGAAGAGAAGGAACTTTCAAGAACAGGATAACAAATTTGAACATATGCCATATGCTTAACCCAGCTATTCATCCAATTTTGTTTAATTCTTGCTATTTATACACTAAATGGAAAATCAACTTTTAATCTTCCACAGCTTGGTATCTACCATATGGACATACTCTCCATCTACAAAAATTAAATAAAAAAAAAAAAAAATCAGGGCCTGTTACTCAACTAAACTCAAAAGGCTTCATAGTAGCATTTGCTAGACAAGAGTCTGCATAACAGACACAAACTCCATACTGCATTTCACAGTAGCTAATTCTAACATCTTGCCTGTTAATGAACAGTAATAATTTCATGGATTTATATGGCAGAAATCATGTTTATTACATGGCTTAAACAAATTGCATCAGGGTTAAAAAAATAAGAATTCTTAAGGGTAATAACTGCCTCTGGTCCTTTACAGTGAAAGACTCAAGATGCTGCCATTAAAAAGCCAATCCTTCCCAGGAATAATGCTGTAGCAACCAGGTAGCAGTATCAGTAGTGCTGAGATTAGGCTTGGTACTGAAGGATTTTACAAACATCTTGAAGGAAGCTAAATATCATGTTATCAACATGCTAACAGCATTAAGTACATAATATAACAATATATGATTATATTATATAACTATCTCGAAAATCCATTTATATTTAAAAAAAACCCCCACCATTTATTTTAATTTTGATAAGTATGCTACATCTGATTATTTCCCTGAAATTTACTGGAGAAAGTTAAACAAACAAACAAAAAGTTTACAAACTTACAGAAAAGGGTTTCCCTAAACAAAACCTGTATGAATAATAAGAATCAAACTACAGCACCAACCTGTCCCAGAGAAAAAAAAAATGCAGGTTTAATCTATGTAGGCATATCTATGGGTAAGCTTTGTATTTGACTAATTTGCTAATATAGTTAATATCTACTCAGCAGAGACTTGAAGTAGGTAAATATTTCAACATCTTGTTTTCCTTCTCTTCAGCTACTTATTTATAAGCAAAGGACTTGGTTATTCTATTTTTTAAGCAAGCCAGTATTAGTAGCTTCACTTCTAGCTAAAGGGACCGCCCCATGCAAAATAGTTCAAAGCATATACCAAGGTTTAAAGCAAACATTGTGGGAACTTCATGATGTACTGTATAAATACAGAATGTGCTAACAATTTTAATTTGTTCCAAGTTACTAGATAGCACTTTCTACATGCAAAATTCAATGGATATCTTGCTGAAAGATATTGTAGCAGGTACTGCAAAATGAAGTATCAAAACACATTCCTGGATAAAAATACATGTAATTCAGAATAACATATTCACTTTGCACTAGTTGTTCCAGAGTAAAATTCACTTTCTTCTGAAATAACAACTCCATTCAGAAACTGTTAATGAAGACCGTTTCATCATTAATTTTTTTAGGCATTTCTCTTTGTAGCATTTACTGCCTCTAATACCCATGTAAAACTACATAGCTTCTAATCATACATCAGCACCTTACTACGTTTATCGATCAAGCAGCACTCAGAAAATAAAAAATAAAAATAGAAGGGTAATCCAGACACTTATGGTTTATTAGAAAAAGAATCTGCAATTTTTTTGGGATTCTTACCATGAAGGTCAAAAAAACAGGAACAAACATTATCTGTGGATAAACTCACTGTAAACCAAATACAGACACAATGACACTGGAAAGGAAAAATGAGGAACTTCACAGTGTTATTTATCAACTTCCCTTTCATAAATAAATGGCTCCAGCCTACAATACAGTCAACCCACATCTGCACTAATATTAAATATTCACAACAGAACTTGCTACTTTTACTTCAATGCTTCTTAATCCTTAATTTTTGTAAGATGTCAGCAAAAGTCAGCATATGGAAGAACCTACCTAAGCACTGTTCTTGTAAATTCAATAGTAACCAGTGAAGGTCACTGTATTCCTAAAACGTGTTTGACACCAGCTGATGATGAGGTTTATTGAGTGTTAAAGGCATCCTGCATTGCCATTACTAATCCTGACTCTTCTGTCAATCCACTTAAATCTCTTCCCTTCCACCTCAGTACAGAATCCCACCATAAAAAGAAAAGACAGTTGCTTTTTGGCACACCATGTCACGTGCATCTTGAATCACTAAGTTCAGCATTACAGTATTTTTTTCCTACCCTACAGTCAGCAGTTATTTAAATACTAATTTAGATTCTATTATTTTTAACATATCATATCATTGTGTCTCACTCCGTAAACCACTTCATTTTTATAATCATTTCTCAGAGCTCTCTATGTGTTTTAATATAAGGTCTGCAGAAAAAACAGGAAGTAAAAACACCTTAAACTTATACTGCTTTCTAAAATACTTAACTCCCTACTCCAGTCAATTTCTAAATAAAGAAGAAAGTGGCTAAGACATTGAGCACAAAACACTTTCAAACAGATGTATTTTTATTGAATTTATTTTATATTTAACACACTTTTTTCGATGTTTCAAAGTTCTTCACTTTTTTTATTCTGCAATACTCATCACAATGTTTCTTGCCTACAATAAAAAGCAATTAGTTCATTTTTAACTTCTCAACTGATTATTTTTCCCCCATTTAAATAAAAAGCACTCAGCAATTATGACTGTGCCCCTCTGTCAGAAAAGTAACACCGGAATAATGCCTATACACTCAGTAACAGGTACTGAAAATTCTTTTCCAGGTTTAGGAACCTATGATTTGGTAAAGTGACTTTTGGAACCTATGATTTGGTAAAGTGACTTTTCAATATTTTACATAAATCACCACTGTAGAACTCAGGCACTTTGATGCTTAGGTAACTACTTGCACTGCTTGTCATACTCTTAAGCCAGTCACTGTAAACCAGCTGAAGTCCATGATTTTGAAGAACTTGCAGGTACTCTCTAAATCTTACGCTACATAAAAACATTGCATTAATGACTACTTACATTGTTACCTCACTGTTTGTCAACTTTACCTGAAATTTTTGAAATGCCAAGACAATGAAATATATACCAAAGTAAAGGGACCAGAGGAACTGTTGAAATGCAGGCACTGCAGTGTCAGAGAAAGCTCTGCATTAACTGCAAGTGCTGCACAGAAACCAGTAGCAGAAGTTCTGCTGTTCCATGGAGCCTGTAAATGCACTGAAGTAGCATACTTAAGGCTGAACTAATTGAACTAGTATTGTACTGAACTGGTACATTAAAAGGTCTATGGATGCACAGTACCCAGATTAAATTGATACAGATGTTGGATGATGAAAAGCCACACAACTGACAGTCCTGATACAGATGCCAGACAAGTGGGAAGTTTTAAGGTAAAAGTAGTAGCTTGGAAAGCAAAAAGTAGAACTGAACTACATTTCTGACTGCAGTGAAAAACATTGTAATAGGAATTACACACATGACAGAAAGAGAAAAATAATAATGTAAACAGACAAAAATCCAGAACTAGAGGTTAACAAACACCTAATTGTTGAGTACAGAAACAGTACTGATCATATAGAGCTCACTAAGCAAGTAAGTTGCATGCAAGTAGAAATGATGATTGTGGAATGTCTCTGACCACAGAGAGGTCCCGAGATAAACAAGCAAAAAAAACCCCAATAACTCCTTCCCACCCCTGCCCCTAAAACAAAAGTACATCTTGGAAGGTGTCTGTGCCCTACCTTTGATCATGCTTTCTTATTTTTGCTCAGTGACCAATTCTACACACACAAACAAAACCAATAAGCACATCCTAAATTGTACCTCTCATAATAAGTCTTTTAGACCAGTTATTTACAAGACTGCTAATTTCTATTAACACCTGCAAAATATAAACCCATGGTAGTATTTCAACATGTAAATTACTAGCTACATTTGAATTGCAGACAATCCAGTCTTGTACTACTCTTAAAAATGACATCCATCTTTCCAAGCCTTTAAGCCCTATTTACTTACCTCACAACAACCATAAGATTCTCCTAGAAAGCCTATTAGACCACGACTGAAGTCCAGGTTAACACTGATACTGTAACACTAGGATTTTACACCATTTCATTAGGTAATGCTTTTTGTGTTTTATTTATTGTTTCCATTTATACCCGTGCCTGCACCTCTGTGTTGAGATCGTGACTTCCTATATTGTTCATAAAACTAAAAAATACATTACAGGATATAGACAAAATACAACTAATACACAAAAAAAGGTCTCGGAACACATTAAAACCAACTGCTGAACCATGATTAAGTCTGAACTCTTGTGAGTTTGCCATGATGCACGAACAAAAAGAGCATGAAGTTTTACATGCCTAACTGACCAAAGTAGCCCACAACACTGAACCCTCTCTCCTGTCCCTCCACTCCTTCCTAGAGAGAACCTCTTCAAACACCAGGAAGCTGTCTGACAGACAAAAGAAGCTTTCGGTCACTTGAAACAAACAACATAGTATATTTAAAGAGGACATACTGATGTCTCCTACATTTCCTAATATTGCATTGCTTTGGGGTTTTTGTTTGTTTGTGTTTTTTCTTTTGGTGGGTGGAAGGAAGATGCTTTCTCAAAAATAACTTCAAGAAACAATCTACGTCCAAAACTTGTAAGATTTGGAAAATTACAGTAAAAATTTTCTTCAAAGAAACTAGGGGTATCAAAGGGGGGGGGGGGCATTAAGCTACTTTGCCTAACAATGCTGAATAAAACAGCCTGCAGGCATCCTCCTGCCATGACCATCTATTATTAACAAGCACATTGCTACAACACAATACAAATAAATACAAGGGAGCCCCACAGCCTGAGGAGATACACCAGCAACCAGCGGTGTCATTTTCTAGATGCACTTACCTTATAACAGACAAAATGTAACAAAGTGGGTAAAACAAGGAGGCTTAGGAAAGTAACAGGAAAGGAAAGGCTGCCAGGAAAGTTAATGTGAAATATACCGAGATGTGTGTATTACTATTGTTCCAGATGATACTGCAATTTGTAAAGAATTTCTAAAACCACAGTTCTTGGAACCTCTTGCTGACATGAATACTTAAGACCTAGGATAACCATATTTTTCTCCAAAAACACAACTTAGTGCAGAATCACAAGTATGGTAGAGTCCAAAAATAATCATGCAACCAAATCACGCTTCCCATTACCCAATCTCAACTATTTCTCAATTTTGATGTGTTAAAATGTACACACATACCAAGGACGACAAAACCAAGATGACCAAGTGATTCAGGCATAGAAAAATAAAATCTCTACAGTCTACAAAAAGCTATTTCCTTCTCTTTTGCAGATCAGAATTTAGGTATTCCAGTTAATAGCATAAATGCATTAAATGTGAAAAGTTCACAGAATTTTTTTTAGCTGTAGTTTCTCATAAAATATTATCTTGAAGCTAGTTATATGGCAACATCCCTTTCATCATCAGATACCCCTTTAAATACATAGTTTGCCTACTTGCTAATTTATGGCCTTTGCCCTGTCTGTCCCCAACCATTCCTCCTTTCTCACAAAGGAGGAAAAGTAGTACGTCACACAATCAAAAAAATGATAAAATTATTGTGATGCTATATCCCTACTATTTAAATTTCAGCAAACACTACCTGAAACACTAGGCTTTTGCTTTTTTTTTTTTTGTTAGACATCATAAATTTAAACTTTGCTGGTTTCAACGAATAATTAAATTTTCAAAAAGTGCAGGTAATTAAGACTACCAAAATTAAAATTGAGTAAGAAGTCAGTAATTACAGACTGCATGTATTTTACCAGATCTGCAAGGGACTCTAATTAAACACATATTAATTGCCCTAATCTTCTTAGGCAAGTAATAAATTGGAAGAGCTGATTAATGCACTGGATTTAGTTCAGCTTGTTAAATCTGACACCCTGGCAAAGGAAGACTATCTTGAAAAGCTCTTTTAGCTAAGTAATTGGAATTTTACTCTCAGTAATTTGCCGTTCCATAATAAGAGCTATTTAGTATATTGACTCTTCACCAGTGTTTTTTTTAAATACACACTAGTTATATTTAAACAGTACCATTATGCTGCTCATAAAGATTATGAAAAATTATGAACTTTGACCTTTACTGTCCATCAAAAGTCACTTTCACTCTGAACACAAATTAGTATATTTCCTTGTATGTTATAAATCCTAATTAATTTTAATTCTAGAAGCTGCTAATAACATTTTAGAAAGTCCATACGGACACATTAAGTCCTCTATACAATTCATAAAGCCAGCAACTAAACCAGTTTTCAATATTAAATAACTGCTGATGACTGCTGGAATGCAATGAATGGAATTGGATAATGGAGCTCATTATCCAATGAGCTTCAATTTTTCCTCTCCTTTTTACCTATTTACATAAACACTTCTGCACATACACTTACTGGTACTCAGTCACCTGACAAGGGAGCAAAACATTTTTGAAATAGCCATAAAGCAGTATCAGTCAGTAAAAAAAACAAATAAAGAAGTTTGGAATTTTGGAATTTTAAAGGTCTGATTTCTCTCCAACACCGTTGCTTACTTCTAGATTGTAACATGGAAAGATGCATGAAGTTTTACTTAAAAATAAGCAGATGTAGACTAACAGAAGAAAAAAACTCCCATGCTAAGGAAAAAAGCAGCAAGTACAGAACAGGACATCAGAAACCTTCACTTTCAAAAAATGTTTTGAAATATTCCACAAAACTTGAACAGCTTTTCATACGTCCTAGATAAATGTGGGAGTGTATGAAGCCTTTCGTATGAAGTATCTCAGAAAGTCATATGTGTTCTAAATCAAGTTTCAGTTTGAAAAAAAAAGTCCTAAACATAAAAATATCTCTGCCTTCAAATTTTTATTTTGTACTCCTCAGAGCTGACATTTCATATTTCTCCTCTAGAACCTATAACCTCCAGTATCTACATTTAAGATCTGTTACTCTTCTGTTAGCAAAAAATAATGTTCATACATCTCAAAAATGAGTCACAGTGAACCTAAAATGTGTCCTTTGTTCCTTAAGGAGTCAGCCAGACATGCATTTTAAGCAGCAACAAGATTTTCACAACTGAGCTATAATGCTTATTATAAGCAAATACAAAAAAAGCTGATCAGATAATGCTAGAGGATGGGTAAGTCATGAAAGGAGATATTAAGGTACCTCAAAGAACTACTGTTAAACTTGGATGTCTCAAATACTTCCTACCCATTCTTCATGATACAGGATGATTTACTGCTTATTACTGAGGTTCCCAGCACAGGAAGGACATTGACCTGTTAGAGCAGGTTGAGAGGAAAGCACCAAGATAATTAGATGGATGGAGCACCTCTCCTACAGGGATTGAGAGAATTGGGTTTGTTCAGCCTGGAGAAGAGAAGGCTTTGAGGTGACCTAATTGCATCCTTCCAGTACCTAACGGAAGCCTCCAAGGAAGATGGAGAGACACTATTTACAAGAGCATGTAAATAGTGACAGGATAAGGGGGAATGGTTTCAAATTGAAAGAGAGTAGATTTAGACTAGATATTAGGAAAAAATTCTTTACTGTGAGGGTGGTGAGGCACTGGAACAGGTTGCCCAGAGGAACTGTGGATCCCCCATCCCTGGAAGTGTTCAAGGTAGGTTGGATGGGGCTCCCAGTAACTTGGTCTAGTGGAAAGTGTCCCTGCCCATGGCATGGAACTAGACTATCTTTAAGGTCCCTTCCAACCCAGGCCATTCCATGACTGGATAAACAGCTGGCACTCAATTTCAACTCTCATCCTCAGCAGTCTTACGAAGGAAACAGTACTTTACCTTCATGATTATGAGTGTATAAGTGCTATATTCTTTTTCCATTGGCTGTCTACTACTTACAACAAAAGGGTTTGGGCCTATGCCTGAGGCTCCCATGTACTATTACAAGAAGTCATCAATAGCAAATCAATTCCAACTACTTTCCAGTTGATGGCATTAAGCATTTAAAGATCTGTTAGACTCATTAGCTGTAGGTAGGTTATGACAAGAAATTCCACACCTGAACTTGAGGTCTCTAATACAAAGACCTTCAAGGCTTATAAAGAGATATATGATGAGAAAAGCCCTCAAATTTCAGGATTTGCACCACTGAAAGCAAAGAAGAACCGGAATTCTAGACAAACTCAACTTCCTAACACAGTGTCAGTTTAGCACTGCCAAACATCAACTTAAGTCTGAACTATGACAAATACTCAGTTTGTGACTTGCCTTTTGGTCCAAAAGATGCTGAGTTCTGTCTTGCTTGAGAGAACCAAACAAAAACTGGAAAAGCAGAACTCTGTCAGAACTCTGTATTTTTTTGTACAATTTGTTTGCATTTTTGTAACACATCACCAAAAAAAAAAAATCTAAATCCCAAATCAAATTCTGGAAATAATAAAAATATTTTAGATAGAGTGATGAGCTAAATACACAGATTCTAGAAGTAAAAGGGAACACACAGCATGACCAGTCAGTCATTAAGATCATTAATTAAGACTTATTAATGTTTAGTTTCAGTTCATACAATATAATCTGGTAAACTGAAATTCTGTTAAATGCTAAAATGTACATTTTTTAAAGCAAATTAAAGACTGTAGAGACCTAGTTTTCTCCCCTACAGACTTTCTAACAAAACAAGCCACAACCCCAAACCATTGGTTTTTTGTGACAAAAATCATTTTACATCTATCTTCTAGGCACTTCTCAACCATCTTTCTTCATATTTATGCAGGCAATACAAAACTTCAGCATTTCCTGTCAACATTAAAACCTAAAATCCTGACAAGCACATGACAAAGTCTTATATTTGAAGATGCTATGTATTTAAATTTTCATGATATCACACTTTCCAAATGTTACAAGCATACAAATCAAATGAATGTTCTTACTCTTGCCAAAGAGCTTTCTAGAAAAAAAAAAGAACACCTACAAGATTTCCAGTTTTTATTGACTTCTCTCTCCTTTCCTACACATTTCTGAACTTCACATTCTTTTGACCCTTGAAATTGAAACCTAGGAAAAAATGCTGAAGAGATTTCCATGAAATTCTTCAATGTTTCCCACGTAATATCTGTAAGCTGTAGAGACTGATAATGAACTACCATTCTCCTCTCTAAAACTTCTTCAGGATGTCTCTGCGCTCCAAATAGACATGTAATCTATACTAAAAGTTCTTCTGAAATACATGCTTCTGTTATTACCTAAACATTTCAGGTCTTATTGTTATTATAACAGTAGAAAGAAAAGACTTCTCTATATTTTACCTTAATTAAGCTTGTTCTTAAAAAAAGGTGAAAATTGTAAGACTTAAATTTCATTTTTCCCCCCATACGTCACATTCAAGACACCTATCATTTTAAAAAGGTATAATTATTACATTATTCAAAAAAATTTGGCAAATCTTCTGAATTTTAGTCATTTTCATCATTGTTCTTCTTAAGACATTTTTTTTAAGTCTTTTTGTTTTGGGTAACTGGTGAATAACAAGATGATACTTAGGCATAATTCAGAATTCCATGCCAATACATAATCTTCTTAGTTTCAGCAGATTTAATGAAGTAAAGCAAGGTAAACAGTTGTAATATTTCCTAGATCACGCATCACACAAGACTTGTGTACAGACCAGAATCTTCCCTCCAGTTTTTCAGGTTCACACATATAGACGGGTAAGTAGTGTCAGACAGAGATGCAACAATAATCCTGAAATATCTAATAACAAGAGTACTGAATGCTGGGCTGCATCAAAAGGAGTGTAGCCAGCAGGTCAAAGGAGATGATTCTCCCCCTCTATTCTGCTCTTGTGAGACCCCACCTGGAGTACAGCAAACAGGTCTGGCGTCCCCAACATAAGAAGCACACAGAACTGTTGGAGCAAGTCCAGAGGAGGGCCATGAAGTTGGTAAGAGGACTGGAGCATCTCCCCTACAAAGACAGGCTGAGAAAGTTGGGGCTGTTCAGTCTGGGGAAGAGAAGGTTGCGTGGAGACCTCTCAGCAACCTTCCAGTACCTGAAGGGGGCCTACAGGGAAGCAGGAGAGGGACTCTTCATCAGGAACTGTAGTGATAGAACAAGAAGAAAGAGGTATAAATTGAAAGAGGGAAAATTTAGGTTAGATTAGGAAGAAATTCTTTATTGTGAGGGTGGTTAGACACTGGAACAGCTTGCCTAAGGAGGTTGTGGATGCTCACCCCCTACCCTGACAGTGTTCGAACCCAGATGACACACTGTACAAAGATATCAGAGACTACAAACCATATTAGCTTCTACTCCACCTGCAAGATGTTTCCTCAACAGACAGCTGCAGATACATTACCTTCAAAAATACATGGAAAAAAATTCCCTTCCCAAAGGTGGGATTCAAAGAATAAATGTGGCAGATACCAAACAATTTCATTAAATGCACTACTGCAAGACACCCTTTTACAATGAGAAGGATCATAAGAGAAACTAAAGGGAAGGGACAAAATTAGTTATCAGTAACAAGGCAAAGAAAACTGTTGTTTGTCAAATGACTTGCAAATTAAGATTTCTTGTAGACTGTGGTCTGACTGCTTTGAAATACTGTAAAATGAAAACAATTAATTGCTTGCAGCCACATAATTTCAACAGGGAAGAATATTAGAAATACTAGAAACAGAGTCTACAAATTCATAGTAAAACTTTCACTTTGCATCAGAATGTTACATTTACACTGTTTGGACCCAACAACCCATTGTAAACTTACTTTTGTATTACATTCTGTAAGCTGAGCATCATACCCAATTCACTCTTCATCTTTTCTCTGTTGACACGGCACTCAGCCAAATAGCGGAGAGCCTAAAAAAAGAGGATCACAGCAAATCAGTAATACCTCCAGTACATTAGAAGTCATTTCTACTAGTGCATATCTCAAAAACATTCACAATAGCAGTTCTAGTAAGAAGAGAAAAAATTTTATCTACTGTGAACACTAAAAAATTATTTTATTCTTATAAATACATTGAAAGCATAGAATATCTAATCTAAGAGAAAAGGCTGAGAGACTGGGTTTGCTTATACTGGCTGAGAGTCTAAGGGACAATCTAACAGCTATCTACAGCTACACAAGAAGCCTTCACGAAGATGATGAAGCCCAACTTTCCTCTACAGCAGCAGACAATGCAACAAGGGGGAGCAGCTACAAATTGTAGTTTGAGAAGTTTAAATCAGATACTACCTTTGAAGGTACTACAACACTGGAACACATGACCTAGTGGAACTGCAGAATCAACGAGACAAAGCTACAACTGACCTGACTGAGTGCTGGTGACAGTCCCAATTCAAGCAGGAAGTTGAAGTCAATGACTTCCAGAAGTCCCTTCCAACAAACATTTTTGTGACCTGAGATCTAAAGTAATTTTTATACATGATGCTTCTAATATAATTTCCATCAATTCTATCAACTTCCCCAGCACTAGAAAACTCAGCACCACCAAGTCTCTACTGTCCACAGAAAGAGGGCTACCACATGTGTAAGCTTTTGAAGATTAACTGCAGTATTCATCATATCATGAATAATCCATCACTCCGGGAACAGAATGCAAACAGCAGCAAGCTGCTTATCTTACCGTTACCTAAACGGGGTATTTACACTTATTTGTTGCCCAAAATTTTGTCTATTTGACTTTGAGGGTAGATTCTTTGCACAGTTTCACACTGCTGACCCCAGCTGGCACCAGTATATCTGTATGATCCTCCTAACATAACGCTCCCTTCCAGTTACAGTGTCAGTCCTTCTTTGCACGAGATATCTCTCTATAGTTTGTGCTGAAAAAGTTTTCTTAGAAGGAACTTCCAAAGGTGTTTTATTGATGCAGGTACAAGAACTGCACTTGCAAAATCCTGCAATACACAAATACAATGATTTATAAAAAGGGTTTTGTGATAGGTTTAGAAGTGCACCGATTCTTTAAATATAGTCATATAATAGCTATGCTGCTCGGTAACTGCTTTAAAAATAACAAGCTCCTTAATCCCTTCAGAAATAGAGAACTAATTGCTTGAGGTGTTTTTTTATCAAGTCATCTTCAGCACATATGAGGTAAAATTCACAAGACCATTTTATTGCCTTTTGAGAAACTCTGGCTGCTGTCTGGCATGATAAAAACTTTAGAAGTGATTTTTGTTATTTCCTGATGTGGATCAGTACCAATAGTTGCAGTCTATAAATGCTGTATATGCATTTATTATCTTACTTTTCAACTATGGGAAAATACCTAAATAATAGCTCTGAACTAACTTGCATGCTATGAAATGTATCCTTATTGGTGGAATAGGTTCCATATTTTTATTAGTCTCTGGCAATGTAGTAAGAGTACAATCCAGTTGGACAAAGAAAAACCTATTCCCTTAACAGCTGATTTTTTGAGTCAAAAACACAGGCAGTCTCTTTTCCATCTGTTACATACTCTTACCTCACACATGTAACTTCCATTAAAATAACACCAAATACAAAGTAGTGACACCAACTTAAGTGACACGACTTTTCAACATAAGGAAGTTCCTATTTCCCCTGCCCCCCATGGGAGATACAAAGGTCTGAACCTTCCAAGAAGTGAGATCATTTTTACTTATTAAATCCAGTATACTGAAAGCACAGGGAAGGTTACTGTTACGAACTTTGGCTCAACCTTTGTTCAGCTAAACACAAACCTATGTTACCTTTAAGGCTCACAAGTAAGTTTATCATACTCAACAGGAATATCTCCATACTTCAATACAGAACATACTGTTCTCAATTTTAATAACAGAAGGCATCTTTGATGGTTTTAAGTGAAATTTTAAGGTAGTTTCTTAACTTCAGAGTCCTATTTTTTAAAATTTTAGTCCAAATTTAAGAGGAAAAGAAAGCAGTATTGCCCAGCTTACTTGTGATCTTTTTAAATAAAATCATTCCAAAACTCTTAGCATTTGAAGTGTATCATAAAAAATTCCTGAAATCAAGATTAGAGAAAACTATAGAAAATATATATCACTTCTTGATCAGACAGAAGAAAAGACTGAGTTGTAACTGCACAGGGGGAGGAAAACACCTTCCCTGAAAGATTCTATAACATATCAAAAAAGTTAAATAGGCAATTATTATGATTCATAGAGATTATTATTATAATTTCACAGTTAGAGAAATCCCAGAACAGCATAATAAGAAATTGAAAATCAGTGCTGTATATCCTTTTATAAGATATAAACTTGATGAAAGATCATTACATTTAATGATTCCCATCCAAAGGGAAGCACCTTTTGACTAATGGGATGACTAGAAAAACAAAACCAAAAGACTTTTCAGAATAGAAAAATACAAAACACGAAATATAAAAAGTTATCAGTGAAGATATTAAAAGCTACAGAACCTAAGCAGTTCAAGAACTCATGAACACAAGGAGTCTGGGTAGCAGACCAAAGCATGTTTTCACAGTAAACTGATCCATTTCTCATTGCAGCCAGGGTCCTGGGATCTAGCATGGTCTCCTCTAAATCCCAATTTTTAATACACTCTAACCGTACGTTATTCCCAAATGGAACAACCCAGCTGTCCCCCATTCTCACCCACCGAGCTGTCCTTACAACACAACTTGAGTACTGTCTGGGGCTGTGGAACCACACTGCAAACTGCATTAGTACTCATCACTCTGACAAAGCCAGTCTTTTTTGCGTAGAGTTAGTTTTTGTAACATGAGCACAGACTGATTTCTGAATCTCATGCAGGCTGTGAGAATACACAGCCCAATGGAACAAAGGAAGGAAAAAGACATCCAAACAAGATCTTCTTTTAAGAACAGAACCTAAGGAAACCACACTGGAAAGAAAACCAATGCAACATATTCCCAACAGTAAACTCAAAGTTCTCTTACTGAAGAACATTATAATCTGACAAGTGCTAGAACAAGGTTAATATAAAAAACACCTAGCAGGATACAGGTTTTCTGAATTATGGGACCTTATTCCCGAAACCTGGAAGAATATCAGAGTCACTAAGGTAATTCCAAGAAGTCTACTAATATCTACTATGACAGCAACCCAAATGAAGAATAAAAAATCATGGTACAGAGATGTCTCAGTGACATAAAGAATAATGTTTACTTGCATGTAAAAGTCAGAGCTCATTGTTCTTTCACATTATTTACAATTCAATAAGGACATAAAAATGGAAAAAAAAAAAGAGCACCACATAAATTTCAGTAACTTAAAATCTTAAAAGTCTAATTTAATTCTTCAAATAACTCAATTTTGACTTTCATTTGTCTCACTTCTAAGCAATAAATGCACTTTAAATTAGTATTCAGATTCAGGATAAGAAACTGAGACTTCAGTGTTCATGACTTAGAATGAGAAGAAACAGATGAAAGCTGGAACAAGTTGTAGTAGATATCGATAGATTTTGGGTTGGCTGGTTCTTTGGGTTTTGAGAGGGTTTTGTTTGTTTTTAATAACATGAGGGTGGTCAAATGATAGAACAGGGTGCCAGAGAGGTTATTAAATCTCCATCCATCAAGGTGTTCAAAATCAAACAGGCACAGCCTTGAGCTGTGATTTTAGTGCACTTAATTTGGGCATGGGATTGTACTACATAACCTCTGGAGGTTGTTTCTAACTTAAATTACCCTATGACATGGGGTTTTTTTGTTTTTTACACCATGAATGTCAAATCACTGTGTGTATTTACCAAGCTCCATGACTACATCTTTAGAAAGAGATTTAAGGGTCCTTACCTCCCTCCACACAAAAAGTGAAATAGCTGTATTAGGGAAAAAATGCAAAGTGAATTAACATATTGAAAAGGTCAACCCTGGAATAACGTGTCATTGCTAAAAATTTTCTGAAATACATGTTTTTTAAAAAAACACATATAACAAATATCAACATAACATAAAGCCAGGTGGTTTTTTTTCCTCGTTTAACCAAACTGTTAAAACAGTTTTGCTTATAAACTGTTTGTTTAAACAACTTGTTTAACAAAGTTTGAAAATACCCTACCAACATACAAATTCATTCCCAGAGTACTTACTAGTAAAGCTGAATGAACAACTGGAGGGTTCGGATGGTCCAAAAACAGAATAAGACCTGGCAGGCATCCTTGATCCTGAACAATGGCCCGTCTGTTCAAGGGATCAGCTGCTAGATCTCGGAGCTGGTTAACTACAGAGAGGGCATCAGGCTCCTCACTCATAGCGGAATTCATTGTTTCTGCACCATGCATACAAAATACACCTGCTGGTAAAAAAACCTGTATTACTACCACCACAATACTTACCCTCAACTAAAACACAGATAAGAAAAAGAACAAAGGCATGGATTAGTTCTAAGCAAAAAAGTATGTAAGAAACAAGGACTAGAATTCATAAAACACGGATGGAATTGATCTTGAATGGATCTTAAAACTTGTAAACTAGAAATCTAAACTTCCTATGCAAGGAACAGGTATATTTGGTTAATAAGATTTTTATTTGTTTCTCATATGTTATTCCAGACCTGTCAGCCTCTATGAGAGCACATTTGTATTTTTTACACTATTGACAAATGTTTCCAGGAAATCCATAGTTTTTTCACAAGGCACCCTAGAAATCTGCAAACATACTTCTGTGTAAACACATGCAAATTCAGAACACGTATTTTCAGAGTAGCTTTGGCAATCCACAAATTTTAGACTAAAATCAAACAGAAAAGTCAGCAAAATACTAACATTTCATCAAGAACAGTGAACGTAAAACGTTACTCTGCACATACATATATATATATATATAAAATAACTACTGTAATGCCATACTCAAAGGCAAAAAGGGTTTTAGAGGCTGGGTTTGGGGTGGTTTTTTCCCTTTTCACTGTCAATACAAGAAGAGCAAGCAGGTCACGCCTCGATCCAGCTGAAGCCCAGGCCACCAGATCAATTTCAAAGGAGACACGTGTTAGCTTGAGAGTATTGGATTTCGCAGTTGTTTAATAATAACTACTTAACAAGCAACAAAAGCATAAGCTTACTCAGAGAAAATACTGTATCTTGGTGCAAAACACTAGTTTGTCTCCTCAGATTGATTATGTGTCTCTGAAACTACTAAACACTAACTGTGGTTCTGGTTGTTCCAAACTACCAGCTCATCCAAGTAACTTATTTTAAGGCATAAAAGTGCAAGTAAATAAATATGTCTTGGTAATTTGTTAAATATCTGGTTTCCGCGAATAGAAATAAAACAAATTAAATTTGTAACATCATTTTAACATCTCTTAGCATCATCTGTCAATCAACTACTACTGTATAAACATTATGTATAGTTTTTTCTCACCGAAGGTTGGCCTTTCAGCAACATAAATTAATCACACTCATCAAAAAAAAAAGGAGTCATAAACACGCGTTTGGATTATGATAATTTCTGACATTTTCACACAGAAAAAATACTGTTAATCTCCAAGCTACTGCTTCTTCCTTCAGGAAAGACAGCGCTAAAGTGAAAAGTACATGCCAATGATTAGTCTTCAGGGTATTTTTCTTGACTATCACAAGTCCAAGAGAGATTAACTGGGAGATACAGCAGCACAATCAACAGAAAAGTTTGTATTTCCAAAGAAAACAATTCTAAATTAAAAAAAAAAAAACAACAAAACCACCAACAAAACAAAAAACAAAGCAACTCTCTTTAATATTATTACTTTACAATGTTCACAAAGGAATTTATTCAAAACTTAAAAATCAAGTCAGTTGTGGAGCTGATGCCAACCAAAGTCTGAGTTCAAATTCTGCATTCCAAGCACCAGATCATCCCCACAACTCTTTCTATCCTGATCATCTTTTGCTTTCTAATCTTCTAAGAAAAAAAAAAAAAAAGAAACCAAATTTTACTCCCTCCTATCCCATTAGGCCACACTCATCTGAAGGGAACCTACAAGACAGCTGAAGATGAACTTTTTACAAGAGCATATAGTGATATGACAAGAAGGAATGACTTCAAACTGAAAGAGAGTAGGTTTAGATCAGATATGAGAAAGAAATCCTTTGCTGTGAGGATGGTGAGGCACTGAAACAGGTTGCCTAGAGAAGTTGTGGATGCCCCATCCCTATAAGTGTTCAAGGCCAGGTTGGATGGAGCTCTGAGTCTAGTGGAAGGTGTCCCTGCTCACAGCAGAGGGGTTGGAACCAGAGGACCTTTAAGGTCCCTTCCAATCCAAACCATTCTGTGGTTTTATGTTCTCCCAGACCCTTCTCCATCCCCCCTCAGCCACAACTGCGGGGATATCTTAAGTTCTCACCATGACCTGCAACAACCAATTTTATGAAAACTCGCTTCCTCCACCCCCGCCGGAGTTTTTTTATTAAAAACATTAAGCTGTTTTATAAGTTCTAAGAAGTTACTTAGAATTTAGGAGCCTGGCAGAGCAGTGAGCCAGGTGCTGGTTCATCTCCCCTCCTCGTAGCTCTGAGATCAAACCCCAGCACAAGCACCGCAGCTCTCTCTCTCTGCTGCTCTGTGCCCCCGTCGGAGTGGCCCCAGGGAGGCACCTCCGCAGCCCGCACCCGCTGCCAGCGCCCCCTGAGCGCCCGAGCCCACGGCCCGGCGGCGAACAGGCTCCGCAGCTCAGCTCCCGGGCCCCGCGCCCGCTGGAGGCTCAGCCCCGCAGGCCCCGGACACCGCGAGCTGCGGGAGCGCGGAGGGAGCCTCGGCCGGACCTGCCGCGCCCCCGCGGCCCTTCCCCGGTGCGGCCTGTTCCCCTCCCCGGCAGGGCCCTACCGTCGCAGAAGCAGTCCCCGGGCGGCAGAACAGCTCAGCCCCGCGCCCCCATGTCCCGCGGAGCGGCGCGGCCTGCGGAGAGCGGCGGTGAAGCCCGGAAAGAACAGCGGAATCAGCAACGGGAAGAGCGGCAGGACCAGACTCACCGCACCGCCCGCCGGGCCCGCTCTGACCCGGCACCGCGCAACACCACGCGGCGCGATTGGCCCAGGACCGCTAGCGGCTCTCCCCCAATCTCTGCGCGCTTTGCTCCTGGTGGGGCGCGATGTACGACGGGACTTATAGTCCGGAAGTAGTAGTCCTGACCACCCCACCCGACCGGCAGTAAGGGAGCGGCGGTCCCGCAGGTCCGTTTGAGTTTTTTTTCCATAGGCAGTCACCTCCAGAAGCTGATTTTACTGCTCAAGTAAAGCGTAGCGTGTACTGTAAAACAATATAATATGAACCACACCCGATGCTGCATGGGAGACGCAGTGCCGACTCCCCGCTTGGAAATCCGAAGCGGGTAGTCCCTACTCTATGAGACCCTGACAATTAAATTTGTTTTAAGATAGAATCAAGGAATCGTCAAGGCTGGAAAAACCCTCTAACAGCATCGGGTCCAACATCTGGATCCTTTATTGAAGCTTTTCACCTTATTTTGAAATGGTTGAGCAAAGTTCTCAGTAAAGTTTGTAAAGCTGGAAACACGCCCGAAGTAATCCTTAAATCAATTCAGCACGAGGAAACACCCCGAGCTCCCCTCTGACCCGCAACCCACCCAGCGCCCTCCGACTCCCAGCGGTACTTCCAACCGGGTTTTACTGGGACACAGCCGACACCACCCACGGAGCCCCGGGCGATGCCGCAGCCCGTCAGGCAGCGCCCTCGGCCCCCGCTGGGGAGCCGGGAACAGCCCTCAAACACGCACCGCAGCGCCGGCTCGGTGGAGACAAGGGAGGGCCGCTGCCCTTCCCCACCGCCTCGGAAACACAGAATGAATTAGCTTGGAAAAGGCCTCTGAGAGCACCGAGTCCAACCTATGACCGAACACCACCGTGTCACTAGACCACGGCACCGAGTGCCACATCCCGTCTTTTCTCAAACACCTCCAGGGACGGTGACTCTTTCCACCTCCTCAGGTAGCCCATTCCAAAGTTTAATCATCCTCTCTGTGAAGAAATTCCTCCTAGTGTCCAAACTCAACCTCTCCTGACACAGCTTGAGGCCACGTTCTCTCATCCTGTTATTAGTTGCCTGGCAAAAGAGACCGACCCCCAAGTGGCTATAACCTCCTCCCAGGTAGGTGTAGAAAGTACCAAGGTCAGCCCCGACCCTCCATGGGAGGACCAGGAACACCCTCCCTCCAGTGACGCTCCCAGAGCCCCGCCCCTATCGGATGGGTCCCGGTCACGTGACCTCGCGCTCCCCCGCCCCTGCCGGGTATTTCGCCTGACGGCGCAGCGCGCGCCAAGTCCCACCTCCCGCGGGCACGGGCGCGGCCGCGATTGGCCAGGGCGGCGCCGAATCGGCCGCGGATTGGCTGGCGGGGGCGGCTCGCGACCGGCCGCGCGAGCAGCGGTGAGGCGGCGCGGCGGCGGTGGCGGGTGAGGCGCGCCGGGGGGGCCCGGGGCTCCCCTTCCCATGGGAACTCCTCTTGGCGCGGCCGGTCCCGGGCGGGGGGCGGTGTGGAGGGGGGAAGAGGGGAGCTGCGGCAGTGGTGCCGCTCGGCTGGCGGTAGGTACAGGCCGCTGTCCGCAGGCAGGGCCATACCGCCTCCCGCCGGGAGCGTGGCGGCGCCCGGGACTCGTCCCGGCAGGGCAGGGCAGGTGCCAGGCCGTGGGAGCGGCTCGGGGCGCCGGGGTCGAAGCGGTCGTGCCTACAGGCGAACTGCTGCGATAGGGGTGACAGGTCACAAGGAATAGTGTAAATAAAAGATAATCTGGGGAAGTTTGAGGGAGGATTTTTAAGGAGGCTGTAAAATACAGACTTGATGTATAAAGAGAAAATGAGGGAGTCTGGTGCTTTTATTTCCCTTTTCCATAAACTTACGCTGCTTGCTTTGTACACCTTTAGTGATGCTGCTGCTGGGCTCAGGTTCTTCTGCAGTGGTCATAAATAAGTAACTTGCTGGATGCTTGTTTTCATTTTGTTTATCAAGCTGTTGAAATTCCAAATATTGAGTGTGAGTAGATTTTGAACGCTGAAATCAACCGTAGTGCATTGACCTGTGCCTGACAGCGTCAGCGGGACTTCATTAACATTATTTACATGCTGTCCTCAGGCAGCTGTAGGGCTCTGCAGCTCTTGTGAAGGCAAGACTTACAAAGACTAAATGAAAAGGAATTGTGTCTTCTGATCCCCACTGCTTCTTAGCTAGTTGATAAGGAAAAAAGAAGGCAGCTGAGTTATCTGCAGATCATCTCTAGAAGTTTTAGTTAGTTGTTGAATCCAAATAACTTGCTTCGTAGGGGTCACTAGCTAAAATATGATTACTGTGTGTAGGAATTCAACATTGTTATAAAGAGAGATTTACGGGGGGAAAATTGGGTGTTTAAAATCCTTTTTTTCAGACAAACACACCCTTTTGTTAATAAGATTTGCATGGTTGTGTTTCTCAAAGCTGTGGCAGACAGAATGGTGTTCACAGCGATTACCAGGGAGGTCTGTCCGTCTGGCAGGGAAGTGTAGGTGTGTGGTTGTGTCTGTATCATGTAATACCACATGGTGGTAATACCATCATGGTGAAGGGTTTCATTTACCTCTCAGTGGTATCACAGTGCACAGTGCAGGTATGATCTCTGCTGAGCAAAGGCTTTTGATTAAAATGGTGCTGAAACATGGATTTTTTTTTTTCCTCTGTCCTTAGTTGACAAGATAGGTTAACATGAGTGAGATGTGATGAATACAGTTTTGCACTCTCAGGTATATGTGATGGGGCTATGTTTTCAAGAAACCTTTAGCAAGTTCTGTTGCGAGTATGTGTAATTTTCAGTTCCTGCTTTAGATTTCACACTGGTACTAGTTTAGATAAGCCCTTGATTGTCTCTGCAGTATTCACTGACTTTTGTCTGTCTCTGCATATCTTTCCAAACAGGTGTTTCTGAAAGTACTTGGGTGCTTCATTATTTGTGGCTTCCACACCAAAAATTAGACCTCTGTTTTTGGCTGTGTGACCTCTGACAAACACATACTTAAATAACTTGTAACTGGTCTGCGTCAGTTTGGGAAAGGATCTAGTCCTTTGTCAGAGGATTGCTCCTGCCCCTTTGGCTATTGCTGTGATAATGTTTTGTTGGCTTTATCTTTCTTTGTTACTTTTTTAATATGTTTCCTTATGGTTATAATTTCATTAGATGAGCTTGGTTCATGTGTCAGCCTAAAAGACTGGGGAGATATGCTTGCCCTAGTTCTTGCTGAAATAATGAGGAGCCTGATCTTTTTGTGTTTGATTTTTTTTTTTTGGTGGTGATATTCCTTTGAACCCATGCTTCTTTGAAAATTTTGTACTTATTTATGTTATACCCTTTCAATTTAGAGACTAGATCTTTAATTTTTCAGATTTCATGCCTGTGTTTATTCTTTGTTAAAGCTGATCTGCTCCATCAAGCCCATTAAGTCATTCTCTTTTATTTTTGTGTGGATATTAAGTGAATGAAAGAAACTTCCTTCAGTAGGAAAAATATGAATATCATATTTCTTTTTAAGAGTGAGAACTTATGCTTTGAAAGGGACTTGGACAAATATGGAAAATATACATGGAAGGGTTTCAATTTAAAAGCAGTTGCATTTGATTTCTCTTTCTTTTCATCTTTCATGTGTAGGACTCACTAGAAAGTTCTTATGTACTGAATGTTCTTATTTACTGAATGTATGTGTACAGACTCCAAAGCCTTTATATTTATTTAATGAACATTTTGTAATTTAAAAGTGGTATTATCTCTCAGCTTTGTAGACTTGATATTTGATATGACAGTATTGAATGAAACCTGCAAAAGTGATTGGGAAGAGTGGGGGCAAAAGAGAGCTCAAGGAGGCTAAAATGAGAATCCCTACACTTGGAAACGTAGACCTCTTAATTTCTAAATGAGGGAATTCCTGCATATTTCCATATCAGAAAGAAAGTTCTTCAGCATTGCTAATTTTTGGGTTTTATTTAAATGAACCCATGAAATTCCAATCCCTTTGTGCTTCCTGCAGTGAAATGTAATTCTTTGTGCTGTTGTTCTTTGAATCTCTTGGTAATCTTGTCTGTGACTGCTGCTTATGCTTGTAATAATTTTGCTGAGGCAGAGCAGAAGGACCAATTTTTATAGCAATATTATTGTTACTCAGGGCTCTTTATTGTAGTAATTGAGTTGTGGAAATTTGGTGGGGAATTCAACTTCTACTGTTTTTAGTGTAGGTAGCACCAAGAAAACAGATGATAAATACCACAAGGGTCAGTATTTTAGAAGAGGTATTATTACTAAAAGCATTAACATTTAACTCCCGCTTCTGAAATTGGCATGTATACAGAGCAGGAGAGAAGAATTTGCTAACACTTTCATTCTTGCTGTCCAGCAGTTTCTTTTGGAATGAACTCTGTCCGTTCTTGGCACATAAACCAATTATGAAATATCTAAGTTTGGTGAAGAAAGGTGTCTGAATACAGTCTGAAAGAAATGAGTGGGAAGTTTGCCCCGGGGATAATTCTGTAGAACTAATAATTTTACTTAGAAGATTTACTTAGAAGCCTTTTCCTTTTAGATAACCGATTAGCTGGAGGTTGTTCAAACATGGTGGTTTTCCTTAGTACCATAAACTAAGGAAACTATTTCAGGAACTGGGTGGTACTCTGCACTCTTACAGACTGATTTCAGTCACTTTCTGCTGCAAAAGCAGGCAGGTCATTCACATCAGCAAGGCATTGATGACCCCAGTCTTAGGTACTTGAAGTATTTAGGCTACAGAGTTAAAAATTACTTATAAAGTGAACTATAAATATTCATTTTACTGAACTAGTTCTTTTGTTCAATGCATGCTCTTTTGTGCTCGATCATCAAAGTCTTGGAACCTGGAATTATCAAAGGTCACCTTAATGTTTTAGGGCAGGATAGGTGTTTTGGACTATTTCCAATGCTTTGTGTCATCATGCTCCTTTTATTCCTGGATCTTTTGGATTTCATTGAACAAGTTTCTAAAATTCCTCAGTAATATTTCAGAAATTGCTTTGGCTGTTTTCTGTACTTTGCAAGGTAAAATTCTCTAAATACTGGACGTTTATAACTTTTCAGAGCTATCTATAAACCATTCCACTATCTGTCTGTCTTTCCTACCATCCTCAAATTAAAACACTGAATATACTGACTATCCATATCTCTCATTGCTTTCTTTCCTCACTTGTTACGTTGTGGCTGTATCTCTTGTTTCTTACTTCCAATACATGTGTAGGACTTCTTTTATGTCTGTAAGCTGGAACTCATTTTGTACCTTAGCCTTTTTTAGCTTATTATTTTCTATTTATACTATTCTGTCATCCTCATATTATGCTACCTTTTTCTACATCTGGTTTGTGCCTTTAATGGGTTGTTTTGTCAGTTTTTGTGTTGGTCCTTTACCTCTTTGCCTTTAAATTTCTTAAATTCATGGAAACTTTCTAAGCCTCCTCTTATTTTCTCAGAGGAAGTTCTAACACTCTCTTTTTACTTCTGTCCGAATTGTTTCTGTTATTAAAGACTGGGGTTTCTCAGTTGATCAGAAACAAAATAATACCTTTTCTTCACTTCCTGAAACAACACCTGCCTCTGACTTTGTCTGGGGATTTTTAAACTAATAACCTGGCTATCTGTTGAAGGAGCAATGTATCAGGATACAGTCATTCCTTTTAGTCCTTTCACTTGCCTTTCTCAGCCAGCCCTGCCTTGCAGTTGCTCAGGAGTACTCTACCTTTTCTTCTCTTTTGTTTGAATGTCTTGACACAGCTTCCGTTTTTCTTCTCTTTGATTTCCACACTGCATGTTCAACAAGTCTAGACTTTGAAGTGAGGTGGAGTGTTTCACATGTATCATGCTTTTGGATCAGGTTTCCCCTTTTAAAGGAGCATTCCTGTCTCTTCTATGTCACTGCATGTCTACAGTGCCATATAGATATGATGCCATTTTTAATGTGGGGCACATAGAAAGAGTTGTGTTCTTCCTGTTTTAAGAACACAGCAGGTGCAATGTGATCAAAGATCCACACAGTCCATAAGGTAGATTGTCTAAGGGAAGAATAACAGATGCCTAAAGGAATAATAGATCAAGTAGATGGTCATGCTTCCCTAACAGACTTCTCCACAGTTCCATAAAGAAGTCCCTGTCTTATTTATTTATGATGAATGACTGTAGCTTATATTCATGGCTGTTTGATAGGTAGCCTATTATTCTTCCCTATTGTTTTTCTTATAACAATTTCAATTTCCATTCTAATCTCGTGGTGTAGATTAGTAGTTTCTTCCTAGTTTATTCAGAAACAAAAGAAAATTCTGTTGGGAAATGTATTTTATTATCTGTGGAGAGGAGACACTTAATATCAACTTTTTTTTTAAGCCTGCCTAAAAAAAGATAACTGTAGAATTGCATTGTTTCTGCCAAGTTTCCACGAGAAGTAGGTTATTACTAAGGAACCACAAACTGTTGAAAAAACATTTGTGATGGAAACAGCGATGGTTTAACTGTAGGGCTGGTGGGCAGTTTCAAACAGCATCGGTTTTCCATCTCCTGGCTTTCAAACTTCCCGAGTACCGGTTCCTCGCTGTTACACTGCTTTAGTCATCACTGTCTGGGTTCAGTGGCTTCAGCAATGATGTTATTCATACTACAGATATGTTGCTCAGGGTGGTTCAACAGAGTGTTGTTTCCAGCCTGATACACAAAACAAACGTAAACCTAAACCTATGGCTTCCTTTTCTGGTTTTGGTGGATACACTTCTCAGTGACATCCAAGTTATGACTGGTGTTGAACACAGCTAAAGAAAAATTATACTATTTTCACTAAAGGAGCAATAAAACCATCTTGATTTAAGTGAATGGAAGTGTATATAAATAGACGAAATTTGAAATGTGTCCAGCTTTATAAACTGCTTGAATATTTTCAATTCCCACACTACAGAATTTCCTGTCATTTTCTTGCATTAGTCATTTTTCCGTGTTTCCTTTCTCTCCTTAGTTGTAGAAAAAAAGGAATAAACAACAATGCTGTCAGAGAATGTGAATCAAGAGAGGTGGTCAGCTTTCTGCAGTCAATTCCTGCACAGAAATGAGTTTTAGATATGGTATGGCACTTGAATGGTAGTGCTGATCTGCACCTGCAGGTGTTCCATAGGGCTTGATGCTCCCTTGGAGTTGTCGAACACCATCATCTGTCCAAGCTCAAGTGAGCAATCATTTCCCCAACTTTTTAAATGTTAACCTTACAATGGTTTGATTTCTTTCCAGGGGCTACAAGAGAGCTGGAGAGGGACTTTTACAAGGGCATGTAGTGATAAGACAAGGGGCTTTAAACTGAAAGAGATCAGGTTTGGATTAGATACGTACCGCTGCGAGGGTGGTGAGGCACTGGAACAGGTTGCCCACAGAAGCTGTGGATGCCCCATCCCTGGAAGTGTTCAAGGCCAGGTTGGATAGGGCCCTGAGCCATCTGGTCTAGTGGAAGTTGTCCCTGCCCATTGCAGGAGTGTTGGAAAAAGATGATTTTTAAGGTCCCTTCCAACACAGACCATTCTAGGATTCCATAAAAATGACCCTTCTAAAAAGTCTTTGTTGCCTGTATTGAGTAAATAAATGCCTTCTGAATGCCTTTGCTTTCCAGTACGAGGAATTGGTGTCATCTAATGTGTCTCGTTTTCACTGTTTCTAAAGCTTGTTTTTTTAGGAATACATGTAGCAGTTTACTTCTGTGTATGTTCCACAACATGCATCTAAAATTCTTGTGTCTCATTTCAGAACTACTATGGAACCTCGGCAGCCCTGTAGATTTGGAAGGCTTAAATCCAAGTTTGGAAAGGCCTTTTCCGTTCCAGATGATTTGCTGGCTTAAGCGCTTAATTAGGATGGCATTTGAACAAGTTGGATTGAAGATGGAATCAGTAAGTATTTCAAACTTCCTTTATGTTTTCAGAAAATCAGGTATAGAAAGCACTTCATGTATTTTAGTTTGTGCTTGTCAGTTGTAGCAGAACACTCAGTACTGATTCTGCATTGCTGAAAAATCATGAAGTTTACAACTTGGACACTGAAGTATTGAGTAATGTATGTGTTAAAAGAACTATGCAGTTCCTTCTAGCTCTAATAACAAACTGTTTACTTTGTAAACACTGCTTTTCATGCTGGACTTCCATGTGTGTTTTGAAGCTGAAGGAGAACTTTCAGTGATAAAAAAAATGTCTCTTGCTCTTACCTTGGAGATATGAAAAGCCCCATGAAACTGAGATGATTATAATTGTGCTATATTTACCTATGTCTGAAAGTGTTAAAATACATGAGAGCAAGACAGCTGTGTTCTGCACTGGCTGAACAAAGGAATGTGCATGCATAGCTGTCCTCTTGGAGGAAAGTGTATGTAGTTTTCTTTGAATGCTCAGCAGAGAGAGAGAGAGAGCTGCTATACATGAAGTGCTTTGTTGCTGGGACCTTTAGGAAGCTGTTTTGAGTACAAGTGTTGGCCTCAGTGCAGTAATCCCTGTAAGTTGTTAAAATATTTTAATGTTTTAACAATGGGGAAATCCTTAACAGCTATGTGCAGTGCTTACTCTGTATTATTGTGCTAGAACCTTTTATCAGTCTTGGGAATCTGTGGATAGCAAAACGTTTATACATACCAAATTAAAATTGCCAACAAGAATCTGTATTTTGGGATTTTATTTGAACTTTGATCTGAGATTTTTATATAACTTTGAAAATTCAAAGTATAAGAAAATGTAGCATTACCATGGGTGTTGCTGCATAATTCAGCAATTTCAGCCTAAATAGGGAGAGGAGCGAGTTTTTAGTCTGTTTCTCCCCATTCTCTACTTATATCAAGCTTGTGATAATGCAGTTACATTTCCAAATGTCAGCTGTTCTGGACAGCAGCAAAACACTGATGCAATAAGAGTGTATGACTAAGTAATATTTTGCAGACTTGCTCTGCCAGTACTTCAAGTCAACAAGAAGCTGTGTGAACTTGGTTAGAGCAGTGCTGAGACTGTGTAGCTGAGCTGAGCAGTGCACTGACTTTACTTGCATACCTTGTGGCACAGTTTGCATGAAAATATTGTCTTGGTACATCTTGAATTACCAAAACTGGGTCATTCAAAGTTTTGGTGCACCAGGCCACTGTGGTTGAAGAGCCCTGAGGGCATTTGGGCACCGAATATTTTTTGAGTATCTGGGTGCTAGTCAACATCTTATCTGTGGTCTGAGCAATCTCTGAACAAGTTTTGCCACTTGTTTAAAATGCACTGCACTTATGTTGGTAAGGCAGCATGTAGTCTGGGCTCTCTTGCTGTTGTGGAAATACTTCTGTAATTAATTAAGCCTTCCCTTGACTGGTATTATTTTTTCCAATGCCACATCACTTTGAGTGTATCTCCAACACTTCTGCTTCAGACACCAGAATCAGTTGTATTACTGTGGTACTGTTTGTCAGTGACTTTTTCTTGAAGGCTACTGATCTACCTGCTGTTTGCTCAGGCACAAACAAACAATCATGTGATAGTCACAAACCTGAGGTCTTTGTTGGGGCAACCAAAGTACAGAATCAATACTCTGCATTGAAACATTTGTGTTCAAACTTAGCAGAGTATCAAGCAACAGAATGTATGTTTCATAGACTGAAAAAAAATAGATCTGAGTGGATTCATGGCAAAGTTGTAGCCCTGATGTGAGGATATAGCATAGCATGTGTGCAGTGCACATTTATTTTGTCAACATTTTTACATTCTCTTAAAGCTAGAGGAAGGAAAGATACTTGTTTACAAATAGGCAAAATGTTTGTGTAAAGTTTCTGAGATAATCTGGGAATAAATACCAGGAAGCATAAAGTTTTCTTTTTAATAGAACCTTCAACATCTAAGACTAGTGATTCTTGCTTAGCATATCTGCTGTGTATAGTTTAGCTGTGTGTTGAGTAACTCCCACAGCTGTACTACAGTGCAATACAGGCAATACTCCTGTGCCAGATGAGGGTTGTTTCAGTATTAATAGTCTGGACTTTATCTAAGTGTTTGTTGTCAGGCAACCTTGTAACAGGATGTTGAGTTTGCTTGAAGCTATGAGCCTTTAAAATGTCTCAGTGGTAAATTCATATTTACAGCCATAAGTAAACACTGGTCAAGTTTTTAAATTACCATACAGTGTTCTAATTGTTTACTAACAATGTACCCTGTGTTAGAGTTTTCTCATTATTGTTTTTCTTCTTTGCGTTGTTTTTGTTGCCTTTCCCTGTGGTGAAATCTTTCATACTTCTTTCTGGTGCTTTTTGCTTTTATTCTGGTTCATTTTGTAGTATTCTCCTAGGATTAAAGTCCCATTTTATTTCATTTTCTGCAATTATGGTAAATAATAGAGCAAACATTAAATACAACAAAAGAAAGCAAATTTAATCCCCGTTGAAACAATGTGGAGGAAATCTAAACTGCAGTGGAAACAGTTCTGATGAAGCTAGGTCTGTTGAGGTGCCATGGGTAGTTTTCTATAGGTGAATGTTTGGGTGGGGTTTTTTAGGACAAAGTTTCTTTCTTACAAAAATTTCATTTTATTTTACCCTTTTTACTTTTTTTGCTCTTTAATTTCACAGTTACACTTCCATGTTTCTTATAGTTTAGTTATTTCTATTAAGACTGGTAGACACTATTCTTGTTTTAGAACAGCTCTTAATTAAAAAAGAAAAGAGATATTTTGGGACATGTAGAATTACATAACTTTATGGAGTTTTCGATGATTGAGTGTCTTTTCTTGAAATCCCATAAAAAGAGCTGTCTGACCTGATGTAGGTTCTTTGTTGTCTTGAAAATCAACAAATTATGTTTTTGAAGATGCTTCCAACTCTTGAATCCTTTTGTGTTACCTGATTTATTGCTTAATGCAAAGGCTGTCTTGACCTTAAGTAGCCATAGCTATATTGTAATGACATGAAGAAATCTTGTATCAGGTATAGGATGTAAGGAGTTCACTGATACAGATTTCAGTGTATATACATTGTATTTCGTTCTAGCATGAAAGGAATAACTAAATACAGTTAGCACAAGCTTAGTATTGAAGGATAAGGGAGAACTATTACAATATGATATAAAAATCCATTCCCTAACAGCTGGCTTCTTTTTTCTTCCCCATCCAGGTGCTTTGGTCAAGCAAGCCTTATGGTTCATCTCGAAGTATTGTAAGAAAAATTGGTACTAACCTCTCTCTTATACAGTGTCCAAGAGTTCAGTTTCAGGTAGGTGTCCTCAACAGTTTAGAATATGTGTTTCACTATACTGATAAAGGTATTTGCTCCTGACTAGAAGGTTTGTAAAAGCAGAATATGATAAACTAGACATAGGAGAATTAGCCTACTTCAGTTCTTCCTGCTTCCAGTTCAACTGAATTGAAAAAAAAACATTCATAAAAGAGAAAATTTTTTGAAACTTATTTCTATAAACAGTATTTACAAGCTAGGCTTAAGAGGCATGTAAAGATGAACAGTGTTAACGATATTTGGGAAAATGAACAACTTTATCAGAAAATAAGACATTAGTAACAAGATAACATGAGTACTCTGTTTGCTTTTGTTTAAAATACAAGGCTGTGTAGGTGAAAGGGGAGAGTAAAGAGCAAGGGTAAAAAACTCAAGGAAGAGAAAACCCATGCTTTTTATAATGAGTCTTTCAGGAACAGATGGGAAAGTGGAAGCTCTTACACATGATTTCTTCAACTCTGTGTTTGTATTAGGGGGGTAGGGGTGGGTATAGAATTGGAAAAATTTAGTACTTGAAACTCAAGTTGGGAGGAATGTTTCATGGGCTGAGCAAGGGCAGGAAGCATAAAGACGAATGGAGGGAATCATCTACCACACTAAGATGAATTAATTTCCACACAGCTAATTTTTCAGTGTTTAAATTAATTTCTTTGTCCTAAATGAAATGTAAGAGCAATATTTAGGCTTGAAATTACAGTAGCAAAACTAGATAGTTAAGATGACCATAGAAGCCTTGTTGGTGTCATAGTAAAAGCCATTTTGCCTCTCATAAATAAGTACATTGAGAAACAGGGGGGTGGAGGGGCAGCTGTCTCACATTTATAGTGGTTTGGTGAAACTTAAAAAATAAGGGGGGGGGGATGGGAATTCGTGCAAGTGAGAAGGAGAACAAATGGTGTGCTGCATTTAAACTTTTGAAGTAGCAGTAGTAGTAGTTTTGCCAGCAATAGGGCTGCCTGTGCCTTGGATTTGGAAGGAAGTGAAGTCCTCCTATAATGTGTCTGATTTGCTGTACTGTAAAGGCTATACAAGGGAAGATCATGCTCATTTGCAGACAGTTTGCCAAATACTACCTTCTCTTAATATGGTACATAAAAGAAGACATTTCTGGTTAATGTAGCAAAGAACAGTAAGATATATCTGATGAAGCTGTTCCTGAATATTTTTAGTGTTTAAACAAACAAATGAATAAATACGTATAAATGTTTTGGTCTGAATTCTGTTAAATATAACATTTGCCTTTTTTACCTCTTAAAGAGACATTCAGTCAGCTTTGCATGCACACTAAGTCTAAGCATTCACCTTCTATTAGATGAAAGGAAAGGATCTTAAAAATAGAAGTACAGTTGTCAGAGTTGATTTAGTTAGAAAAAGGAATTTCAAAATTTGAGCCTTGAAACACATTAAAAGTTATATGGTTTATGGAGACATTAAACTATTTTAATATATAAACTGTTGAACATGTAACCGTGATGCTAACATCTGTTTTTTGTGTCTTTATCTCAGCATTAAGATTCTGTAGTGAAGTTCAATCCTGATCTTGATCGTTTTCATGCTGTTGCAACTGATGCTTTCCTATAGCTGTCTCTTCCTCTTTCTTTCTTGCCAGCTTTAGCTATTTTATGAAAGGACCATGCACTGAACCTTGCTGTAAGTCACTTTATTTGAAAAAACAAATCAAATCTTACTTGCCTCATCTCAGGGTGCATGTATGTAATCGCTGTTTCTAACCCCAGAGCAGCAAACTGTCCTCAAGTCCTCGTTTTCTTTATGATAAATGGATGAAAGATACTGAATGAATATCTCTGGAATGTTCATACTTATCTTCTTGTGTGCGTTTGTTCGGCTGGTCTGGACAAAAAAGAATGGTAGCTTAACATTTTGATGTTTGGGGTCTGCTGACTGTTCTGTCTGTCTCTATGGATCTTGCCACAGTAAACATTTAAATTAATTGGTAAATGCTGCTTAAGTATTCAGTAAGAGGCAGCAGAGCTTACCTTGCTACTCTAAATGGTTGATACAGTTCTTTTGTATGTCATATTTTTTAGATTTATCTGTAGTCTTTAGGAAAAATAAACTTAACAGTATAACCTAGGTAGATTCAACCAAACCTACAGGAGCGTCTCTGAAGATAGTATCCTTCAGCTACAGTATCTCTGTTTTAGTCCCACACTTCTCCTGTCTGTCTGATGGATACCTGATAACTCAGTAAAGTCTCCTAAGGAATTGGTGTGCACGTAGCAAACATCTGAATTTACTGGGCTAATTTGAAAAATCATAGCAAGTTCATCTTACTTGAAGAAGTATTTCCAAATGTCTAATACATAACTGTATTATTAATTTGAAACTAGAGAGTTTTATTCTGTCCTTAGAAGCATAAAAGTATTTGTTCTACTTTGCACTTTCTGGAGCAAACAAAACGTGGGGATCCTGCCCTGACACGTCCCCAAGCAGCGTTTCCGTAGTGTAGTGGTTATCACGTTCGCCTAACACGCGAAAGGTCCCCGGTTCGAAACCGGGCGGAAACACTGGCGAGGCTGACTCTTTCTCGGGGAGTTGGACTCAATGATTCTTTATGCATCCGTTCCAGCTCAAGATATCCTGTGATTCCGTGACAGTCAAAACAGTTCAGTGTGTGTAATGTTCAGACATTCGGGCTGAGTCTGAAACCCCCAGCCCTGTGTGTCTGTGTGTCTGTGTGTGCAGCGTTCAGTCGGCAAAAAAATCAGCACACTGCAATCGGCAAAAAAAGCCTGTGCAGGACGAAGTGGGGGAAGCAAGTATGTAGATTGCAGAGAAAGAAAAGCAGCCTACTTTACTGATTCTTTCAGTTCCTGCCATCCAGTAGAACTGGGACTATTTTCAACGCTCTGTTCTCCATATCAGGTGCTGGCAGAGCAGTCGACAGAGTTTTCTTCAGCTGGAACTGACTGGAGGAATAGGGTAGTCACAGAGTTGTTTACAGGCAGGTGATGGTTTTTAAGAGATGGATGTTGGCTTTTAACCTTTAAATGAAAGTAAAAATCTTGCATTAACTTAAATTCAAAATCTACTGCTGTGGAAGGGTTTGTTGTCTTTAGGGATTGAGGAAAGAAACATCTGTATATGGGGTAACAAGCATATTCTGCTTACATATAAATATGAATAAAAAAGTAAGAAGAAACTTGTATCATAATATAACAGAAGGGTTGCTCCTAAATGTTGAATTAGAAGTTATTTATCTCACAATTCAGGAAATCTGGCAGTGATAAATGTATTTCCTTACTGTTGATTTATAAAATTATATTTGATTCAAGTATGTGTAGTGCCTTTATTTAAATTTGGCTTCAGTCTTCGAATGGTAATAGTTCCTCATGTGGCCATTACTGTCAGGAAAATCTGTATCACCTGCAAGAAGTGGCTGATGTATTACAGATTTTTTAAATTGCCATTAACATTAATACAAATGCTGCAGTCATGAAAATTTCTATTTATTTTTAAAAAGAAAAAAGCCAAGGACACATCAAACAGCAAAAATCCTAACATGCAATATAGTATTCTCTAGACTGTTTCAAAGAGAGGCAGACTGTAATGGTATTAGGCACAACTGTTAATGTGATAAACATATTACCATCTGTGCTGATGCTACCTGGAAAAAACCCTGTTGTTTCCAAATGATCTGATGGTGCCAATACACACTCCTGGGAGCTGTGATAAAGGCTCACATACAAGTTGTGAGAGTGTGAGGTGAAGATGACTAATCTCAATTTCTAAAGCTGTTTGTAACAACTCCTGGGGAAAAAACAGCCCCAGTTCCACAACTTCTTTCTTCCTGGGACTTGTGTCTTTAGGCTACAACTAAAGTATGTGTGGATGTTCTTGAGAAATGGTTTCACTGCATCCAGACTGCAGTCCTACTGTGATGGGTCTGCTACAAATTCAGATTAATGCCAACATTTAATAGTTGCTTCTACATAGTAGTTTGCCCTTACAGAGAGGATTTGCCTTGAAAATTGACCTAAGTGCTAATGGGCTGGATCCAAGCTGCCTTCACAGACTGATACCTACTACCACTGCCTCTGTCAGTATTCCCAGCTCTTGGCCACTGTTAACCATAGGCAGCACTTGAACAGCTGCAACAACTGGTGCAGATTTGGCTGTGGATTTGTGTGTAGTGTTGGGTTAACAGTTGGGCTTGATGATCTTAGAGGGCTTTTCCAACCCTAACAATTCTGTGATTCTGTATAATACAAGAAAAGAGGGGACGTGGTTGTGTTGGAGATAGGTAACTCAAGGTGACAGACTGAGCAGAAGAAATTACTGAAAATTGGTTCAGTAGCTTTTATCAGCTGAGATACTGAGCCCAGGCTGCTCAGGAGTCCAGTGACTGTGTACACATGCCCTCATCTAACCCAGGGAAGCAGAATTTCAAAATAGATTTGAAACCATTTTGTTGAGTTGTGGCTATGGAGCAGGTACTGATGGTCTGAGCAATTTTTCAAACCTCAGTTTATGTCACTTAGCTGGAAGTCTAAGAAAGGTTCCAGTCTCTGGAGCCTTGCTCACCTTTGGCTTCAAACAGCTGTAAAGCTAATGGCCAGAACCATGCTGGAAAATGGTCAGTTTGTTTGGCATGTTGTAAATAGGATTGTTAGCAAATAGTGTATAATGTTATGATTGCATCCTACCTCTCACTCAGTCTTTGTGATTACTGAGCAGTAGAAATGGCTTTTTTGCCTGGTTTTGGCGTTTGTTCATTTGCTTGCTTTTCCTGTGCAATGTACATACTTCTTGTACAGAAATTCTGGAAGCTGTAGGAAAGGGAAGCTTCAACAAAATTTCACTTTCAAAATAATAATAAATCAGAGCAAAAGACTTAAGAAGTACTGGTAGCCTTAGTGTCTTTTTTAATGACTGGTCATGAATGTAATTTTAAAACATACTATTTGAGTTAATATAGCAAACTGTGTGAGAATGCTGATGTTTGTTTGTCTTTAAGGTACCAATTTGTCTTGGATTTTTAGTGTTCAGTAGTTCATGTGATAGTTCATGAACCTCTGTAAGGCATTCAGCAGACTAGATTGAATAGTTCGAAGTCAGTGAAATGGTTCTGGACAAAGCCCAGGACAGTAATAAGTGCGCTAAGGCTACAGATGTGTTTGTGCGTGTATGTGTTAATAGTGACATGTAGCCTCAGTAGAAGTGTTGGATAAAATAACTGTGGCATGGGCTGGGAATGTTGACTCTAAGGCCTTCAATCTTATCTTTAAAATTTAGCTTATTTCTCGTGTCACGGAAGGAAACCGTCCTGCTCAACTTAGAGAAGATGCAGTGGCCTCCTTTGCAGATGTGGGCTGGGTTGCTGAAGAAGAAGGAGAAGTCTTTACAAGGCTCAGGTATGTTTCTCAGATCTTCTCTCTGAAATCCTGAACTGAGAGGAAGAAACCTCGCTTCTCTCCGATGAGAAGCTGTTGTGCATTGCAGTTAACTGAGGGCCCTTGAATGCTGGGAGAAGAGAGAGGGAAGAGCCAGAGGTAGGGTCTTGAAAAGAAACAGTAGAAATTAGACTAACAGGATTGTGAAAGAAGGACTGGTTTGAAAAGATACGGGACATTGGCTTTATACAAGGAAGACTGTGGGTTTTATTTATTTATGTATTGCAAAGAGTTCCATGCAGTAGCTTCAAGCATCCTTGTCCCCACAAAGATGTCTGCTGTGGTATGACAATTGCTAACACTGGTTTTCCAGTTCTGAGATCCAGGGCAGTACTGCACAGCTTCCTCATTAGCAGCAATGGTCATTTTGACAATCCACATTTTTTTTCACCTTTCTAGTTAAGTCTCTGCAGTCTGTTAAGTACAATTGAAAAATTGTGGTTGGTGTTTCATCTCTAATCCTCATAACGAAAACTGGCAGGGAAGCATGTGAGCACATGTGTCCAGAATGGTTGGATAGGTACTGTTGTGTTGGACCAAGGGTTCTACACAGCACTGTCACTGCATGAAACGGGTTGGCTGAAGGGATGAAGTTCTCTATTTCATCCTATTCAAATTGCTGCTCAGATTAGCCTGGAACAGAGGTACAGTTCTGTAGTGCAGAGGAGCTTTTTGTTTTAAATAAACTAACCTCCCAGAGAAGGGCAGAGATTGTTGGCTTCAGAGATTACTGGAGGATACTGTTCTTAATTTGAAAGCATGATATAGGTAAGTAATGACTTAGATGCCCTCCAACATGACTTGTTACAGTGAAGCTTTGCATAACAAACGTTCTGGCACTGCCCACATTAATTTCACAAACTCAGAGGGGAGTCACAGAAATCAACACTTGTTTGGGAAACACTATTTGTGAAGTCTATTTGATACAAAGGAAATTAACTGCCCAATACTACTTTTGTTTGCACAGAAACATTTTGTTTAAGGATTGAACTGTAAAGTTATTATGTTTAATGGAGACAACAGGGAGAATAGCTCTTTGGTGCTTCAAAGAACCTATTACAAAAGATGTAGGACTTGCATATTTGCTGAAACGTCTGCCTGGGAAGCAGGGAAGGGGGACAGATGGATGTGGGATGGGACTAAAATAATCCTGCAGATATATAGTGACCTTAAGGCAAACAGCTTATAATGGAGCATGTAAGTGAATTACTTAGCAAATAGGAGTATTTCAATGTGCCCTGTTTATTATGTCTGTGCACAGTATCACTAGTGGAGCTAGTATGCATTAGGTGTTTTCCAGGCTTTTGAAATTCTGTTTCGACAAGATCACATAGGTGTTACTGTTAAATATTTATTCATGGTATAATTCAGTAAACAGTCTTGCAGACATCGTTTTTCTTCTGTGAATGCAGTTTTATAGAGGAAGCAACTCAATGACGAATCATTTTTCCCCTACTCCTAATCAGAGCAGTAATGACAACTCAGGCATAATATTTTTCCACAGTGTTAGGTTCCAATCAAGACATTTCCTTAAAACACTTAAACCTGCCTTCTAGAAACTTTAAAGGAGCAGAATAGCTAAAAAACAAAGGGTATTTTCTGCTCAGAGCAGTAATAAAGAGTGAAGTGACCACTGGCTCCTTCCACCTTAGGGAGAGCAGGGAGGTGGCTGCTGTAGGAAGTATCCTGTTCTCAGCTTTAGTTTCTATTCCTGTCTAGGTAACAACACCTAAATTTTATCATCCTTGATAACATTCAATTTTCCTTGAACAAATTTCTGCAAGTTGTGCTGATGTTTTCTGTCAGTGTCATGGAAGACTCTAATCTGTATCTACTCCTGGTTTGAGGTGAGAGTTCATTCTAGCCTTAAATCTTGGCTCTTGCTTTAGGTGTAGCACAACTGCAGATTTAACGTGATGAGCATCCACAGCAGCTTAATCCATGCATCCAAAGTGATGGGGCACTTGGGCTGTATTGATCTGGAGCCTCTCTACACATTTCAAAAAGTCCTATCACCAGCCCCTGTTCTTACTCTCATGTTTGAATAAACAATGGAATCCTGACACACTTGAGAAGTTTTGAGATTGAAGTTAAGGAGGATTGAGGTATGACCACCAAGTAATGTGGTCATATTTTGCAGTTTTAATGTTTATGATAATTTGTTGTCATCAATCCCTATCAGTTCTACTTATAGTACCATTAATAGTTTGTATTGGAAGGTACCTTTAAAAGCCATCTAGTGCAAGCCCCCTGCAATGAGCAGGGACATCTTCAACTCAATCAGGTTACTCAGATATTGAGATAAACCATTTAACAATGTTGGTGTCTTTGTAAGGGCTTATGCAACTTACCTGAGCAGTTTTTCCATAATGCCTCAGTGTTTAACATGGCTTGAGCTTGGGTGGGTAATAAAGGAAGGCAGCAACGTTGCATTTTCTTGTGAGAAGAGGAAGGAATGTCACGGACTCTTTAAAACTGTAAGACTTTTTTTTCTCTGTAGTTCTAATTATTACGTTAGGAAACTGGATACATGACCCTTGCCCATCTACTGATAAGCAGCCTCTGCATCACTAAGCTGTTTCACATACTCCACATTTCCAACATTGCTAGACTTGGGGATTGTCCCCTCAGAAGTAAAAAAGTACAAAAAATACTCTGTGAAACTAATAAACTCTTCCTACTTCAAGTGAATCAACAAGTGACTGTTTGCAGCCCATGGGGGAAAATGGTGGCATTTGAGGGCAAAAAAAAGATCTTAATTCCAATAAAATATACAATAGGTATGAAATAGAGAAATAGATTGGGGTGAGAGGGAATGTATTCCTTTTTTCTTCTGAAATGAAGGATTCTACAAAAAGCTGGCCTGGGGAAGAGAAGAAATACAGGTAGTGATGCAAACAGAAAGGATGAGAAGCTCTTATTTACCTTAAGCTACATAAGGTGTTGGTGGAAGTGATTTACATAAAGAGATTTTTGAAGTCAGGTCTTCAGTTTGTATTCCTGGTTTGTAGGTAACGTTGCTTTAGCTTTTATCTACTACAAAGCCTTTAAAATAGCTTGTGATATTTTTGTTACAGATCAGAAGTTTGGTCACAAACAGCCTCAGGGGAACCACATCATTCCAGGAGGCCTCCATGTAGACAAGTGTCCTTACAAAACCCACCGGAAGAAGAACCAGTGCCCAGGAGCGCAGTGATGGCAAATGAAGAAGCGCTGCAGAAGATCAGTGCTCTAGAAAATGAACTGGCCACTTTAAGAGCACAAATAGCCAAAATTGTAACCTTGCAAGAACAGCAGAACTTGACAGCAGGTATTAAATTTGCTGTACTTTTAGCAAAAATTAGTTAATGGATTTGTCCCTTTTATAATTAATACTGTGCTAATTCATTTTTGTAAGATACTGCAACACTGAGCACTTCTCCATATTGTTTTTGTTAGTTTGGTAGACAGACGTGGCACACTAACCAAAGGATACAAAACAGGTCTTGAAGACAAGTGACCTGACAGATTTTCTGTATTTTCCAGTATTCCAAAAGTCTTCATGTCTGTGTGTAAGTCTGCCAGAGTTCTGAATCTGTGAATGAGAGAAGTAGTATTAAACAGCTTTCAGAGCAAAGCTCATGATAAACATGATGGCTTAAACCAAACTAAAAGAATGTAACTTAATTACTAGCACTGAAGTCTTTCCATTCAGTCATGAAATAAGCTCTCTGATATCATTAAGTATTCATACAAGATACTAATTATACTTTTGGAATATGTAATGTACGTAACAAGGAACAGAAAAGGCAATTAAGTGTTTACTGGAATCATCTCTGGGATCAGACACATTGTCCATATGGAACCAGAAGTGGTGCATCATTTCTGGCAGTAAACAGAATAATTCTTTTCCTGAATCTCTTTCTCCTCTTTCCCTCACCTCTGACTGCTTTCCAGTTTTAAGTCTTCTAAGATTAGTGGGAGATGGCCCTTGTCAACTGCAGATGACAGGCATTTGGTTTTAACTCCTTCCTGAAGTCACTTAGCAAGTACAGTTTTATTTGTGTATAAAATCATATTCTGATTCTTCAGATGCTCTTGTTTAGCTTTTGTCTGTGAACTGATAGTAGTTTCTTTATTTTTCTTGACCTGCTTATATTCAAAACTATGAAATAGTTTTAAGGATCACATAGTTTCACTCTTGGATTTTAATTGTGGGGGGGGAACAGGGGTGTGTGAAATAACTAATAATTTATTTTTATTTTTTTCCCTTTGCCTCTGTTTATTAGGGAAGGTAAATTTTTATTTGATTTTATCATCTTTACCTCCCTCTTCTGGTAGAACGTGGTAATGACGCTGTGTCTTTGCCAGCACAGAATAGACTCCTCTGTATTACCTGTATACATAGCTTTACACACTTTATAACCCAAGCTTCAAAACTCTGATTTGATATGGTTTTCGTGATTTGTTTAAACGTGCATTTGAGCAGAGGTTCCTTCATTTATTACCTAAACTGTACAGGAAACTTGAAATCAAGATCATTGTGAGAATCTCAATCTTCAGCCAGATGAGATGATTAGGTAAAAATCCTTAACCTCGGAGAGCTGGTATGAGGTTCAACTTGGGCACTGTTTGAACTCTGAAATTTATGTTTAAAAATCTTTTATGGTAATTTCATATTTGTGATGGTAAGTAGGAAGAAACATTGCTCACATTTGGCAGATTGTGACTTCCTGCCTCTTACAAGAAAGTGAAATACTGGTAACATTAGAACATGACCCTGAGATAAGCTCAGTTGGTTAGAGCACGGGCTAATAATGCCAAGGTTTGATGCCTGTGTGGGCCCTTAACTTAAGAGTGGGACTCGATGATCCTTGTGGGCCCCTTCCAACTCAGAATATTCTGTGATTCTGTGATTACTAAAAGATGTCGTGACATTCATCCCACTGCAGTAGACGTGAATGCCCCTAGAATTTGAACTGGAAATCTAAAGGGCGTTTCTCACTCTTCCAGAAGGATTTTTATGTGGCTTTTCAGCTTAGGTGGTTTAAGAATTAAGAAGTTACGTGACAATCTAAAGGTGGCAGAGGGGAGGCAATTGAAGTTATTACAGTGATGTTCTTACCTGGGCATTTGTGACATGTAAAGGGGAGTTCCAAGTAAACTGACGTGTAACACTCGTTTCGTTTGTAGTTGGGTCAAGTCCACTTGCTCCAGCTGCTGTCCCTGTTGCACCTCCACCACCGCCACCTCCTCCTCTGCCACCACCCCCTCCCTCGGGTCTGCAGCAGAGCAAGTCTGCCATTGATCTCATTAAAGAGAGGAAAAACAAAAAAACGAACTCTGGCCAGAGTGTGATGGAAAACGGGCCAAAGAAGCCTGAAGTACCAAACATGCTAGAAATCCTCAAAGACATGAACAGTGTGAAACTACGCTCGGTGAAAAGGTAATAAATGTAAATAAGTATCAATATACTAACATTTGCATTAATGATTTATGACTTGGAACTACCTCAAGGTGAGACAGTTGCTGATGGAACATCTGACAAACAGAAAGCAAAAGCATTCACAAGTGGTTAAGTTTTGGACTGTGTTAATGCTTCTCATTTTCTTCTCTAGATCCTCAGAAGGTACAAAACCTAAAGTGGCTGACCCTGCAGATCCTGCAGCATTAATAGCAGAAGCTCTCAAAAAGAAATTTGCTCATCGATACCGAAATGACAGCCAAAGTGAAATAGAAAAAGTGATTCCAAAGACTGAAACAAAGACACAGACTGAGGTAGTGCTGGTGAGTACTGTGATTCTGAACACGTGCTTGGATTAAATTATAGTTGTGAAAACAGAAGTATATCTTTCTGCCAGCACATGCAGTTACCCACAAGTTAGCATCCCAATCCACAAAACCCTGTGAAGTACTGCTGATATGCCAGGAGTTGTGGCAGTCCTGTGTTTTTAGTTTCAAATCTTAGGACTGTGTGCTGTCTTGGCCCTAGGTTTAAAAAGTCCTGTTACAGTTTTGTCATTTTTATTTTTTAAACAAAAGTGTTTTCTGTTGCCACAAGCATGTGATATTCTGAAAACTCCATTGCTAAGGGCTCCTACTGGAATCAAATATGAACTGTGTTTGCCTGTTACTACCACCAACCTTAACTATTCAGACAGTGGAGGTGAAACTTTGAAGCAAGATCCTGAACCATGTCACTATTCCTAGGAATGCAGAAAGAAAATTGTTCATAATGCCTGCAGGATCTTGGTATAGGGAGTTTCTTCTAATAATTGGAAATGCTGAGTAAATAAGAGCAGTTTCTTAATAGTGTGAGAATGTTAAAGTGAAACTGTATTTAAAATCCACATCATGGCACCAGTTAATGACTTCTATTTCAGATGGATTTGAAACTGAAGAGGTTTTTAAGCAGTGAATGTTCAAGATATAAGTTTATAGCAATGTACACTTACTTACTTAAAAAACAAGCTGGTATAGATCAGTTTTGTTTGTAAGCAATATTTGAAGCCTTGTGCTATGGAACCCTTTATACATTTGAAAAAACGCAGATAAAACTCCAAAAGCTGGATCACCTCTGAAATGAGTTTTAAGGAAAATAACATTCCCAAGCCACAAATCTCAGGACTTTTGAGTACTTCTGCTAATTGATGTTGACTTACTTGCCCTCTGGTTTTGGCCTTTAAAGGTGTATTTCTGTAATGTTCAGGCTATTCTTCACAACTAAAAGGCCAGATATTCCCTAGAGTTAATCACTTCTTTCCCCAGCATCTCTGGGGCTTTAAAGAAAAGAAGTTGGCAATGTTTATTTAGACAGAGGTTTTTTATGACTTTCTAGTTTCAAAATTTACAGTCCACATTTTGAGATTAAGGGTCAAGTCCACAAGAGCTAAGGAAATTGCAGGGTTTTGTTAGATGATAGAGCATTTATTACCTTTAATGAGGTAATAAAATCTGTACATCAGTTACTTACCAGTATGTACCTTCTTTCTTAGATCAAACTTGTATGATATCTTTCTGTGGTCATTCTGAAAAGGACTTGCACAAAAAGGCAAAGTAGAGTAAGAAAGAAATACTGTAAAACTGGTGCTAGAGCAGTTGGTTGTCAACTTGTAAAGATAACTGCATCTGTCTTCTTTTCTTGCTGTGGCAGAGTGAGCTGTCGCTAGTCAGAGCTGCTCCAGCAGGTCATTAGCTGCCTCATCTGAGCAATTTCAGTCAACTGCTGACACAAGTTTTCCTTTACTTTGTGAAATCCACGGGCAGAGGAGCAGGATGATAGAGGAAATTATCTCTGCCCAAGTTCTGCTTTTACTTACAACTTGGATGGACTGTAGTTCAGCAAGGTTTCTATTGAAAGCAATCTGAACATGTTTCTGGTTTCCTTTTCAGTTTGGGCCACACATGCTGAAGTCCACAGGAAAAATGAAGACTTTAATTGAAAAATCCTAGTGAATTCAGATCACTACGCGAAAGACTGTTGAGCTCCTTTCTCAGAAATATTTTATGTTGCAAATAGCACTAGTACTGAGTGGTCTCTTTCTTACAGCACAGAAAGACTCAATGTGAAGTAGAAGTGAGGCACTAAACGTGGCTGTGTGTGATTTGTCAAGGGGAATAAATTGGACCATTATACTCAGGTATTAATTTTGCAGTCAAGCCTGGCTTTCCACTCAGACTTACATGGTGGATTTAGTTTATTAACACTAAGTTATAGATACAGCATTCTTTATGCATAACTGACCATCTTAAAAATCTGTGTACATGTTAATGATGATGGTGATACACCCTTAAGTTAATATCAGTTATTTGAGCTCTACCTGTAACTTGCACTACAATGTGTAATTTGATATTGAAATTTTCATGTTGAAGCCTTTCTTTTAAATTTAACTTAAGCAAAATTTTAGCCCAAAGAAAACCTGGAGGCACTTTGCTTCTTAGTGAAACAAAGGAAAAAATTGAATCTGCTGCAAAGTTCAGATAAATTTTAAGTAGTAGCACATTTTTGTGCAGGGTTGTTTGTTTCAAATGAGCTTGCAAGGCTAAGAGAGTAAAACCTGCTTACATCGTCCTGTGGCCATTATAAAGAGTGCAGGACAAGGGAGTAAATCGTGCTGTGGGAGCCTCTGTGAACAGGTAGTCCAGTGAATATGAAACAGCCAGTAGATAGCAGCAGAGTAAAATAGTAAGAGAATATGTGTTGATTAGAGGAGAAACAGTGGAGGTAAGAAAATAAAGGTACAAAGTACTGTGGGGTGCTGCAAGTACATTGTTCACCTCTGCTGCTCTGAGGGATGTTTGTGGACACCTTTCTGCCCAGCTGTTTTGGGTCCTTGGATAAATTTCTGGCAGCTGGGACCTGCACGCACGCTCATGGTCCTGTTTGCTGGGAAGACATGGGATAAGCCATTGCACATAACCTGCTTTCCAAGGAAAGCCCTTCTGAGGCTTCCCCACAGCAGTTATTTGCTGCCAGACCTGCACCAACCACCTCAGCTCATGGCTCCAGCCACAGATGTAGAAAAGGCTCAAGCTAAACATACAAAAAAGCTGTTCAGGAGCTCAGAGCTACAGCTTAGCTATGTTGTGAAATGAAGCCAAGCTTTGCTCTGACCATAGATGGGAGTAGAAAAAGCTGAGCCTGCTCTAAGTTGATCCTGGCTCCTGGGACAAGTACAACTGCCTCTAGAAGCTTCTGTTTTCTAGGAAAAGACAAAAGCAGCACTGTTTAATAAAGAGAACTGAATGATGAGGTTACTGGAGATGAAGCTTTGCTGCTTATAACTGGAATGTAGGCTGTACAGTGGAGGAGGGGGTTTTCTGGGGTGGAACTTGAAATGCTGTTAATATGTACACAACGTAACTTCCTTCCAAAATGCTCTGCCATCAGTCTTACTGACAGGCCATTCAATCCTTGAGTTCTTTTAAATGACTTAAAACCAAAATTAACTTCCAAAAAGGTGTTTTAAACTTTTGTATTTTATGCTCCATTGCCACTATATAAAATTAAAAGCAGTTAAAATAAACATGGCATATTTGATTTGTGGTACTCTACAAATGATAGCAGCCACAGTAAAGTATAGTTTACATTCTGTTACAATGACTGTAAATCAATGTAGTGACAACCTACTTCCATCTCCTCCAGGACTGGTCTGCTTACCTTGCTGTGCACCAGGAATGACAGTTAGTCTAGAAAAGCCCCACACTGTTAACCTAGTTACATTCAGATTAAACGACAGAAAAAAAAAGTGTATGAGGAACCAGTGAGAAGTTTATGCCTCACCACAAACATAGCAGGAAGGTACTTGTTTAACCATCCCCTGTTACACTGGGTTCCCCTGGCAGTCCAATTAACATGTAAAATTCAGGATATCACATGATCTGTTAAACTAGGCTAGAGCATGAGAAAAGCCCACACCAGGCATTGCCTGCTTGAACTGAGGTATCCAGTGCCCAGAAATGGGGTGAGCCTTATCACTGATGTAAAATTACTGTAAAAGAAAAGCCATCTGCATAAGAAAATAAAACCACAAAGCTGACATCAAATAACTTACTTTATACTGTACCCTAATTTGTATCTTTCTACTTGAAATCTTTTACATGCACAGTGCCACTGCCCACAGTATAAGTGCTCAAACTAAGGCCGTCCACTCATGTTGGGCAGAGGCCGTAGACATAACCTGAAGCCTCTTTGTGTCTGTCTGTGAACAGGGCTGGGAGTAGATCTGTGAATTAAGACAGTCTGTGGTGGGGACCTGGCCCCCATCCCCTCGCACATTTCTGGGCTCCTGTGGCCTGTGAGTGGCCATGGTGCTTTAGGGGCCCTGCTCCTGACACACTCAGCTCTCACATGAAATGTTCAAGCTGCAGGAATGTTGAAGTTTAATGTAGATTTGTAGAAAGCATTTCTAGACAAGTCAAAAAAAAGGCTATTTTTTTTTTTGCTTTTTTAATTCAGTCTAATGTCAGAACCTTCCATGTACACTAAGAGGTGGGATTAGAACCAGTCTTTTTAAATCCAGTCTGGTAGGAAAAGACAGAAGCCCCTTTCCAGGAAAGGTGGCTTAGAACAAAACTACTCATGGTTCACTCTAAGCACCTTGACAAACTGTACTGGTTCCTGTCAGAGCAGAGGACAGCAAGATGGCACAATGTGAAAGAATCACAGGCTCTTTATAAATACTGTATGTTGAAATACTGCTATATACCTATTTGTAAATCCATTAAGCTTAATTTGCATTAGATATTAAAATGTGCTTATAAACAGCCTGCAATGAGTACTAAAAATTAATGAGTACTAAAATTTAAAATGCAGTTGAGACTCTTTAAACCAAGTCACATGCATCACAGAAGACATCATCAGGTAATGATTGCAGTGGTCGTTTTGAAAATAGCTGCAGTCTTGGCACATGTTTTTATTCAAAACAGTGCAAGAGGAATCAGTACTTTCCCACATTTAACCCTACAAACCTGCCCAGGCTGTAGGAAGCTTAACTGCAGCTTCTCTGTAGTAAGTTACTCACACGCAGTCCTTACCTCTGTCTTCTCACAGCTTCAAACACCACTGGAAAGTGTTGCCCTTTCAAAGACAATCTGTTAAAAAGTGCTTTTCTGTTCCTTCAAGTTACAACCAAAGCTCATTGTCCCATCTGATCCTTCTCTGCTGGAGTCAGACAACAGCAAGAACTTTCACTGACAGCGAAGGAAGGAAGTTCACGCAGGTTCAACAGAATGGTTTCACTAGAAATTTATTTCTTTAAACATGGCCACTTTGAGATTAATGATACTACTTCAGGGAACATGAAAGAATAAACAATTTTAGAAGGGAAACAATCAGGTAAGTCAGGATTTGCTTTTCAAACAGTAAAAGGCCAAGCTTCAAGAGGCAATAAATTTTGGCATATGAGGACTAGTATTTTCAAATCCAAAAGTTGGCTTAGTTTTACAGTGGAAGCTGACTGCAACCTTAGGTACCTTTCCACAACGCTGGACTCAGTCGTAACTTAAATGTACAGGAGCATAATGTGAAAAGATTTTGTTTTATTAATTAAAAGTTAACAGCAACAGGCACATATTAAAATGAATATGGCAAAGCCTTTACAAATGGCTTTACGCTGAAGCTCTCTCCCAAAAATGGCTGTTGCAACAAACTGTAAACAGAATTAATAAACAGTCTTTTACAATAATAACAGGGAAATACAAATGAACTAAAAGAAAGCACCAGTTTCTCAAACTAGATTACAGTTGTGCTTACTGTACTTAAAACAATGTAAAACAAATTACAAAAATGGAATGTTTTAAGTTTAAAATTAGTCCTTTAATTTTGTCCTAAAAAACATTTTCTCCTTTTCCCATCAAAAACCCATCAGTGGGTAATGTTTCAGTAGAGGGAGGAATACGTAAACAATGCACTTTTTTTTATTATTTTTTTTTCAAATCAAAAACAAATTTGGTCACTTAGCTTTGTGCATAGTTTAAGGCATCTGTAGCAATTTGTTACAGTTTCCTCCCCAGTGTGGCTGTTCATGAAATTGTCACATTCTAAAAGAATAAATTAAAAAAAAACAAAAGAAAACAATGTTGCCGTTCAAACCCTTCCCCGAGCCCTCCCGCCCTCCCCGTCCCAAACGTACTCACACACCCACACATACACACACGCTGCAGCGAAAGGGGCATTTGTACCCTTGTTCTGAAGGACACGCTTCCCATCCCACTTTATTTCAGATTGGCAAATACCCTGAGCTGATTATGGTGTTTAGACATTCCACCTTTTTCTTGCATGTGCAGTTCAAGTGTACAATAGTGAGAACAACATGCGATGTTCCCACTGCAGAATCGCAATGCAGTTCAGACGCTTCCCCCCACCCCCACCCCGCCCTTCCCAGATTCAGAAGTGTTTTGTTGCTGTTAAAAAATTGCATTCCCATATAGCACTGGAGTAAAGCTTGGCTGTGCTCTATGATGAATGCTCAGCTCCCAGTGCACAAACAAAATTATGGCAAATGGGAGGCTTTTCTGGCATCCAAAGAAAAGAGAGCTGCAGTCTCAGATTTGATCTTTTTCTTTTAAAAAAGCAAAAAACTGAAGTTAGTGGTTCCTTCACAGCCATGCGCAAAGGTTAAGTCTAGAACCGACAGTTTCAGAGTACATTTGTAAACATCAAGTCTTGCCAGAGGCAGCAGAGGATGGGCACTTCACATTTCCGTATTAAAACAGGGACTGAGTGGAAGGTATGCTTTGAACACATTTATGCAAGTCTTGCTAAATTCCAAGGGAGTGGAACAATCCATCTCAAGTTTTAGATTTGAAGACCGTATTCCAAATTTCACCCAAAAACCCAAGCCATGTGTGGCACAATGAAGCTTTCGTCCTGTTGCTCCAAGGCTCAGTCACTGCTGTGCTTTGCATATTCAAGGTTCCGAACGAAAACCAGCTGAGGTGGGTGCATATTGCTCTATGTTCAAATCTTGCGGCTTAAAAAAATTCTGGTTCAAATGGTCTGTGTCAAAGGAAAACTTGGAAATAAATAATGCTGGCATCATTTTACCATTTTACTAAAACCTTGGGCTGGCACGTATCTCCTTTAATCCAACCGTGCAGATACCAATAGAAGAGGCAGTTTTGTCATGAGGACTGAGGTCAGGACAATCGAGGTTCCTGAGGTAATATGTCTGAGTCCATTTCCTCAAAAGTAGGGTCAACATCGTCACCGCTGCCAGACTGTTCCCTCTGCACTCCCTTCCAGCTTGCCTTGTTCAGTCCCAGGTGGCCAAGCATTGTCTGTGACAGCCTGGTGTTGGAAAACCGGGCCCATTCCCCGAACAGAGGTTCCACTAAGTAGGTCATAAAACCTTCAAAAACAAGCAAACAGAGACAAATGAAAACCAGAAAACAAACCCAGAGAAAAATTAAAATCCTCAACCTAAATATTTTAAATACAATTTAATAGCAAAATGTAAATCTGTCAAACTACTGTTCTCCAATGTGCATTTAAAAGTCCATTTCAATATTTAGGGCATCTTTACAAAATAATCCCTCAAAATATAAAAGATTTTACTAATCAGTCAGAACAGCAGCAATACACTGGATTACAAATGAACTCTTCTTTCTTTCACAGCAATGACCAAATAAAGGAAAATATTGAGGAACATGGGGGAATTTTATAACGAATTACCTCACAGACAGGCTGAACTATACTACACAGGGGGAAAAACAGAATATATTACTTTCACAATATTAAGCCAGCTAAAAGTATTTTAAAATATAAATTCTAGACATTTTTTAAACAAGGCCACAAAACACTAACACACATTTATATACTTGTTTGTGTGTTTATATACAACTTTGTGCATATGCACATTCTCTTATGTGCACTGTCTACTTCCATGAACCAAAAACTCAAGGGTAAGATGACCAAAACTGAATCTGTCAATTATGGAAATGTATGTTTTCCTAACATTCTAAATTAAACCAGTGCATCTTATTGAACACATTGGCTTTTGTGTCAATTTAAAGCATAATTAATACTGTGTTTGTGGTCAAATTTATTCTTTTCTTTACTGTGCTTTTAACTGAGTCCCATTCAACCTACATAAGCAACTTTTATTAAAATAAGAGGACATTTTACTATTTTAAATCGAATTGAATTTAGAAAAAACTATTAATATAATGGCTATTCACCATTCTCCATCAAATCTCTGTCCACCACCCTCTTTAAAGGTTGCATTTAAAGGAAATGCTGACATTCCAGAAAGCTAAACCCAGCGAGCTAGAGCCCTGTTGTGGCAATCTCGCTGCAAAAGGCACCCGAGACCACATAGCAAGGGGAAGGAACCCTCCTCTTCCCAAAATAGCCACTTCAGACCAGGAAAGTTCTGGGCAGCAGCAGTTCAGGGAGAAGTCAGACAGCTGCCTCCCATGCTGTACCTGTTCTGTAAGGGAACAGAGGGGCTCAGGTCTCCAAGACTGTCAGTGCAGTACCTCTCGTAAACAGTTCAAGCCAGAAGTGTTATACAGCAAATTGAAATAAAAGTGCTCTTTGTTATGAAGTGCTGCCACACACACACAGAGCAGGTACAGCCTCTACCAACTGTACCCAAAAGGTCCTTTTCTCAAATTGCATCCTAAAGAAATCTACTGAAATAAACTGAACTGTAGTTACCAATCTGGATGTTGGCAATAGTTTCTGTCTGTCGGTCACAAAGTGGACTCACACCCAAGTGATATTTTTTTTCAATATCACCTAAAGAAACAAAAGTATAATACAACCGTTAAGTCATATGGTCCAGACTCAAATCAAACACCAAAAGAGGTGAGCTGTGCCAGGATGGTGTCTTGCAGATGGTAGAATGCATTTACTTCTCTCCCCATCTCCAAAAAAATCCAAGTAGATCTGTCAGTGAGACTAACAGTATTTATAAATACTGTATTTAAATATTATTTTTCATCAAACACTAATTAAAAAACATAGAACCACTAGTTTACTGAAGGATTAACATCCTCTTCCTCACAAAGCTTCCTAGACTGTCATAGAAATGACAAATTAAAATCCCCCTTTAGTAATATAGAAGAGAATAGCTCAGCGTTCAGAAATTTCTGGCTAAAGACAATTTGTGGTTCTGCTTCCCCATCACCTTTACCAAAGATTAAGCCTCATGTGGATAACAGCAAAGAAAGCAGTTTGTTCCCCATTTATCATATCCACGTGCAAATTAGCAGGTCTCAAGTCAGCTAAACTAGCCTTAGTTTTATTATTAAAATTTAATAATAATGGAGGAAATTCACTCCATTTGTTAATTACAAGCTTTATTAACTGCTTCTATAAGTAGTCGTAACTGCATGGTTACTAAAAACCTCCCTGGCTCTCACCTGCTTACCAACAGGCCTCACAGCTCAAGTTTAAATATTGAAGACACATGATGAACATATTTCATAATTTACTGAAGCCACGAGGTAAATTTAAAGCAGTCATAATTACTTATCTGAAGCACCTTTCAGGTTGCACCAGCCATTCTAGGTTCAGTTTCTAAGCAGACTCTTCAATGAGTTTTAGTAATTCCGACCTTTTGCAAGAAGTACAACCCATGAAAGGAAAAAAATCCCATACTGCACTGTACATCTCTGTTAGTCCTAAATATAAATGGACTAGGACTCATGATGCTCTTTTCACACTATAAATATATGGTATACTAACAGAGAATTCTACTCTTACCTTGATGGAAGAACTCCTCTGTTACTTTTTCACTCCACTGCTTGCTCAGCTCCCACGTCCGACAGGGGTTACAAATATCCGCACACTTCAAAGCCATCTAACAAGTTAACACACAGTGTTAGACCATCTTTCCCTTCAACAGAAGCACCTGTAATTATTTATTTCCTTACAGCAGATTATTTTAACTTTTCTGAATAACAAACCTACCTAAGATCTGCGCTCCAAACCTATCTTCCACAATATTTAAAAAACACTCAGGGAACTATCAGATCTCATGATCATCCTTGAGTAATATGGAAATTCAGGCAAGTCAAAGTATTTCAGGGGCACTATATTTAGTATATTCACTGGTACAGGAGCCAAAAAAAAATTCAGAAAAAAGAAACAGTAAGTAAGCAAACAGTATTTTCCATTTCTGGCTCTGAAGCTCATATTTTTAGCAGTGGTTTGCACAAGACAGAACTCCTCATCTGTTTAAGTTTTTTTATAGTCCACAATATGAACCTAATAAGAAAATGTCTACAAATCTAAAAAAAATTTCAAGGTTTTTGTTTTTAAAGTTTGTTAAAGCTCACTAGCACAGCTGCAAACTGATTCACAACAGTAGTGCTTTCCTTTCCCAAAAAATGTTCTGACAAAGCATTTCACAATTCCGAGGCTGCAATGGAGTTGTTAGAAAAGCTAAACCCTCTCTTGGAAAAACACCTCTCCTTGCTTTAGTAGCTTTAAGTTATGAGACTTACCAACACTCACCATCACTTGGGAGAAGTGCTGGGGAAGGGAATTGAATGACTAGAAGATAGTTCTGCTTTTGAAAGGAGGAGAAAGCCTGGCAGAAGTAGTATTTAGCATTTTTAAGTAAATTATTTTTACTCTAAAATGATGTTTTCAAAAATATTCCCAAAAAGATCACCTGTAAAATGAAGTGCCGATGGTTTGCATTCTCCAAACATAGGTCTCCTCTATCCAAATGGGATCGAAACATGGACAGATACTCGTTTTGCTGACTGATGTCTGTGGCAAGAATGAGATCGCCTATCTGGCTTTCCATCAGCTGCCTGAAATTAGTGATACCAAACATTCAAAGCACAACAATTAAGAACAACAGTCATCACAAGATTGAGATGTCTTTTTATCATATTTATTATTATACAAATACAAGCTTTATAATCAGCATTTTCACTGAACTATTTCGTTTGTTTGTTTGTTTTCTTTTGCTGAAAAAGTCTTACAACATCCACAGAAACACCAGGACACTTCACTGGAGGGTTTCAAGAAGATTTCAAAACAGCTTTTACCTTCTTTTCTCCCCACCCCTCCCTTTTTTTTGTTCTTAAAAATGCACAAACTAATTGTCTCAGGATTATTTCTCGTTAGAGTAGGTGAAGAGGGTCTATTTTAAACTACAGTTGTGGTGGCAGAACAAGAAAAGGCTGCCAAGTTTAATCTGAACAGGTGCTTGTCTACACGAATACACTTCTTCAATGTGCTCACAGTAAATGTTATTTTCCGGATATCACGTTGCACCACGAACCGCTCTACTCCACCAGCACAGTATCCAGGAATTCTTAAAATAGATCATCATCTACATTTTGTATTCAAAACTGCCATGCAATAATTCATCTTGTTTTGCAAGGCAGTCTTACTTAAGTGACAGCTTGCTTGCGTCTTAAAGTAATCTATACTCTTCGGTACGAACATACCTGTTTTCTAATGACATATGTGCAAATAAACCAGACTCTCTCAGCAACCCCACTGCCGATCTCCAGTGATGGTTCTCTAATACTGAGGTATTCTGCGAATTAAAAGGAATAACACCTATCAGTCAATGCCTTTTTCTTAAACTGCAGAGCTGTATACCAAGAGCAGACCAGAAAGTTCTGCTGTGTTTTGGAGTTGGTGTTTTTATTTCTTCCTTCTTTTTTTTTTTTTTCCCAAAGAGGTTAAAACTCACAAACCCCAAATGTGCTGTTAATTTGCACATTTTTTTATCACAGTGGCATAGAAACAATGTCTGGATTCAAACCTACCACTAGCTAAACACATCACAATTTATACTCTTTTTTCTGTACTACTCAAGCATTCTCCAAACCAGGCTTTAACAAAACAACTGATTCTGTTCTTACCTTATATAAAGTCGCTAAATAATGGTTTGTTTTAATTAGGAAAGGTTGGTTAACGCCTGGGTGATCCAAGTCATGTGTGGCAGCTGCTATTAAACTGAGCAGAACATCCCACGGAGTTAAAGATTTGGAAAGCTGCAAGGCAAAACCAATAAATGTTAGTAATGCAAGTATGCCCCTAGAGGAAGTGCACGAGTGTTGCATTTTTGGTTTTTAGTAATTAACAGCCAACAGAAATTCAGAGAAAATTTTGAAGATGTAAAACTAATATTCCACTGACTTTGCACAGTATTGCCCCACTCAAAGCTACAAAATTTCAACAATGGTTTGTTATTCTTTCTGAATGAGAAGGTTCAGTCTTGAAATCAACACTGGCACACAAAATCCTAATTTCTGTCTGGTAATGAAGTACTATTCCTAAGCAGATCCCATAAAAGCAGCAAATTCTTAAAATTAGCTCTCCCTGTCATTTACCGAGTCCATCTGTAAGTGTCAATTCTGCTTTAAATACATACTATATTTTAGAAAGCATAAAAAACCCTTCCTCTTAAAGGGAAGAAATTAATGCTCTGGAAGACTTTAGAACTGTTCAGAATGGATTTCTACTCTTATGCGAAATTACATTTAAAAGTCTAGCAGGGCCAGAAACAAAGGAGGAAATTCTGTCACAAATAAATATTTTCAAGAAGTATGTGTATGTCAATTAACTCAGCATTCACCTGCACAGACTTACTTTCACTGCTCATAGCTGTTACTACTTACGATTGGGAGATTTGTGAGTTAGACTTAGTCAGAAAGTCTAGCTTACACTAAAACAGAGGATAATTCTGCCCATACAAAGGTAAAATGCAGCAAACACCCCCCGTGGACAGAAGTTTATATTCCCTGTTGCATTTGCCATCTATCATGCCTCACATGTTTACAAAGCACTCTGGTGCAACAGAATCTGTAGCTGTATATGTTACTAAAAATACAAAGTCTATACTTGTATCTAAAGCATCACAAAACTTCCATCATGAGTATTAAATAAAAAATGCTCAGAGCTTCCAAACTGCATGCCATAAAAAAGCTCATCATGTATCAGCTCTGATTTGGCTCACTGCACCAACTGATCTGAGAGCAGCACTGAGAAACTGAGTGGGAGGAGTGGGCAAAGAGCCCCTGAAAAACATCGAGGGAGCCAGAACTTACTTGGTTTTACTTCAGAAGCAGAATAAGGAGCTATGCTATTCAAGAGAATACCAGACCAGTGATAATCTGCATCAAGGTAGATAACGTGCCTCACCTGGCTATAAAGCACTGCAGTTTTCAATTTAATACAGAAGAATAGGATTTAGTCCTAAAATTGTTCAATCACTCAGAGCAGCCTGACAGCAATCCAAGTAGGGAGGAATAAACACTCAACCACCTCAGCTCTTTAATGTCTTTAACTCTGCCGTTTCTTAAAAAGAAAGGCCAAAGAGAAGTCCTAATGCAATGTTACCAACTGCCTCTAGCAGAAGCATCCTATTCAGTGACATCAAAGATGAGCAAAGCAAGGGTAACAGTAGTTTCTGGGGGAAAAACCCCACCCCAAATGATAAATACACAAGTTTATTATTGCCAGCTCTGACTCAGGCTACAATTCTATGCAAATGTCTTGGGGCACGGCACTATGCTAAACAGCTCCAACCTCAATTCCCTACTCTGGTCCAATGTGAAATCACACAAAAAACAGTGTCAGCTCAGAAGAGGGGAAAAAAGAAAAGCACATTGCTAAGTGTGAACCCACAACCTCAGCAACAGAGAGAGCAATAGAGAGTTCAAAACTGTGTCTTGTTGGGTTCTTAGGTTTCTTTACTTTTAACAAAAAGTATATATACATATACACACACATATGCATGTATGTATACGTATATATAGATACATGAGCTTATCACTCTCTACAGCTACTTGTAAGGATGTCGTAGCCAAGTGAGGGTCAGCCTCTTCTGCCAGGCAACTAGTGATGAGAGGACACAGCTTCAAGCTGCATCAGAGGAGGTTCAGGTTGGACATGAGGACACTGGACAATTTCTTCACAGAAAGGGTTGTTAAGCATTGGAATGGGCTGCCCAGGGAGGTGGTGGAGCCACCGTCCCTGGAGGTGTTCAAGAGAAGACTGGATGTGGCACTTTGTGCCATGGTCTAGTTGACATGGTGCTGTTGGGTCATAGGTTGGACTCAATCTCAGAGGCCTTTTCCAACCTAAATGATTCTGTGATATGCACACACAATACATTCATATGCACACACACAAATGCACATATTTCTGTACATACACGTGATATGAAAGTGAGAACACTCCCTTACCTTGGGCTCTTTTAAGTAACAGTGCATGGCCTGAGTCACATCAGCAGCATGAACTGCATTATGATAAGGGTTTTGACTGTGATAATCTTCTTGAACCATAACTGCAGGAAAATAACATATATCCAAATTTAAATAAAATAACAGTTTTTTAAAGTAATATTTTATATTCCATTACTAGGCACAGAAATAAGCAATATCCCAAATCACATACACATGAAAACATCACAGTCAGTAAATCATCAGCTGAACCACAACACAGGTATACCATTTCTATGTGAAGAAATAGTATTTTCTAAAGGAAGTCAACCACATGTGAAGTCATCTCAGAGCAAAATTAAACAACTTGAAATCAGTATATAATCTGAGAAACTCTGAGACCTTCCCAGAGAAGACTCCCTTTGATAATCTAGACTGTCCAAACCATGAGGCAATCCTGAATACAAAATGATGATGCTGTTTACCAAAGCATCAGGAGGATCCCATATCAGGCCTTGAAAACAGACAGAATCAGAGGAATTAGGCACTGCATTTCTGTCATATGAAGTGCTTTTCTTTCCCATTCAGGAAAGTGGTCATGGAAAGCCACCTCTATCCTTTTTTAGGCATCTTATACCTCACTCAGGACAATTTAAGCCTACATGCAAATTAGAAAAGAATCTCATTTAGATGATGGTCTGACTAACTACTCCTAGATTCAATATTTCCTATTTAACTTCTTCCTTGCTTTTCTCCTCTCTCATTCATCTTCCTGGATGTCTTCGAACAGTATAGGTAGAATTCTTTAAAGGGCATCAACATTAGGTCAAGTACATGGAATGAAAGAACTATAATGTTAAAAAGGATGGAGGGGAAGAAGATCTGAAATACAACAATCAAACTGATTTTAAGGTTTGGCCTGATACAACACATTAGTTCTTTCAAGCAAACCTAAAAGAATATTTTCCTGGCTGACTACAATCAGTCAGTCCCATCAAACAAACATGCCTACAACCTCTTTTTCTACTCAGTTGACAAGCCAAAACAGTCCATGTAATTGTGATTGCAATGTTACAGCATTACTGACGTGGTATTTGTGAAGAGCTGTGGTTCATGAAAAGTCAAAATACTGTAACCATCACATAACCTCTAAACTACTCAATGCATAGCTGACAGCTCATATAAAAATGATGAAAATAAATGTCTTTGAGCTCTATCAACCTGCAGTAGAACTCTCTCCCACCTGTTCCTCACATCAAGTGCACGAATGCAGATGTCCTCAATTTTTTTGTGGCTTTACAAGCTACCTGAAGTTTACCATTTTTCTAACTTATTTAATAAAGCAGACCTAGGTCAAAATTTTGATCATAGTTTGTCTGAACTAGAATAGCACAATCACCCTATATTTTCAGGAATAGAGTATATCATATTTTCTCTCCTCCTGTTCAGGTTTGGAATAAGAACTTGAAAACACACAGTAGGAGGATGCAGATCTCCAAGTAACCTTTGGTAATCACTGAAAGACTATGTATGTGTATAAACATATATATATACAAAAATAAAATGTTGAGATCTTACTGAGAACTAAAACCAGATTTTTCTACTTAAAAAGATTCCAGTAAGTTCCCAAATAAAGTGAATTTTATATGGTACTATGGACCACTTGTGCTGTCCTAGTCTTCCAGAATCTGATCTTCAGATTACTGTGGACTGGAGTACAAGAGGGAGCAAAAGAAGAGAATGAACTGCATTCATGCTGAAAGCTGCATTTGGAAGAAAGGTTCCTTGATTTGACAGATGTACTAGGACAGACATAAGAAATGTTCTTCTCAGTGACATTAAGTAGAAGGCATTAACAAAAGGGAAAGGTGGTGACTTTCAAAATTAGAATAAAATTTTGCCTTCTTCCAAGTCTAATCTCATTTTAGTGACTTATGACTTTGAGTAATCATATGTAGTTAAAACTATTAGTTATCTTTTGATAACCACCTAGCTAATTCCTAACTAGTCTTTCATTTCAAGTACTATGATTTGCTAAATCTCAACTAACCAGAAGATAAGCAAGATGAGAAAGACAAACCACACTCAGTTACAACTCAAGCAGTCTAAGACTGGATTTTCTATAATAATTTTCTTCACATTTCAATATATCAGTCATTAAGGTTGGCCGATTTACACTTCTGAAACTGGAAGGAATTGAGTCCACTTTGAAGCAATGTGAAATGCAAGACAGAACTAAACTTTTTTTTTTTTAAGCTGAAAGAGAACTAAATTATAAAAACAAAAACATTCCCTTATTTGAAAGGGGAGAAAAGCCTTCCAAATGTGATTTCTCCTCTGTTAAATGACAAACTTTGTAACCACAGAATTGTTTTCTCTGGAACTGTGAAAGCCTGCTAAAATGGACCAGAAACTTGTTTCTCCTGCTCAGTTAAAAAAATCATTCCCACTTCACAAAATTAAAGGTACTGACTGTCGCAGAAAAACCAATGGAAAGATGTTGTACACCAGTGCCTGTCTATGGCATTGGGATGCAGAAAGACAGCTCATTCAGCTGTTGAGTGAACGTACTTCTTGGTTTGAATATTCCACGTTGTATTTACAGTTCTTTCCATCAAAGTATTTCAGTGCTGCAGGCCCAAATCTTCAAGTAAAATTGTCCTGCACTCTGCTTAGGGAGAAACTATGCCCACAGTACAGTGCTTACTTGTGTAAGAGTTTGAGCAAGCCAGAGACAGCATCAAACTGGCACCGGCAAATCCAGCCAAGCTTACATATTCCATACAGTTAGGAAACTATATCACTGGGAAGCAAAGATCAATGCAGAACTGAATATTAAAAGAAAGGAGCTGTCCGGCCCTTCTCAATACAAATGTCACACAATGTCACATATATTTCTGATTATTTAGATTTAATAAATGGAATACAACACCAGATATGGAACTACTACACTTGTTAATACTTGTTTGGATTTAACACAGAAAGTTCTGTACTCATAGCAACTTTGAGAGATTGTCTCAATCAATATAATTTAAATCACTGCACGATCTGGACTGCATTAATATCCTTCAAACCTTACTGCTAAACTACAACCAGCACTTCAGTTAAGGTATAAAAAAGCAGCAATATTCATCATAATAAAAAGCTGTATTTACCCAAAAATCTACGAAGTTTCATCGTATCTAATTGGAAGTGTTCAATTAGTCCATGAAGATTAAACAGATGAAAGGTTAAGCTGACTAGACTGTTTCCTAAAAATAAGATGAAAATACTAATTCATTGGAAGCCATGAAATCAGCGACTCTTTCATAAGAAATGTATTATTTCAAACAAATTGGTCACAAAAATTATACAAGCAAATTTTTCTACACCGATTTATGATAAGTTTTTAAATCTTACTGCAGGACAGGATTCCATTAGCTGTTTCTAGTAATAACCAGGGGTTTTGATTAATGATAATAAATTCACCAACTCTCCACTGTCAACTGATAGGAGGAAAACGTTACTGAACACTAAAAAATCAACAGGTTTCAACATGCAAACCCATTACAATGACATTCAACCTTATAAGTAATTTTATGCAACATATCACAAACAGACAGCTGAAAGCCAAATACAAAAATGATCAGGCAAAGAGAAAAGTCAACACTATTGATTAGCTCACATTGTAAATATGCTCTCATTTTTGTCATGTATTTTGCTGAACTTTTCCTTGTTTTACCCAGAACTCTAGGAAAAAGTTTCTGCAGGAAACGCATACTATTACAAGCTTACAATATCCTTCGCCTACTCACAGCTATATTATAATCGTTTGCAATGGTAAAATAGGTAAAACTGCAAGAGGCAGAGAATAGCCCAAAATGTTTATTTGAAATAGCTTGCCCATTATTTGCTCTGCAAACAATGTCATGGCTGACAATCTTCATTTAGCATTAAAGAACCTAGCATAGACAGAAATTGAGGTACAAAAGGACAAAAATTTCTGCTAAACCTTGCTTATTACTGGGCTTGATGTATTCCCATGTGCATGCCACTTCCTCACAATGAATTATGCAATTCTTGGAACATCTACTGAGTAATTTGTTTTTTAGAGGTTCATCCAGGGCAGCTCATCCAGTAGAGTTTTATATACAGCACTCTGCCCTTAAAAACTTTCAAGAACAAGACTGCCTGATCAAAATGTCCTCCTAAAATTACTTAATTAGGATGCAAAACTTTAAACACTCTAATTGCAATTCTGCTACCTACTCCATATGATGTAAGACCTGCAAGAGCTGCCCTTCATTCTCTTCCCACACTGTCACAAATGTCGCTGTGGTGCTGGACTTGCTTATCTCCTCCTTCTATTTTATTCAAAATCCAGCTTCCATCACTGTGATTATGACATAAATATTCACCCTACCCACTGCAGCAGCCCTCCCTCCTCCTTTTCAGCACTTTTACAGATCTCTTTTCTGTCTGTCCATAAATTAAACAATACTTTGGCATTTTTTTAACCAAATACTTCTGTAGCTCCTACTGCTACTTGTAATGGGCGCACAAAACTAACCATGATGCTCTCTTCCTTTTTCTATTTTGTGCAAGCTGTGAATACAGCAGCTTCTCTCTCCTCAACTCCTAATTCTCCAGGTATTCTATTACATGTCCTAATTATAATGCATTCACACCAACGTGCCTTCTTATTGCACTATAAAGCAATAGAACTATCAAACTTTAAATTTATCAGAAAATACTTGTTCAATATAAATGACCTTTTGGACACAAGCATATAAATTACCAGCAAACCCATAATTGAAAAAAAAAAAGTCTAAGACAGTAAAATGATTTGTTAATTTCTATCAAATTACTACTACAAATTACTGAAAGAGAACAGAAAGTACAAAGTACATGAAGGGGCTCTTCTACAAATCAATGATTATTATCAGCACTGACAGATTCATTATTTTAATGGAGTGACCAGGCAAACTAGGACTTAGATTAAACACTATTAAACCAAAAAGTACTACCTGATGAAATTTGTGCTTTTTAGTGAATCATATACTGCAATACAAGTGCCACAGTTAAGTTATGCTAGGAGATAAAACACAAATGAAATAGCAAAAGTAAACTCACCATTTGTCAGTCTATCAAACAGAAAAATATCAAAATTCCAATTTCCAACCTTCTCCAGCATACACTGAAAGAAAACACAAAAGCTGTCATCTTTTAATCAGCGTATGTCTATCTTCCTGTAACCCGGAGGAGTATTTAGGATTTAAGAGACAGATCAAGTCTTAGGATTTCTACATACAAAAAAAAATAGTAGTAAAAAATAATTAAATTTGCCTGATAACTGAAAAACTTTAAAATACATCTTACAAATTAAAAAACTGAAAAAACCCGAGAAGTGCCTTGACAGAACTGGTTGGAGATTTTCCTTTCGTCCTTTAGTCAAGTTCTCAAAAGAAGTAAGACACAATTTAAAACAATTAGGTTAAAACCAGAAATAATATGACAGAAAGACACTGCATTCAGACTTCAGTTTTTCAATGAACTAGAAAATAAATCTGTGGTCTTTGACCTCATTTTCTGTCTTTTCCCTGCTTATAGAAGAGAAATAGTATCTAGATGATTTACTAGATATATGAGCCATTTGCATTTGACCCATTATATGAGCCATAATGCATTTTAAATTCTTTACAAACCTAGCTTTTGACTTTCCACCTCACTGAACTAGCATGTCTTCTCAGCAGCTTCACATGAACTGTCCTTCCAGCAAAAGGGATCAGCAAGAACACCAAACATCACATGAGGCCTCACCACAGTTCAGTAATCCCAATCTCTGCCTCCCCTACCCGTATGAGAAATACCTGTCCAGCACATTTTACGACAGACTCCTGCCTTCTCCTATTATCATTAGATTGGTAGAGTTGGTTTATAATCCAATTATGCAAAAAGCATTTTAGCTTTTCTCTACTAGCCATTAAAACTCTGCTACCTGAGAAAACAAGAGCATTAACAAGTTCTCTTTACTATTAAATTACATGTACATTTTTAAGATCCATCCTCCAGATTATCAGATTTTTTTCTACACCACAGCCTGGTCATGTTCAGCTAGGATATGTCCATTGTGTAAGTATATTCCTTTTTTGTGTCAATATGACAAATAAAAAAGCACTAAATGCAGTGACACACAGCCTTTGGGATCTTGAATAACCTGAATCATCTTTGCCTGTTCAGTCTCCTTCAGCACTATCCATCCTTTGTCCCCAACACACTAGTCTTTTATCCAGGTAGCTGCTCTCTTAACACTACCTCTCTTCCCAGTGCCTGTTTTCCCCGCACATAGCTATCACAGTTTTCTTTTCTAGAAGAATTGCCTACCAAAGAAAAAGTCTGTTTGGCATAAACATGTCCTGAGAAAACAATTTACTGCATTTTACTGAGTTTGCAGTAGTAGGTAGTCACTCTTTCAGATGTTCTTTAGTCATGTTAGACTAAAAATGAAAGAAAACAGTTGTCCAAATTGCTCCACTACATTTCTTATATACAGACACATTTTCCTTTCTTCATTTTTTTAGAGTGCACCCTTCGTTCACCAGTTACTAGGAAAAAAAAAAAAGAAAGAAAGAAAAAAAACCACTAGCCACAAAAATCATCCCAATACACTAGTAGGCATTAAAGGAGTTTGTTGCAATCTATTAAGATATATCTATATTAACACACAAAAATACATACACATACGTATATAAAAAAACATGCTTAAAACTCGTATTTGGTAGTACTTTGAACATGTGATATAGTTATATATACTAGTAAGCATTTTAAAAAACATACTTAAAAAAATAAAGATCAAGCAACCAACCTTTGCTTGTCCATTATAATCATCATCTAAAATGTTTGAAGAATTTGGAACAGTGATACCACGGAAAAAACGGGAAGATCTCAGGTATCGCTGGAAACTAAGCAACCTTCTCACATTTCTCGCAGACACAGAGACTTCGATTTCAGAATTTGCTACAAAAAACAAGAAAATAAACACTCTTGCTAAAAAACCTTTATCAAAAAGATGAGTGTTCAGGGAAGTCTGGTATAAAGCCAATGCTTTTTTTTGGTATCAAACATTTCAGCCACAAATACAGATATTTTTATTAATAAGAAATACAGAGCCAGAGTTTAGAAAAAAGTGTTCCATGTAAGCACCCTGTGAAGAAAAACGAATATTTAAATCACAGCTGCAACATATCTTTTTAAGGAACTCTGTTATTGAAAGGACAGAAACATTATGGAAATTGTCTAAAAACACATAGCTACTGCAAACAAATTATTTTTTGAAGGCTGCTCTCATGTATCCGTTTCTCTAACAAATCACATAATATATGTACACCAGCAAGAGAATATCAGAAACTGCATGTTGATACAGGAGATACAAGTAGGCTTTGAGCATATACAAGTAACTTCTACACAGATTTTAAAGCTCAGAAAATCTCTTAGCTCTACTACTGGCAAAATTTTAAACACATTCAAGTACTTCTGGTGCTTTTGCAGATAGTTACGTTCTTCTGGCAAACAAGTACCACGTTTATTTTCACAGCATATGCAAATCTCTTTCCCGGTACAGTGAAAACACAACAGAAAATTATTTTAACCTGTTTTCAAATATTAATCCAAATATTTTGCTTTATACTTACTAGGTTAACTGTTTATTCAAATGACTGATGCTAGCTTAGGTCCAATTCCATTTGATATACTTGAAGTGTTTGAGAAACCTGAAGATCAAACTATGCGTAGCTACAATTTCTTTGTAACAAGTCAGATACTCTGATTTTGAAATACTGAAGGCCTTTACTTTCTTTTCAGCAGCACCCTAATGGCAGTTTTCTATAACCAAGGGTCAATAATCTTGATATTCACTCATTTTGCCTGAAATTACTTATGCTAAAAGAAAAAAAAAGTTTAAAAATAAGGTATTAAGTAAGTCAATGCAAACAGGCTCTTCTCCAAAAATGCAGATCCTCAAAACCAACATGAGCTCAACTCCATAGTACAGATCTCTTCTTCTTCCAAGAACAAGGTATATTAGAAGTTGGTGAAGTAAGGAGTGACAACTTTTGTTCTTAAAAGTCAGTCTAAAATGCTGTACAGGGGAAGTTGTAGTCTTACTGACAACTTCAATTAAAAGCCGTAGCACTGACAGCAGCTTAATCCTATGTAAAATAAATCTTATCCATTTAAATTCTTCTCCCTGCAGAAGTTCCAACTTACTTTCTGTTCTATGTTAGCTCATTAATATACCGATTTCCAAACCACAGTAATAAAACACCTCTAAACAGAACTGACAGTGGGATAAACACACAGTATCTAATCAAACGCAGCAGTGCTCCACATGAACAGTCTGTGCTAACAGAGATTAAACTGAGAAAACTGGAATATTCTTTCAGACATGCCTGAAGCACTTTATCAAGACACTGAAATTCAGGGCTAACTCAGACAACTTCACATGAAATATCCTTCTTCGAGTTATCATACTCAAGGACAAGGGCACTTCCTCTGAAGACACTGATACATATATATATATGTATATACATATATATATGTACTACATATGATAAAAGTAGCTTATAAAGCAACATTCACATGTACAGCAGGCAAATAAATAGACTCTGTCAGGCTGCATTACTCTACCAATATTTCTAAGCACATTTGTTAACATGAGGTTACAATCTGAGCGTTGCCAGGTTGCAGAACAGAGAATCAGGGAGCAATACATCTGCTGCTGTTAAAGGGGCATAGTTCTTCCCCCTCAACCTTGATCCAATCCCTTAAAATCCAAATTTGAAAACAGAAGCTGCTAGGTTGAAAAATAAAACAATATAAAATTGTTGTAACTTGGGTCATAAAATGATCTAAAATATCTACAAAGTCACATACAAAAGCCAGGAACTTGACTAAATGTCAAAAAACCAAAATATTTAAAGTAGGAGAAATAATGCAGATACTTTTCTTGATCTCAAGTACTCTTCCACAGATCTAGAGTTAACAAAAACCTATTCTTGTTGTCATACTACAAACTAAGTTTCACTGTCACAGATGCCACATGTTAATCTCTGACAGAACAGTATGATGTAGGTAATACAAGTAAAACAGCAGCTTCCGGCAGCAAAGAACAAAATAGAACACAGAAATGCAATAATCTGGCAGTACAGACATTCCACTTGTATTTGTAAGCCATTGTGGGGGGTTGCACATGGTCTTGCTTCTGTATTTTTTCTGATGATGATGTGGGTACAGAGGCAAATGAATTGCTTGGTTTTCTGTGAAGCTTCATTATTCTGTAAACCATTATTACTCTTTATTTCACAATATGCTATTGAGACATTTAGCATGTTTAAACTCTCTAAATTATCACCTATTTGTATAGCTCATAAACTACTTTTACACATTAATCCTACTTTTTCTAGCCCTTGTTAAGAAAAAGGAAGAAAAAAAAGAGCACTGTTTCAGCTGATGCAATTCAAACAAACAGCAAAGCCTACATCATTCCAGCTTTCCCAGCAGCAATGCTGCTTATTACAAAACTTCTGGGGTTCATCTGGTCAAACTGCTCTTCTCAGGCAGGATCACTCAGATCACATTGTCCAGGACAGTGTCCCAGAGGTTTTTGAGTATCTCCCAGGATGGAGACTCCACAGTCTCCTTGGGCAATCTGTACCAGCACTTGGTACCCCTCACAGTGGAGAAGTGTCTCCTGATGTTCAGAGGGAACCTCCTGGGCTTCAGTTTGTGCCATTGCCTCTGGTCCTGGCACTGGGCACCACTGAAAAGAGCCTGGCTCCCTCATCTTTGCACCCTCCCTTCAGGTATTTGTATACACGGATAAGTTCCCCCACTGAGCCTTCTCTAACGTGAACAGTCCAAGCTCAGCCTTTTCTCATTGGCCCCTTAATCTTCCTGACTCTTTATGGCACTCTGGTATGTCCATGTCTTTCTTTTACAGGGGAGACCAGACCTGGACACAGGACTCCAGGTGAGGCCTCACCAGTGCTGAATAAAGGAGCAGGATCACTTCCCTCTATCTGCTGGCACCATTCCTCCTAATGTAGCCCAGGATACCATTTGCTTTCTTTCAAACAAGGCCACATGGCTGGTTCATGTTCAATTTGGTGCCCACCAGAAGCCTCAGGTGCTTTTCAGCCAAGCTGGGGCTGTTCCTCCCCAGAGGCCGGGCTTTGCACTTCCCTTTTGAACTACTAGTTATTGGACACGTATAGCCCAAGTCAAACAAACCTCGACTAAAAGGCTTTATGATTTAGATCTGCAATGATTAGAATAACTTCCAAATGAGAAAAGAGATCTTGAGCCTTGCCATCCCCCTGCAGTTCCAGAACACCTCATGCGGGGGGACAACACCAACCCCAAAAGTAAATTTCTCTCCCTTTAACAGCTAAACATTTTCCACAAGACAATTCAGAACAGGCGAGTCAGTTGCGGAGGTTTGACAGGTTATTAATTTGAAAGGGAGGCTGAAACAGAAAATAGCTGGCTTTCAAGGAATGGGGTGGGAGGAAGACAGGTTCTTCAGCTGCAGGAACACTGATAGCAACCATGCCTGCTGTTTCCTTTTCTTCACAGATAAATTATTATTAAGGATACACAAACCAACTGCTTTGTGGTTCCAGCAGACCAGCTAAGACCAGTTCATGGGAAGGACTGGTAAAATACAGTTGTGCAATGGAAACTTGGTATTTCCCTCCTGGCACATTAGTTCTCTTTATATGCATGATTAATATGAGAATGTCAGCCTACCTTCTTCTATCATGAGTCATGAAATGAGATGCTAATTTTGAAGACCCGACCAAATCAAGGTTCAATAATGTATTTATTATGGAAAGAAGGTGGTGAAGAATGAAGAGTGCTCATGAATAAGCATGCTGCAAAGACGTCCCTCCTCCCAGCCCAAACATCTTTCATTTGGAGCCTTCAGTGTGCTAAATGCCTTTCTAATATCCAATACTGACCATTTGTTCTTAAGGACAGCTTAGAGACAAATTAGAATGAGAAAATAAGTATGCCATTTACTGCCCTGAGAACTGAAAGAGAATGAAAGCAAAGTTGGGATGGCAGGCATGTTAAGAAGGATGCCGCAGCATTTGGAAGTGCTTTTGATGCAAGGAATCAGAACACAACCTGTAAGGTCTTTGTGCCTAGTCGACAGCAGCCATCCTATGACATTCTTCTTCTCGTTCCTTTCTAAGTTAGAGATATCATCCAAAATATTTTCCAATTTTTGGGGGGTTTTCTTTTTGTTTGTTTGATCAAAATTGTTATATTCTTGTTTCTAAGCATCTTAAGTGAGATGCTGGTAAAATAAAATATTCCTTTCTCTGAAAAAAAAAAGTAATTCTGTTTACTAATATCAATTATTTTGCTAATGTTATGCATATACAGCAATAAAATAGTGCACGTTGCCTTCATGCAACAGATTTCATCTGTATTTCAAGACACTAATTTTAATCTCTCTTCCCACTCCCAATCTTTCAAGCATGTCACTCTTCACGAAAATCTAAAAAAAAAGTTTTATCACATTTCACAGGGATATTAAATATTTATTTTTCTCATGCTGATATAAAAATACAAAGTGAAAACAAGTGATAATCACAGAATCATAATCATATCACTAAATCATATACTAATAGATTTGCTCTCTGAATTTTTGCATCTTGCATATAGTAAGGACAGTCAACAAAAGGCAGAATGACGGCTTAATTAGGATTTGGTTTCATTTTTTATTAATGGAAAACCTAAATCCTAACAATATGCTTCAACTTTATTTTAATGCAAAGATAAAGACTCATACCCTCTGATGGGATCCTGGCTGAAACAAGGCTATCCAGTCTAAGAACTCTACCTCCATTTCTTCCCTGCTACAGCACAAAAGGCAAATAGGAAATTATCCACAATAAAAATCACTGGGTTTTGCTATAAAAAATAGAAAGAGCATAACTGAGGATCTCAGGTATCACTGCCACTAACAGAAAAAAGAAATTTAAAAACAATATTTGAGAGGATGGATCTTATGTTTAATGTAAAACCTGAAGTTTGAGGTGCACAGGCCCACCAGGAGATTTTTTCCTAAGAAGTATCACAGAAATATCTTCTTTTAGCAGAAGTAATCTCTCACGATTTTTCCATATTAAGCCCAAATATGCATTTATCATCTTTACACATCAGATAATGTCACTAAACATGACATGATATCTGAAAGTTTCTACTACTTGTAAATATATACACTTGAAAGCAATATTCAATTTGTCACTTATCTTTCTAAGGTCTTAGAGGATACAAATAATTTCTATTTATGAATAATTTGAAAGTCTTATCTAGCATTTCACACCACTAGAGGGACCCATAAGCATTCTAATTTCCCATCTATCCCCCTCAAACCATTAAGAAATATATTATTTTAGATCCATGAACATTTTCTAAAAAATTAAGTCCTGTTATTTAACTCTTCTCTAAGTTTTCCACTCATGATTTGCAGTTTCAAGTAGTTTTTAAGACATTCAGTACTAAAGCATTATATAAAACCATGATTTCATTTGGAAGATACAATTTTAGTAAGGATTTTGAAGTTACATAGAAAGACTATTGGGGTCTAAATTACCTTATTATACTTTTTGTTTTCCTTAGAAGCACTTTGAACCCCTGCTCAGCATCACTGTAAGGCACTACATCCCCTCTCCTGCTTAAATGAAAAAAATTAAGCCAGACTGTTTTGGTTTTAGTATATATCTACTTATACAAACATTCATACACTTCTTTTCCAAATAGTAATGATCAATGGAAAATATGCTAAATCCTTATGCAGGTTAAGGACCAATGAAACAAACATGGCTTTGCAAGTGTCTTCTGACTGAGTGGATTCAGAAAAAATTGTTAAATCTCAAGAAACTCTGGTAATACCAAAATTATATTAAAAACTACAGTGGTTTTCAACGAATCTTCCCCGATGGAGGCAAAAAGAACTGCTAAATATCACCACTACCAAAGATAACGTCTTTCCTGAAGGACCTTACAGAATGAAATACTTTTTGCTTTAGCAAAATATAGAGCCACAGAACCGTAGAATAATTTAGGTGGGAAGGGCCAGAAGAGACTTCCCAAAGTCCTTTAGTCCAGTTCTCTGCTCAAAGCAGAGCTAATTTGAGAGAAATTATTCAGAGTGCAGAGATTAGACTACTTCAGTATGAAATAAGTGCCAATTCTCCAATGGCACTGTAAGCCAATGCACAGCAGAAAAAGTGTAAAGAAAACACTGTCAAAAGATATCTACAGGATTTTACTAATTCATCTCTCTTGAATTTTGGCTAATCTTAATATTTCTGTAAACACCTCAGGAAAGATACAAAATTAAGTAAATTATACAATGCCATTCCTCTGCTGGAATGAGTAATATTATGCAATAATCTCAGGACTAGGAAACTATATACAAGGCATAATCTTTCCATACCAATCTACTGAATCATAACCCCAGCAATCCTGCAATTGTGTACTTTTTTTTTAAACCTGAACCCACCCACTGGGCAAGGCAAATCTGCAGCTCACAACAGCACAGTGTGAACCAATGAACTTCACTGAAGCGAAACATTTAGAGGAATATCATCAGAACACAAACACAGCCCTTACAAAATGGGTTATGCTGTGTTAATCGAGATACTGATGCTCCTGAAGGACAAGTACATGACACAATAATGGTTCCACTATTTTCCCAAAAGGATAATATATTCCAAACCATCACCAAATAATTTTCTTGATGTCTTATGAAAAAACCCACCTTTCTTCAGTGTCCTAGAAATCTTCAGTTCTACAATAATAGACAGTCAGAATCCTCAAGTAATACTTTTTAGCTATTTTCCACCACCAGAAATGAGAGAATAATTCAAAAGTAACACATCATGGTTAACAGAAAAAGAATTTCCTTTACCAGTCTGTATGACTGCGAATACAAAAGTCAAATTAGGAGCAGACATGAAAACAAAAGAATTCTCACATACTTTCCGTCAAACTATCCAGCATTAAAAAAAAAAAAGCTTTCAAAATAAGCTACTTGGAGAAGAAACGCAATGGAGAGGTTCAAAAGAAAAGGGAAAAAGAAACCAGAATGTGTCTCTGTCTTCTTCTAAGGTCAAACTTACTTCAGCTATAAAACAGAGTGGTCTGGATCTGTGTAAGACTCCAGGGCACACACAGTGTTTCACAGAAACTCGTAAAGAAGAAACTGTAGGTAAAACAACAATCTAGGACAGCAAAGAAAAAAAATAAACCTGTCCTGTATTCTCAGTTGGCAGCTTTTATCCCAAAATCTTCCTTAACCAAGCTCACTTCAAGCTCACTTTTCACTTCATGTTTATCTTCACTGTTTTCGTTTGGCTAAGGTTGTATTTAGAGCATTATCTGTGACTTCCCCTTGTGGGACTGCATTCTCCACACTAAACCCAAGTCAAAATTTTGCTCATATTGAGGAAAACAATATATTTGAATAATCTGGATTGTGAATAATTAGAAGACCATTTCAGAATCCCATGCTTCACAGAAAGGCAGCTGTTGGAGAAATCTCTTGAGTACAAGCTTTTACTTCTCAGTGCTGTTTTTTTCATAGGGAAACAAATTCATTCAACCTATGACCACACAGAAATCTTCTCGCATGACTTTACTCATTGTGAAACTCACCCTTCACAGTAGACTGTTGAACAAGACAATTACTTTTAACCATATTCAGCTTGGTAATTCCTCTGTTTTCCTAAAACTAAAAAGGGCATTCAAATTCACCTGGACCAGGCTCATTTTATCTCAATCTCTAGATGATATCAAAAGCAGGACTGGCTGTTTAAAGCAATCAATTTGGATTTGCACTCCTCTCTCTTCTTTGACTTCTGGCCTCTCAGCCAAGGGGAATCTAAATTCACTGTGTAAGATAAACCTTTTCCAACAATTTGTGAGCAAAAAACTGAAAAGTTAAAAACACCATGGCAAACAGTAGATGCTGACATCTTTGTCAGATCTCAGAGTAGCATATAATATGTTACATGAACTATGATTTCCAAGTAAACTGTCTGAAGGTTGTATAATAAACTCATGAATTTCTTCAAGTGTTTGCCTTCTCAAGAAAGAGAACTAGATTTATCCATTACCTATAATAGTCTCCCTTTCTTTTCCCACTAAAAAGGCTTCATATACAACTGAAGAGAAGAACTGTCTAAGTCTCAATGAAGTCTTAAGTTCAAATCACGTTATTTTCTCTCCTATGTGAAGCACTATACCATATGCTAACATCTATCTGCTTCAAAATTCAGCCATATAGACACATACTGAATAACTCAAAAACCCCTTTCTTCTTTCCAAGACATTTTAACTCACATATGTGTCATATTCCCTTATCTAGAAAACACAAAATAGAGCCCCATGTGTTGGCAACATCACTATCTCCCCACAGAAGGATGCGCAGATGAGAGTGGCCCAAGAGAATTCTAAAAACCTTTTAACAAGGTCTTATTTATTTAGGGTCAGGCAAAACAGGAAAAGCACAAAGAAAAAAAGTTTCCTCTCCACAAACCCAAAAATATTTGGGGTTTTATCTATTTCTTCAGACTATATCCAACAACCCTTTCCTAAAAAGGAAGCTTAAAAGCATTAATTTAGGTTGTGTCCGCATAAGGTACTTCCCAATATTTTTTCTGTTATCTTAATTATTCCCTTGAGCTTTATTCCTTTTGGCTTCACTTCCTCAGTATAACATACTGTATACACAAATGAGCACTGCTTGGTTTTTTTTTTTTCAGGTGAAATAGTGAGTGATTGGGGCACATTATATACTTCTGTTTGTGCATGCTAGAAACTCCTCACAAACATATTCAAAGTTACTTAAGTGTATTTGTAAGTGTGTGTATATATATACACAGACACACATATATAAAAAAAATAGACATTACTGACAACCTCTCAATAGCAAGAAAACAAAACCTAAAAATTTATTGTTGGTTTACTGTTTTTGAAAAAGGGAATATTTTTATACTGTCACTTACCAATTCTTCTACCAAAGATTCTGTTTTGCATTAGCTTTTATCAACATATTCTGCCAATGCTGCAGACTGAATTATTGTCTGTGATGTCTCAAGTAATGTGAAAAAAAAATTTTAAGTAATCATGTTAACTGTAGCCTATCTGTAAACCAGCAGACAGGAAGAGTGGTTAACACCACTGAAATCACTTTTTCAATAACTTCCCTGAAAACCAAACAGTACATGCTGCATTGTCACAGTATTGCAAAACTTCCTCCTTGTTACACATGGAGTTAAAAGTTCCACAGTCAAGTCAATAAAACGTTACAGTGCAGGCATTTTAATGTGCAAGTGTGATTTATATACATCCACTGAACAACCATTATATTTAAGGCCAAAATTTACTTCAGAGGAAGAAAGTTGTGTGCCTGCTCTCTCCTTTCCAGAAACAGTGGCTTTGAGCTGCTTTCTGAGTTTATGCCCATGGTCCTACACAGGCATAATCAACAGACCACAGTAACAGAAAAGCTACTAACTGATGATTCAACATTAACCAACGGCAAACCAACCGAGGAATACAGTCCCCACTCATCAGGAAGCAGTCTTATTCAAACAAAAATTTGTTAATTAAGCTACTCCTCCTGGCTAGTTCCTGCTATTACCTATAAAAAGGTGACTTCTCAAACAACACGTAATATAGAAGGAAAATTATCACCCAACAAACTTAGGTTGATCACCAGTCAAATCCTGAATTAAAGAATTCTCAGAATTCACCATCTCTAACAATAACAATAAAGACATTTTTTCAACAATCTTTCCTCAAATTGAATTTCCTAGAAAAAGGTTACCGTTGAGAATACTTCTAGTCAAGTTAAAAACTTGCATATTCATCTGTCAATTACAGAACTATGGGATGAGGATACAGAGGCTGAGCTTATAATGCTTAAGAAGATACAGAAGTGGTCTTAATAAGTAAGTGCTAAAAATTTTCTTCAGCAACACTAGATGAAGTTGCAAGTTAAAATAGTGTAATGAAACAGAAGTGACTATTTAAAACAAATGCACACAACAGTAGCTTCCTGAAAATAGAATAAAGCATTTAAAATTCAGTACTCTTCAAACCTACCAATAAAATACGGGGTTAAGAGCCTACCAATAAAATATAGGAAAAGAGAACTGGTCAGCAGATTATTAGCTGGACCTCCTGAAAGATGTTCAACTTCTTCTAAAAACATCATTGACACAAAAAGAAAATGCTGAACAACACAAATTAGCTAAGAAAAATACAAAACAGCAATAATGCTTCCACACTGTGACTTGACAGCCAGTATATACAACATCTGCAAAACAGGTAAGCCATGATCTTTGCAAAATATTTAGTACCACACAATAAAGTTACTGGATGGTAGAAGAAAGTTACACTGAAACTATACAAACATGATGAAGGAAGCATATCCATGCATTACTGATGTTCAGGATACAGCTGTGGTGGGGAGGGAAAAAAAAAAAGCGAGCATTCAGATGGTTTAGTTTGCTTTGGCTCCAGAAGAGACCCTTTTCAGTTCAGTCTTTGCCTCAAGGAAAGAAGAGCTGGCTGGTTCCTCTCACATGCTATTGCTCATAAGGGTGAACATTTTTCGGTCATGTAGCTCAATGTGGCAAAATCAAATCCTTCTGGAGTTACCGGGAGAGGGCAGGGACAATACCCTAAAAATCAGGTCAAGTCTGATTCCCAGAACTTCTCTCGACTTGCAGTCTCATAGTATCATACTAAATTTCTTTCGCTTAAAACAATTAAGGAAACATTGATCAGGACTCAATTAGCATTGCAGAGAAAAAGAAAATATTTTACTGATTAATAAAATCCCACAGTTACATTAATTAATAGATAACCTAGTGATATGGCGAGAGATGGCTCTGAATTCCTTACTGACTTTGAAAGAAACTCCACAATTACGGCAGGAGCCTGAAGTTGAAGAGCAACCCTGCAACAGGCTACAGTCCTGAAGTGCAAAAAATATGACTATAATATGGCAACTCTGAAAACTGCCACAGCAGTTGACTTGAGAGGGAAGCTATAGCCAAAGAATTTTTTGGGCCTCCTAGCAACATTCTTTGCTGTCATCAGACACCACAGGTGATGTTGCTAAAAGCTGGTGCCTACGCCTGAACAGGTAGGGGCAAGAAGAAAGGGTGTGAAAATCCTCTTCCTGATTAGTCATGATCTGCCTGATGCACAATCATCAGGATGGAAAGAAAAGTGTGATGAGGACCACAGAGAATAGTTAGTTTGACAACAGCAATAATATCACACATTGACTGGCTTTTAACTGGTAGTTCTTTTACTACTCTGTTAGTATTTTCCCCTATCAGCATGAAATGCCACATATATATACATACACAAAAAGACATAGTTATGAACTTCATAAATTGCATGCTATTTCTAGAGAATTTATTATACTCAATCAGGACTTGAGATGAAATTCTTATCCTCTTTTTTGGAAAAATCAATATAGCACACTCTTCAAACTTTGTTTTCTCACCTATTGTTATGAAACTTTTGAATGAAACTAAGAGTTTAAGAGTTTTAAATGTGATCTACTTTTTTAAAAGAGTAACTTCAGTTACAATCAGAGCATAAGACCAGTTTCTGCCACTCATTTTTATTAACAAGGTAATTACAACAACCACACTTGTTATCATGAAATCAGCTTTTCTAAATCTCTCCATTGTATTCAGAATACTTGGAACTGTGCTGATTCAGTGTTGGTATAGATACTTTATGACACTTCATACATTCAATATTGACATAATTTAATTAAGACTTAAATCCTCTGCACTTTCCCTGCATATTGGTTTGGTGGTTATTGAAACTTCATGTTACAACAACTACTGACAAATTTAGTTATAACACCACAGATAGATAATTTAACTTTTTTCTCTACAAAAATATTATTCTTGCAACACTTCTGAGAAAAAATGATTCCTAAAACACATAATCAAAAAAATTTAGTCTGCTGTTTTCCTGTAACACTTTAAGATTTATATTTGTCGAAAAATTTAAGCCCTAGCTACATGTTTGAGTAGACATAATGTTAATTGATTATGATGAGGTCAAAGCACATTGATATCTACTGTAAGTCTATTCAAGCACCATCCTAGACAGGGCCTTTCTGCTGCTGCATAAAAGCAGGAAATTATTCCCCTCAACTGATTGTGTCTGTCAAGTGAGCACACACACCAGTAGCTGGATATAAGACAGTCTTCATTTCCACAGGGATTCAGGTTTAAATTCAATGAGTTTAAACTAAATTTTTAGAAACAAAAATTTAGCAGTGAGGATTGTCCTCTTCTATTTTTGGTAATGAGCTAGCATGAAGGATTTTCCTAAGTATAAAAAATGGTCTTGCTATAAAAGCTGCTATCTTTTAGAGGCTCAGTAGTTAAAATTGATGGAAGCCTTTGTGTATTTGTAATTTATCTGCTTTTAAATACTTACAGTGAAAAATACGGAAATCAATGTATGGATGAGAACCTCTTCTCTCTGTTTCAAATCCTGCCCGACTTCTTACTCGCACATCTCCTAGAAACAGGGTCAAGAGTGAAATAAAAGTGTGGAAGAGTGGCAGAGATAAAATGCAAATGAACATAGCCTGGAGGGGTAAAGATTCATGTACTTAATGGAGGAGAGTAATTCAAACAATAGGCCTACTTCAATGCTTTTTGTTTTAAAGGTGGAATTCAAAACAAAGTTTGAAGACTTGTTAAACATGCAATCACATGCTTTCTTGTCAAAATCTCTCCTGCCTAAGCATACGTTGCCAGAAGCATGTGATAAGCATTCAGATGAAATTAGGAAGAGCTTGCTACACCAGTATGGTAAAAATGCACCTTAATATGACAGAAAACACAAACATTTAAAAGTTGATTTGTTCCTCAGTAACACACATAAAACGATAACATTTTATAAAATACAAAAAAGATTCAACTTCTAGAAATGGTAGCTTTTAGCAAATAAGCTAGTTAAAATATGGTTTTATTTTACATAATAGAATATTTTCCCACTAGCATTTACTTACTTGTGCTCAGCTGTTTGAATATTACACAAGAGCCTATTAAAATACCAAAACTCAGTATTAAAATTTTATCAAACTATTTTGCACTGTAATTAGCTTCAACCTGAATCTTTTAGCATGCTAGTTGATTTCTACTTATCCATTTTACCAACTGAAAGCTGATCAGTATTCTTTCATTAGGTACTTGTATGCATTAATATAAGTAGTTCACTTCGATTAAAAGCTTTCACTTAAAATCCTTTTGCAATTACAAATTTGGACAAATCTTTGAGGATCAAATGCAATAGTGTTTCCTCAAATCCTAACAAAAAGTTAAATTGAAGATGTGCAAATGTTCTGGTTTCTAATTATGAAAATCCTTCAAGTGTAGTATTCTCCTCACCTCAAACACAGCACTTTTTATATGAATCCAAAATAAGTAATTAACAAAAGCAACTATGACTGAGTTTATAAAAACAAAATAAAAATCTAGCTATTTAATTTCCAGCAAGTAATAGACACCTTGAAAGTATTTTTCCCTTCTTTTCTTTTCCAACCGGCTAATCTGTAATGCTGAAGCAGGCAACTTGTCAGAAAATAGCTAAAGATACTGACTTAAGCTTTTAATGCTCAACAGGCATCTTTGTAGAGATACATATCTATAAACACTGACATACCTATAGTGATACACTTGACATGAATGTTATCTTGGGAACCAGGCTGGAAGGACCACAAAAAGGTAAGTAGGTCCAGGGCTCCCCAAATACTGGGTGTAAAATTTGTATAACAGTAGAAACATACTAAATACATGTGCCTTTCAGTAATTAGCCCTTTTATTTTTTGAAACTGAAAACCTTAAATGAGCTGCAAGGGAAAGTAACCTGACAACATATTACTTAAAAATGTTTCAAGCATTCATTTGAACAGAGTGCAAGAGACTTGTCTCCTTCCCGGCAATACAGAGGCAGCAGATTGTAGAAGTCTTCTGTTAGGCAAAAGCAACTGGTGGATTTTATTTACAAAATAAATTAATGAAAAGGAAAAAGAGAGGAAACTTTGGAAGAGAGGAAGCGAATGCATTAGTAGCTGTGTATGAAAATATCAGTTTACATGGAGGCAAATTCAACTTCCATTACCTTTCACTCATATTTATCTGGGTAATCAGGCATAGCTACAGCTGCGTGAATGAGTTCACCAGCTGAATTAAAAGAAAAAAGACTTTTTTAGTTGAGCTAATTTTTTACAGAAAATGTGATATAGGTTTTGTGAATTATATTTAGTTTTCAAGGCAGTTCTTTACTTTCAAAATTTACAAACCACAACATAAATCAACAAATAGTTTCAGTCAACGTACAACTAGGTTTTGGCAAACAATTTACTTGTTTTAAGTATCAAGAATAGGAAAAGTTCACAGAAAAATACCTGAAGACCAACATGGAATTCTGCAAACAAAAAAACCAAGCAGATTTACCAGACAAATGATGTCCAGAAAATTTCTCTGTGCTTTGTTCTTTTTTATTTACTAGTACCTTGCCTAACAGTATGGACAGAATAAGTATCCCTGTTACCCTTGAAATGCCTGCAGTGTTGAGGATTTTGAGTAGGAAAACATGAAAAACTGTCTACAAGTGAAATGCAGAAGTGCAACTAACTACATTGCTTTTAACAGGAATTACTAGAACATCTATTTACAGGAATATTTAGCCAAAAGAAGAAATTATATATTATAAATGCACATCACAAAGCAACAAAAAGGCAACTGTAATAAGATACAGCTAAAATGAGTGTATTTAGTTGCCTACATAAGGAATGAGAAATTCCAGCAAGGAAAGCAAAATATTTTCATTAAATAGTTGTTAAATAAATTCTCTCTCCTTAATCATGGTAGAAGAGGATATTTTTTATAAAAATAAAGATTTCAACAATGGATTAGTTATTTAGAATACAATTGTATTTATTCTGGAAAAATATATCACTTCTACAGGACTGGAATGTATTACAGCAAGCAAAGTAAAAAATTCTATTGCACTAAAACAAAGGCAGAAAAGCAGTCTCCATTACCATTGTACAGGACTGCTGCATTTTTGAAGATTTCAGACAACAAATGTGCTTGAAAAATACTGGTACAAGCGGATTTTGATGATAGCATTTTTCCATCTGAAGTTTCTAAGTATATGGAAGCAGAAAAAAGAATAGCATCTAACAGGCTACATGTCATGAAATTATGTGCCATTAGCACAGTGAAACTTATCTCTACTGCATAGGTATAGTTAGTCCCAAAACATCCAGGAATACTGGACCATCATTATGCATTCACTGTTCAGTTACTGTAAACTGCAAAGATTAACAGACCCCAAATCCTTGTGCTTTCACACAACATAACGTATTTGCATCGATTTGCTTGGGAAACCCCGTGCAAGTGTTTTGTAACCCTGTCACTCAAATTATGCAGAATTTAATTTTAAGGAAGAGACATGTTTATCTTCATAGGTAACTTTAAGAAAAGGCACAAGACATCTCGAATTTATCAGACAAAAGGACACTGTTACATAATTCCTACAAACAGCAACAGATGTCCAGCCTCAGAGTCAATCATTATTATGGTAGTTGAAAGACAATTTAAATTCAACACCTAAACCAAAAGAACTTTTGAATAATTTTCATTTATTTAGACCTTTACAAGTATATCAAAACGGTTACAAAATCTTTTTAAACAATGAGATCACACAGTCTGCTCACAGGTATATTTCCTTGGGGGGAGCACAGAAGTGACAGCAACCTGACTGACAGCTTTTATCTTAAGTGTCCCTTCTTTGGCCACTTTTAGCCACTCTGAAAAGATTCCTCTGTTACCTAAAGGGAACACATTCAAGTCCAGCATCTTAATGACAGCGGACTTCCAGGAACAATTTTTTTCCCTCTTTGAGAGTTTCTGTGATTCCAAAGAATCAAGAAGAAGATTTAATAGTGTGAAGCCTTCCTTTCAAAACCTGATTTTGTGCACAAAAATGACAAAATATCTGATGGCCGAGTATTCAGCTACATTTTTTTCCAGAATAGTTCTACATGATCAGGATTGCTTGCATTTTTAAGACAAAGGTCATACAGGCAGAAACTCAACTGAAGACTAAATAAATCATGGAAGAATGAATCTAAGTGGAAGGTTTGCAGCTACAACTGAAAACAGAAAAGGAATCAGGGCTGTAACAAGACTTACCTTGAAAGAGATCGCTTAGTTCCTGCCCCTCTCTCAGATTCCTGCTTACAGGGCAAGGACAGCTCTGATACTTACGAGGCAGCTGAAATGCCACAGCTGACATCCCTGTGCGTTAGGGTTACACAGCACATACTTCGTGCTACCCTAACGCTCCAGTGTGGCACAGTAACAATGCAGCAGCTGCTTGGGGAGCTGAGGCCTTTGGAGCAGGGGCAGAAACCTCAGAGATCACGGAGGACAGCTGGGAGCAGAAATTACGACAGCCACCTCAAGGTAAAGCACCCAAGTCAAAGCCATGAAGTTCTGAAGAGCAGGATTTCCAGACAGAATTACTAGCTTCACAGAGTAAAGTTCCTATTAAATTTGTTGAAGAAACAGATGATAGGTCAGCTGAATACGCCAGAATTAAAGCAAACTGAATACAACATAACTGCTACAGGAGAAGAGCGTGCATCACACAGTAGCTTTCCTCCAACGTCTCTAAAGGAGAGTAAAATCTCTCTAAAGGAGCGTAAAATGCTCCAGTTTTACTTGGGAGGTGCACACTCACCAATACAAGCAGTCAGTGCCCCACACTTTCTACTCCATGCACAGCAGCAAAACTTTCAGGCAATAGAAAACAGCAAGAAAAAGAAACCAGAAAAGCAAATAAGAGAAAAAAAATCAAGGAAGTATCAAGATTACACAGAAGCACTTAAAAGATATTTTGAGAATTCCTCATAGTTGCTGAGAAAAGTAGGTGAGGGGTGTAGTAGCTGAGGTGATGCAGATGTATTAGCCTTTCCAAGGTCTTAAAAGAAAAATTCTACAATGCTGCATCTGTATCTATATCTTAAAATAGTAAATAAGCCACTCGGGAGTGGCTTAGTGTATATTTTGGGAATAGGGTATGACAGATGAGTCATTACAGTGAACCCTGTTTGTTTATATTGACACACTGATGAAGACAGTTAACAGTTAGTTGTTTATTTTGTGTAGCCCTAAAATTTGATCTTTTAAGTGGAACCTGGCAACACTGCTATACCACAGGAATTCCAATTTACTTGATGTAAAATAATTTCCATTGGATTCCCATTGGAACAGCTTAAAAACATCAAATGAAGAAACTTTACAGCCAGCACAGCCAAACAGAGGAAGAGAGAGGTATCCCAGATACCCTTGGCTTTATATTTTTGGTCTGCTAAAATAAACACCTTATCAAGGTACATTTTACTAGTAGGTATACTCTATATGGAATAAAAACCAAGAAAGCAAAAGGCAAAACCTCTCATGACTGTGCCTAACTTCCCATTAAGTTACAGCTGAGGATTCCTTACAGCTCACTCCACTAAAATGTACTACGATAAATAAAACAAAAACAAAACTTCATCACAATACTGTAGGAAATGCAATGCTTCACATTTCTTGCAAAAAATTCTAATGGAATATATTAACTCTTGAATCTACTCTGATATGAATGTTTCTACATACCGATGCATCCAACTGTTCAGCTTTCAGGCTGGTCTTTTTTACAGTCCATTTACACTTACAAAAGTACTATATATGTAAATAGTTGCTAACTTGTACAGTACAGTGTACATAACATTTGGGAGAACCAAGTGATCCCTAATAAGTGAGAAAATAGTACAAATTTATCATACTGATTAAAACATCCAGTGAGCAATTTTTTGTTTGCTTTTTGGTACCCTCCTCCCCCCACCCACGTTAGAACAGCGCGAATGAGTTACGCCAGCGAGCAAGACTTATGCTATTCATAACAAGCACCAATCACATAGTGCAATAATTAATTCCAATGAGAGAACAAGTGAAGATTTAATTTACTTAGCATCATATTCTGATTATTTTCCAGTTCTGCCTATGAGAATAGTTAAAGATTTTCCAGACAAATGAGATTTTTCCCTCAGTTCAGGAGTATATACCAAGAACTACAGGAAGTCATGCTTTGCTTTCCTCTAGAATTACTTGAGCATTATCACATATCCTTCTGCAGAAATGATGGGCCTAACTACTTCATTTTAAGTTTTGAAAGCAAAATAAAACTACTTACAACAACAACAACAAAAAAAACCCCAGCAGCTTTTTCAGTAAACATTTAGAAGTCAGCTTCTTCTGTCCTCCTCTTAACAGATCTCCAAAGTAATTAAATTCTCTGATCAAAAATCCTTCAGTAGACAAGTCACTGCTGTAGTATTAACAACCTCACAAATATAAAAAACCCCAAATAATTGAAAAACAAAAATGTGAAGATGCTAAGTCAAAATTGGATTTTTATGTAAATATGTAGGCATATGCCCACATATGTAAGTTAAGACTATGAATTAATATACACACATGTGTACACATGTATATAGCTTACAACTCTAAATTCATAGACAACGCAGTTATGAATTTCTGGGGACTTTAGCACATACAATATACAACCAAACTGAAAAGAATCAGGGCATAAAAAGACACGTTATGGCTGACTGAGTTGGAGACGTTTAAGAATTAGTAATCACTAGCTGTTGTTCATTGAGCTGCGAGAGACATCATGCAAACACATTCATAGTCCATTTCAACAGAAAATCATAGCTCAAGATGGCTTTAAATTAAGTGGCATCATTTTGCAGTGAAACAGACTTAGAGCACATACACAGTCCCCACGCCATCTGCACCACCAGCAGCCTCCAGAAGAGGTGCGGGAAGTACCGAATCTGGCAGCCAGAACTGCGAGAGCTTTGCATCTTTCTCCTCTCACAACAAGTGACCTCAACTCCTTCTGTGCACTCAGTATCACAGAGGGTCTCCCCTTGGGTGTCTTCCCCTCCCAGTAGTGTGCTTTCATTTGAATTCAGCTTTAGTCTTTCTCTAGTTCCTACTCTGAAAACATTCATAGGTTGACTGAACTCCTGGTCCTGTCATGTATCCTCTCCTTCTCAAGTCACCTCCTAGGATTAATGAGAAAAATATTGCTTAAAATCATATCATTGTTTTACGAACACCTTGAGCATTTCATATCCTCCATACTGAAGTTTTTAAGAGTGCGTGGTAACTCTCACACAAATGTTCCCTAAGCTACAGTTTTAACCAGAAGGATACCATGCAGAGGTGGTAAATTCATCACAGAAATAAAGGTCATTCATGAGTCACTTAGAAAACTTAACTTCTACCAAGCACTTTAGGTTAATTACAAGAACTTTTCTTTGGTTTTGTTTGTTTTGTGGGTTATTTTTTTTTTAGTATAGGAGTAAGACATCCAACGCAATAATTAACTCAGGAAAAAAGAAAAACAAAAAAATCCAACAACCAAAAAACCCAAGTCAACACAAAAGAACCCAAACTCTTCTAAAGAATCTAACCAAAATGTTATCCAGGAGAAAGAGAATGATAAGTTTATGAATTCAACACAAATATTTAAAAATTTATTATTTAAATCAATCATAAATGTTAGAACTTTGCAATACAGAAACTGGTATGCTTACCTAGCATACGAATGTACAACGCAGTCTGATCCGAGCTGTCATAGGAAATTGCTCCACGTCTCTGCAAAAAGAGAAAGCATATTTTACGTAAGTTAGAAATAAATAATTTTTAAATTGAAGTGAAAATATCAGTTGACCATTTCCAATTTAACTCTCAAAATTAATTTTAGAAATCTTGCATCTTTCATGAAAAATGCATCTTTCAAATACATATATGTCTACGAATTTTGATTTAAGTAGGGACAAAGGAAGGACAAGAATTAGTAGTGAAAAAATTATGAAAAACAGGACCAAAGTTTCGGAAAAAAATACCCTCATAAATTTCTTTTCAGATGTTCCTCAATCATTCCTCACAATAAAAAAAAAAACACAGAACAAGATTACACAGACACAAAAAAATGCTTCTCACAGCCTTCTAGAGCATCATACTTGAAAAAAATACTTGCAGCTCCTGGTTTATTTATTTACTTTTGCCTATGGGCTATTTTCATCTTTCAAATATAAAAGTAGTTTTAAAAGAAGTAAAAGAAATCAAATGACACCATAACTGCAGTCCTAGGCTGCCACACTGCTTTCTGTAGGGAAATCAAGGTATCACTGAAGCAAGAATACAGAAAGATATTTCAGAGAAAACAAGCAAGTGTTATTTCATATTTTATGACAAAAGTCTAAAAGAGTCATCAAGTTATCCATGCACAACATCGAGATACTCCCACATAAGCTATATTTCTTACCTACACAAGACATGTTTCAGACCTATTCAGCTAATGGGATAGTTATAATCTGGGAAGTCTCACAGGTGGTGGTGAAGTGGTCCTCTAACAGCTAAAAATGTTCTCATTGCTACACAACAGTGGCACCACACTTGGCTTGACCTAGTACCCAGCCTTTACTTTAACCCAGCAATCCTGCCTTTACTGTGCTTCAACCATCTTCTGCCACTTCCTAGGGCCTTCATTAATGTTACTTCTTAACCCTGGGATTAGAGGGTCACTTTCACAATCAGGCTGTTATTTAAAGAAATAAGATTTTGGGGGGAGAGGAGGGGGAGTGGTGCACATTAGAAACTCCTATGACCTTCCCCTGTCCACTACACTTCTTTCTTACACTGAGGACAGTGAAGTCCTCAGTGCTGTGAAGAGTCCTTTGAGAACTTCACATAAAAGCCAGCCTGGCAGTGAACACAAGCACCCATTTTTTCGTCACTGCAGCAGGAGCAATGCTATACCAGGGACACACAACGGCCTGAAAATGTGCAAGCTCAAAAGACAAGAAATCAAATTATGTTACAAAACAGGAGAGGAAAAACCAGATATTGGTTATTGAAAATAACTGTAAAAGAAAGAAGATGAAATAAAGCAAAATTTCTTGGAAGGGGGAAAAGGCAGAACTGCTTACGTGCATTTATCTATCAGAACAAACTGAATGAACACAAAGAAAGACTAGGGATAAACAACCTCTATCACAGTGATTTGTAGAAATGATGTGCTAAGACTCCAAACTCCTTAGTTACACTTAGTTTTTTAAATATTTTTCATGCTAAAACAAGAAAGAAAACCTTACACTTGAAGTCAGAGAAGTTTTTCCAAAAGTAAGCTTAATATTTAATTACAGAAATTACCCAAGACCTAACTCCAAATGGGGTCTAATGATAATAGCTGTTGTAAAGACTACAACAAAGAACTATACAGCACTTTTTTGTTGTCTCAGCTTTTATTCTGTATTTCCTTGGAGGATCACAAACCATGCAAATAATTTTTCAAAGTATGTTTGTACAGCATTTCTCAAAGCAGTGTGCCTGTCCTAATAGGAAAGGCAGAAATGCATCTCATCAGCCAGAAAATTGTGCAGATTTCCCACTAACATTTTCAAATTTCTTCGTATAACCTACCTTTGAGTTTTACCAAATCTCAGTTGAATACATTTTCAGTAGCCTGGAACATTTCATATCACTGACTAGGCACAATCAGTGATGTAATTTAGTGCTAACTTGCAATTTGCACCTGTCTATCACAGATTTCTAGACATGTCCAGTACAGTTCTGTAATCTAATACAGGAGAAAGCTAAGCACACATGCAGCTTCAAGACCCATGCCCAGCTGGAGCATTAGTCTCCAAGAAGGAAAACAATATGCAAAAATTTACTGAAAAATCAACACTTTTCATATGTTGATTCTAAAATATTACTTGCTGTCTAAAATCTAAAATATTTTGCTAGATAAAGCAGTATAAAATAGTACATCCAGGCAGACAGACTTACTAGCATTCAAAGTTAAGACAATCCTAATGTGTTTAGGCAGGTTCCCTTTTCAAGCACAAGGACAACTTTGGTCAGTTGGAATGTTTTCTGGACTCCAAATGATTACACAAATTCCCCAAATGATCAGGTGAGGTTCTGAACTGCTCTCCTCCTTACAGACATGAGCACAGCCATCCGAACTGGGTAGGCTGTTTGGCTTCAGCAGTGAAGACAGATGTCAGAAAGATGACTGCGAAGAATTGTTTATACTGGACTTCCACTTTGAAAACCTCACCTTAAACTGCAGTTTCATATTAGAGTGTCACTTATTCTTCCAAAGGGCAATACAGTAAAAAGGCTTTCACTTCTCTTTTGTGACATATTTGTGGAAAGTGAATGAAAGAAGTTCAAACTGAAGTGAGAGATTCACTAATCTTTAATAATGATACAAGGACTCTGCAAAAATATGCAAAGGAAGTATCTATCAGAATTTAGATTTCAGTCAGATCTTTCTGAACATCTTTTCATAGAGTGTAGGAAGTTATTAAAGGCCATGCAATGGGAACTACATGCCAAAATAGCACACAGATACATATCTCTTCAAAGGGAAACCGCTTCAGTGATGCTAGGGAGTACAGCATATACATGTCTCACTTGGAAACGGAGCACCTGCTGCTGTTTGTGCCAAACAGAAACGTTTCCATTGATGTATCAGTTTTATCACATGGACTTCCCAAACTTGTTCAGAACAGTCAGGCTCTTCATTTTGGCAAGTGTCAGCTAGCCAGCTTTTGGACTGTCAAGTGAAACAACTGCTGGTCCCATTCTGCAACAAAACCTGGTAGAGCTGCCAGCCTTCAAAATTCAGTACTGCCCATGAGAAAGAACCATCTGAGCTTTTTGATAGTGAACACGACCCCCATTTTGTGACACAGTTGTTTACTCAGAAGGTGGGAAAGAAAAGACAGAGGACAGAGGGCAACACAGCCAGGTAGGGGTTTTTACCTACTTGGCTTTTCTGTCCAAGTTCTTTGCCCAGCTATCAGAGAATTGTTCTCAACCACTCTATCAGTTTAGAGAAGAAGAACTTACCAGTTCTCCAAACTGAACAAGTTTGGAGAAGTTGTTATATCATGGCAATTGCAATTTACTGGTGATGCTGCCTCCAACATTCACACTTAAAAATTCTTTAAGATCATAAGATAGTTTATCAACTAGAAGTTCCTAGAATTACAAACTAATTAGACCTTATTTCTCCAACTAGCATTGGATTTCAAAAGGAAGACTGTCATGTATAATAATTCTTAGAATTATTTCAAGTAATTAAAAGTTATATGCTAACATAAAGCCATAGTTTTCCACATGGCACCAACAAGTTTTTACTCACTAAAGCATTGGAAAATGTTCAATTAAAGCCCTTAAACTGCCAATGAACTCAGGTAAGTCACTGCAAAATGGTCCTGCTACTGTTACCTAAATATTTCACTGGAGTTCAAAGAAGTACTTTTAAAGTTTATCAAACCAGTGATAAGAAAATGTAGCTGAATTTCAGGAAAGCAATATTAATAAGCAATGAGAAACACATACTCCCTCCAAATATCTGAATGTGATAATTTTCTTCCATATAAAGCTATTTCACATGATCACCTCCCAAGACAGACAGCAAACATTTTTAAATCTAGCTATCATTTGATTATAGTTATCAAAAAGTTAATGATACATACATCCAGCATGCACCTGTAAGATATTTTCTCTTATATAACTTAGATGTCTATCACGTGGCATCATAAGATTCACCCAAAGATTTATCAACATAAGAAATTCAAGATTTAACAAAAATATACAAAAGCTTGGCAATTGATCAGAAAGTATAGTCAAAAAAAAGCATAAGTGATTGACTTAGGTGACAACAGAAACCCAGGTATTGCCTTTAGAAACTAAATCAGAATAGCAGGAGGACACAAAGGCAACAGCAAAATAGGGTAATTGGATGAATACAAAAATACTAATTCATTAAAAAAACCAACCATTAGCACATGTAAAAACACAATCACAAAAAGCAGAGGTTTTTATGCCTAACTGTACTGTGTCAGCTAACTGGAATTCCTATTTTTCCCCACTTTAAAACAATCTTTGATCAAACTGGATTAGACATAATCCTTGAGCAGGCTTTTTATGTCAAGTTCCAGAAAACCAGCAGTTCGACAATACCTCAGTAATATGTGGATGTACAAGGCTAGCACATGGGCTGTAACACTCTGGCATTTAGAATCTACCCTCAGTCACAAGTGAACATCCATTGGGTATCCTGGTCTTTTTCTTGATGTGACAAAAGTTGTCAAAAGTGCCAGGAACAAAGCCTGACCATTTTTGCTTTTAGTAAACTTAGAAACATGTTCTAGGCAAGGACTGACAAGCACAGGCATGGATGCCTGGCAAAGCCTGTTTTTACAACAAATTCAAATTTGTGCTTGTTCAGATTCTCCTGTTAATTGTACAAAAATTTTAGAAGTGTGTAGCAATAAAAAAAAAATCTATCTACATATAAATGCATGAACTCTGATTTTTTTTTTTTCATTTTTTTCTCATTCTCTCCAACGATTCTGGCTCTTCTTCACAATCCTTAACTTAAATTTATTCCCCCTACGGAATTAATTCCAGATTAGATAGTGAGCTATGCTAAGAAGAACCTGGTGTCATCTCCAGGCACCAATCTCACCTATGTTTAGTAGGACAATATGCATTATGGGGATTCTTATGTTCTTTAGAATGAGAGAGTAGGAACTCCTAATCCTGTCTAACATTAGCACATATTTTTCAAAACACAGGGATCTAAAATGGAAAGGCTATAAAGTAAGCCAAGTAGTCCATATTTCATGTAATCAAACAAAACTGGTATTTCCACTCCCACAACTCTAAAATCAACAATACAAAAAGGATATCCTGCCCAGGAAGCAAAATACTTTAATTTGTATTATTCTCACTATGTTTAAAATTGTTTTTCCTTATTTTCACAAAGCCTTTAAAGGGCTATAAAACTGAAGATACCTTAGTATCAGAGGTAAGCAAACCCCTGCCATTCAGAAGCCATTTCAGATCCTTTTTCCCCTGTCTCCTAACTGGCACTGCTACAAACACACTCTTCCCACTTCAAGGCAGGCAAAAGTCAACAGCTACAAAATCAGGTATGATCACTCAGGAAACACAGTCTTAAATGACAAATGATATGTTTCCAAAACAGATTAGATTTAAAGAAGAAAAATAAGCACTTGTGAAGTTCCTAACGACTTGTTTTCTCTCAGGCCACTTATAAACCCGGTTAGTCAAAACAGAATAATAAAAAGGTCTACCTTAGAAGTAATCCATTTGATAAGGATCAGAGCTAAACACCAGATCAATGCAATTCCCATTGGATTACCCCGGATTCCTGAAGCATAATCTCCTCCGATGGCGGCCAGTGCTCAAGTCTGTGCGAGGTTTGGGAGCCCGAGCAGCAGGACAGGGCAGGGAGGCACAAGGCAGGCGGCAGCTGTCACCTGACAGCCCCAGCAATGTGCTCGGCGACAGCAGCACTGCCCCGCTCCCCTCGCTGCCAACGCTGGCCTCCACAAGAAAGTTTCACAACCAGACGGCACGGCAAAGAGTAAAACCTTAATAAACCCCGCAGAAATGCTAAAGGAAATCTATAACCGCATTACACCCTTTTATCACATTTTAATACAGCAAAGTGTGCCAGACAACAGGATCAAACTCCCGTAGTCAAAACACCTGAGTTAATTTAGGATACTGTCTTGCCTTCAAATGCTATCGAGAGCCTGTTTCCAGCAGATTCCACCACAGCCGATATTCTCAAATTCCTATTATCTCTGCCACCTGGAGAACTATTATGAACTGCACTTCAAAAAAATATTTCGAAACTGCTTTTACAGCCACTTACTCTAAATAATGTTAATGAAAGAAAGTTAATGCACTGAATATGTGCAATCATTCAAACCAATCATCATTCTCCAATCTCTTCTTTTGTCCACTAAACAGGCCATCCTTCATACTGTCTTTCTTGTCACTCACACTCATGCCTGAACTGGCATGTGGCTTTGGTTTATTGCTCCAAGGGTTGAACTTCGCTGTAGCCTTCCTAGAGCTTCCCAGGGTTGGAAAGCAGACCAGCTTCCTCCAAGATCACTGATTAGGCAGCCAAGTGGTCCTACATGCTTGGGGTAGCTTTGAGATTTATTTTAATTTTTGTCATTGTAAGCTGATAAAAATGTTTCATTTCAGAAATACAAAGAAATTTCAAATAGTTTGGAAAAAAAGGAGCTACAGAGGTGGAAAAAAACAGGGTGGAACATTGAGGAGTTTAAAAGGATGAAGCTGAATAACTGAAAGGAAAATTATATGAAGACTGTGCTCTTCATATAACTTTTTTGCAAAAAGATCAATTGCAAATTCCAATATGCACAGAAAACACAAAAGTTAGCACAGATCACTAACTTCAGCACTGAGAAATTAATCTCCTCTCATCCACAGGAAAAGGGGACACATACCACAGTGGATGATTACTGAAGGCAGGAGAAGATTCGGTAACTGGGATAAGGCTCTGTTATTTTACCTGATGATTCCCAATATTTATGCTGACTTTTAAGCTATAATCATGGTCTCAGCACCAGTTGTTCCTACAGCACTATTACACTCCAAACATGTATCTTTTGCTCTGTCCCCACCCCATGCCCCTGAAAACCAGTCAGAGCAAAATCATGGGCCATAACACTCAGAATGGACCTTTTGGTACCTCTCTTAATGAATGCAGCATTTATCTAAAGGTCTGTCAAGTTCCACCCAAAACACCAACTGTCACAGAGACAGATTTAAAAACATTACCACCTCCAAACAGTTGACAAGGTTAAAACACCCTGACAATTAGTCACCGCCAGTCTGATGTTACTTTAAAAAAACAAACCCATAATAAATGGCATTAGGCTATATTTGCATTAGCAATTTGGCACAACTGGAGCAGATCAAAACAGCTGCTGCTGAGATCTTTACACCTATATGATATGAAACCCAGGAGTTTTAAATTTTTTTGCAAGGCCATATTTACTCAAACTTCCTGAAACAGACCCTACCACAAGGGGTTCAAAGCCACCAAAAAATGGCCCAATAACTGATCAAATCTCTATGACCGTAGTATGGACTACAGTACATTTGGTGCATGCAAGGAGTGGAATGATTTAGTTTCTTTTGGAAGCAGCCTGGTTAGCACATACCAAAAGCACTCTGGAAAACAAAAAAAAAATGGGCACAATAAACAGGGACAATGAGGTGATTTGCTTCAAGACTGAACTCTCCTCCAAATAAGACTCTGACATAAATAGCCTTACACTCTTTGAAAGGTCAAGCGCTTCTCTCCCTCACTACCGCTTTCCATCCCTTACAAGTCTTCCGTTTTCCTCTCTCAAAACACATGAAGATGTTCTTGAAGTGTCTTATCCTGGGTGCATGGAGCAAGGTTTTCTTCCATCAATTTCAGAAACACAATATTACCTTAGAAAACACAGCTATACAAAGTAATCATCCTTTCCTCTTTTGTCTTCCAACAGTAAATGGTTTAATTAAGAAGCCTCCTCTTACTGGAAGTTTTCTTAAAACTATTGTCTCATACGTAAGTTTAATATCAGAACACTGAAATAAAAATATATGCCCATCTGTTAAGCACCACTACAGCATTATTTGTTTTAATTACGGCTTGAGAATGGAAAGACTGTTTTGGAAATAAGATTTTGAATTTGGAGACAGAGTAAGATCAGCAAATGCGTCAGTTTGTATGAGAACTATAAGAAACTGACACAGAAGCTGAAGTGCTGTTTTTGGGGAAAGTACTGCTCTGAATAACCCTATTCCCAATTCCAAGGTGAAGGTGAAAGAAATGACATTTTACAAAAACGTGCAAGAAATTATTCGAGGTAATTTATAAGTCCGGTAAACCCTCAGGTAGAAGAGTACATAAAAATAAGGTGGCACTAAATTCCCTCTGTGTTAACATAGTACCTGTTACGCTACCTCAGTTCTGGGAGTGCAATCAGTGACCCTTGAGCTCTGGACATGACTATCAGTCTCAGCTTCATCTTGAAACTAAGATGCACACCAGAAAGAACAGCTATCATACACTGCATTGTACTTAAAAAAATCATGGAAGTTCCTAAGGCTGTTTCATTTTTTTCTTCTTCTCTTTTTCTTCCCTGCTTTTTAGCATATTCCTTTTCAGTTTTCAGAAATCCATTTTCTTGATGCCTGCAGAGAGACCATGTTTCATCAGGCAAGATTTACAGTACTTAACATTCAACTATAGCATACAAGTCATTATCTAGTTCCTCTGTCCTCAGCTCAAATGCACAAGTGCAATTGCTGTCTCTTAAAATTTCCAAACAAAGAAACAGAAATATCCCAATGACTTCAATGTAAATTTGATGACATGCAGCACTGTAGATGCATCTAAGCAGTCAAAGGCATGTTTTGCTACAGTTTTTGCATTTGCTGAGCTAATCTTTCTGTGCAACTCCTAATAAGACAAGCATTCATTACCAATACAGCAGAAAGTGCTTGGGGCCTTGCAACAGTTGTTACAAAGATTCCAGTAATGAATTTACTAAAGATACCAGTTTGCTCTCATTGTGAAACTGGCATCACATGGGACCAGCTCCTACTGATTTGAAGTAGTTCTCCATTAATAGGCCATGGTGATTTGCAAGGATCCAATTATTTCCATATACACTCCTAGAGGTCTGCAAGGCTCCATGTGGAAACCCATTATTTCCTATTATGTACTCTGTTGTCTGAAGTACCAAATACAGGATCCCAGTTTTACTTGTATATTTCTAAATATCCATCTGTCCCAATCCTTTTCTATTATTTTTTTAATTTTACGGAAGTCCATCAGCCCTGAAGAATGACTCAAGGTTGCTTTACAAACCTCAGTAACTACTATATGTGCAGAAGTGTCTTTAAATGCTCCATTCCACAGAAAACCATTTCAATAACACCTACAGGAAATCAAGAGTTGAAGCAAGAGCACCATATTTCACAGACACTACTGGGTCTCATATGACACTCCTGTTTAAATGCAGGAGGGCTTCACAGGCCTCCATCACCACATGAGTTTTTATGCTGAAGTTTGAGGCCTGTTGCTAATCACTCCTACTTACCAGAACGACCTGATTTCATGTGCATGCACTTGTACACCTGGCCCAGAAAAGAGATCTCCATGGAGTCTCTTTTGCCCTTCAAACACCCCCTTCCAGAACAGGCACAGAACAGATGTTTATGCACACTGACTTCTAGGATACACTTCTGACTGGCCTATTACTTGCTACGGACCATATAACTGTATTTATATTAACAGCATGTAATGACAGCAGAGAAATAAGCCTATCATTTACAAATTCATCAGCACGTAGTGAAAAAAACCACAGCTCTCAACTCATTTCCATCTTTTCTTTGCTTTTCTCCCTGCCTCATTATATATATCATGTGTGATCTCTCTCTCTCTCCAGCTGACTTCACTAACAAAGAATAATTAAATGGTAATCTATGAGTATTCTTGTAACAAGTGTGGGTAGCTATTGCTGCAGCCCAACCCAACCACTAAACACTGCACTCAAGGGAACAAAAAGAGAGGAAAATACACCATTATTTTTACAGATACTGAGAGCAGACCTTTTTGAATTTCACAATGTATACACAATGACCAACTTTTACAAATGATATTTCTGTTTATATCTTAATTTAAAGTGTTACCTAAATATTTCACTTTCAATTCAACTTCTTATTTAAATGATTTGCCATATGAGCCTATGTTGCAACTAGGTACAAGATTCCAACAATTCTAGCTTCTTATTAACAAAATCATACAATCATATAGTTGGAAAAGGCCTTTAAGATCGTGAAGTCAAACCATTAACCCAGCACTGCCAAGTTCACCATTAAACCACGTCCCTAAATGCCACATAAACACATCTTTTAAATACCTCCAGGGATAGTGATTCAGCCACATAAGGCTACATCTCAGCTAGCAAACAGTACACAAACATGAAAAATTTAAGGAAGTTAGTAAAATTCACCTTCATGACCACAAAAAAATCATCATTGCAACTACCCAACTCATTGCAACTAAACTCAAAAGGCTGGTTGATCTTAAACCAAGGGCTTAGAACTCCAGAACATGAACTCTGACAGTCAAGGACAGCTACAGATCCAGAAGGCAGCATTAAGGCACAACCTTAAAGACCACTTCTCAGGTTTAGAAATCTTCCATTTCAGTCCTCAGTAAGACAGAAAAAGACAGAAACCCCTCTTAGAAAAGATACAATCCCAATGACTGAAAGGAAGCCAACAACCTGCATTTCTGTACCATCTCTCACTCTGAGTTTTCTATTGCTACTGTAATGTAGCAATAGAAAACTACCAGGAATATCCTGTGTGCTGCGTGTCCAAAAGGGGTAAGAGGTAGTCTGTATTTTATACACAAATCACATAAATCTTTGCCAAAGAAAGCACATTATTAAATATAGCATTTTTCTGATGGCTGTTTTAAATCTTTCATCTTATTTGCTCAACATCATGCTTTTGCAGGTTAACAGAAATGGATATGTAACTGAAAAAGGCAAAACCATACATATCTAAGTTGACTGACGGATAAGAACACATTTTTAATTTCCTTAAATAGATTAAACATCTAGAAACAGATTACTTCTTTCTAAAATGCTTCTTTTGCAATACAAATTAGAACAGTCTCACTGCCTCTGTCATACCATGAACTTCAGTTCTATAGCCAGATGCATTTCCATAGGAGGAAGTGTTATATGGTATAAACTGCCACAGTGAAAAACGAACCAATTTACATTATTTAAATGTATAATGGTATGTTCTTTGTAGATACTCTGAAATTTACTAAGTTAGGTAAAACAAATCACCAGAAGATGAAGTTCTACAACACAGTATTCTTTCTCTATTTTATTCAGACACCCATTTTTAATGGATATTTACTCACTCTTGCATTCTAGGGCCTTGTTTAAATCCACTGAACCAAGATTTCTACTTCTCTTCAGAGAAGAGATTTTGGGAAAAAGTTCCACTCTACTTTTACCAAACCCTCTTTTAAGAAACAAACAAATAAAAAAGTATGGAAAAGTTAAGACTGCAGCCTACACACAAGTATGTTATTTAGGAAGTATTTACTTTTTAACTGTTGGATGTAGTGAGACTTATCACCTCAGACAAAGAACCATGTCGGCACAGTCGTAGAGATGCTCAACCAGGACTGTATCTGCCCACACTTGTTTGCAGACATTGTCATCTGCTCATTCACAAAAGGTGTGCTGCACAGCAAAAAACTGGGCCAGTTTTGGAATTCAATAAAAATGCCTTCATCTGTGATTTTGAAGAGTTAAAAAACTGCACTATTGTCACAGGACAAAGCTCCATCAGGGTCTCAAGACGCCAATTCATTCAGTAAAGACAGAATTCTGAAGGTGAGATGCAAAAAGTTGAATTTTAGCTGCTTTGAGTTACTGTGTTCCACTACTGATACACCTTCAGCAAAGACTGAATGGTATAATGGAAACAGATAAACAGTAATTTCAATTCCCGCATACTTCACATATTGCAAGTAACCTGGCTATGTAAGCAAAAACAGATGAACAATAACATGTGACAAGAAAAGCTACCAATGTTTTAGATTCTGTAATAAAACATTTATGTTCTGTTTCTAAAGCACATCTTTTGAACAGTGAAAGACCATTTTACTGTGCTATATTTAACTGGAAACCTAAATAAGAGCACTGAGTTTAGAATCTCACAGAAAGACAATATAAAACTGTCAACACACCACAACACCAGAAAAGAACATCACAGAACTTTAAGTCACGAAGTTGGATCTTAAATTTCTTCATGAATTATCTATAGAAGACACGAAGGACACAAGAAGTGTGTCCTCTACATTCAAGGCTTAAGCTTTTTACCTTGGAGAGAAGCTTTCCCAGTAGCTTTTATGCTTATCTGAACACGACTAGCTCACCTGTGCAGCTTCAGAGCTTCCAGGGGTGTGAGTGTGGAAAGGGGGAGCACAGCAAGCAATCAAGGCCTCCCCAGACAGCAGCTCTATGTATGAATTTCCTCAGATGTGTCTGTCTAGCTCATAAAGCCAGAGAAGAGAGCAACCATGTGCAATGCATGAAGGTTAAAAAGCACAGGGGCAGGGTACAGTGTGAGCTGCTCCTTTTGACTTGTTCCCTAGGCTTCTCTCTCACTCACACTTGAAAAGGAAATAGAAATAAATAAAATTAATAAAAACAACTAAACTTCTATTTGACTAAGTGATGGGTAATCTCTCACAGCTATACTGACACCTATCAAGACTCCCCAGTCAACCAAGCTTCCATTTATTATAAGCAGATCTGATTTTAAAAAATTAATAATTCCTACAGGGAGAAAAAACCGCAAACACCCAAACATTTCAGCATTTCCCTAGGTACACTGTTATATGCTAAAGCTCCAAAAGTATGCTAAGCATTAAAAAGGCAGTAATGAAATCATCTTTGTTTCTGGTTCCTTGATAGCCATTACAAAAAATTATGTTGTCAAAAAAGATTACATTTCAAGGGGAAAACTGGAAGTTTCATATTCATAAATTAAGCAGAGATAGCATCAGAACATCTGAAATAAATCAAGCCTGGCTTTCATTTTCCTATTCTGTGATTCTTTTCATTAAAATAACTGAAGGATTACACAGGACAAACACTGAAATTGGTTACACAATTTGCTGTCAAATCAATATAAACAAAAACACATTAAAAAAACCTCCAAAAGCATACACAAACCCAAACCATCAGAGGAGTTACAGTTTCTGCTACAAAGTTCTTTCTGGAGAAAATTCATCTGGAGATTCATCTGTACTAAATACTTATTTCAGAACTTGCTTACCCACCATACTCAAAAATGCTTTTAGCCTTCTGTGTGTTTTTCCAGGAACTAATTAAAACCTACACCCATTAAGGGTAAACTGAGCAATTTCTACTGAACTGGTTAAGCAGACCAATTTCAGCTCAACTCCTTAAACTTGGAGAGGCTCTAATGAGAGAGGAAGCTGAAAACCCATCTTCCAAATGCCACAGCTCAACACACCTGCCACTTCAAGACTTTCCCTCACTTTCCAGACTGTAATATATTATGACAGCTTCCCACCTTTTATTTTATTAAGCTACCAATATAACCCTGTTTTACATACCTCTAAATTCTCCTTCTCTGACCTGCAGCAGCAGATGCAAATTTCTTAGAGCGAATGCTTTAAAAGCTTGCTAATGAAGTTTAATAAAGGTATTTTCATGCAAAACTTGTGTTTTGTAGACATTTACCCAGTTGCAAAACACGTAGTTATTGCCTTTCATTAATATTCTGTCAGCATGCGGCTGTCAGCAATCCATACGTCCAAACACTTTTCATTAAAAACCAAACCTACTTATTTCAGCATCTCACCCACTATAGATAAAGCTGACCCTGAAACAGAGAGAGCTTTTCAGTAGTGTTGTGCCTTATGTCTGCAGGTGTTGAACTGAAAAGGACTACTGTATTTGAGAGTGAAATACACTGAAAAGGCTCAGCCTTCAATTACAGAGATGTCAGCGTAAGATATATTTTCCTGGATACAAAGAAAGAGAATTTGTTTTTATTTGGTTTGGTTGGTTTTTTTTTCCTAATACATCAGTACTGAGAAAGAGATAGCTGACAAAGGAACAGAAGAATTACAAGCTCAAAACTAATATAAAAAATTTTGTGGGCAAAAAATCCCACATGATTGCAATCCCCCGTTAGGGGTAGGCATGGAAGGAGGTATGGAAAGAGGCACATAAAGAAAGAGTTCTATTAATAGATTAATACATTTTTTATATACTTCACAGCTGACACATTGACATAGAAAAAGGTGGAAAGTCAGAGGAAAAAATCTAGGGACTTCTTCAACTGCAACTAATATCCTTCTACAGTCTTCTCAAAAGTACAATATCCTTGTACAGACTTCTCATTATTCACCTGAGTGTGAACTTCATCACAGCTACAACATTCCAAGATCTCCTGCAATTAAAAACTACTTTCAAGTAATTTTTCTTACACGGATTTCACAGCAGTATACCTCCAAACTTAATATGCCATTTTTGAAGGTAACAAGATGCTACTTTCATTGTCAATCTTTAACATTAAACAGAATTTGAATTAAGAATGTAGCACGGGAAAAAAAATGTTATTTCAATAGGATTTGAAAGATTTACATTCATAAAATTATGTTCCATTTCCATTTCACTTAATTATCCTGCAGGGATGCTGAAAAAAAGCCATACAATTATTATATTGTTTCTTAAAGAAGCAAGAATTGTAGCAGTTACCAACAAGAATGTTTATCTCTGAAGCTCCTTGCCACCCACTAGACACCTGTCAGCCTTGGCACTGGCCTTTATGTGCCCATGTAAAGAAGATTTTGCATGGCATAGCCCTCTCTTGACCAAATTAGGCTAACCTCATCTGCATTGACATCAGTGCCTACAATTTTGGAATCTCATCGACAGAAATAGCTTTATCACAGGGCCCAGCATACAAATTAAGCATCTGTATAGGGCATGTTGAACTTGTGGAAGTGATAAAAAGCTGTAGTGGAAAAATCTTAGCATATACTTTGAAGCTGTATCTAATTAAGGCAACAGTTAGCTACTTGGGGTGAATTTATTACTTTGAAGTCCTGGTGTTAGTCTGCTTGCTGTATTCTCTGTTTGCACACAAGCTGGTGTTAAAATCTTTCATTTTAACCTAGAACCTTGAACAGTAGTTCAGTGTGTATTTCAGGTATATAGAAATTGCACATATTTTCGTTACCACATCCCAGTTTTGTTTTCAAATTTGGCATCACTAATCATCCTGCTGTTCTGCAAGAAGCCATTTCAGCTTGCTACAGGATTATCTCCAGTACAAATTTTGTGCTGTCTGCACAAAAAAATAAAAATACCAAGTCACAATTATTTTCATTAATGTCATATGACTTAGGCAGTACAGGGGAAATCTGGTATATTGGATCATAACTTCCTTATGAACGTAGTGAACTAATTTTAAAGAGGCACTTTTGGAACAAAGTAGAATGACAAAACAGTTGAGCTTAGGCAACAATAGGCAACCTCTGAAACACATTTGGAAGATGACAGAAGAGAACGAGAGGAGTAACCTGTACTATTGTAGCATAATTCCAGGCTTTTCATCATTACGTCAGAGCTGGGAGTTCACAGATCAAAAGGTGTACAGCACCACTCGCCCCATTCTCCAGGTAAAAGGAGGATCTGCTGTCAGTTACTTCTCCAAATATGATGGAAGACAGACACGAGCCTCAATATAATTAAAGCCTTTCTCATTTTATGGAAATACAGAAAAAAAGAACAGTAGAAAACGTCATGTTCTTTGGTTTACATGAATATGGATGTCACTGCTCCCGAAAGGAACAGTACTGGAAGTGCAAAGACTATTCCCAAAGATGTAGCTAAGAAAATATAGAAAGAAATGCAACCCAGCCTGTAGTCCAAGATCCCTGGTCTTTTGGCTCCCATATGGAGCCAGCCTGTGACATACATGGCAGAACCTTGTTTCCCATGCTATAAAACACCCTACCTCCACCAAAATTGCCCCAACTCCTTCCTTATTGCTTCCTACACAAAATTACAAACTGTACTCTTGCCTTTAACCAAAATTTTGCTCATGCAATCAAATAACTCACTCATTCTACTGTCCCCTCTTTTGCATCATATTCCACCAAGTAATAGTGTAGGAGAACAGGAAAAGAAGGGTAGCACATACTGTCCCATCAGCCTGGTCAAAGTCCTACTCTGTATCATGCCACAGAACTTATTGAAATCACCTTGGTCTTTCATTTCCTTTGCAAACTGTTAAGAGTTTTCAAATCCTCAACATAATCAACTTATTTTCAACATTGAACTTTTTATTCTGCTTTGCGATACACAAGTATTTCTATTAAGTACTTTTTATTTATTTCAAGAAAGTTTCATATATGTCCTTCCAAACAAGCAACACAAACATTTTGGAAAATATTCTGCACTGAAAGGCATACATGGCAATAAACCATTAGACAAAATAGTCAGCTTATTATAATTCACCCTTATAACATCCTTAATTTTAACCTTGCCCTCAAAAATATCTTTCAAAAAAAAAGGAATACTAGTGCATTTTAACTGAATTCTCCTACAGCATATACTCTCTGTTTTTTAACAAACCAAGAGCAAGATTCCTTTCTGTTTTCCCACAGAATTCCCAAGTCAATTTATGCACATAGGTTGCTGCTCCATGTCATAATTCTTTACTTAAAAAGTGAAAAGTCTGAAATGGCAATAGGCTTCACACACTCCAAAGGGCTCAAACTTTGACGGCAGAATTAATTTTCTCTAAAGCATTTATCAAAACTATCAGAGCACTTCACAAGTTGCTGCCCAGAGAAGTTGCAGATGCCTGGAAGTGTTCACACCAGGCTTTGAGCAACTGGATAGGGCTTTGAGCAACCTGGTGTAGTGACCCTGCCCATGGCAGCAGGTTTGGAACGAGATGATCTTTAAGGTCCTCCTATCCCAAACTATTCTATGATTCTATGACAAGTATTCATCCTCAAACCCCAGCTCAGAACCAAGATCAGAGCCCAAACATCAGTCCTTCTAGGCACCCAGTTTAAGACTGCTAGAATTGTATTCTTCCATTCTTTTAATCACATATGGCCCTCACATAAGCACAGTTCTCCAGCCTAAGCACCTTCCTCTTTTGGGAGTGGGTGGAGGAGAGGAAGAGGACAGGAAAGGCAAATCAGGCTGCAAGATCTCACATCAAACACTTAACAAATGAGAAGCATCCAGTCATGACCTAGGAAAAGCTTGATTTACATGTCTGCACTAATAAGCAATCACAAGATGGAAACATGAGAAATATCTTTTTCTCCAGAGTGGCATTTAACTGCCTTTTAAATACACACAATCCTCCATTCTTCTTAGACAAAACACACAAGGAATGGCTAAAATGCTTCTCATAACAAAAGCAAGTACATTTTGTGCAATAAAAGAGGCAGAGATTTCCTGGAAAACATAAACAAAATCAAAACCCCACAGTGCACTGATGTAAGGATGTTAACATGGATTGCACAGGCAATCCAAATGTGTATTTCCCAAATATTGTACTTGTCTTTAGTGTTACATCTATAAGGGAAGAACACTGTGGTCACAGGTTTTTTTGTTTTCTTTCAATTAAAAAACAAACAAACAAACAAACAAACAAAAAAACCCACAAAACAACAAACCAACAACCAAACTATGAAACTCTATAGGTCAGAACATAATCTACCCCCATAATTTACCAGAGAAGTTACAAACTCTATCTCCGTCTCAGAGACAACTTTTGCTGTTGTAAGATATAAACTACATACATAACTCATAATTTCTAATAATAGAAAACAAAAATCTATTTCAAAAATGAACACACTGAAAGTGTATCTTGAGCAATAGAGCAATAATTCTTTTATATAGAGATAAATACACTCAGTATATAAGCTATATGTAGAAAAAATTGCACAAATTTAAAGCAATCATTCTCAACCAGCGAGTGCCAACTTTTTACAGAAAGTAGTACAATGCAAAAAAAAAAAAAAACTAAAGTAGTTTTGTATACCCACTCATTCTTATCTTTCTAGACCTGAGATACTTATACTATTCCCTGAACAACTGAACTTTCTACACTGGACTGGCTGCTTTAATTACCTACAAACCCAAAAGTTCAATAAAAATCTTTAAAACTTGTGGGTTTAAAAGTTGTCTGAAGTTGTTTCCTCCAGGCACACAATGCCTACTAGGGTTGTAAGTGGTGTAGTAATCAGGGCTAGGTGTGGACAGGGCGTTAGCCATAAAGCAATCCGTCCTTAAGAGATGAGAATAAGTTTTCAGTTCACGCCAAAATGCCTTCGACCCTGAAAATTTAACACTGTACAGAGCTTTGAACAGGTTAGCCACAAGAGCACTGCAGCACATTTGAGAGCCTCCTCCTTTACAATAATTACAATGAGACTAAACATTGCTTAATTAAGTTTCCTTGTGTAATAAAAATAATTACCTGATGTTTTAAAAACCCACAGGTATAGGGCAGTTTATCTGAAACGCTGATGCCTCCTGTCATCAGGTTATGGCTTGTATTTGGTGGCCCAAGACTAATATAAGTCCTTTGAGACCACCTTGAGCAAAAAGACTGCAATGCTGCCTGTTACAGTGTGTGCACAGGGTACAACACTCAGCTGACTCGGAACTCATAAGTACATTGCTAGATCTTTTTATTCCCTAATTTTGCAAAATAGGTTTCAATATAAAAGTCAACATCCAAGAAGTAGAAGACAGTGACCAATAAGCTGAACTCCTTTCCTGGCTCCAGTCTCCCCCATACCACGGACATGGTACAGGAGGCTCGCTGTCCTTCAGCTGTACACCTTTCAACCTTCCACTGAAGCATGGCTTGTCCTAAGGCAATATATATTATTCCACCGCTTCCTGAATCCAGACATGTTGTGAAGGAGTTGGATAAGCTCATACAAATGCAAGCCTCCTGAAGAGAGGAACTGGAGTAAAAAAAATTATTTTTTGCAAGTAAGTATCTATTATCATATGTTGGAACAGACCACAGAAACAGTTTTGATATCAAAATTGTAACTTCTTCAAGGCTTAGGAAGGCAAGTCTATTATTGTATTACTGAAAAATATGGTTATGTTTAAAAAAACAGCATATATCTGTGAAATACAGAGGATAAACTTCAATTTTTATCAAGCAGTATGTTTTCATGTTAATGCTTGCCCCTTGTTTTTGTAGAAAAAAAATGTAGACAACTAGAAACTAAAAAATTACTTTGAATGCGAAGTTATGAAGGTCACAACAATATCCCCCACAAAACCTGCTGAAGGGACAATAAGCTTCTTTCCAATGACAGATGAAATTAGCTAGATATTCTCATATTTTCATGGAAATCATTCCATATAAAATGGAATCTCATATGTGAAATTAAGCAAGTAGTTTAGCAGCCCCCAACCTCTTCCGCCCTATAAATTAAATTACATCACAAACCCCTCGAAAGAGAAATTTAGCTTTTATTCTCTAACCAAATATCACAGCATACTTGTTTATTTTACTTTCATTTTTCCTAGACATTTTGTACAATAAAACATGTTCTGACAAACTTGGATGGATTACTTTTCTATTTTATTCCCCGAACAATTATGTATAAATCATGTGGCATAGTTTGAGAGTCTTCCTTTAAAATTGAAAGGATGGTGATTTCCATAACTGCCAGCATTTTTGTTATTTCAAATACAAAGGGTGAACTGTAAGAAACCCAATGAACAACTGAACAGAAAGCCCCCATGCTGCACTGCAGATAAGACTAAAAACAGGTGAGAAAGCTTAACATCAGCATTACTTATAATTTTTGTCTGCTCTTAAGACAGAAAAGAATAGGAGGTGGGGGAGGTCTGAAAAAATCTTTGAGAAAGAAATATAACTTCTGATGGATTTGGGTAGTCATTTTTTCTCCCACCCCACCCCGTTACATTATCTATTTGACAGAGGTTTGCTTACTCAGTTTCAACTTTATTGGGTTTCACTTCCTAATTTTTTCTTGCAGTAGCAGAAGTACAACCAACCCGCGAATTTCACAAGAATATACATGAGTGCATCTCAGGCATTAAGACGATGACCTATTCAATGGTGCTACTTAGTTGCTCTTCCCTTTTATCTTGTCTTCGAAGTGAAACCTTAACCATGTCTGCAAACCGCTCCAGCTCATTAACCAAGAATTTAGAAAACGGGAGGCTGGGAAAACTCCAGCTCGTAGTGAGGCATAAGAGCTTCTCCTGAAATATGATGAGCAAGCATTTTGCAAAGCCAGAAGAGTAACCCAACTCTGGGAGCTGGGGGAAGTGACTGAATTCATGAATCTATAAATGCAAACAGCATGTGTACCCTAAGGAAGGAGAAGACAACATTCACAGGCTTTTCTTTAGCTGTCACTCATGACACTTAACTAACTGCAGGTAGGAGCTAAGCATCACCACCACCTGACTAATCCAGAAGAAACCTGGGCTCCATTTCACAGTTCACACAAACAGGGCACCAGAAGAGAGGTCAGGCATACTCTTGCCTCCCTCAACAAGCAGACTATTTTTTCACCTCTGATTGACAGTTTCCATTTTAGCACACACACGCAAGAGCACACCAGTTCAGGCAAAGTTCTTAAAAAGTAACTATCCAATCTTCCTACATTTATCAATCTAAACTGCCAGATATCTGGAAATCCTTCAGAGAGCAACTTAGTATCACATACAGCACATCAGCACATTCTGGGCACTGAGATAATTTGATACTACAAAGTCTAGAACTGACTCTGAGTTTATGAACATGGGAACTGCCTCCATGCATGTGCTAAATCCGTGCATGTCAAAGCCTGCTGCATGTGTGCACAAGGGTGCTCCAATTCCTAACCTCGCTCTCCAGTTGAGAATATTAGGTGACTCATTTCCTTGATATGCATATGCATCATTTCAGTGTCAGTAAGAGACCTTGCCTTTTCAAACTGCAGGCGTTGTCAAATTTGGTCCATCAGACCAAATCAACATCAGACCAGTGATGTCCCTTTAAGGGAAAACAGTTCTTGGTATATCTGATGTCAATCCATGTTCCTGAAAAAATTATGGGGGGTAGGGGGGCATGCGGACACACAGTTGGGAGGGAGGTAATTCTGCTTTCTAGAACATTTTTTTGTACCTATGGTCAAAACTGATAGGCAAGCAACCAAAAAGCATTCAGCATTAAAGCATCGAAGAATCATTGGATCACGAGAAAAAAAGAAATTAATAACAAAAACCAATGCATAATGTCAAGCATTACACAGATTCATACCTTGAGCTTTGCAAACAGCCAAGAACTGTAATACCTCTGAAACAGCACATAAATTGTGTAATTATTACCAGTGAAGTAACAGGCCCATTGTATCTGTTGATGTAAAAGGATAATTCAGTATCTATAAAGACAGTTTAATCTCTAAAAAAATTGATAAAACTATCTTCACTGTCTTGATTCAGGTGCTTTTTAAATCTACAAAATCCTTCTCAAGTATGACATCAAATTTTTTTTCACCTTGCACTCATTTCTGCAGAATATCAACAGCCCACAACTGAATTAATATGTCAAAATGAAGGCCTCCAAGACATCAAGGCTGCCAGATTATGAAGGTGTGTGATGACTTTACATTAAGATCTTTATTGTGCTGGTAAAAGAACACCGTGTCTGCTGATGGAACTGAAATCATTAATCCACACAAAAGGTTTTTCATTAACTAGTGAGGCTCCTTCCATTCCCCAGACAGCCCTGAAAGAGCAGATCCAAAACTCTCCTAGAAATTTCCTATCAAGAGATTGTTTTCAGGAATAGTATTTTGGTGTGGGTTAGCGCTATCAGAGTAATACACTTGGTTATAATGTAATGGCTAAGATAAAACCCAATTTTAGAAAGCATAAACCATCTGAAAACATTATAATCACCCACCAATTTTATGATGCAACAGCTATTAATGTTTGTAATTTAAAGGTACTAAAATAAGACTTTCACTTTTTTCACCCACAGAAAACACTAATCAAAGTTAATTGTTACAGAAGAACTGAGAATTTTATCTGAAATCTTAAGTTGCTAAAAACATGCAAACTTGCAATGAAAACTGAAAAAAGAGGGTTGAATTAAAAAAATGTCCTCCACTAATATGAATAAAAAGCTGGGAATAAAAAAACGTGTATTCCAAGAGCTGCAATTATGATCCTTCACCTATTGTACTTGAATGACAGCAATGGATACAAAAATACTTTTCATTTGCCATGGTGCACAAGGCATTTTTTTAAATCCAGTTATTTAAATCATTACTATCTGCAAATATAATGAATGCATCATATTGTATAATAGGTAAAATGGGTAATTTCTAAGAAAATAATCAGTTTATGTGAACTTGGAAACTCTCGAGACAGTAATAATCACTAAAGCTGCAACTGGAGTTAACATTTGTCAGTACAGATTTAACTTCTGGAGCACTGCTCTGTAAACTTTCAATGCACAGCCTGCCTATATTCCAGGCAACCCCAAGACAGCCAGTACGACTCATAAAAAGTTATCTCACTTCTCCAAAAAATGAATAACACAGATCCATCAAAAAAACCCAGACTAGAAGTTCACTTCAGAAGAAAACAACATTTTTTTTTACTTATCTGCATACCCCGAAACCAGTTTTCTGAAAGAGACCCAATACTGAAAACATGCCGTAGGCCTCCTCTTCCAGAAGAGACCTTAATCCCCAGCTTCTTCAGTTTTTGTTCTCCTGTCAGTTCCTTACAACCGCACTTTCCTTGCCAGTGTGTGAGGTACCGCAAATTCTTAAGTAACTGACATCATTTCCAAAGACAAATCACCTAGATGGCCGGACAAAGCTGATTAAAAAGATACAGTACATCCATACCAGCTTCATTTAAATGCGTGGGAGGAACCGCTGTTGGTGCCAACACACTTATGTAATGTGGTCCCTGCAGATGTTCAAAGCTTTGAGTTGTCAGCTGGATTTGGAGATACACATCACAAAGCAGACTGGTAATTTAAAGAAGAACCCTCCAGGTGGTGTTGTGTGGATTTTAACATGGCGAAACATCTCGAAAAACATGCTGGGATATCTACCATATAGAACAGCCAGTTTTAAAAACCTCAATGACACATTCCACCATGGGCTAATTAGAATTAATTCGTGCCCCATGGCCTCAAGAGCTGCTCTTAGAATTACTTATAATTCCTTAATCATCTTTAAGAAGGCACCCTTTTGCCATAATTTGGTCTACGGTTGTAGAACAATTTAAAATTCATAACTCCTAAACTTGTCCATCCACATATAACATTTTCAAATGCCTTTATTTCTTGTTAAGCTGTGTGCCTGTGAGTGTGCCTGACAGAGAGAACAAATGAATGACCCAGTCTGTCCCTTTACCACTTTCAACAGAAACCAGAGGGCTGCACTTGAGCCACCTTTTGTACCCTAACAATGAAACAAAGGACAAGAGTAAAAAATGCACAGTTCTTAAATACCACTATATAGGAAGTCCTATCTCAAATATCTGAAACATCTACCCATGAACATCCCCCTCCTTCCTCAGTATTTTTTCCCTTTTAAATTACAGGCTCAGGTATACCTTTTGCCTCTGTTTCCTACTAGTTTTACACATTCAAACAGTTTTTTTCTCCTTCACACTACTGTTGAAATATTTTACCTCTGTATATCAAAAAGCACAGCTCACACTTATAAATAACACATATTCGTTTGAAGAACTCTAGTTAAAGTTGCAAAGTTAAAAATAAACCAGCATTCTTAGACAAAAAGTAGGAGATGCAAACTTTAAGTGCTTCATTTTCTGAGTATAAAGGACCAATTACTGCAGTTTTCACATAGTGTGATGAAGAAAGAGCCAGCATTACCAAGCACAGCCCTTATGCATCTGTCTACTAGCTAGCTTCATTCAAACACTGCCTGAGACCTTTAAAAACAAGCAGCTTGGCAGTCCTTTCCTTAGTAGTATGTCTACTAAAAAGTCAAACAGAATAATTTGATACTAAATACTTAAAATATACTCATGAAGGTGAACACTCATGAAAGATAAATGCACTTGCTTATCACACCAACAGCATTTGAACGCCTATGGAATACCAAGACAACATTTTATTTTAAAGCCCACCAACCAGAGATGCTTTCTGTAGTCTAAAGAGCTAAAAGACACCACTGTTTCTCTCTGTAGCAAAAAACATACCCAGTAATCAGAATAACCCACGGTTGCTGCTGGAGGCTTAAATAAGCGTTGTAGACACAGCATAAATGAGCTATTATCAAAGACATGTCCTTATCTAACAGAGCAATTTTTCACAAATAAGCCTAAACATTAATTTCATTCAGTAAAAAACCAATACACTACATGAGTACACTGCAGTTAAAAGTGAAAGGAACACCAAGGAATCCAGTACTACTGCCTATTACAGTATCTGCACCAGTAATTCTGTATTACTAGTTCTGGGCGCCAGCTGGCAACATCAGACCCCAAAATATTTATCTTCATTCTCAACCTTTTTCTGTCTCAAACAGCAGCATGAAGGATTACAGACTGACCAGATCCTTTTCCCCTAAGCGTAAGTCCCTCTTCCCCTCAAAAGTATAGGAGCAGAACTATCATATTCTATGGTAGACAAAGGAGCCCATAGAAGAGTCTGCAAGGCTTGGAAAGAGAATCTGTGACAGAGTAAAGATTCCAAAAACAGCTAAGTGAAGGGATACAATTCTGTGTATCTGCATAGCTGAGATGGGAACAGAGATGCTGAAGGAGATGGACACTTCAGCAGCACCCTTCAACCAGATCACACAGGACATGAGAGGTCACTGCTGTTAGGGCAGAGATGACAAGTCCCTTATCTCACCTACACTCCTTGCACAATTTTTCAGCACTTGAGTAGAAGTTTAACAGTATTTCGACTTCTTATTGTAACATTGTTTTTCATAACAGCACAGAGAAAAATTTAAAATGCACATTTCAGGCAAGTAAGCGTAACTCACTAGCACACACACAACTAGTTCAGAATTGCCAACTGAAAAAATAAGTATTTACATAGGGTAAAACTCACATAACATTTAGATCAGCACACTATAAAACTAAAGAATATAATCACGTCACTAAATATCTATTTTAACTACAAAGCCATCTGCCTTGAAAACTGCAGATCTCCCATCTTTGTTGAACCCAAACACTACGTTGTTGAATGCACCAATGAATTTTCACTAATGTGTTTCTTTCTCCTGAACTACAAAATGTAGAACCATGGACTGATAAAACAGAAAAAACCTGCAGGATACCTGAGATTGAATATAAAAAAAGAAGGTATTGAAAAAGTACTGCAATTATATACATTAATTCTTTTTTCTGCACATAAGGGAGTTTTGCCAGGTCAGTTTATTCATGGGATGAAACCTGACTTTGAATTATTTCAGTTCATTATGCATCTAATTAAGTAGCTTTGTGGTTAAGTCCTCTGGATATCATTGCCCTGGTGCTTTTACCAAACCCCTTCTAATCACTGAACTGAACCACTGAACTGTGCACTAAAGACAATAGCACATTTCACAGTCCCATTTTATAAGCCGCTTCAGGCCTGTACTCTACTGGTTGACTTGGGTGTTGAGAAGATTCACAGCAGTCACAGGAAAAGTCAGATTTCAGACAAAAATCCAGAAACCAGAAACTGTAACCATACTCCCCATCTGAACACTCAGTAGAATGAGGCCCACTTCCAAAACCAGGACTGTCTCTTTTCCTGTATCCTCCCTTTTCCAACTCACTTTAACTAACGACTGCCTCAGATGCAGCCCCTTTATCCCAGTTCCATGTAGACAGCAGTCCTCAGTCTACTGGAATCACAGGCAAAGCAGCAGCACAGGGGACCAAACAGGGAGCACAGATAATTATAGCACCTATGAGACAATATCACAGACCTGATGGACATGAAGCAGAAAGAGCAGTGGAACAGAAGAGTGAGAGCCCTCACGCTGCTCTGATAGTGCTAGAGGCTACCATATTGTTACAACAAGAATGAGGAAATTGATACAGAGGCACTGAAGAAACAATTGAGAAGCAAGCTCAATGCTGGAAATTTTAACTCAGCAACTATTGCCTCACTGGAGGCTTCTCTGTTTCGTGTAGGAGCTGCCATACCCTCTGCAGCACAGTCTTTTTTCACTCCCTGCAGAGAATTAGTGGCACAGCCCATAGCCAGCAGAGAATGTTGCTTCACAAAACGTAGGGATGAAAGCATACACCACCACATGACAGCACATGCACACCTAGGTGGCCATGAAAGCCTTAAAAGTCCATAGCTTTCTCCTCCAAACAAGAGCCACTTCCTTCTTTTTCTCAAAGCATAAATTAGTAGAATTCCTAAAGAGCAGAGACCTGCATAAAAAGTTATTACATATTATTTTAATAAATATTCTATAGTTTTGCAATAGATCCATCTCCTTTATTTACCAAACTTATTTTCACTGGCACTTTCACAGTGAAGTGAAGCACTGGGCCTCATAAAGACACTCGAAACTTTCACGGAATGTTTTGAGAGGCTGTATGTGGGCCTAAGCCACCATGAAGGAACATGAAGAAAGCAATGCCACAAAGCGGGCAGCAGAGGTGAGAAAATGCAACAGATGAAACAGATGGGAATCAATGTGTGCTTTCAACAAAACCATACTGCTTTCACAACAATCTCATGAAACGCAGAGGTAATATTCTGCCATCCTGCTCATCACACAGATTATCTGATTACCTTCTCCCAAGGGGAACAAACCCCAAAAGGCACTGATGGCACAACTCTCATACACTGCCTTTTGTCACTCCTTGTTCTTTGTATTCACAAACACTAGAAAGGAAATTTCGGGTAAGACCTTTACGCAGTGTCTTCTACAGCACAGATGAAAACCTACTAAGAAAGGATGCCCATACACATCACCTTTTCTATCCTCAAGTTTTACTTCATCTGCAGACCCATGATCCGCTACTGATCAGTTCTCTTCTCATATGCCAGCACGTGTGAAACGGAAGCCAATACATTTACTCTGCAGCTTTTTCTCTTCTATCATGATCCAGTAAACGTACCAGCAGTAGAGCCTATTTTATCTCCTTGAATGTTTACAATTCCCAGGAATGTTCTCATGGTGCTCCTCTATGCAGACCACATATGGCATCCTAATTCAAGGCACTACTCCTAAGTCAAGCGTTGGGCTCCACAGAGGCCCCCAAGGAACCCACCAACAAATACCTCCAACAGAACTGAATGCACTTCAGGCTGGGATTCAAAATAATTCTGCCAATCAACATAATCAGCATAATGTGCACTCTACTAAATTCAGCAGAAACGGATGGCTGAACAACTGTGCACACATGTACACGGTCAAGCCAAGTTTGTTTGACTTGGCAACTCAGTAACACAGAGAGTCAGCTATTACCATGCGACTGTCCTTGGCTTAAGACATGCTTTGGGGCAAGCTCTACAAACTTTGAAGGAGGTATATTACAAAAAGGAATCTGCAGAAAGGGAAAACAGAAAAAAAAAGCTAGAAAGAACAATCCTTCATCTATCTAGCAAGGGCAAAAGGACTCTAGCCCATAAGTTGGCGGGCCTGATAAGGAGGGCTTTAAACTAGGTTTGAAGGGGGAAGGGGTTGAAACTGGGCTCTCCAGTAAGGAGCCCAAGGGTGGGCAGCCCAAGTTAAGAGTCAAATCAGCAGCTCAGCTGAAGTGCATTTACACCAATGCACACAGCATGGGTAACAAACAAGAGGAGCTGGAAGACATCATGCAGCAGGAAAGCTGTGATGTAGTCGCTATCACGGAAACGTGGTGGGATGACTCACCTGACTGGAGTGCTGCCATGGGTGGCTACAAGCTCTTCAAAAGGGATAGGCAGGGTAGGAGAGGTTGAGGGGTAGCTCTGTATGTTAGAGAGTCTCTTGACTCTGTAGAAATTGAAGTCAGTAACAATAAGGTTGAGTGCCTGTGGATCAGAATCATGGAAGGCCAACAAGGCTGATATCCTGGTGGGAGTCTGTTGCAGACCACCCAACCAGGATGATGAGGGTGATGAATTATTCTACAAGCAGCTGGTGGATGTCTCAAAATCGCCAGTCCTTGTTCTTGTGGGTGACTTTAACCTGCCAGATGTCTGCTGGGAACTGCACACAGTGGAGAAGAGGCAGTCTAGGAGATTCCTAGAGTGTATAGAGGATAATTTCCTGCTCCAGCTGGTAAATGAGCCTACCAGGGGTGGAGCCCCGCTAGACCTCCTGTTCACAAACAGAGAGGGGCTGGTGGGAGATGTGGTGGTCGGTGGACGCCTGGGACACAGTGATCATGAAATAATAGAGTTTTCAATACTCAGGGATGCAAGGAGGGCTGTCAATAAAACCTCTACGTTGGACTTCCGGAGGGCAGATTTCAGCCTATTCAGAAGACTAGTCCAGAGTGTACCCTGGGAAAAAACCCTTGAAAACAAAGGGGTCCAGGAGGGATGGACCTATTTCAAGAAGCAAGTTTTAAAAGCACAGGAGCAAGCTGTCCCAGTGTGCCAAAAGGCAAGCTGGCAGGGAAGACAACCAGTCTGGCTGAACAGGGAGATTTTGAAAGAAATTAGGGTAAAGAAGAGAGCCTACTGATTATGGAAGAAAGGGCTGACTACTCAGGAAGAATTTAGGAATATAGTTAGGTCATGTAGAAAGAAAATTACAGACGAAGACACAACTTGAACTGAATCTCGCCACCTCTGTGAAGGATAACAAAAAGTCCTTCTACAGATACATCAACAGCAAAAGGAGGGACAAGGAAAACCTCCATTTACTGGACACGGGCGGGAATATAGTTATCAAAGATGAGGAAAAGGCTGAGGTATTTAACACCTTCTTTGTCTCAGTCTTCAACAATAAGACAGGTTGTCCTGAGGACAGCTGGCTTCTGGAGCTTGTAGAAAGAAATAAGAATCTGAACAGCCCCCCTGTAATCCAGAAGGAAACAGTTAGGGACCTACTGAGCTGCTTGGATCTCCACAAGTCTATGGGACCAGATGGGATCCACCCAAGGGTGATGAGGGAGCTGGTGGAAGAGCTCACCAAGCCACTCTCCATCATCTACCAACAGTCCTGGCTCACTGGGGAGGTCCCAGATGATTGGAAGTTGCGAATGTCACACCAATCCACAAAAAAGGCCAGAAGGAGGACCTGGGAATCTACAGGCCCATCAGCCTGACCTCAGTGCCTGGCAAGGTTATGGAGCAGATCATCCTCAGTGCAATCACACAGCACCTACAGGATGGACAAGGGATCAGACCCAGCCAGCAGGGGTTTAGGAGGGGCAGGTCCTGTCTGACCAACCTGATCTCCTTTTATGATCAGGTGACCCGCCTGGTGGATGAGGGGAAGGCTGTGGATTTAGTCTACCTGGACTTCAGCAAAGTCTTTGACACTGTCTCCCACAACATACTCCTGAAAAAGCTGGCAGCCCACAGCTTGGACAGGGGCACTCTCTGCTGGGTTAGGAACTGGCTGGAGGGCTGGGCCCAGAGAGTGTGATGGTGAACAGTGCTGCATCCAGTTGGCAGCCGGTCACTAGTGGTGTCCCCAGGGATCAGTGTTGGGCCCAGTTCTGTTTAATCTTTATTGATGATTTAGATGAGGGGATTGAGTCCATCATCAGCAAATTTGCAGATGACACTAAGCTGGGGGGAGTGTCGATCAGCTGGAAGGCAGGAGGGCTCTGCAGAGGGACCTGGATAAGTTGGAGAGTTGGGCTGACTCCAACGAGATGAGGTTTAAGTGCTGGGTCCTGCACTTTGGCCACAACAACCCCAGGTAGTGCTACAGGCTGGGGACAGAGTGGCTGGAGAGCAGCCAGGCAGAAAGGGACCTGGGAGTTTGGATTGACAAGAAGCTGAACACAAGCCAGCAGTGTGCCCAGGTGGCCAAGAAGGCCAATGGCATTCTGGCCTGGATCAGCAACAGGTCCAAGGAAGTGATTCTTCCTCTGTACTCAGTGCTCGTGAGGCCACACCTGGAGTACTGTGTCCAGTTCTGGGCCCCTCAGTTCAGTTCAGGAAGGATACTGAGGTGCTGGAGCAGGTCCAGAGAAGAGCAACAAGGCTGGTGAAGGGACTCAAGCACAAGTCCTATGAGGAGAGGCTGAGGGAGCTGGGGCTGTTCAGCCTGGAGAAGAGGCTCAGGGGAGACCTCATCACTCTCTGCAACTACCTGAAAGGAGGTTGTAGCCAGGTGGGCATCGGTCTCTTTTCCCAGGCAACTATCAGCAAGACAAGAGGGCATGGTCTCAAGTTGTGCCAAGGGAGGTTTAGGTTAGATATTAGAAAGAATTTCTTTACAGAGAGGGTAATCAGACACTGGAATGGGCTGCCCAAGGAAGTGGTGGATTCTCCGTCCCTGGATGTTTTTAAGAAGAGACTGGATGTGGCCCTCAGTGCCATGGTCTAGCAACTGCAGCAGTAGTGGATCAAGGGTTGGACTTGATGATCTCGGAGGTCCCTTCCAACCCAGCTGATTCTATGATTCTATGACAGTTATCTGACATCATCCTGAAGCACTTACAACTTTAAAACTAATGTGTCTTTATCTATTGTTCATTCTGACCAAAAGCTTCTAAAAACTTATGGTAGATGATAAAGTTGACCTAATAAGTACAATCTAATAAGTATAAACTTCTTGCTTAGAAAGATCAAGTGAAAGCAATAAATATTCCCAAAATTGTTATATTTAGGATATTATTTTGTCCTGTGATTTGATGGACACAGGGCAACATGGTAGCAAATGGTACAATAAATATAATTTTTTTCTCCTCTCTGAATCTATGCAGCACCCAGCATATCCTTATTCAGATACCATCTTTTCATATATATATCTATATATTTATTTTCATATGTGTGTGTATATATATACACATATACACTGACTCCCACATAAAAACACACACTAGCAAGCCTTTTAGGTATGCTAAACAATTCTCAAAGACAAATGACAGGACTGATCCTTATGTTCTCACACATTTCATTTATAAACTGTAACAAACATAGCTACATTCCATTAAAAAAAATGCATAAAGATGCTTTCAGCTTTACATGAAAATAACCTTTCATTTGAACGTTATTTCTATATGTACTACTCATATAGATGAAAAAAACAAAAGACTTCATATTTTGAAGTCTATTAACCCAAATTTTGAAATTGGATGTTTTACAGTTAAAAAATAAGAATATAGATTCTTTTGACTTAATATACTTCATCAAGCATTTGTTCAAAAGTTAACAACAGTCCTTTTAAAGTGTTCTTTCCACTGAGTCACATCTATACAATATCTGAAATACACTGAACCATGGATTCATCTAATAGAGATGAAATTACAGATTTTGAAGCTCTGTGAAGAAAAAGAATATATAAAAGATATGGGTGCACAGTGCTTCTTTGGGAGTACTAAAAATCTGATACAGTGCATTAGTTAATTCGAATAACACCAGGGAATTATTCAGCCCCCTCCTGTTTGAGAAGAAAGTGAAATAATTCAACACAGTTGTCAGCGTTCTGGACATTCCTCCAACTGCAATGGAAACAACTTGAGTCAGTGTTGCCACACACTGTGCGGCCCCTGCCTGCACATTCCTGTTCCTTCCCTTGCACCAGCACTCCTCAGATCCTGCAAGAAAGCCAAGGAGAGACAAAGCAGTAGAAAATTACTGCTACAAAAATTAAAGGGCTTTCTGCTACTCCAGCTCGGAAAACCAGCTTTCTGCAGGGTCAGAGGAGTGCAAATGTCAGCACTAGAGGAGTAAAGATTTACAGCTAAAAGCAATTACTGCACAAGCCATACTGCTTACGCTACACCAAAAGCACTTTGCAACTATGACTGCAGACATTAAATAAAACTCTTACCTGAAAAAGAATTTCCATTTAAAATAGGAATAGTAATAAAAACTGTGGCTCCTGTCAACAGTAATCATCAACATCCAAGCAACAAGCACAGCATTACAAAGTGTCAAACAAGGCAGAATTAAAGAAATTAACCTCCTATTTTTCATGACACATTAAATACAAAAACCATTGTACTTAACTTTAACAATCTTAATTTGAGGTGTGTCAGAAACAAAAAACTTCTGTAACATGTTTTATTACACTAAGAAACAAACTCAAGATGTATTCTTCAGCTTATCGACCTTCATCTCCTCCTACCCTGATCAGACTCTCTGCCATGTTTACCATAAGAAAAAAAATCTGATCTCCTGGATCGCAAATGGCTTTCAATACAATCAGAGTTTTCAGCATATAGCTCTTCCTACACTGTGTTCTCATAAAATACAACAATATTAAGAAGAAAAAAAACTTAAACTTCATTAGTCATAATAGTCTTATTTATTCAGCCAATCATGAATAATAACTTCTTATCTAATGCTCTCAAATCGTCTTTCCTACAAATCTCACGAAAATAATTAGCCTTGTAGTGCACAGTTGATTATTTCACAGTCTATTGTATCAAAAGGTGACAGGTGGAGAATTTTAAGCAAGGGCCTTTTACTAAGACAAAAAAAACATCCCTTCAGACCTCAACTTAAGCTGGAAGGGCACTGGCAATAATATAGTGCCATAGTATCACACAAAAAACCATGAGGTAACCATAGCGTCAACCATTCAAGAAGCCTTTCTCCTCCTTAAAAGGGCCTAAAGCTCAATACAGATCACAAAGTACAAGTCCAACCCATTCCCCGCAAGCAAAAGTTCAGGAATTTAGTACCTGCAATTTGCTATGTTTAACTTCTAGTCTTCATTTATGGGGGGTTGCAAAATTCTTGCAATAACCTGAAGTGACAAAGATATAAGCAGGGGGACTATATGCAGAAGAGAACTAATATCCTTTTTGAAAAGAGAAGGGAAAAAAACATTGAGGGGACAACAATGTTTTTAAAGTATTTGTGACATTCTGAGTTTCTCAAGGTAAAGAAACTCAAGATGATTTTTTTTTTTAAATCAGGTCATAAAGTTTTCCCATTTCCCCCATCAAATTGTGGGCTATATACTAGATGTTTTATCTAGACAAAGACATAATCAGTTTATTTTGTCCAAATGAAAACAAGTTAGGAAAAGCTGACTAAATATACTGTATAAATTTAGTAAAAAATGCGGAAATTCCTATTATCACCACACTAAAGAAAATGTAGCTCAGACTTTACAGCAGAAGAAATGACTACAAAACTCCATAAAATTACTCTCTGGATCTCTCATAATAAACAAGAACATCAAAGAAAACTCAACTTTACTTCCATACATAGATATTTGTTATTTAGCTGCTTCACACCATGCTTGCAGCTGGAAAAAAAACTACAGATTTTTCTTTGCCCAATACCAAAAAGAGCTCAATTATTGCAGTTGCTGAAATCTAAAGTCTAAAATTCCACAGATAATAATCAAGGAAATTTAAGTACTCCAGGCTCTTTGAAAACTGGTTACAGGACTCTACCATTCCAAAAGAGAAGATAAGGCACTACTGACAAGACACACGCCCCTGCCACACATACACATTTCAGGAGATTACTGTGGCACATGAACTTTACTGGAAAGTTTAAGAAAATGGAAGTACAAGTTCATGCCTGACTAAATGTGAAACCTTCTCCTCAGCACTCCATTAACTGCGACATCAATATATGGAGCAAATTAGCTACAAACACAAAGCAAGAAGTAACACTGGCCAGTGTCACTCCTCCCATGACAGCTACTGTTCCTCCACTACCAGACCATAATATTCTATGTCTTTTTTGCAAGAGTATTAACTTTTTGTGATCTAGATGTATAACTGAGTCCCTCATGAAATCACTTGCCACCATCCTAACACCACATGTAACTCCATTTTTAAGACAACTAAGAACCATCACATCAGACAGAAATCTCACACAAAGTTACTACACCTTTCCTGTTCCACCTACAGAACTCTCAAGCTTCCCATTATAACTTTTCCCTCACAGCCTTGGAATAGGTTCCTGTATCTTTTCCTTTAACATTTTTTACCCCTCAGGATAGAACTGACCCCTTGCCCTAAAGGGGGCAACACGTTGTGTTTCACATGTATTAAATATCCAGTTTTACTAGTCAGAGTTGCCTCCAGCTATGTCTGTTATTGGGGGGCAGAGAGAGATAGGAAAAAAATCCCTATCACTGGTAAAGGAAACAGTCTCTTTCTTTCCACATACCTCATCTGGCAGAAAGGAGTGGAAGAAATAGTAAAATATTCTGCTAATACAGAGCTTTCTTTATTATTCTCATTGCAGCATACTCTTTCTGATGCTCAGGCAGGCAGAGGAGGAGGGCCTGCTGCAAATCTTGGCTCCTTCACAAATTCAGCTAGGAGCTGAGAAAAGAATTCACCCTCTACCTTGCGATGAAAAGCAGACTCCAAGAATCTCTTTAATTATAATTATTGTGGGAGTGTGGTCAGAAAGATAATAAATAGGATTGCCATATCAAAGGTGTACGAAAGAGGGGGAAGTGGGAGGAAAACAGGAGTCAGACTGCTGTAACAGAAGTAAAAAATTCTCAGGGTATGGAAGAGAGGAGGGCAGGGAAGGTGAGATAACAGCCACAAATTTATTTTCAACCAGAAAGAAAACAAAATATTTGGCTACAAATTCCTTTCAATACACCTAGGATGCAAACATACAAATAAACAATTCCCCAACTAAACCGTAAACCCAGTTTCCTAGAACTGCATTTTTCTAATAAAATATTTTGTCTTTGGCCGGCTGCCTTGCTGGATTACACAGGGTGCTTATTTACACTGCAGTTACTTGTTAATGACATAATCAGAACAAACTGAGGAAAACTTCACATCTAATGAAAGACAAACACTTCCAAGTTTTCCTATGAGGATTTCTGTGCATAACTCTGAACCGGAATTTGAGAGGTCTGGGTTCAATTCCTGGTCCCAGACACGTGTTTCCTGTAAGACCCTACATGCATGTGCATGCCCACACCAAGTATTTCTATTTCCTTATACAAAAGAGTTTTCTTGAGAAGAATTGAACATTTCATTTACCTGTGAATGTGCACAAAAGACTATTTGCACTAAATGCATTATGTAGTATGATTACTGAGATTAAGATTCAAGTTTTTAGCACGCCCATCCTCAGACCTCCATTTACAAGGAACGGATATTTTGACAGAATACACTGCGTTCCTTTAATTATATCATAAGATACATGAATTTGTATCTTACACACCCCACTGTACAAATTCACATGTGGAAAGTGCTGATGTATGTTAGCTAAGATTTACACAGTAAAGGACAAACAAGTTACTTTGGTTTCACACTTTTGGGAGAAGAAAAAAAAAAGGCAAACCATCAAACTAATTTGAGCTGTCAAATTACTCACTATTTCCATGCAGGTTCAGTGAATTTTTAATAAAGGCAAATACAAACATAACATGTTTAGTCCAATCCAAAACGTGTTTCACATATCTGAGCCATAACCTAGCAGGACTTGGGAAATATAGCCATGAATCTGAGATTCGCAATGCCAGAAAACTACTGAATACATTCAGAAATCTACAGTGTTAGCAGAAAACCAGTGGAATCTTGTAGATACCAAGTGATGAGGGAAACACAAGAAAACAGTAAGCCAGTGGTCACTGACATGAGTAAGAATTGTTTTAACAAATCACCATTCTATTACCATGGGTTTCTTCCACCGTAGGCTTTGCAGAAAATAAAAGAATGGAAGAAATAGATTCAAAATGCAGACGTCCTCAACATTGTTTTCCACAAGCCAAAACTGCAGAACAACAGATGTGTCGGGAAATTACATTATTTCTGTGATATTTTATTAACTCAAAATTGAGCATATTACCATACTGACTCACAATTAACCTAGTTTGGATGCTGTTGCTTTTCTCAAACAACCTAAAAAAAACAGCCTTACTTAGCAAATAGAGAGTTGCTTTAAGAAAAGCTGCTGAAACAGACATCCCATTCAAAACACTAATTCCAACAACCTGTATTTGCATCCTATTACTACATAATTAGTTCATATAGAACACTGAATATTCATATACTAATGCTGTCTTCTTGTAAAATTGTTTTATGGTTGAAATTCAATATTTCACAACTTAAAGGGCACAAAACCACAATCTCTTTTCAAACCAATTTCTCTTTAGAGATAGTACAAGAAAACTGAAGTTCATACAAAGCACAATACATACTATCACACAATCTGGACAAAGAAGAATTGACTTCTGGGGATTTAAGACAATCTAATTAAAGGGGAGTTTAAACTATTATTCTGTTTAGATATTACATAGACAATTACAGGCCATGAAATAAGCTGCTATGATCTTTGCAGAATGAAAGTACCAATGTTGCCTTACATTACAATATATGAAAAAGTTAATTGGTAATAAAACTCAGAGCATTTTAAAAATGAACCTCCACATAAAATTACTGTAGTGCATGAAAGCCTCAATCAGAACTCGTCTGTGCTGTGTGTAGAATCAGTCTCTGCCTCTCATATGAATAGATGTAATCTCAGCAACCAGACACAATAAATACAAGATGAAGGGAATGGCAAGCATAGCAGCAACACAGAAATAATTCCAGAGGCTAGGAATCACAACATGAAAATTATTTCATTATTTCAACTCGTTAATTATTCATGCAGCAGAGATACAGGAAATGGCAGGAGAAAACTACTGAAAGAGCAAGCAATTGAGAAACACTGATGAAGAGGTTTAGAAGGGTATAGAAGAAAAGTTATGAAAAACAGTGGATAAGAAAAGAAAGGGGTTTAGGGTAAGGTTTCACATTCAGTAGTAGGGCCAACGTTAGGCATTCCTTCTGTTTCTCCACTGCTCATTATTCCTGGTCTAGCATTGTGGTGTACTGCTTCCTACTTACTAACAGTCACAATCATTTATGAAACTGTACTATGAGTCATCCAAGGCTGAAAAATAACCTGATTAAAAAAAAAGGAAAAAAAAGACATTGACAAAACTAAAAGGAAAACACAGGAGTAGAAATGAGCAGCTGCAACGGAAAAATAGGTCACGCCAACATTTCTCCCAGCAAAAAGGTGCAACCATGGAATTAAAGACCAATGTCTATGTTCAGACCATATAAATACACCTCTCAACTCTGCCTTGTAACTTGTCATGCTACATGCAGAGTAAAACATGTTTGGATCACATCAGGTAACAAATAGTGAAAAGTTACACAGCAAAAGGTGGCCAAAACATTTGGTTAATATTGGGGAACACATTTTTCAGAAGTGTACACCTTTCACTGAAGAATCCACCGATGCAGGACATTTCCAGTTGCTCTTAGCGACTTTTTTCTCCACTTCATCCTCCAAGTCAAATCTAGGATTCCATGTGCACGATCTACAGTCTATTGTTCAGGTGTATAACATATGAGAAGTCACAAAGCATGATGCTATATTGCTTAAATGCATGAAATGGAGAAGGAATGAAGAAGAATAATGAACTGGCTTATCAAACACGAAGAGCAGTACATGGTACACAGCAATACTTGGTGCTTCAGGTGGAGACAGTGTCTACCTTTCTGAGACTCAAAAGGAGTCTTCTATTATGTGCTCCATTCCCTCTTTGTGCAATTTCATCATTAGGAGACATCTTTACCATCATCAATTTCAATCATTTAAGGACAAAACAAGAACTTTACTTCTATTCAGACATTGCTATTAGATACTACTGATGTCATTTTTGGAGGAACTGAAGAAACTGCAGAACCAGTTACAAAGCAGAGGGAGAGAAATGAGTCAAAAACAGCAGGTTAGGCCAAAGTTCTCTTATTCATTTATGATATGTTTATGTCAATTCAGCTTGGAGGGTGGGGGAGTGCAACACAGGACAATTTAAAAGTGTTTGCAGCCATATTTGTGAAGTGGTTTTCATTATGAACTCTTATTCATAAAAAATACAGACTAAAAATTTTCACACTAAGTACACTTTTAGAAATTCTTTTTTACTACTATTACCACAACACAAGTTAAAAACTAGATGAAGCAATAAATCAAAATTTGTTCTCTGAAAGCTCAGCTTTAATTTGAAAAACATAATTTTGTAACATTTGGAATGAACACCCTAAGTGTATGATTCAAGGTACTACTTAACATCCACTTGATCTCACAGTGAACCTAAATTCAATCCCATTTGTATGAAATGTCCTGGTCATTTCACCAGTTACCCATTTCAAGTGCCCTTAAAAACAGCTTTTACCACTAGCATTTAAAATTGTTTCACATTCAAAGAAAATTATTAACTCCAACAATTGTATAAACCCATACAATAGCAGCTTTTCACTTGACTGGACTTGAACAATAAACATCACAAGTAACCTTCAGGTAAGAGATGTTGCTTTCATTATTTCTGTTGTAAAAACTTTGAAATTAACAAAAATAAGACTACAGGGAAATAATTAATACATAAAACTACAAAGAAAAAGGAATAAGCTCTTATCTGCATTTACTGGGGATCGTGAAAGATATAAATCACCACAAGAAAGATTTAATTCAGTATTAAAAAAGACCTCATGACAAGAGCAGTTAAGCACTATTAAGAAAAACTGACTAGTGAGTTTGCATAATTTCTGTTATTTGAGGTTTTTATGGATTTCAAAATACTAGTGGTACCATCTTTTTCTTTAAATCAGTTCTGACAAACTTCACTAAGCATATTTTATTCAAAGAGGTGGCAGGAAGCTATCCAGTTTGCTACTTGTGTTAGTTTTCACCTGATAAGCATCAGAGATGGCATAGAGGAAGTAGTAACAACATGTGCCCAATGACAGGACTTTTAACCTTCATCAATAATGAGTTATGTCAACTCACCTCATCTCATAAGACTATATCTTAAAAAACAGATTAAGCAAACGGATTAGACAAACATCTGCTAATAACACTGTAAGTACAATTTATCCTTCCTGGGGCTGAGAGGAGTAGACCAGAATTCTCGAGGTCATTCGCTGCATCACTTTACTTAAGTTTTAAAAGGCAACACAGAGCCCATTTTGAATCCATTTAGTGAAACTTTAACAAAACCAAAATTTCACTTAATATATACAGAGATAGATATTTGCCCACTTAGCACTGCCAAAATTAGATATGTCTAATGTAGCATGCATTTACCTCACACGTGTTTCCTATGTTAAATACCGCCTTGCTGAAAGGATAAGCCTAAAACATTTTATGACTCCATCATTTCAGTTTTAATCTCTTAAGTGGGAATTCAGTTTTCAAGACCTTACATTTTTTAAGAAAACCTGCTAAATGCGTATTAGCTGTAAAATACCAACTTCTTGAGTACACATCTCCAGTTTTACTCCTATTGCCCAAAGTTGGCTGCAGCAGAAGACTGAAAACGATAGACTAGTATGGGTTCAGACCTCTCTGAACAGCAATGGAACTGGAATACTCTGAGTCTTACAGAAGACTTGCAAGGTGACAAAAAGTTCAGGAGTTACATAGAATCATTAATGTCACTGGTGATTCTTTAGTCCATCATTTACACCAGCCTGTGACTGGAGGTAGACATTCACATCATATTGTCTGCAGAAGACTTCAGGGAAAGGAAAAAAACACGTAAAGCCAGCAAAACATAGCTGTATTCTAATCAGAAGTCAAATAATAACAAAGGCTTCCTCACTTAAATATCCTAATTCCTTTTTGTTAATGCATGAACCTAGTTCTTTGGTTTATACAAGCAAAACACTACTTGGTCAAGCACACATATAGTTTCCCTTTTTTACAAGTTATTAAAGCACCTTTTCCTGTAATTCACTAATATACCTGCAGCATATTGGTCAGAAAACAAGGAATCCATTGAGAAGCTTGAAAGTTGGGGGGGGAAAAAACCCTAATTCAAATGTCAATACCATATTTAAATTGATAAGTTTGTATACACTTCATGCGTCACCTGCTCTGGAGACCATATAGGAAGGAATACAACATATCACCTTGCCCATTTTGACTATTCCTTTTCAGAAAACCATGAATGCTTCAAAGAAGAGAGGCTCTTCTCTTATTTGCACAGAACAAAACGTGCTACATTAGGCTGGACTTTCAAGACAATTTATAAATATGGGAAATTCACCATCACCAAGTACAACTCAGAACATGCACTACAAATGGAGAAGATCCTAACCGAGTTGCTACATGGAAAATTAATCTGTCATAAAAGCAAAGTTTTTGTCAATTATTACATTTATATTCGGGGAAGAAAGCATTGTCAACATACGTCCATCTTTGTTTGCCTGCTAATAATTATTCCCATATGCATTCCTGGTCATTAACACAGTATTTTGTTGATTCTTCCTGTCCAAAAATATACGTGCCTAACACTCACACACACAGAGAGCTTCACTGCTACCAAACCAGGGACAAAGCCAAAAGTGACTGACAGGTCTGTAATTTCTACATATGCATATATGAAGAAGAGCAAGTCATGAAAAAAAAGTAGGATAATGTAATAAGATACACCAAAAATGTACGGAAAACAAATTATCATTACACGTGAAAAGAGCAAAGACAGCATCTTCTGTGAAGACAACATACTTCAGAACACTTAAGGAGACCTTTCAACCTCGATATAGGAAATCCTTAGAAGCCAAAATGGGCTGACTCCCCACCAAAACATGCTTTCCACCATAATTTTCTCCAGAGACTTCCGCTAGAATATAATTTTATCACTGGGTGCTGGGAAACCATACTAATGCACATTCAGAATTTAGGGCAGTGTTCACAAGAAAAACCTGCCTTTTGTCCTGATAGTCATAATGACCCTTTTCGTAGTATTTCCAACACGATCAGATGAAACTAAATACAGTGCAGTTCATATTGTGACTGATGTAACGTGGGCAGGGAACAATACCATGGAAAAGAAAAAGCCGAGGATCTTTGTCTCCTTCTAGACGGATTGCCAAGTCTCAGTAGTTGGAGGGAGAAAAAGCACAGCATCCCAAATAAAACACTGCAGTGCATGTTCACCATTTCAGCAAAGTCGCTGCAGATTTAGGTAATCCCGTAAGAAATTTGGACCCCTCAAAGAAAGCCCAAGCTAAAAAAAAAAACCAAAAGGACAGAAAACAGCCCTAGCTTAAAAACTGTAGAAGAAACAAATAATCCACTGGCCGTGGAAATAAAGCCCAAGGAGCTCACCAATCGCATCGCAACCAATACTACAGAGATAAGATCGGCAATAACCAGCCATAAATCTATTAAATGCTGTATCTTCTCGCCGCCGCCGCCGGTGTTGGGGCGCAGGCGGGCAAGGGCTGCGGGCCCGGTAGTGGTGCCTACCTGCGAGAGCTGCCGGGGGTTGGGGCAGCCGAAGAGTGCGGAGCTGGAGCTGAAGCTGATGGCCCCTCTGCGGCTGAGGACGTGCTGCGGCACCGGCCTGTCCAGCGGCAGCACGGGCAGCTGGTAACATACTTCCATTGACGAAGCCTCGGTGCGCCGGCCCGCCGCGGGGCAGCGGCCTCGCCCGCCGCACCTGCCCGCGCAGGGCTCCCCGCAGCGGGGAAGGGCCGGCGGCGAAGCCCCGCGGGGGCCCGGCGCCTCCTCGCCGCCCCCGCGCCCCCCGGGGGGCCGGGCCGGGCCGCGCCGGGCCCCGCGCCTTTGTGCTTCGCTGCCGCCAAAGCCCGGCGGGAGCCGCCGGCGGGAGCTGGGGGGAGGCGGCGGAGCGGGACGGCTCTGTCAGCGCCCGGGGCGGCGAGTCCCGGCCCGCAGCCCGCGGCCGCCGCCGCTCCCTCCCTCCCTCCCGCCCGCCCTCGGGCGCGCTGCCGCCGGCGGGAGCCGCTGTCAGCGCCGCTGCCCCGCGCCGCGCATGGAGGGCCGGGGGCCGCGCCAAGGGACACGCGCCGCACTCGCCCCTATTGTCCGGCACGGCCGGGAGCGGGAGCGGGAGGAGGAGGAGGAGGAGGAGGCGCCGCTCCGCTGAGGGGAAGGGGCCGGGCCGTCGGAGAGGGGACCCGGGCAGGAGGGGGAGGAGGAGAAGGAGGAGGAGGAGAACGGAGAGGAGGAGGAGGAGGAGGGAGAGAAAGAGGAGGAGGAGGAGGAGGAGGAGGAGGAGGAGATGGAGGAGGGATGGAGCCTCCGCCCCGCCCGCGCGCCGGCCCGGCTGGAGGAGCAGGCACGAGCCCGGCGGACCGTGCGTGGGTCGCGCGGCTGGCGACACGCGCACAGCGGCGTCATCACGTCACCGCTGCCCACACTCGCGCTCCCCGTCCGCGCGCACCAGGCAGGGGCGGCTCGGCGGGCGCCGCACGCATGCGCCCTCCGCCCTCCCCTCGCGCCTTCGCAGACGCCCTCGTTCCCTCCCTCTCCTACTGTCACGGAATCACAGAATCACGGAATCATTTAGGTTGGAAAAGACCTCTGCGATCATCGAGTCCAACCCATGACCGAATACCACCGTGTCAACTAGACCATGGCATTAAGTGCCGTGTCCAGTCTTTCCTTAGACACCTGCAGGGACGGTGACTCCACCATCTGCCTGTGCAGCCCATTCCAATGTCTAATCACCGTTTCTGTGAAGAAATTCTTCCTCATGTCCAACCTAAATCTCCCCTGGCACAGCCTGAGGCCATGTCCTCTTGTCCTGTCACTTGTACACCGACTCCCAGCTCGCTACACCCTCCTTTCAGGCAGTTGTAGACAGTGGTAAGGTCTCCCCTGAGCCTCCTTCAGGCTAAACAACCCCAGCTCCCTCAGCAGCTCCTCACAGGACTTGTGCTCCAGACCCTTCACCAGCTTCGTTGCCCTTCTCTGGACTCACTCCAGCACCTCAATGTCCTTCCTGAATTGAGGGGCCCAGAAATGGACACAGGACTCGAGGTGTGGCACTGCTCGTGTGAGATGCAAAGGGCTCGTGGAAGCCCCAGGCTGGAAAGAAGGTAGTGGGTGTTTGTCTCGGTGCCCCCATGTTGTAACATGCCATACTCAAGGGAATGGCATGAGGCTGTGTCATGGGAGGTTCACTTTGGATATCTGGGAAAAGGTTTCTCACCAGAGGGTGATTGAACACTGGAACAGGCTCCCCAGGGAGCACCTTGGTCAGAGCACCGAGCCTGTCTGAGTTCAAGAAGGGTTTGAACAACGCTTTTGGGTACACGGTGGGATTCTTGGGGCTGTCCTGAGCAGGGCCAGGAGTTGGACTCTAATGATCCCTTCCAACTCAGGATATAATGATATCCCTTTCAACTGAGGATACTCTGTGACTGTGTCCATCAGCCCTCAGTTCCCTCCCCTGCTATGTCCTGAGGGCTGGGGGAGCCACACTGAGGGAGCTGTGGTCTCACTGGGACCTGATCCGGCTTCTCCTGCAGGAGGCTGGGCACCAGTCAGCAGGGCCTGGCCTTGAATGCCCAGCTTGGGCAGCTGCTTGAAAATCAAACACGGAAAGACAGTTTTGTTTTAAAAGGCTCTATGTATCAACAGCAATGCACTGGGGAGTTTGTATTTGCATTTGAACCCTTGCTGTTCATTTTTAGAGTGTGGAGGGGTGGGGTTTTTTGCAAGACAAAGAGGTAGAACTGTGTAATCTTTGTTAAGGTAAAAAATGAGATTCCTGGAAAACCACACAACTCCAGGAATTGTACTCTAAGGGAGAGAAGGAATAATTCATTATGTGATCTGGACCGTCACGTCACATTATGTACATCACATTAGCTGGAACACTTAGAAATAAACTTTGCATTGTTTTTTTTTCTTTTTAGGACTAAGCCTCTCTTTGTGTCTCTCTGCAGCTGCTTTTTTATCCCCATCCTTTCATCTCTTATTTCTCCATCATAAAAAAAAAATCCTAAATATAGCATGATAGGTAAAGGAACATTTCTGTTCTTTGCATAATATATGAAGTGCCTGTACCCACTTAAAAATCATATTTTGCAAAATGATTCATATGATTTAATTTTGCATAATACATTATTCTTCTAAGTGCTTGCTTACTGGCAGAAAGGTTTAGATTTCACATGATAATAGTTATTTATAGGCAATGACACAGCTTTGGAGGAGCCCATTTGGAAAGAATAGGTGGTTTGTATGGAAGATTTTCATCTGCTTGAACTAGTTATAGAAGCAAGAAGTTTTATAGATGTGGACTGGTGGCTGTTTCACCTGGAGCTGTGAAGTTAACAAATGCACCTTGTTCTTTTGCAGAACTGCAATCCCACATTGTCTCATGGATAGTCACAAGGTCATACAGACACGTGAGAGAGGACATTGGATCAAGTGCCATGTCTTAAAAGCTTCTTCAGCTGTTTTTCTCACCGTTTTTGAAATAAAAATCTCACAAGCATTCTCAGTATGTATTTATAATGTATACATGTAATAATTTGAGATATAATAAACACATAGTAATTCAAAGTCAAATCACATACTCAGCCTTTTTTTTTTCCAGTAATTAAGACATGTCAGGTTTTCTTCTGCATTCTTTGACAGTTTACTCATGTTTGGCCTGTTAACATTAAATCTACAGTGCATTTCAGTTACTGATAGAACACCACCAGCTTCGCTGGAATCAGGATTTCCATCTCTCATTCATTTTTCAAAATTACTACTAATAATGAATTATTTTCCTGTACTCAGGTAGGATGGATTTTTACACTAGTCAATCTAAAATTCAATTCATAAACAATATGTCATGTCTTTTAGGGGAAAAAAGTGCATATTCTTACTTTCACTGAATATAAATAGTGCATATTTCAATCCTATAAGGTCAAACTATGAGTAAAGATTATTGATAATGAGTTTTATGGTTCCTGTCAGCTTTGTGTACTTTCCACCTGATTAGTTGAAACTAGTTCTTTAAGGTCATTTTAGTTCTCAATCTGAGCCAGTATAGCCTTAAATAACATAACCAGTATTATCCCTCATATTATCTTTGATCTGTAATTAACATTACATAAACACCTTTAAGGAAACTGAAAATACATTATTATGAAGTAAGCATAGGTTTTCCAGGCAGTGGCTGTTTCCATAAATGTGCTGCTTTCAGGACACAAATTACTATTTTTTAATAAGTACAGAAGTTAATATTAGCCAGGTGTTGATTTCTTGTATAAGCTTACAAAGGAAGACTCTTATAGAATCATAGAATGGCTTGGATTGGAAGGGACATTAAAGATCATCTAGTTCCAACCCCCAATCTTGCCTCTGAATAATAGACAAAGCCTTAAAATTACGATGTAAGTCCCATATTTTCAGCCTAAATATGTTTGTTACAAAAAGAATGCATGTTCTGTGACTTATATCCTGCCAGTTCCATCTGCTGGCTTCACCTGCCGCAAGTTAAGAGCTTGTAGAAAAGGCAAGAGGTTTTTATTGATTTGTGTCATAAAACTATAGCAACACCAAAGTGTTCATTCACAGCCTTTTGTTTGAATTAAGTTGTTCTCCTAGTGAACCGTGGAGTTCTTTGAGTACCACAGTGCTGCATGTCTTAAATGCATCATAGGACATCACGAGGTGCCACAGTTCGGCTGTGTAAGCCCTGCATATTGTGAATTCTTTCTCATGGCAGATACAGCCATTAATAGAGACTGATTAGAATATTCAAATTTAGGGGGTATTAAAAACATTTCGATGTTTCTTTTCACATTTGCAGTTAATGTCTTTTACACATCAGTATAATTTTCAGGGTGCTGTTAGCAAGGAAGAAGCGTTACTGATGGCCAGACTTATCAGAAGGAACAGCACTCACACGAAACCAGAGAGATGGAAGATCACAAAATCAGAGTTAGTTTAGTTTTCTGGTTACTGTGAAAAGAGGATGAAATCACACAGGCACTCCAGCAAGACATTCTGCTGGGCTAACTGCATGGCACGGAGTGCCTCTCTGGGGCACAGCCAGCTAACACTGTCAGAACTGAACAGTCTGAACAGAAGAGGATGCTTTTCTCATGTTCTCATACAAAATGGAAAATAAGGATCCTCAAAGGCATAACATGTTTGTACTTTGAAAACACCACGAGAACACAGAAAATATTTATTTGTACAGGTAAATGACCAAGACGAGCACAAGAGATTTTAACTTTTCTTCTTACCTGAAGACGTTATGTGATATAAAAGGCAGGGTTATTTCTGTAGACAAGTAGAAAGTCGCTTTGTTTGTTATGTCCTTGGTAACTGCATTTTTAGACATTGTTTTTGGCATGTGCCATTTTTTTTGGCACATAACCAGATATGTCTTTTTTTTTCACCCAGACTTATTATCTGAGTGAATACTGTGTATTTCCATAGGAATTCCAGACCTCTGGCAGCTCATTTGAAATGTACTTATGTCCCTATTTGATGTGTCCCTTCCCTCTTCCTTTTCCTTGGTCTGTGTTGGGCTTGTTTAAATTTTTGTGACAATACAACATTCTTGACTCCTACTTTGCTGCACCCCAGATATTTTCTACAGAACTTTGCACCATCCCCTCAGTGTATTCATCCTTCCTGAGTGGGATAATTTGCACTTGCCTTTACCTGAGTGTGATGTGATTTCCTCAACCCATTTTTTTGGTTGGTCAAGAGTGAGTACAAGTCCTGTCCTTCTACTTCCAGACCTTCCTGGCTCTCTGTCATCTGCAAATTTAATAAGCATGCTCTCAAAACAGCTCAGCAGTAAAGATTCTAAGAATGAGTGAGTCTAAGACCTGGAAGAGTTCTGAAGACTAGCGTTTAGTAAACCCTTTCAACCCTTACTAACTCCTCTGGGAATGGTTTCCAATCATTTTTGCACCCATATTGCAGTAGCTTTATCTATTTTATGGCCCAGGTTCATCTTTCCTGGTTTTTGAGGCTTAACCTGGAGACTAGTTGCCTAAGGCTAATTTCCTAGTCAATAATTAAGGGAGAGACAGCAGGCCATTCAAGTTGTTCTTTGAAGTTGCCTTTCTCTCCACTGAGAAGCAGCAACACAGCACAACCTTTCTCCTAATTTAGTTGCTTCAGTTTGTGTCTGTGAAGTCGATCAGATGAAGTGGGATATGTGATTTTGTTTATAGTGGTGTCAGGGTGGACTGTGTAGAAGGACAGTGTCAGTAAAGACAAGCTAAGTCATGTGTACCATGTTCCCATTAGCTACAGGTTTTGTCACTCTGCTGGAGAGGCAGATAAAGTCCGTCTGACTTGTCTGGGCAGACGGGTTGTTTGCTTTACCTTCAGTTTCTGGTATTTTGAATATTATATTGAAAACTGTTGAGAATATTTCCAATATTTGTAATAATAACTTCAGTTTCACTAAACAGACAGTGGCTAATAGAAATGTACCAATTATGCACCAAAACCATCAAGCTGGAGCAGAAAGCTTAAGAGTGATCCCAGAGGATTTCAAGGTTTTTATTGCTTCCAGCCCTAAGAATTGTCCTTTATGCTTAATTTAAGACTTTACGTTTTACTGACAATTTATAGTCTTCAGGAGCAGGGACTGACTATGGAAACAGGCTAACAAAAGTCAGTTCTGAGCACAGCTACGGACTGTCAAAACTTTAATATGGATTCAAAGACAACTTTTTCTAACTCCACTGAAGATGTTATTGGAAATAATTATTTCTTAAATGCACTCCTAAAAAACTTTAGCGAGGGTGCACACAGCTTAAATAGTTTCAGCCATTGAAGCTCTGTTTTCTCAGTGATTATGGTTACCTGGACAAAAATCCTCATACTACAGTTAAAACGAATAAGGGCGTTGGTGTCAGCATGAGCCTGTGGAAAAAGCTTCTCTTTGTGTCATTTTTACATGCATAATAACAGCTGATGCACAGAATATTTTTAATATCAGAGTGGGAGGATATGAGAACCCCAGGTGCAGTTTCAGAGGTGCAGCTTACAAGTTTAATGGTGTTATTAGAAGCTGAAAATTCACAGCCTTTTGTGTTAGTAATGGAGGTGGGTTTGGACCCCTATGAACTGATGTAACAAAAGCATTGCACATTCACCGGCTGAATCATTTCTTAAGGTACCATTCAGTACTTGGTAACCTCCATGATAAGCTGTAGAGCATCAATCACCTGTTCTGTCTTTAAAAAAATGTGGTGATTTATTTTTTATTGGGTTTTATAGCTTTTTTTAATATGTTGCCCCAATACCTCATTAAAATTGCATATCCTTTCTAGATTTGTTTACTGGTGTAAATTTTTAGCAGTAATTTTTAGCAGTCTTTACAAGGATTTTTCAAAGCAATTTTGACTTTTATTTTTTAAAAATTTCCCGTAACTAGAGTTAGGTTTTGATTTGGAAGTTGTCTTTAGGTTCAAAATATTCCTGATGTCCCATCTGATCCTTTATTGGCCTATTGATATATGGTAAAGGTGTCTTATAATATTAAAACTGAGACTATCAAATACTGATAGAAATGAAATAATGAGATAAAGTTCCTGCTAACCAATGAGACTGAAGAACAGTGTCTTATTAATCTCACTGTGTTGTTGTCAAAAACTAAAGGAAAGCAGTTTGTTGTCTAAAGCTCAAAAATGAGACCTTTCTTGGGGTCCTACCTTCTTCTAGGACATAAGGGACCTTACACTGAATTAATTCTGCAGAGGGTCCTTTGATGAAATGAGCTCATAGGAGAAGCAGCTAATGCAATTCCTATTAAAAAAAAATCAAACCAACAAGTAGTTTAACTACTTGGTTTAACTAGTCCTGGTTTTTATAAGACCAGTGCTGGTAATTACAATAGAATTTTTCAAAGAACATTTTAATTTTGTCTGGTTATATTAAAGATGAGCGCACTCCCTTGTTGAAGTATCATATTTGTATGAAAATGTAAAATAGTTGTCTTTTTATATATGCTAAAATTAATGGAAGATTTCTAGCAACAAAAGTACACTTTAACAACAGTCTCCCTTTGGTGTTTGAAGCAAACCAGAAATGGGCATTTGAGTAACTTGCAGCATTTGCACATCTGATAATTTGGATGACTACATGCAGGAACCTAGCAGTCCTTATCTTACACCTACGTTCCTCCTGCATTTTGGCTTTTTTACTATTCAATTTTATTTTTATTGAAGTGCTATTTTATGCAATTATTCCCTCACAAAAAGAGTTATGTTGAAATAAATATTAACTACTGTTAGAATGAACAATTACATTAATAGAATCACATTAGTAGTAAAAATGTCTACTAATTAGTAATCAAATTATATTCCAAGTAGTTATTTTTCTGCCTTCTCTAAAGATACTCAAATATACTACTTCAGTTCCTCGATTAGATTTGAGCTTTCTTCAGAAATTAATGAGGATTTTCATCTTTTTTGTTCTTGTTTTTTATCTAATTGGTGGGACTATCAAAACGTACAGCAGTAGAAGGTAACCCCATTCAGACGAATAGAAGTCAGAGGATTAAATATTTACAGCTACTCTTGGTTTTCCACTGTGTAGCATCCTGACATTTCTTTGTGAAGGAAAGAATGTGTTGGAGTTAGCATCAGCATGACTTCTCCTTGCAAGTCTGGAAAAACATCTGTCATTCTGCCAGTCTTCCCATTAACTACCTGAGCAAATGCAGCGAGAAGATTTCATTACTTTCAAGAGACTAGCTCTGCTTTTCTTTAGGTTTGTTCTTTGCTAAACCTTTTGTTTTTAACAATTGCAAAAAGGTAACTGGAATCCTGTCAGATTTACAACTCACTAAATTTCTATGTGCTTAACCCAATTAAAACTGGAAGGAATATTGCCAATATGTCAACAAAAATGCAACGGGGTGATGGGAGGGTTAGTTTACAGAGAGTCCTGAATTCCTTTGTCTTGACCGAATGGACAAGAAATGTTCTTGTAAGACAAGTGCATACTAAAAGGATTAGCTCTGATAAACTTTTATATTCAGACAAAAGACAGTTGAAGTACTAGGAGAACATTTTTTGATCAATTTCTTAAAAGCAGCTTTACATTTAATTAGAGAGGAGTCTCTTGTACAAAAACTGAGTGGGGGGAATAGTGCATTGAAACACAGGCTGAGCCTCTTAATGGTGTGGAGTGCACTGGAACTGTGGTTTTAAAATATGCATTTTGCTAAGACACATTGTGCTAAGCTATGTAGCTGTGCAGACAGGCCATGCCCCACCATCTCACTCCTCCTGGCTCTTTGTCCTACCAGTACGGATGCTCAGCTCTAGGGTAAGCCAAGAGAGTTTAGAGAGTTAAACTGGCAAAAAATTAATCTTAGCTCTGCTGACCCTAGCGAAAAAACCTCAAAAAACAACAAACAAAAAACAAACTGGGAAAGGCCAAACAGCACAGTTGGTACAAGGTGCAGGTATGTAACTGGAGATAGGAATGCCCCTTTTGGAATAAGGCCATAATTAGACCACGTCATCTGTATTGTAAAAACTCACATAACTCATGAGCATTATGTAAGGAGTTACTCAGATACTATATAATTCCACAAGTGGTTCATTTTAGAAAAATCTAGTTTTAAAATCTCACATAAATATATTCATTGCAATATATGTGTAACATATTGAAACATATAACAGGTAAGATTAATATATAACCTATATATGGAATATATAACGTCTGTGGTATATATATGTAATATGACACAAGACAGGCATAACAGAATTTGTGGTGAAAATATAGGTTAATTGGCATAAAGTATTAGTGGTACAAAGCATATCCTTAATTTTATGCATGTTCTTACATGCTTTGCTGAGCTGGGATTATGGAGAGCACCCTCTAGTCGTGTCAGAACATCAGTTAAATCTACATAAATCAATACTATGTCAGCAGTTTTCTAGATTAATTACATGACTAGAAGTTTGAAGAATACTTTTATGCAAGTATAGACCTAAGAAAATAAGCAACTTTTATAATGTTTATTGTTAATATAATTCTTTAGTAAACAATTTCATACTAAAATGTATAAAATCTGAATAAATATACTAGTCTGAAACTTGTTCAAAACCTGCAAGATGGCATGTTTTATAGGATATCTAACACCAGGGAAAACCACGACATCTGTTTAGTTCTATGCAGGAGGTTTTACTTATACACTCAAGTTGTGACTATACAAAATAAGTAGAAAGCCCATATTCTGTAATATCTATAATTTGTCTAAAAAGACAGAAAGAGTGTAAAACCTCTAAAGAAAGATGCTGACACTTTACTGGAGACCACAAAGAATTGAGGGCAGGCCCAAAAAGTCTAATTTGGTGATACAGTGCTGTGATCTTGAACTAGGTGATCTGTGGGCAAATGACATCTTACTGCACTTATAGCCAAGCTAATCAATTCCCAGATAATGGGAGAATTGACTTTAATTTGTTAGAAGTCAGAATTAATACTGATACACTTTTAAGTCAATACTATTTGCATTACCAGTGCCTGTTTTTTTGCAAGGTGCAGAAAAAAATGTATGTTGTGAAGCTGTGCTCTCAAACAACATAGAAATTCAAAGCATAAATTGCCTTATAATTAATTTTCATTTATATTTTCGTTTTCTTGTCACTTTATCATGTCTGTATGCATGAATGTCCATTTGTGGAAACAATTGATGAAATAGATCTTTCTAAACGCTACTTGGAAAAAAATTGAACAAATGTTCATCGTGCAAACTTATTCATAATTGCTACTTATCAAATGTAGGAACAAACACTGTTTTGTCTGCAATTTCTAACAATACATTAATTTAAATTGTACGTGACTTTCAAATCATATGTAAATAGGAAAAAGGAAGAATTGGTGAAATACGCTATTGCCGAGCAACAGCAGAGATGTGAAGCAACAGTAGCAGCATATACTGACTATTACCAAGTAATACATAATATGGATTATTTCTGCTTGGATCTGACATGCGTTCTGCAGCAAACCATTTCCCCTTTCTATGGTATAGACTCCATGCACACACTGGAAGTCTTTATAATACTGCTACATTCCAGCCAGAGGGTTCTGGTGGCCAATTTCTACTTGCTGTAAGAAGGAGAAGGCTTTTGCCCTGCTTCCCAGAAAAAGCTTCACATCTCCAGGTTTGTGATTTTGGAATAGAATAAACAGTGGAAATCTGGAGAGTTTGCTGTTATTTGATATTCTAGTTCCCAGTTGTTAGAATTGCACAAAGCTTCGTGCATGAGCTGATGCAGGGTTAACTTTGGCTGGGGACCGATGGTGCAGCAGGGCAACAGGAGTTCCCAAGGACTGTACATGCCTTCGTAAGTAGCTTAGGTAGCCTGGTGCTAGGAAACCACAGTTTGGGAATCCCTAATATTTGTAAATTGTTTTGAAATAATATTTCAAAATAACATGTAAAAATTTGAAGAGTTTTTTTTTTAGGAGAGCAAGAAAATAAAGTACCTCGCTTCCCCTGAAGTGAATCATCCTTCCTCCTACTTTGGAAAAGAAAAAAAAACACTGTAAAATTTAATATGAGTAAACCCCATAAGGTTCCCCAGGCACCTAGAGTAATTTATGGAAAATTTTATAAATAAGAGTTGCAAATGATTGGGTATTCAATTTCCGCCAATCTCAATTGGGAGTTCTGTTACTGATTTATAGAGGGCTGAGATCTCACCTTCGGAATCAAAAGGATATTAAAAATTATATTGTAGCTTTTATAGCAGCCATAAAATTCTTTATTGAATTCTGTGTGATTTCCATAGAGTCCATAGGACTACTTGATACAATAAATGCCTTGTAATCCATTCATCTGGACTAAGAAGTATGAGTTATGTTAAGGCCTGTGAATATTTCCCTCCAAAGATTGTTTTCAAGTAAAGCATAATTCTTTATTTATTGATAGCAATTACCACTGAATTTTGTGGCCTGAATTTTCTATTGCAATCAATAGATAAAACATAAAGTTGAAAAGTGCAAGATGTTCTTTAGCAGGGAATAAATGCCAGCGCTCTATACCTTTATGGTTATACTGACCTTATTATGGACAAATCAGCCGACTTGGAAATAAGTAAGTACTAAGCAGTGGCCATAATTTTAATACTGTTTTCTTGTTCAGAAGGACAGCCCACGCTCTGTTGTCACAGCTGCCTAATTGAAGTTTGATCACACAGCTGGATCACTGGTCACGCACCAGTGACCGCTCTGCAGCTTTGGCAGCTCATTGCTGTTACAGTAACTTTTTGTTTCCCAATCTTAAGCAAATTAAAGCAGGCAGCTGCAAAATCATCAATAGGTCAAATTCATTAGCTGTTCTCTCTATGAAATAAACAGGAAAATGAAGCTCTCCTTGGTCTTAATTAGTTCTTATAAAAGTTGGCAGGGAAACAAAGACATTTGTACACTCCTTTATTTTTATAAGAGACTTGCCTGAAAGAAAAACCTCAGACATGTAATTTCCTTTTTTTTTTCCCCTCCCCTACTTAATGCTCTCAGTCAGAGGCTAACCCAGCACCCTCCCTCTGAGGGTAGAAAGAAAGGTGGTTTGGCAAGGGGTTATGCCTGTGTCTCTTTTGTGCGGATCAGGGCATGTTCTGGGGAGCCTGCACAAGCTGTTTCCACAGTGATAGGCCACACTCTGTATTTACAGTCTCCCATACAGGTAATTCATCTGCAGGAGAAGCTTTAGCTGAATGCTGTGGTTCCACAATCATTACCGCTGGCTCTCGGCCATGCCACATCACCCAGCAGTACAAATTTGATCTGGATCAGGTGTGGGCACATGATTACATTTTTGTCAAATTAGCAGAGTGCTTCGTGAGGATTTTCTGCCGCCTGTTTGCTTTTATCCTGGTTGCAGAGGAACATGTGGTGCTGGAACCACAGAGGGTTAGGGCTGTGTGGGGAACCGATGCCTGTTGCAGCACTTATGCCGCCAGGGCAAAGGTGACTATCAAAGTTTTGTTAGAACAAATTGAACTGGCAGAGAGCATTTCAGCGGGAACAGCACCTTATGTCATGCAACCATGGCACTGTAAAGCTGGCAGCAGAAGCCTCCAAAGTGTTTAATATGGTGTTAAACATTGGCCTATCCTGTAGCCACAGATTAGTCCAGAGGAGTCTTAATTCTCCTTATTTGTGCTATTTTCCACAAAATTTACTTGTGCTTTGCACTTGTGTGGTGTTCTGGCCCCTATATACGTTTTAAGGTGCAGTTTTGTGGTGAGCTGAAAACAATGTAAGGCTTTGCTGCCGCTGAAAAGGTGTGATGTCACCACTTCCATTGCATCAGCTCTAGTAATGATGCCAGTGACAGAGTGAGTCAGACTAGCAAGTTGATTTAACTGAAAACTAAGAAAAGATAATACCAAGAAAAAAAAACAGTGAAAGTTTGGACTGCTCCTTCATTGGCAGCCCTCCGATTAACTTGAGCCAATTGTGAGCCCATGGGTTCAGACTTTGAGTTTCAGCTCTGAGTATTTTCCGTCTGAAATGGGGTGAGGGGGAACCCTAAGAACAGTTGTGATCAATGGTTAACCGTGAAGCAACTAATTAACTAAAATGTTAGTCTGTTGAATAATTGTAAAATATTTCCATGGCTTTTTGTATACCTAATATGTGAATAAGAGCATTCATGTTAATGGTTGCTTACTTACATTCTTCGTGAAATATTTAGGATAATGAAATAATGTTTTTGGAATTTTTGCTTTCTGACGGTAAAATTCAGGAAAATAAAACATTTTTGCCTTCTGTCTTCTCTTGCTTTAATCTGTAATTCCTCTATTCCTGGGATTTCTTATTGCTTTAATTCTTTGATTTGTAACTCAACCACTGAGCTGTAACTCAACCACTGAGCAGACATTCCTTTCTTGTTCTAGATAAGATAGTTACTGGTCAGCACTTTAAAAAGAATTTATCTTTCTCAGCCATCAATTAAGTGAGCATTTCTAAGACAGGGCAATAAATCCAATGTGAGGATTAATGAAGCTTTACAAAGAAATGGCTACTGACTGCTATCCTACCCTGCTGCATCCCCTCCCTCCTGGGGACTATGTAGGTAAGGAGCTAGCTTGTAGGAATTTTGGAGAGAATAGTTCAGGGGTAGGTGCAGAGTGGAAATAAGGACTATGTAGGGATTTCCAGAAAGAGCGTGCGTAGGCAAAGACTGCAGCAGATGTCAGAGAGTGCATTAAGAAAACTACGTGAAGGAGGAACAAGTGGAGAGAATTGTTTGCTGCTGGAGAAAGGTTGTACCTGGTGGGGAGGACTAAAAGGAACAGTTGATTCCTAAAGAGCAAATACTGTGAAGATGTGATACTGCTATTTCCTAATCTGTTTCTGGTAAAATAGCCTGAGAAATAGGTCAAAACACTTATTTATACTGTTCAAGCTAATCTTCCTGATTCTTAACTGTAGCTGATTAGGCTGTGCTAAAATAAATAACCCTGCTATCACAAGTGTGAATTTGTTAATCTACAATAAAAAGTTGTAGAATGCTCTCTTAAATCACTACAGCTGCTTGCAAAACAAATTACCAAGGCACTCCCTAAATAAAGAATTAGGAAACTCAGTTCTCTTTTACTTGAAGTTCTAGAAAACTCACTTCTGAGTTGTCAGAGCTAAATAAACTAGGGATTTCCTAGCCTTTGCTTTTCAGAAAGTAATTTAGCTTAAAGCTAGAGATATTATTGAGATTGACATCTTAGTTATGGCTATCTTCGTGACTCACTTTAAATTAAGGAGGATAGATAGAACTTTCTCATATACCACAGATGAAAATAAAATTCCCAGTGTATCTTCCCTGAGTATCTTGTTGGAAAAGTTAAGTATATTACTATTACTTAAAACATAATTTTAGGGGCCTCTAATTTAAATTCTGTGGAAGAAATGTTTGTATCATGTCACTTAGGTAGTCTGCCAAACCTTTGAATTGGATTTACTGGAATGAACTAGGAAGTTATAGTTCTGGATTGCTTCTCTGTGTCAAACTGACCACATAAAGGCATGAGCAATTTTGATATGCAACTGACTGTTCATTTAAGACTCATGCTTCTTGAGTTTGCTACTTTTTTCCTGTACTTCAGTTAAAGATATTAAAAACCCGAGATATATTTAAAGTGAGATATTCTATGTGAATAGTAACAGAAGGTCACAATATGTTGAGAGAATTCAAATATATGAATGTTCTCTTATGAATACTTACTTCTTGTATAGATGGAGTTGCAGATGGGTTACCAGATGGAATACCTTCCTACCAATATAGTTTCATGTATTTAAAAATGGATGCAGTGCAATCATATTATTTAAATCAATTCTGTTATTTCTTTTGAAGCCATAATGACAGTAACTATTCTGTAAATATGGCAAGAGGAATGTAATTTCTTGCTGTAGAGTTGTTGGGCTTGACTGACATCTAAAAAGTCTCTCTTCTCTGAAAAAGGGACCTTAAATCAATTCTCTTTTCTTTAGGAGATTGTGTAAATATCTGACAGCATTCAGTACAGTTCAGGCTGGGCACTAGATGTCCAGGAGCATGTGAAACATGACTGGCTAAAAAGAAATGACAAGAAGAACATTTTGGGACATAGCTGACTCAGAAGCACTCTTCCCTTCTTTACAAAAATCAATCCCCATGCCTGAGCCAGAGGCCTAGCACATCTTGGCAGAAGCATTCTTTTCCACTTGTTCAGTCTTTTGCCCTTTGATTAGCTTGCTCAGCTGAGTGTTATTAATGTTGACATCACCATAGCATAATATTAAAAAATAAAACCAAAGAGAGATCCTACCCAGAGAGTGGAAAACCAGCACACACTACCCCTGTAAATACCCTTTTTCAATGCACATATTCTCTCATCTCATCAGCCTACCTTACTTCACTTATATCCTCATGCTTTACTTGTATTGGGTCTTTCTTTTCAGACTGCCACGCATTCACCTGTGAAAAGTCATCAGCTAGCAAGAGCTCTTGTTCAATCTCCTCACCAGCCTTCTTTCTCTTGTTGCTTCTGGTCAGTCACCAATATAAATTCCAACATACTTATGAATAGTCTCACCACTTTTTTGCAGAAGAAGGCACAGAAATTAGTGATAATAATACTAGGGAAGTTTCAAGGAAAGTAAACAGGGCCACCTAGAACCAGTTGCCCAGAACTATGTCCAGATGGCTTTTGAATATTTCCAAGGACAAAGACTCCACAACCTCTCTGGGCAACTTATACCAGTTCTTGGTCACCATTACGGTGAAACAGTCTTTCCTCATGTTGAGAGGGAACTTCCTGGGTTTCAGTTTGTGCCATTGCCTCTGGTCCTGGCACTGGGCACCACTGAAAAGAGCCTGGCTCCATCCCCTTGGCACACTCCCTTCAGGTATTTATTTATATACATTGATGAGTTTCCCCACCAAGTCTTCTCCAGGCTGACAGTCCCAGCTCTCTCAGCCTTTCCTCATAGGAGAGATGCTCCAGTCTCTTCATCATCCTTGTGGCCATTCTTTGGACTCTCTTCAGTATGTCCATGTTTCTCTTGCACTGATCTGGACCCAGCACTCCAGATGTGACCTTACCAGCACTGAGTGGAGGGGAAGGATCATCTCCCTTAACCTACTGGCTTTACTGAAGCATACCAGCAAGACAGTTAATTTCAGTCTCCAAACTGCTCAAAGTGAAGTCTGAGATTTTCTTTCCCTGCCACAATTAGAAGAAAGATTCAGAAACTGTAGGTTCTCCATAAAGGTCAAAGTGCTCTATCTGATCACTTGTATCTCCTACATTCTTTGATGTTATCAATATTAACACTACCAGATTCAACAAACTAAGAAAATAATTCAGCTTTAAAAATTGTCTTTCCTTGCCTTGGAAGCTAAAAATTCACACCACTGTTGAGCAATGATGCCAGTCCCTTCATGCGTGTATATCTTTCAGCTCCAGGCTTTTAATTCTTGAACTCACTATGAGCCAGGAAAAGAAGGGAGTGGTAGGAGGAAGGACTGGAGTGACTCAGAGTTCTTCAGTCCTTACCTCTGGTTGTGTGTAACTGGAGGCTTCTGAAGCAACCCCGGACCTCCTGTTCTGTCTGGGCCATGTTTCAAATTTTTTGTAGTCTGATATTCAACTTTGAATTTCCAGACATGTTCTGATTTGTCTGTTTTGAAATACATGTGACATATAAATGAAATGTAAAGTATAAGTCAGACTTCTAGATATAAGGTCCTTTGGGAGTAGGACTGTCATTTAGTTTTGCACTGCCTACCACAGCAGTGTCATGGTACTATTAAGTGTCACAATACAAAAAATAAAACGTAATGAGAAGAGTGAACAGGTATTAAATTATCTGGCTCTTCTTCTAAATTGCATAGCTTATCTGTCAAAAGAGTTGTGACAATTCAGCAAAGTTTGAGTCTTTTAAAGATTCTTTAGAATGTGTTTAGGATACAGATTCCTCAAAGGAAAAAAAAATAAATTTCCTGGGATTGTGTTCGTTTCCTTCAAAGAAATAAGGAGTGCTTAGAAGAAAAGTAAGGCAGGTTGCAGAGTGGTGTCGGGTCTGCGCGCCAGAGGGAGCTGTATCCACACGGAATGGCAAGTCACGGTGTGTGCTAAGAATGTAGAGCAGGGATCTTGTACTTGGTAATGGGATATTTATAAATAAAGAGGATTTGAGCCTGGAAGTGATTTTGTTTTCTGCATGTTTTTTTTCCCCCTTAATTTCTTCTTACCACTTAAAAGTGTACATTTTGTTTTGTTTTGTTTTGCAAGAATGATAAAATAATTTCAAAGGTAGAGATCAAGCACACTGATTGAATAATCTGGTTTATTGTGTTCATACAATGTAGTAGAATTAGCTGTGACTACTCTGTTGTTATTGTCCTGGGAAAGATATTTTGACTGTGCTACTTAGACTTCTCGTAACTATGAAAAACACTCACATTTTAGGTTGAAATGTGCCTTGCCTTGTCCCTAAAGAAAACTGGAATTTGAGGGAATATTTGAAAGGAAAGAATATGCCTAAGAACAAGAGAAATGTTAAAATCATATTCTTCACATTAAAAACCATCCACTTAACAGGTTTTTTTCAGCTGTCATTTTATTTCTTTATTTTTTACAAATAGTGGGGGTCTATTATCATAATAACACTTTCTTTTTTTAAAAAAAGCCATTGATTTATAGTTCCAGTCCTACAGTAGAATTCAAGAACAAACTCACTGACTCTAACTAAGGTAGATTTACCTGGGTGATGGGGCTCCATAAATCCACCTGCAGGACTTTACATAAAAGTGAAATGGGTGTCCATGACAAGATATAGGTAGCAGTGCACTGTAGGGAACCCCTGTGGCAGGAGGTAAGGACTGGATACAGCCAGCTCCACAGCAGACACAGGACACAGGTAAGCCCATCAGCCAAGCTAGTGAGAAACAGCCTTGTGAACACCAAGGTCAGAGAAGAATAAGAAGGAGGAGGTGTTCCAGGCACGAGAGCAGAGATTCCAAGATTCCCCTGCAGTGTGTGGAGAGGACCATGCTGGAGCAGGTATTTCCATTCTATCTGTGAAGAGGCCCACAGTGGAGCAGATATTTTACTGCAGCCCATCCACCCCTTGCCAGAGAAGGTGAATATTTCCTGAAGGACCTGTAGTTCGTGGAGAGAAGCTATGCAGGAACAAGTTCTCCTGACAGGAAACATGGCATATGGAGGACTCCCACTGGAACAGTTCATGAAGGACTGCAGCCTGTGGAAGGACTCATACTGGAGCTGGAGAAAAATGTGAGGAGCAAGGAGTGGCAGAAAGAACTCACCACAACCCACCATTTCCATCCTCCTGGCTCTGCTCATGGGTGATGGAGAAGAGATGAGTTGCAAATGAAGGAATGAATTTGAGCCTGAAAACAAGGTGGTGAGGGGAAGGTGTTGTTTTAATTTTTGTCCTTGTTTCTCACCATCCAAATCTATTTTAATTGGCATTGAATTAAATTAATTTTCCCCAAGTTGAGTCTGTTTTTCCCAAGACAGTAAGGGGTAAAGTATCACCCTATTTTTATCTTGTCTGTGAGCTTTTTAGCTTGTTCTCTATTCCCATTCTGTTGAGAGGTGATAATGTGAGAGTGGATGGGTAGAGGTCTGACGACCAGCCAAGGTCAACCCATACAAAAAGATATGATTTTTAACTGGGTGATCCAGGAACTTTTTAAATTCAAAGGATGAACTATTTGGTTCCAAGGATGATGTATCAAGAAAAATTGGAGGTTTTAGTCTCTGGCATTTATAGTCTCCTGTATTCCAAATGGAAAGGAATGGTGTAGGTTTTCATGGTGTAATTCAGAGGAGAAACTTCATCAGAATAAGGGAAGACATCCTGCATCTTCTTTTTTGATACAAAAATTTACTAGAACTCAGGAGGAGTCCTAAAGGGACTTCTTCAGTTAATCCTGTTCTGGAAGACACTATGTAGTAAACCTAAGCCATGACGAGTCTTAAAGAAGTGAAATTTTCAGCAAGACTGTTGTATACTTAAAAATATTTGATACATTTGCATGGGGAAAAAGAGACAAACTCAAGACCCCGTCAAGAGTAAACACAGAGAACAACTAACTGAATATGCAGGCGTCCCATATTTTTCGGTGTCATTAACTTTTGGATACAGCAGCCTTTAGGTTCATGAATGTTTTATTCGTTCTTTCATAGATCTTCCTGAGAGATAACCAACTGGATACTGGACAAACAAACAAAAGGAGTAATCAGACTCCACTGACCTGTTTACCTTGATTGTGAAGGATGAAAAACAGCAGCTGCTTTCTGTGGAACCAGGCTTCTGGTGGCACTTGCTTCTTTCCTTTTGGATGATATTGGCATAAAGATATCAAGATATCGAACTGATAATGTTGTGAGTTTATACATGCCAGACTGTGTTCCACCACTTTTGAAGCAGGTATGTTATTTGAATAACTTTGCCTTATTTTTCAGCACAAATCCAAATGGACTATGGGTATTGTAAGAAAAAAAAGTCATATTATTACAACCCCTGTATAAGATATTTAATCCTGGATAATATAAAATTTACGCAAAACCAGCTGAAGTTAACTGGGGTCCCATCCTCTTAGGAGATGTGGAATTATTACCAGAATTTAGATTGTCTTTTAATAAGTTTCATTGTCATTCAAGGAAGGAAACAACATTTTCTTGACTTTGTTCTACTGGAACAAAAATACATAGCTTGAAAACAGGATTCTGACGTAATTTCAGCCATCAGGACTGTATCTAGCACTAAAATTGTGATTGTTGCATCCTCTTTAATAAGGAGAGTGTAACTTTTTCTAGAATAGTATTGTCTCATTGCAGTTTTAGTATTTTATAGGACTGCTTTAAATGAATAAGAAATAATTTTGAGTAGCTAGACCTTAAAGGTGATTAATCACTAGAAAACTGAACAGGCTAGTGAGTTTAAATTTCCACTGCTGAATAGGTTATTAAAATTATTTTATGACAAAGTACAAATTACATAACATTTTAGTTCTTCAGAATTAAATTCATTGTAACTTTAATTTTGGTTTATGCTTCAGCGTTGCCGTGTAGCTGATCAGCACTATGTAACAGATTTTTAACTAATGCTGTCTACCTGTGACTTCACATGGTTGCCCACCATTATCTGGTGCATTAACAGGGTTGATGTGCTTTGCTTGATTCCAGTGTGATCAAGATAGATCCCAGGATTATGTTAAATATGCTCAAAGCATACCATTATTAACAAATAACATGGTAACTACTGCAGGTGGTAAAGTAATATCTAGATGCTCATATGCAATTTCATTCTTAATTATTAACATAAAAACTGAAGTTCAGTCCATTTAGTTGATGGATTGTGTACAACACTTAAAAGTAGAGAGGAATTTTTTTTCAGCAGATCACAGGACCCTAAATTGTGTGCTAGATGATCAGAAAAAAAAAAATCAAAGTAAATATGCATAAATTTAGGTCTTTTAGTAAATCAATTACTATGTGCCAGAATTACTCAGTAGATTATATTTCTCTGTGTACTTACATGGTATTTGATTTTCTCTTCCATATTGAACAAAGCTGAAGAACTTAAAAGTGTTACATGGCTGGTTCTGAACCAAAATGTGGCCTAGTAAATAATATATGAATAATAGCATGATAGTGTTTCTTGGTCAGCATTGAGAAGAGTATAATAGCAGAGAGGGTAGTCTTATCTAACAAAACCGGTTCTCAAAATTTTTTCTTATGGCTGGGGTTACAGCTCACTTTTAGGCTTTTTCTGTGATCACTTTTCAACATTTGGAGGTGGGTGCAATGTTCAAAGAAATAAAAAAGTTGTGGTGAGGGTTTTGTTGTGGCAAGTCTACCATTAAAGATTTGCAGCCTTCTCTCATGAATCGTAGGTATCTTCATCTTGTGTTTTAAATTATGGTTTATATAGAATCATTTGGGTTGGAAGGGTCAAGATTATCTGGTTACAAATCCCCTGCCATGGGCAGGGACACCTTCCATAGACCAGGTTGCTCAGAGCCTCATCCGGTCTGGCTTTGAACGCTTCCAGGGATGGGGCATCCACAGCTTCTCTGGACAACCTGTTCCAGTGCCTCACCACCCTCACAGTTAAGAATTTCTTCTTAATATCTTAACTTAGCCTCTTTCTGTTTATAGCCATTCCCCCTTTGACCTTGTCAAAGGTCCCTCTTCAGCTCTCTTGTAGGCCCTCTAGGTACTGGAAGGCTGCTAGAAGGAGTTTCTGCTGCATGAGTTTCTTTGTGTCACCGCCTAGCAATAGCTAGGCCTGGGTTAAAAGTATTTGGTTCTTCAAATACAAGAGAATGAACTGTGAACTGCAGGAAGGTAGTCGAATCCACTCAGTGGAGTATCACTGGTTTGTCTGCTTCTCTTCTGTGCTGAAAGAAGGAACAAAAGATAGATCTGAAGTGGACTAAACCTGTCGGTCTGTGCGTAGCCTTTGCTTGAACTATACTGTAAAGGTACCTTGTTAAATCTATCACAAGCTCATGAATTCAGCCCAAAATCTTGTATCTCAAATAAGATAGGACCCTGATTGATGTCAGTATTTCACATGCAGAATGTTGTGATAAAGTTACTTTTATAATGCGAAGGTCAATTCTTGGTATCTAGTCTTATTACCCAGGTCCAGATTCATTCCACCTGTCCTCAGACTTGTGAGTTAGGAATGCAGTCATAGTGAGCACACTATAGAGTTAATAGAGAGAGACATAAACAATCACAGATAAAACTAGGTGGGAATATAATGTTCGGTTATTAATGCTGAAGCAAATTTAGGCAATCAATTCAGTGACAGCAACATCAAGCCTTTAGTTTGAACAGTGGTACTAAAACAAAAGCTTCTGTTCTTTGGCTTTTCCATTTTCTCATGTTTTTCTAATTGTAAAATATCTCAAAGGACAGAGGATAATTAAGAGGAGATTTTATTCTAGATTCACTTTCATGTATTTTTAGCCGGTTACTGCCTCATAAAAAGCTATTAAAATGAATGATAAGAAATACTATCCATATATACTTGCAGTCCCTGGTGTTTTAAATTATGTTTTACATTGGCAGCTTTGGTAATGCACTGCCAACATGGCTGAACAAAGGCAACGTGCTTTGTCAACATCAGGTGAAGCATTGTATGAAATCCTGGCACTAGAAAAAGGAGCAACACATGATGAGATTAAGAAGTCCTACAGGTATGTAAAGTGTGCTTTGCTTATGTGTCTGGAATGATTATACCAGGTAACTTTTTGAATTACCTCTGCTGTAGACATTCATTGCAACAATCTTTTCTTTTTTTTTTACCTGTGAGCCTGAAAAGAATCCATGATGATGCAATGTGAATCTATTGATTTCATCCCACAAACAATCTGTGCTTTATCTGAAATGTTTTAATCTAACTGCATGAGAGGTCAGACTGTTAGGATAAACTAACACAGGCTGTGCTTGTGAAGCACAGTCTTCGAATATTGCACCCAGTTCTTGTTTTATAACAGCTTTTTCCTGAAGTATGTTGAAACGTAAAGCCAATGCAAAAAAGTGCTATAATGATAATTTGAGAAGTAGAGTCAGAGATATAAAGAGTTCAATTCATTTATCTTGTCAGAAAAAAAAAAGAAGACCAACAGATTATTTGATTATAGCGTGCAATATCCTTGAAAGGGAAAATTGCTAAGTGTAAGAGGGTTCTTCACTTTATGAAGGCAGGCATAACCAAAACCAATGCTTGGAATTTGAAAATTATTTGAGCTGAAAAAGGTACATGGTTTTAATTGTGAGCGTAACCAACTACTGAAAAATATGGCACAGAAAACAGTAGTTTCTCTATTGAAAAAGAAGAGAGGACATGAAGACAAGTTTTACCCAAAGACAAGTTATCAAAATGGTGAAAAATATTTTAGTGGTGAAATGTAACAAGACCTAGAAGTAAGACCAGAAGATTTTATGGGTCATTTTGCTCCTAAATCTGTTTGACTGCTGTTGAAAGAGAAAGAACTTTAAATGTCATGAGTGAAATAAATTGTATTGGCAGTGAAATATATCAGACATGTACTTTCAGGTTTAAGAAATATTGTAAAGCTTTTATTACAGCATCATTCTGGGTGTTGTTTGTTGCACTGTATTACCAGTTAAACTTTAATGTGGCTTGCTTTTCCTATGAAATGTAAGAATATATTTGAACTCAGAAAGGGGTTATGAAATAGGTCTACTTGTGTCATTGCTTAGCTTGAATTTTGCCAGAACTCTGTCCTCCATGTTTTTGAACAAATTCATTTCTCCCCTTTCTGTTCCTTTCTGCCCATGAAGGCAGACGTAGTGACTGTCCAAACTTTTCACACAATGGAAGGAAAACTGTTGACATCCCATTGTTCTGTTGTCTTGCATAATCATACCACTGGGGAAAAAGCTTACTACATTATCAAATTCACTCATGACTTGCACCTTCTGTGTCCTTATAGTATAGCCTGGCTGCAGAAACTATATTTTGTAACAAACCTCATGTCTTCCTGTTGCTTTTACATCTAATTTTCTGTAAAGTAGGCCTTCTTTAATCCCCAATGGAGAGAGTTGTCATGGAAGAACGTAGAAAGAAATTAACTTTATTTAGTGCTGAACATGAATACAGATGATTTACATAGTGATCTATGGCAAAACTGACAGTGGTGCTTTCTCCATCTCTATTAGTAATTAGAGAAAAAAAAAGGCTGCTTCTGACTAAAGTGGAAATGTCAGAGGGATTCACTTTTAATGGAGTAGCTGTAAATATTTGCAAGATAAAATGATGAGTCAGTCTCATAGATTTGCTTTAATTATCTTTTAATTTATGCTAATCCAAAAATCTGCTACTGAACTGGTATTCTTTAGTACAAGGTATAAAACCAGCAATACCTGATTCTGAGTTTCCTGCCATTATTAATTAAGTCACTATTAATCATACTACTACAGCCCGGGGCAAAATTTACTTTTTAATAAACATGACAGATGTACCTCTCTGTGCTTTTATTTGGAGTTTGACACAATCTAATTTATCAAAGAGTAAAGCTAATAGGCTTCTAATCAGCAGAATTTCAAAGGAGGTCTGTTTATCTTCAATACCATACAAAAATAATCTTTAGAATCTTTTTTTTGGCATAATAACTTGAACTGTACTTTGACTTCTGCTTTCCAGTCTGACAGTGAAGTAATATGCATAAAGATACTGGATTTCTTTTCTTCAGAAGTTTCAAAAGATCCTGTTTTATAGACTATTTACAAAAAAAATCATAGAGTGATTTGGGTTGGAAGGGACCTTAAATATCATCTAGTTCCATTCCTCTGTCCTGGGCAGGGACACCTTTCACTAGACCAGGTTGCTCAGAGCCTCATCCAGTCTGGCTTTGAACACTTCCAGGGACGGGGCATCCACAGCTTCTCTGGACAACCTGTTCCAGTGTCTCACCACCCTCACAGTTAAGAATTTCTTCCTAATATCTAATCTAAACTTAGCCTCTTTCAGTCTATAGCCATTCCCCCTTGTCCTATCACTGCATGCCCTTGTCAAAGGTCCCTCTTCAGCTCTCTTGTAGGCCCTCTAGGTACTGGAAGATCCCAGTTAGGTCACCCTGAAAGCTTCTCTTTTACAGGCTGAATAATACGGATTCTCTTAGCCTTTCCTCATAGGAGAGGAGCTCCATTCCTCTAATTAACTTGGTGTCCCTCCTCTGGACTTGCTCCAACAGGTTGATACCTCTGTGACAGAGTATAATGGTGATTAAGAAATTTATTAGGAAATATGTGAAGTACTCTGAATGGCATTTAATTACTGCCAAACAAGGAGGGATAATGTTTTGCCTGTGCCAATGACCTATGCTACTCCTGATGCAGTCTTTGGGTACAACAAAGGCTCCCCACAGACCCAAGAGGACAAAGGACACCTATGTGTCCAGGTAATGGGAATTAAAAACTTTGGAGAATGCGGGCATCGATCCCACTCCCTCTCGCATGCTAAGCGAGCGCTCTACCACTTGAGCTAATTCCCCATCCTGCAGCTCTGCCTGAGGGCCTCTCCCCTCCCATGCAGCTACCCCTGATTAAGGATGCCCTGCACCCAAAGCCTGGGCCTCCCACTGGCGTTGCTCTCACCCCACCCTACCCCCCTCACTTTCCTGCTGGAGGTGCAGACAACCCTGGTGGTCAGGACCAAAATCTCCTGCCCAGGGTTCACTCCAAACTGCTTGTCCAGTTGTATTCCTAAACTGAGGCAAGAGCTCAAGGCTGGGCAACCATTGAAGAGGAGCCACCTGGGCAGGGCCAAAAACACAGCAGTGCCACAGGATCTGGGCCAGAGCCAAAAACACACTCCTTCGAGCCGGAGTTGAACCAGCGACCTAAGGATGGCCGTGGAAGGGAGCCTACAGTCCTCCGCTCTACCAGCTGAGCTATCGAAGGAAGCACAGGGCCATACCCACTGCCTCACCCATCACACACTCATCCAGCACTTCCACAGCCATGGCACAGCATCATGCCTCTCTTACAACATCCTGCTTCAAACAGACTCAACTCCAACATCACAACACCTTGCTCAATCCCTTTAGCCCATCAATCATGCAAGCCACAAACAGAAACACTCCCTGCTTCCTTGGACATCAGCGATAGCTGCACTCTCCTCACTACCACACACAGCTTACCCAGATCCTTCCCCAACTTCCCTTCATTCCCTTTCACTCTGCTGTCTTCTGCCCTCTGGTCAAGCATCAAACTAAACAAAACTGTTCCATAACCTACACCTAAGCAATAGAAGGTCATGTGCAAGTCCTCTGAATCTCTCTTTCTCCAAGCTGAATATGCTCACTCTCCTCAGCCCATCCTTAAAGAGAAATCTCCATTCCTTGGGATCCTTGGTGGCCCTCCACTGAGGTTGCTCCATTTCATGGATTTGTTTTCTGTACTGGGCTTGATATTTGAGAACTGTCAAGCAAAGACAGAGAAAATCAGTTCTTCTGTCAAACTGCCCGTAGTGCTTTTGATACAGCCCCAGATGTTCTTGTCTTTTGTAAATCTGGGCACACCATAAATCTCCCCACAGCCCCCAGTGGACAGAGGGATCCCACCAAAGGGTCCTGTGTCCAGGCAAGGGGAATGAAAAGCATTGGAGAATGCGGGCATCGATCCCGCTGCCTCTCACATGCTAAGCGAGCGCTCTACCACTTGAGCTAATTCCCCACCCTGCAGCTCTGCCTGAGAGCCTCACCCCTCAGAGACACTCACCACTGATTCAGGAGGCCCTGCACCCACATTGGCATTGCTCTCAGACCACCACCAGCTCATCCACTCACTTTTCTGTTTGAGGTGCCCCTTACAACCTTAGTGTTCAGAAGCACCATCCCCATCTTACAGCTCACCCCAAAATTTCCTTGGTTGGTCATCTTCCTAAACTCAGGCAAGAGCTCACAGCTGAGTAGCCTTTGAAGGTAATTCACCTGGAAAGAGCCAAAAAGGCAGCGGCACAGCAGGATCTGGGCCAAAAGGACCCTCCAAAAGGACACTCCTTCGAGCCAGAGTTGAACCAGCAACCTAAGGATGGCTGTGCAAGGGAGCCTACAGTCCTCTGCTCTACCAGCTGAGCTATCAAAGGAAACACAGGGCCATGCCCACTACCTCACCTATCACACACTCATCCAGCACTTCCCTCGCCACTGCACACCATCTTGCTTCTATTCTAACATCCTGCTTCAAACTTCAAACAGCCCCAACTCCAACATCACAACACCTTACTCAATCCCTTTTGCATGTCAAATCATGCAAACCACAAACAGAAAGCTCCACAAGCTCCTTGGATATCCTCTACAGCTGAACTCTCCTCACAGCCAAATAGAGCTTATCCATATCCTGCTACAACTTCCCTCCATTCCCTTTCGCTGTGCAGTCTTTTGCCCTCTGGTCAAGTACCACATGAAAGGAGAGTCATTGCTTTATTCCTACAAACTGGAAGGTCATGTGTAAGCCCTCCAAACCTCTCTTTCCCCAGGGTGAACATTCCCATTGTCCTTGACCCATCCACTTAGAGGAATCCCTCCATTCCTTGAGATTCTTGATGGTCCTCTTCTGAAGTTGCTCCATTTCATTAATGTCTTTCCAATACACAGGATCTCAAAACTGGACACATTAATTGAGATGACATTTTACATCTATCAAGGAAAGTGGGAGAAAACAAGGTTCCCTGTTAGATTGGCCATGCTGCTATTAATGCAGAATTGGATGTTCTCCTACTCTTTGTATTGTGGGTAGGCTGCAAGCACTCAAGGCCCCAAGAGGACGCAGGAACCCTGGAAAAGGACCTTGTGTCTAGGCAATGGGACACATGAAAATGGAGCACTGGAGAATGCGGGCATCAATCCCGCTCCCTCTTGCATGCTAAGCGAGCACTCTACCACTTGAGCTAATTCCCCATCCCGCAGCTCTGCCTGAGGGTCCTCTCCCCTCCCAGACACTTACCCCTGATTCGGGATGCCCTGCACCCAAAGCCTGGGCCTTCCATCATCCTACTCTCATACCACCAACAACATTCCTTCTATATGTGACCCCAAATAAACTCAGTGGTCAAGACCACAACTCCCTGACCAGAGTTCTCCCCCAAAATATTTTGTCTGGTTGTCTTCACGACTAAAGATCAGAGCTCAGCAGTGGACAGTTCTTGAAAAGAGGCCACTTTGGCAGGGCCAGAAGTCAGTGGTGCCACAGGACCTAGGCCAGAGCCAAAAGGACATTCCTTCGAGCAGGAATTGAACTAGCAATCTAAGGATGGCCTACAGTCCTCCGCTCTACCAGCTGAGCTATCGAAGGAAGCACAGGGCCATGACCACTACCTCACCCATCACACACTCATCCAGCACTTCCACAGCCACAGCACAGCTTTAGGCACAGCATCATGCCTCTATTACAACATCCTGCTTCAAACAGGCTCAGCTCCAACATCACAACACCTTGCTCAATCCCTTTAGCCCATCAAATCATGCAAAACCCACAAAAAGAAACACTCCACAAGCTTCTTGGACATCATCTTCTACAGCTAGACTCTTCTCACAGTCAATCAGATCTTACCCATATCCTGCTGTGACTTTCCTTTATTCCCTTTCACTGTGCTGTCTTTAGCTCTACAGTCAAGAACCAGACAAATATACAGACACTCCTCTACTCGTGTATGCTGGAGGGTGGTGAACAAGACCTCTGATTCTCTCTTTCTCCAAGTTGAACTTTCTCACTCTCCTCAGCCCATCCTCAAAGAGAAATCTCTCCATTCCTTGAGATACTTGGTGGCCCTCCACTGAAGTTCCTCCACTTCATTGGTGTCTTTTACAGTACTGGAGATGAAATTTGGAAAAGGCCACAAGTTACACCAGAAGAGGTTTAGATTAGGAAAAAATTTTCATGGAAACAGTTGTAAAGTATTGCAACAGTCTGCCCAGGGAATTGGTGGAGTCACCATCCCTGCAAGTGTTAAAAAACATGTCACTATGGCACTTGAAGACATGATTTAATGATGAATCAGGTGGTAGTGCTGGGTCGATGGTAGGACTTGATTATCTTAAAGGTCATTTTCAACCTTAGCTATTCTATGATTCTGTGATCTGTCAAGCAAAGAAAGTCAGCTCCATTGTTGAACTGCTGTAGTGCTCTTGACACAGCCCTGGATGTCCTTGTCCTCTGTAAATCCAGGGCACATCATAAATCTCCCACATCTCCCAGGGGACATGGGACTCCCACCAAAGGGCCCTGTGACCAGGCAAGGGGAAGGAAAAGTTCTAGAGAATGTGGGCACTGATCCCACTGCCTCTCTCATGCTAAGCGAGCGCTCTACCACTTGAGCCAATTCCCCACCCTGCAGCTCTGCCTGAAGGCCTCTCCCCTCACAGGCACCCACCCTGATTCAGGATGCCCTGCACCCAAAGCCTGGGAGGCCCATTTGCATTGCTCTCACACCACCACCTCCCCACTCACTTTCCTGCTGGAGGTGGCCATGAAAAACACTAGTGATCAGGACCACCATCGTCCAGCCCAGGGTTCAACCAAGTCTGCCTTGACTGTTTGTCTTCGCAAAGTGAGGCAAGAACTCAAGGCTGGGCAGCCCTTTGAAAGAGAGCCACTGGGGCAGGGCCAAAACCACAGCAGTGCCACAGGATCTGGGCCAGAGCCAAAAAGACACTCCTTCGAGCCGGAGTTGAACCAGCGACCTAAGGATGGCCGTGGAAGGGAGCCTACAGTCCTCCGCTCTACCAGCTGAGCTATCGAAGGAAGCACAGGGCCATGACCACTACCTCACCCATCACACACTCATCCAGCACTTCCACAGCCATGGCACAGCATCATGCCTCTATTACAACATCCTGCTTCAAACAGACTCAACTCCAACATCACAACACCTTGCTCAATCCCTTTAGCCCATCAATCATGCAAGCCACAAACAGAAACACTCCCTGCTTCCTTGGACATCAGCGATAGCTGCACTCTCCTCACTACCACACACAGCTTACCCAGATCCTTCCCCAACTTCCCTTCATTCCCTTTCACTCTGCTGTCTTCTGCCCTCTGGTCAAGTATCGACAAAGGATAGCATTTCCTTTACTCTGTAATCTCCTACAAGCATGAAGAACATGTGTAAGCCTTCAGATTACTTCTATAGTCTGAAAATTCTTACTGTTCTTGGCTCTTCCACAAAGACAAATCCCTCTATTCCTTGAGATTCTTTGTGGCCCTTCACTAACATTTTTCCATTCACTAATGTTTTTCCTGTACATGAGATCACTTGCTCTCAAGTGTCCTGGTGGCCTGGTCACTGCACTTGGTTCATGTGTGTCTTCTACACAGAGGCACAGAGTTGGGCACTGTCATGTCTTTACTTCACAGGCAGTTAAACATCACACAGTTGCTCCCTCCCTACCTCCCCTGCAGTGGGATGAGGAAGAAAACTGGGGAAAAATAAAAAAGGTAAAATTCATGAATTGAGTAACCACCTCATTTATGAGTTCTTCCTTTTCCTCCTCCACTTTCAGCAGCTTACTCTCTTCCTCCTTTTGTTCTTGTAATGGCCCTGCTTTGGAGTAGTCTGCATTGTCCACTTCTTCCTCCTGTTCACTCCTAGAAGCAGCTCCTTCATCCCTTATTAAAAGATTTGACTTCTACTTCCAATATTTCTTCTTGTGTATAGGGGCAACTGTTATTAGTACAGGTTGGTTATTCGGTTCACATGCAGTGTCTGTCACTGGGACTGGGATAGCCAAAGTGCCTGTCATTTTGTTGTCAGGTACAAAGACCTTCTCTTCTCCTTGTTGTTACTGACTAGTGTTGAACAGGGCTTGCTAGGCCTGAGCCAGGCCCCAGCACATTGCAGGCATTTGTTTCTCTCTGGAATTACCAGGGCAATAGCATCCTTTTCCCAAATATTTTACTAGTTTTTCAGGATTCTGCACTTGTTCAGGAGTGAAATTCCAAAATGTTAGAGATGCCCTCTGTCTTAGGCACTTGTCCATACTATCACACACATCCTGCCACTCATAACTGTTCAGCCTCAGGGCAAATATCTGACTGGTATTCTTAAATAGTTGTTTGAGCCTAAACAAGGCCTGAAATACAATCAGGAGATCTAACAATAGGAACATACCAGTTTGAACATCCTGACAATATTCAGTTTTCAAAAGCTATTGTAATTAGCCTGAAGGATAAGGGGAAGATGGAGGAAGGTGTCTGCCCCATAGGTTGGCTCTCCGGGGCGGAAAGGTAAAGGATGTAATTAAGAATAGTTTCCAATAGATGGCTCTAGAAGTACAGAGAAAACAGCAATACTTGATTACAAATACCAGATTAGTCTCACAACCATTGATTTTATCATATCATAAGCCAGTGTTACAAAGTACGACAACATGATAACCTTAACCCAGTCCCCAAAGGTGATAAACAGCAAAACAGGGAACATATACGGCAAGTAAGATGCTACATAAGGCAACTCTGAGAACAGACTTAACACCTCTGAAACCAAATAAATCAACATTGGGACCAACTACTATTAAACTAAATGATGAATGCTTACAACAAATTTGTTTTAACATACTCTGGTCGGATTTGTCATTATCTAAACCCTTTGAGCCCCATGCTGGGCACCAAAAAGAGCTGTCATGGTTTAACCCAGCAGGCAGTTGAACACCACACAGCCGGTCACACGCTCCATCCTGCATGAGAGATGGGAGAGAACTGGAAGCAAAAGGAAAATTTGTGGGTTGAGAAAAACAGGACAGAAAAGGAAGGGGGAAATGTCAATAATAATAACAGAATTAGAACATACAAACCAAGTGATGTACAACATAATTTTTCTAAACTTGCTGAATGATGCCTAGACAGCCATTTTCCAAGCAGTGGCCCCCAGCCATCTTTCCCTCGAGTTTATATATTGAACATGATATGACATGGTATGGTATATTCACCTGTCTCAGCTGTGCCTCCTAGCTTCTTGTGCCCCCAGTCTCCTCACTGGTGATGTGGTGTCAGAAGCTGAAAAGTCCTTGACTTAGCGTAAACTTTGCTTAGCAACAACTATAACATCAGTGTGTTTTCAACATTATTCACACTCTAAATCCAAAACATAGGTATTAGGAAGAAAACTAACTCTCTCCCAGACAAAATGTATTTATAACAGGTATACTACTCTAAATGCCATCTATCAGATAATGAGGAAAGTCACAGAATACTTTCCCTCAATCCAGAGGCCTTGATGCTGTCAGAGAAGCCTGGGATGCTGTCATCTACTATGCTGCCCAGGTTTGATGCAAGCTTCCCACAGCTTCCAGAAGACAAGGAAACTTCACCAAAGGACCCTGAGTCTAGGCAAGGGGAAGGAAAAGTGTTGGAGAATGCGGGCATCGATCCCGCTGCCTCTCACATGCTAAGCGAGCGCTCTACCATTTGAGCTAATTCCCCACCCTGCAGCTCTATCTCGGGTTGTCTCCTCTCCCAGGTACCCACCTTTGATTTGGGATGCCCTGCACCCAAAGCCTGGGCCTCCTATTGGCATTGCTCTCACACTACCACCCACTTGCCCTTGACTTTCTTGCTGAAGATGCCCCCTTACAAGACAAATCTTAGGACCACTATCCCCTGCCCAGGGCTCACCCTGGGCAGCCTTTGCTGGTTGTTTTCTCTTGCGAAAGGAATGTCCCAAAGCTTGGACAGCGGTGCAGCAGTGTCTGGGGCCAGAGCCAAAAGGACACTCCTTCGAGCCGGAGTTGAACCAGCGACCTAAGGATGGCCGTGGAAGGGAGCCTACAGTCCTCCGCTCTACCAGCTGAGCTATCGAAGGAAGCACAGGGCCATGACCACTGCCTCACCCATCACACACTCATCCAGCACTTCCACAGCCACGGCACAGCATCATGCCTCTCTTACAACATCCTGCTTCAAACAGACTCAACTCCAACATCACAACACCTTGCTCAATCCCTTTAGCCCATCCTATCATGCAAGCCACAAACAGAACCATTCCAGAAGTTCCTTGGATTTCATCTTCTACAGCTGGACTCTCCTCAAACAGAGCTTACCTATATCTGGTTGCATCTTCCCTTCATTCCCTTTCACTCTGCTGTCTTTTGCCCTCTGGTCAAGCATCAAACAAATATATAGCCATTCCTCTATTCCATAACCTTCTGCAAGCCTGAAGGTCATACAGAATGTCATACAGTCATACTTTGAATCTCCTTTTCTCCAGCCTGATCATACCCACTTTCCTCAGTCCATCCACACAGAGAAATCATCCATGCCTTGAGATTCTTGGTGGCCCTCCACTGAGATTGCTGAATTTCATTGATCTTCCCTGTACAGAAAATTCCTGCTGGCCCTCCAGAGGGCCATTTCTAGAGGGCCACATCTATTCCATTGATGTCTTTTCTGCGTAAGGGATCTCAAAATTGGATACAGTACTTGAGATGACATTTGATGCCTTCAAGCAAAGAGGGAGAAACCTCTGTTAAACTGCCTATGAAGCTCTTACTGCAGACCTGGATGGTCTCCTACTCTTTGTATTCTGCGTATACTGCGAGCACCCACAGCCCCTGGCAAAAGGCCTTGTATGCAGGCAAGGGGAATTAAAAGCATAGGAGAATGCAGGCATTGATCGTGCTGCCTCTCACATGCTGAGCAAGCGCTCTACCACTTGATCTAATTACCCACTCTGCAAGGCTCTGCCTGAAGTCCTCTCCCCTCACAGACACCCACTCTGACTCAAGACACCGTGCACCCAAAGCTGGGCCCCCAAATGACCTCACTCTCACACCACCAATGCACCCACTCACTTTATTGCTGGAGGTGATCCCTGAAAGTCCCAGTGCTCAGGTTCTACCATCCCCTGCCCAGTGTTAACCCAAAACTGCTTCATCTCCCCCATCAAGTGAAACAGTTCAAGGCTGGGCTAACCTTGAACAGGAGCAACGTGGGCTGGGCCAACAGGCAGCCGTGCCGCAGGATCTGGGCCAGAGCCAAAAGGACACTCCTTCAAGCCGGAGTTGAACCAGCAACCTAAGGATGGCCGTGGAAGGGAGCCTACAGTCCTCCGCTCTACCAGCCGAGCTATCGAAGGAAGCATGTGACCTGGACACCTCACATACTCATCACACACTCATCCAACCATTCAGCTCACACCACTCCCACGTGTCTTCATGACTCTCCTTTGCAGGAAATAAGAAAGACTTGCCTTGGATCACATCGTCTGTCAAGCCTACAGCTCCTCACAAGGACAGGCCCAGCCATGGAGGCTCTCTCCAAGTGAGCATCCAGAACAGATGGCATTATAATCATGGCAAGACAGGGACAGCTGCAAGCAAGGAAGTCACTGCACAGATCAGAGTGATGATCATGTCCAGTGACTGACAGTCAGGTCCAGATTGACAAGCCAGGGCTTAGGTCAATGTAGGAGATTCATCTGCACATCACATCTGGATCCAGGGTCTCTCTGGCTTGATATTGCTATGGCTGTGGCCATAACTGAGCTAGAAAGAGCACGGAAAGAGAGTGAAGGCCCAGAAGTGAACATAAAGAGAGCTCCTGTGATAATGGGTGGAGGTGAAGACCCCATGTGAGGCAGGTCAGGGCCATTCAGACCTATTCAGGTACTTGATGCCTGGATGAGATATAATGGTTACCATGCAAGAGAACTGGCAGTCCTCCACTCCACCAGCAGAAATTATTGGTGGACCATCAGGGTCCACTCCCTGCTCTCCATCCGTGACTGTGTTCTCAAAGCATTCAGCTTGAGTGAGTCCTCAGGGCATCTCGATGTATACCTTCTCCTCCAAGCAGCCCCAGATTAGGGATCTCAGTGTCTTGCTCAAGACTTCAACCACTCAGATCATGCCAACCTCCAAGCATGGAGACTGCACAGGACTCCTGGACAATCTTCTTCTCCTGCCTGGCTGACCTGAGGTCAGCTACTGAGAGGGTCATCCTGGACCACTTGTTCTGGGATAGACATAAAATGTCAGGTCCCTAGAGAGCAGTCCTGGACTGCTCACTCTGACACGATCAGTGTTCAGGATACCCTTGGGCTAAATTAAGGCAAAACAACTCCAAATGATCAATTACAAAGTTTCGTTTATGGCAGCAGTAATTTAAACTTTTCTAAACAGCCCATGGCAGAACAGTGTTTTAAACTTTTCTGAATTAAACTTTTCTGAATTAAACTTTTCTGAACAGCACCTGGCAGCAGCAATTTAAACTAGTAAGGAGAGGAAGAGAAGAAGAAGGAAAGATAGGAAGATAGAGGAAAAGGTCCGGACCACCACCCAGACTTCCAGCGCTGTCTCTGGTTTGGTTCCTTTGGATGTGGGTGCACACCCTGCCCCTCTCAGTTGCACTATTATTGACTGTTCCTCTCTCATACACATTTTGTTATTCTCCAGCTTTTCAGAAGGGGGTTAGGGGAGTCTCATGGTTTTGATCCCCCTCTCCCCTGCCAGAGAGACAAGTGAAATGTTGTCTAAAACTTGGGTTTGGAGATAGTTATCCAAGATAAGGAAGCTGGTCCCAGAAAAGTGCTATCCTGCATCACAAGATGCTAACTACACCTTATCTTGTTAGCATGGAAACACTCCTTTTCTCTTCTGCCAAGTGTCTGAGATATTAGCTTTTTTAGGTTTTCAGTTTCTCATGGGAGAGAAAAAAAATGGAACCTGTCCTGCTTCAACTGTGGCCTGTTGTGTTTTATTCCTCCACCAATAACCACAGTAAAAGGCCTAATTCTTGAATCAATAACTTCTTGATAGGCATTCTGATAAGTGCTTGCTTATCTCCCCCACAGTCCTTTCCTATTCAGGATCTGCACAAGGCCACATTCAATGGCCTCTCCTCAAAGGGCAGGTGCTAACAAGTGTCCTGGTGGTCTTATTCTAAGGCTGTTGCACTTGGTCAATGTCTGTCTTATTCATGGGGGCCCAAAGATGGGCACAATATTCTGGATCCCATTGATCATACTCAGAGGAAAATGGGAGAATCTGTTCCTTCCAGTCACAGCCCATGGTGCCATGGCCATAGTCCTGGATGCTGTTCTCCTCTTTGCAGTGCGTGACAAGGTCTCACTGCCTCCATATGACATGGGCCCCTGCCAAAAATCCCTGTGTCCAGGCAAGTGGACTGAAAAGCACTGGAGAATGCGGGCATCGATCCCGCTGCCTCTCGCATGCTAAGCGAGCGCTCTACCACTTGAGCTAATTCCCCACCCTGTAGGTTCTCTCTGAGGGCCTCTCCCCTCTCAGACATCCGTCTCTGACTCAGGCTGCCCTGGTCCCAAGGCCTGGACGTTCTGTTGACCTCACTCTTACACCACCATCGACTCACTCACTTTCCTGCTGGATGTGACCCCAGACAATTCCAGGACTCAGAACCACCATCCCTCACCAAGGGCTCAACCAAAAATGCCATGGTTGGTCAACTTCCCAAACTTAGGCAAGAGATCAAGGCTGGACTGCCCTCTGAACAGGGCCAAAAACACAGCGGTGCTGCAGGATCTGGGCCAGAGCCAAAAGGACACTCCTTCGAGCCGGAGTTGAACCAGCGACCTAAGGATGGCCGTGGAAGGGAGCCTACAGTCCTCCGCTCTACCAGCTGAGCTATCGAAGGAAGCACAGGGTCATGTCCACTGCCTCACCCATCACACACTCATCCAGCACTTCCACAGCCATGGCTGATTGCTCTCACCCAGGTGCAGGACCTTGCACTTGGCCTTGTTTAACTTAATGAAGTTCACGTGGACCCACTCCTCAACTCTTTTAAGGTCCCTCTGGATGGAACCTCTTCCTTCAAGCATATGAACTCCATCACTCCCCTTGTCATCTGTAAACTTGCTGAGAATGCACTCAATCCTGCTCTCTATGTCCTTGACAAAGATATTAAATAGTATTGGTCCCAATACAGACCCTCAAGGGACAACACTTGATACTGGTTTCACCTGGACATTGAGCAGCTGACTACAGTTCTTTGGATGTGGCCATCCAACCCATTCCTTATTCATTGAACAGTCCATTCATCAAAACCTTATGTCCCCAATTTAGTGACAAGGATGTTGTGTAGGATAACATCAAAGGCCTTAGAGAAGGTAGACAACATCCGTAGCTCATCCCTGGGCCACTGATGCAATCGGTCCATTGTAGAAGGCCTAGACTAGATTAGGACTGACTACATTAGTCAGTCATAATTTGCCCTTGATGAAGGCATGTTGGTTGTCTCTAAACACCTCCCTGTCTTCACATGTCTTGACATATCTTCCAGAAGGATCTGTTCTGTGACCTGAGCAAGGTGAATCTCACTGCTTGGTGGTTCCCAGAGTCACCCTTTTTACCGTATTTAAAAATTAGGTTTATATTTTGCTTTTCTCAATCATTGAGGACTTCACTTGAGGATGCATAAAGATGAGCATGGATATTGATCAAATCCCAAGTAAAGAAGAAGATTAAAGTACCCCAAACCACTGCCCTTTCTGCTCCTGATACAGCCCTGGGTGCTGTTGTTTTCTGTGCAGCCCAGGTGCAAATAGCTCCCAACAGCACCAGAGGGACCCCTGCCAAAGGGCCCTGTGTCCAGGCAAGGGGAATGAAAAGCATTGGAGAATGTGGACATTGATCCCCCTGCCTCTCACATGCTAAGCGAGCACTCTACCACTTGAGCTAATTCCCCACCCTGCAGCTCTGCCTGAGGGCCTCTCCCCTCGCAGGCACCCACCCCTGACTCAAGATGTCTTGCATCCAAAGCCTGGGCTTCTCTTAGCCTCATTCTCACACCACCAACAACTCAACCAATAAGGTTCCTACTGGTAGTGATCCCAGACAACACCAGTGCTCAAACCCACAATTTACTGGGTTCTGGTTCATCCAGAAATGTCTTGTCTGATCGTCTTCCCAAACTGAGGCAAGAGCTCATGTTGGACAGCCTTTTGAAGGGAAGGCATCTGGATAGGGCCGAAACACAGCAGTGCTGCAGGATCTGGGCCAGAGCCAAAAGGACACTCCTTCGAGCCGGAGTTGAACCAGCGACCTAAGGATGGCCGTGGAAGGGAGCCTACAGTCCTCCGCTCTACCAGCTGAGCTATCGAAGGAAGCACAGGGCGATGACCACTGCCTCACCCATCACACACTCATCCAGCACTTCCACAGCCATGGCACAGCATCATGCCTCTCTTACAACATCCTGCTTCAAACAGCCACACCTCCAACATCACAACACCTTGCTCAATCCCTTTAGCCCATCAATCATGCAAGCCACAAACAGAAACACTCCCTGCTTCCTTGGACATCAGCGATAGCTGCACTCTCCTCACTACCACACACAGCTTACCCAGATCCTTCCCCAACTTCCCTTCATTCCCTTTCACTCTGCTGTCTTCTGCCCTCTGGTCAAGCATCAAACTAAGCAAAACTGTTCCATAACCTACACCTAAGCAATAGAAGGTGATGTGCAAGTCCTCTGAATCTCTCTTTCTCCAAGCTGAATATGCTCACTCTCCTCAGCCCATCCTTAAAGAGAAATCTCCGTTCCTTGGGATCCTTGGTGGCCCTCCACTGAGGTTGCTCCATTTCATGGATTTGTTTTCTGTACTGGGCTTGATATTTGAGAACTGTCAAGCAAAGACAGAGAAAATCAGGTCTTCTGTCAAACTGCCCGTAGTGCTTTTGATACAGCCCCAGATGTTCTTGTCTTTTGTAAATCTGGGCACACCATAAATCCCCCCACAGCCCCCAGTGGACAGAGGGATCCCACCAAAGGGCCCTGTGTCCAGGCAAGGGGAATGAAAAGCATTGGAGAATGCGGGCATCGATCCCGCTGCCTCTCACATGCTAAGCGAGCGCTCTACCACTTGAGCTAATTCCCCACCCTGCAGCTCTGCCTGAGAGCCTCACCCCTCAGAGACACCCACCACTGATTCAGGATGCCCTAAAAGCACTGCAGTGTCTGTGCCAGAGCCAAAAGGACACTCCTTTGAGCTAGAGTTGAACTAGGAACCTAATGATGGCAATGTCAAGGAACCTGAAATCACCCACTCTACCAGCTGAGCTGGTGAAGGAAGCATGGAACCTGTTGCTGACATTCTCTTATACTCCATAACATTGCAATATTTTACCTTATACAACATACTTTCTTGTCTTCAAAATATTGCTACCTCCACCCAGATGTACCCTCATCAGACCTACCCTGGTCTGATCTCACCAGGCTGATCTCTCAGCCTAAGTGTCCCACTGACAGAGATCCTAAGCTTATTTCACTGACTTCATTTCCATGAGCGCCCTATCCATCTTGTCCAATAGCTGCTTTTCTGCTTGTTGTCATTTTTATCTCCCAAACACATCACATTGCTTGCTGCTGTGGAGGGCTGCAGTGGGCAGTGATCCTAAGGTGGTGAAGGAGAATGCCATTCACCATGAGAAAAATATGAATGGACATAAATCCATGGTTTTGGCATAGGAAGTAGCCAGCAAACTCCTGTGTTCATTTACTTTCCATTATTTTGTATTCTTCTATTTTTTCATAATGAACGCTGCTTATCACGTAACTAGGAATATAATTTTTCCAGGGACCCACAGGGAAATTTCTTTAGCTGATACTCTATGTCACATAGTTCTTGTCCTTACTTTTATTGTTTCTTCAGTTGTACCTAACAGAATCGTTTTTCTCACTCATACGAATTGCAGTACCAGTATCTAGATCTCTTTCCTGTTACTAAATCATCACCAATTAGTATATGTTATGTCAGTGTGCAGAGAGTTGGTTTGGTAATGTACTATTTGTAGTCAAGACAGTTTTCCCAAATCAACATAAGAACGTATGACATCTTTTGTTAATTTTTGAAAGTAGTCCCGTTAGTAGTCTGGAAACATTCTAAGGAAAGTGAGTGTGCAACTTAGGTTTTTCATCTTTTCAAAGCTACATTGTGTTCAAATTCTTATTTTTTATGAGATTGTTTGAGATATGGGGAGGACAGAAGATGTCTTTGGGTCTGTGGAAAAAGAAAGAAAGGCTGGCAATTGGTTATCCAATGCCAGCGACACACATGGGTTTTGAAAGTAATATCTCTTCCTTCCTTTTTTTTTTGTCCTAATTCTAATTGCTGGGGTTTGTTTTCAGCTAAGAAAAACAGGGTAAATTGCATAATTTGCTTAAATACTTGGATGGCACATAATGTCATTAGTTATGCATGATTTAGCTTGCTTTTCCAGTTCTTATGTTTCATGTTTTATTATGTTTAGGGCACATGTTAAACATGACCAAAAATTTAAGTTTAAGGTACAATATGAATGGTATATTAAATATGATTGAATGTGATCCCCTTCATGCTATTAGAGACATGTTTAAGGAGTTATTTATAACCTATGGTTCTATGACTTGAGTTCAGCAGAACTGAAGAGATTGTTGGCAGAGGCTGTTCCCAGGCTCTTATCAGTCTTGATATCGGCAGAATGTCTTCCAGGTGGGAACTGTCATCAGGAGCAAAGCAGTTACATTTTACTGAAGGAATATCCTGTACTGGGAGTTCAGAGGAAAATCAAGTAGGACACCACTCTGAGGTTAAATTTGTTAGAGGAAGTGTAAGCACACTACCTTCGCACCACAAGTATTTTTGCTTGTAGCAGTCATGGCTGGCTCCTGAAACACTCAGAGATAATATTTACAAAATGCATCATAGCTTGACTTGTGATTGAATCAGTTTAAAATACTACTAAATGACTTTTGAGGCCACTAGAGGTCAGCACTAGTCATTAAATTAATGTCACGGAAAAATCTTATTTCCGATTCTTCAAAGTGAGTGGTGATTTCTGAAAAGATACACTTCTGTTTATGCTTGTTTTGCAAGTGTGTGTCAGCTCACACTGCCAGCGCTTCAATATGGCTGGAAGCAAACTCTTCCTCCTCTATGCTGTGCTTCCTCAGCACTGTGAGCCAACAGTCACACACGGTACCTTTCAAACTATACCTGTCTTTGGATGCCATAGCGCTGAGTACAGTCAGGGGAAAAAGGCAGTATCCAGCCCTGTCCTAGCAAAGGCTTCCCACCAGCATAAACAGCCCAAACTAGTTGACACTATACTCTCATGAGACCTCACATGGAATCGTAGAATCATAGAATCAACCAGGTTGGAAAAGAGCTCTGAGATCAACAAGTCCAGCCCTTGATCCAACACCACTGTGGTTACTAGATCATGGCACTAAGCGCCACATCCAGTTTAATCTTTAAAAACCTTCAGGGACGGTGAATCCACCACCTCCCTGGAGTACAGCGTTTTGCTCTGGGGACCCCAACATAAGAACATGAACCTGCTGGAGCAAGTCCAGAGGAAGGACATGAAGATGACCAGAGGGCTGGAGCACCTCTCCTATGGAGATAGAGTGAGAGAGTCAGCCTGGAGAAGAGAAGGCTCTGGGGAGACCTTAGAGCACCTTTCAGTACCTAAAGCAAGACAGCTGGAAAGGGACTTTTCACAAGGGCATGTAGTGATAGGACAAGGGCTAATGGCTTTAAATTAAAAGAGAGTATGTTCAGATTAGATATTAGGAAGACATTCTATACTGTGAGGGTGGTGAGGAACTGAAACAGGTTCCCCAGAGAATTTGTGGATGCTCCATCCCTGGAAGTGTTCAAAGCCAGGCTGGATGGGGCTTTAAGCAACATGATCTAGTGGAAGATGTCCCTGCTCATCATGGGGGGGCTGGAACTAGGTGATATTTAAGGTCCCTTCCAACCCTGACCATTCTATGATCCTATGACAGTCATCTTCCACTGCTTTAAGGACCGACTCAGAAGTGCAGCAGTGGGAAATTAGGCCTGAAGACAGGCACTAGAAACCAGGGTTTACTTATTATGCTTTTCCACCTTGTGCTTCAGAAAGATGCTTTCCTTCTATTGCAACTCCTAACTGTGTTTTCCATCATCACCGTCTGGGCTTCTGCAAACACAGACACTGTTTACAAAATTTTAATATAGTTATTATAAATGGGCAATTTAATACAGAATTTTCTTTGCCATAAAGAAAATAATGTTGCCTGGATAAACAGTGTAATCATCATGTTTTTAAACAACCTTTAAAAAATCTTTATCTTTGTCGAAACCTGCTAAATTATGCAAATGAGTTGGCAATCATAATGCAACAAATGCCTGTGAATTATTATCATGCTGCAATCTGTGCTTTCAGCATGTATCACCATCTCCTTTAACACAGTAGCTGACTAGGTATCAATACACAAAGTTCATTCTCAGTGTAATAGAAACACCTCTTTTATCAAAACTTTCATGTTCAATCCCTTTGTGTCACTTTTCTTCCACTGAGTACATCAGAGCTGGAAAAAAGAAGCCTGAACACACTGTTCAGAATTGTTATATCTATATTAAAATATTTTTGATAGAGTTTTGTGTCTGTATATATGCACATATACAAAAGACTTATTTTCCCTCTGTTTTTTTGTTTATTTGTTTTTTATGTTTAAGAAAACTGGCTCTGAAATACCATCCTGACAAGAATCCAGACAATCCAGAGGCTGCAGAAAAATTTAAAGAGATCAACAATGCTCACGCAACCCTGACTGATCTGTCCAAGAGAAATATATATGACAAATATGGATCATTAGGGCTCTACGTGGCGGAACAGTTTGGTGAGGAAAATGTCAACACCTACTTCATGCTCTCAAGCTGGTGGGCAAAGGTAATCTGTTATTTTCTGTTGGAAATCAAATGTTACAATGCACATGGACTATTACATACACAAGGACCCATTGAAAAACATGGTTTCTCTACAGGCTTAACAAATAATAGGATCAGACTCTAAACTGCTACTAAAAATTTAAAAAAGCAACAACATTATCTGGAAAATCGACAGAGGCAGAATGTAATGTAAGCTTAGACTAATGCTAATATAGAAACTCGTTTTTTACTTGGTGAATAGTTACAGTACATGTTTTGTAACACTTTTAAACATTCATTAGATTTGAATCTAGTGCTCCAGGATAATTTTGACTTTCTTTTCAGTAATGACTTAAAAAAAATGACTCATTATCCAAAAACAAGAAGTCTCACTTATGTGATAACCAGTTAATAAATTATTATCCTACAAATTTAACTGTCTTATTTGCTATATACAGCACACAACATAAGTAAGCAATAATAACACTGTGTTTATGGCATCATGTATGTGTCCTGGTGAGAGAAAGGAACTGGAAGAAAAGCTTGGAAGAATGGAATGGAGGAAGAGAGTAGGAAAGGAAGAGAATGATATATCAAAACCTTACATATTGCTCAAGGTAAAACAAGGCTGTTCTAGTTATAAAGGAGTTGGGTTCACACGGTCTCTTATCTTACTGGTGTCCTCTGATGTTTGTATATGTCAAATTCAAGTGCTTCTGCAAGTATTGAAATATTACAGATATGGAACAAACAGAATTGCAAATGTGCAAAATCCATGCTGTCCCCACCTGTTTGCAGCAGCAGAAGCATAGGAAACAAAAGACTGTAATGGAATACATAGGAAAATGATCTGTACTGTTTGAAGCAAGCACACTATGAGACCTTTTATCTGCAAACTGTGGAACACGGATTCTTGTGTTCAGCACAGATCAAGCCAATGCTGCACTGCTCTGAAGTCCCCTTTAAACTGGGAAGTCACCTGGGCACTTTGTGGGCCTGAGAAGCCATAATTTGTCTGCTGAATCAGTATGAGATGGACACTGCTCAAATGCAGTGAATGAAACCTTTAAATTAAACTTCCAAAGGCTCAGTTGCCCCCTCAGAGACAGGCTGGAGGCTGCCTGCTTGCAGCTGTTGTAGCTGACCCCTGCTGCAGGCTGGACATCCCACTATAGCTGCTGAATGGATCATTCCCTCTCTTTTGCTGTCCACCATCTCTTGCAGCCCTTTTGTCATGTTTTAGGTGCCAGGAAGCATTGCCTTAGTGCTGAGAGAACAGCAGCGTTGAGTCCTTTAACAGTATTTGTAAACAAGATTTTCTTCACTGTTTGCTGCTTTTTTTTTAGCTTTTATTTGCTCTTCTACTTACTGATCTTTAATGGAGATGTTATGAAGGATAAAATCCTCTGGGGTTAGAAAATCAGAAACAGAAATAACAACTGTGACTTTGACTTATATGGAGAGCAGTGGAGAGTACAGAGAGAAGTTAATAAGTCCCTAACAGCTAAAGGAGGAATGTGAGTATTGTTTCAAGCAAGCTGTATCCCAGAAGTGAGACAAGATGTGCTGAATAGCAAAAGTAATCAGTGCTTCCCGGGTTTTATGAATTTTGTACAAAAAATCCAAAATATGTATATAGACTCATTTGAGGATTTGAGGATTGTCACTCTCTCTCAACCCAAAATCTTGCCACTTTCAAAGCATAAAGAGGCAACCAAATCGCGCTTTTTTTGAATTATAATACTATTTGAGTCTGATGCATCATCTACAGATAACCGCTGAACCCCTAATTTTCTCCATTCTGGTAGAAGACAATACGGACCACAGCCTTCACTTGTTATCTCCCTCTTCAACTGCAAATATTCCCCTTCCCCAGCGTGCTCATACTCATAAAATCTGACAACTGTGAAGCGGTTTATCATTAGCAGTTAGGAAACCCAATGGAAAGGAGAAATGCAAAATGAAGATTACTTTTTTTTCAGAGTGCCAGACTTCTTAGCAGGCATATTAAACTGGAAACATACAGACATGGGTAAGGGGAAATTGAACTACTTCTTCACTGGCAGGCACAGGGCTTGTTCATTTAACTATTTTAACAAAAACCAATTCTCCCTCTACCATGAAGAGAGTTTATTAATCACATCAATAAAATGATTCTTGATTTACCACCCGCGATAAAATAGGCACAAGAAATCTTGAAACACTAAAGTTATCATTAATAAATTCAAGGGGTTTTCCCCCTCTGTATACTTTTTTATGCCTTTTTTTCATTCTATACATAGTGGCGATTTATTCTCCATTATGGCATAAATGATAAACAGTCAGACAACTTATTTTAGGGATTTTGGCATTTAGAACAGTTTCAGGTGTCTATTGGAAGGAAAATATTTTAAAACAAAAAGTCAGTATCCTTTTCATTTAAAACCACTCTAGATACATGCCTATTAATATTAGGCATATAAATAGTCTTATTACCTTCAAAGATGCTCCAGTCGGCCCCCACTAATGTTGCCTGAGACATGCATACATAACAATGTTATTTACATAGCTCCACTGTCAAAGTTTGACAATATCCTGACATCTGTGCTTATTTTCTCCCTCAGCAGCATGTTGTCTTATGAATATAATGAATAGTCATTAAAGAACAGACTGTATAACCATAACGCTAAAGTCTGGCTATACCTCCAACCCATATATACCTGGTGGCCACAAAGCTCTGCTGCTTTTACATACACATTTACAGAATCATAGAATGGTTTGGTTTGGAAGAGACCTTAAAGATCAAGCAGTTCCAAGCCCCTGTCATGGGTGGGGACACCTTCCACTAGAGCAGATTGCTCAGAGCCCCATCCAACCAGGCCTTGAACACTTCCAGGGATGGGGTACTCACAATTTCTCTGGGCAACTGTTCTGGTATCTCACCATCCTCACAGTAAAGAATTTCTTCCTAATATCTAATCTAAGCATATTCTCTTTCTGTTTATTTCTACACATCAGCTTTGATTCACTTTTCAGGAATGTCACTGGATTTTCTTTGGTCTTATACCACTATGTCCAAGAAGAGATGTGGAGTTTTCTCCTGTGTCACAGACATCTCACTGCAGGCCTGGATCCATCCCAGGTCAGGAGCCAGGCTGCTGTCATGTCCTCCTGGAGCACAGAGTGGCAATGCCAGCCTAAAGACTCCTCTCCTGAAGGTCCCCCATCCTATTGCTGTGATGCAGCACACACACAAGTAACTTGCGAGCTGTGCTGTGAACCTGGGCAGTGACCTGGTCTGGAGGAAGAAAAGCTCTGTAAATTATTTTTTTCTGGCTCTTGACTCTGACCGAGATCTCTGGTCTTGGCCCCAGGCCATTGCGTTGGCTCTGCTGAAGCCTCTTGCTTTGTGCCACAGGGAAAAGAGTGAGTAAAGGGCCATGTGGGTGGGAACTTCTTGCTGCCTGAGTCCGCAGATCGAGAAACCATAGACCGAGGAGTATAATTTAGGAGATATCACCTGTGTGCTCCTGCACAGGCTAACGTGGAGAAAGAGAGACACCCCCAATGGGCAATTCAAATCCTCATGTGGCTGAATTACCCTCTGGAGGAGTTTTCAACTTGCCTTTGACTATGTGGGGAGCCCACAGGGGCTAATTTGGATGCCTTAGTTCAGTGCCTGAAGTTATGTGGGATGCATCTGGGTCTTTCCTTCTTTTTCTCTCAGCTTTGTTATTGACAAGAATCTGACAGTAAATAAGTGTTTGCAAAAATGATCTTGGGCAAATGAGTCATTTTAAAGATGGAAATGAGTCATTTTAAGGTGGGTGGGGTTTTGCATACTGCCTGGAGGGCTTTTCTGAGGGCCATCAGCTGAAGACAGATTTTCAAAAGCTGAGCATGTGGGGGGCCTGTTGGTTGGTGTCTTCTTTGTGGATGTGGTCCTGAGTGACAAGTAGGAGCTTGATGGTGAGGAGGGCTTTGGGATATCTGGCCCTTGCTGAGGCACTGGGCCAGCAGCTGGACTCCTGAGTGCCAAGTACTTGGGAACCAGAGTTCCTCTGATGATCTGCCTTTATTTGTAAGAGGCTGCCACAATTCTGAGCAAGGTCACTGCTGACAGGTTTTTCGTCCTGCTGTGTTTAACCCAGGGCCTGTTTGCAGTCTGTGGCTTGCTGACGGGCTGCTACCTCTGCTGCTGTCTCTGCTGCTGCTTCAACTGCTGCTGTGGAAAGTGTAAACCCAAGGCACCCGAGGGGGAACAGCAGGAGTTTTGTGTGTCTCCAGAAGATTTGGAAGAGCAAATTAAGAACGACATGGAAAGAGGTGTGTATTGTAGGGGCTTACTGTGGGGCAAGGCTGTTCAAAACAATCTTTAAAGCCTGCAGTCCAGATGTTCTGCTCGCAGTGCTGAGGCTGCTTCCAGACTTCAGTGGAGATGTGCCAATTCACTCTAGCTAAGACCATGACCCAGTGAACTTCCCAAGTTACGTATTAATGCAAAAATAAAATTATGGCACTAACAGCTAAATATCTCCTGTATCTCTTATGAGACGCTTAAATATTAAAAGTCTCAGGACTTATCATAAGAGGTGATGTTCACCCTGTAGCCTCCATGCCCAGATTGCTTCATATCCTAGATCCTGTACTCACACATTAGGCTCTGCTGGAGTGCTGCTTGTCATATCTGATTGGCCTGAATAAGCTGTCATTTGGGTTCTATTTATGTAAAATTTATCCCTGCCTATGATGGACTAACTGTACCCATTCAAGAAGAGGCTTCAAGAAAAGATGCAATGTTTCCAACAGTGTAGTTGCACAGTAACCCAAGAGTTTGCATAGAAGCTGCTGTGGTCCTGCCCCTCTCCCATCCAGCCCTCAAGCTGTTCATTCTCTTCTGCACCAGCAGTAGCAATTCTGCTACTTTACCAGGCCCCAGATCTCAGATAAAATCCAGGTGAGAACTAATCCTCTCAAAAATGTGTGTAGTTCCTGGCCCATTTAATTCCCTGCTGTGCTTCACGGTGGGACAGGCCAAGCACCAACTCAGGAGCAAGAGTACCCAGACAGGAACATGGGCCTGGGGAAGAGGGAAGATCTTCACAGTAGGTTACCCTCTTTTCTTGATTTTGCTGCATTTCCTCAGCTACATGTTCAGGTTTTGGCTATACCAAGGAATGATGGTGGTGATTTTCTGATTGGCACTAGTGTGGGTTGCATACTTTGAAAAAACAGCCCTGTCCTAATCTGCTGGAGAGAGGCAGAGTTTTGCCTTCATCTTTAGGGATAGCAGAAACATCTCGAACTGGTTAGCTGTGTACAGGGTGAGACATACAATGATTCTTGCTCCAGCAATATGAAGCCAAGGTACCAGGGGAGGACCTAGGACACTTTTCAGTTGCAAATTTTTATAAACTTAGGATATCAGGATTATGCTTTTTTATGAGGAAGGACCTAAGCAGTCAGCTCACTCTTTCTCTCTTCCATTGTTTTAGAAGATCTTCTACAGTTATATTCTTACATTTATTACGCTTAAATTAGCACTGCCAGATTGCAAATGTCATGTTCCCTTAGCAGGAAAACATTTTTCCCCCCCAACTTTTCACACAAATTTACCCTTCCATAAATATGTAACAAAACACTTGTAGTAGTTGAAACAAATGCTATTTTTATAACTGTTATGCCAATGCGTGGTGGTGTTTTTAAGTTGCTTTTGCCTAGAGGCATATCAAGGTAAATACAGGCAGCTTAAAAATTGATCATACTTGATCAGTCTCTGCAAAGGCGATAAAAACTATTAGTGAAAACTTTATAATCACAATGCATTATTTGAAACAAATCTAATAAACTCTATGTCTTTCAGCACCTGAAAAGTACAAATCTAAAACTGGTCTTGCTCTTCATGAGCCTGTGATACCAAAGTCAACTTTGAAGTATGAAGATGGAAGATGTTTAAATTCTGCCTTTCTTTTTGTTTCTAATTTGGCAGGTATTTTGCTCTCTCTCAAAATCCAGCACAAAATTCCTCAGTGGCAGAAAAAAAATTGCTACCTCCTTCTGGCACAAGTACCAGGAGGTATTGGTATTCTTTAACTTTAGGCCACCTTGACATCCCTTTACTTCCACCAAGTCTCACTGAGATACCAACTTAAAAAATAATTTAAAATGTTTAGTGAAGTATCAGTCTGAAAAATTAACACAGTGTGGAATTATGGTTTTTAAAGTATTTAAAAACAATATTAAATATATATGTATATATATTTAATATTATATATTTCTTCAGAAAGAACAAAACTAGGTCTTTGCACCTTCTCTTCTTCTCTTCTCTTCTCTTCTTCTCTCTCTTCTCTTCTCTTCTCTTCTCTTCTCTTCTCTTCTCTTCTCTTCTCTTCTCTTCTCTTCTCTTTCTTCTCTTCTCTCTCTTCTCTTCTCTTCTCTTCTCTTCTCTTCTCTTCTCTCTTCTCTTCTCTTCTCTTCTCTTCTCTTCTCTTCTCTTCTCTCTCTTCTCTTCTCTTCTCTTCTCTTCTCTTCTCTTCTCTTCTCTTCTCTTCTCTTCTCTTCTCTTCTCTTCTCTTCTCTTCTCTTCTCTTCTCTTCTCTTCTCTCTTCTCTTCTCTTCTCTTCTCTTCTCTTCTCTTCTCTTCTCTTCTCTTCTCTTCTCTTCTCTTCTTCTCTTCTTCTCTTCTCTTCTCTTCTCTTGCTACATTTTCCTCCCAATCAAAATCAGCATTCCTCAGTAAAGTAGAATTCTCTTTATTTCAAAATTATTAGAAGAGAGCAATGTATCAGTAATAAAAATGAAAACTTTATGACAAGGGTAAGATGAGCATCTTTTCTACAGCTGAAGGGAAAACAGATACTGCATTTAGAAAAAACTGAATGACAACCAGATCAAACTGTACTTCCTCCCTTCCTCCTCCCCCAGCTTTAGGGATGCTGGCCAGAAAGATGCACCTGATTTTTAGAATGGAAGGGATTGTGCTTTTCCACCAGATATTTTCAAATGCTGGTCCATAGAAATTAATACTCATGGCTTCCTTTAGGTAAATAATAGAAATGCTCCTGCATGTAATTCAGAGACAAACTGTAATCACTCCTGCAGCAGATTTCATTTTGGAAGAGGAGATCCTATTAGGATCCAAATTCTTTGCATGCCCTCTGCCCACAGACTGAGCATTCTTGCCAGTAATTAATTTCCTTGCTTCCTGCTGTCCCCAGCATCTATATTATTGCTAACCAGAACTTTTTTGCTGAGGTCAAAATGCTCCAGCTAAGATTTTCAAGCTACGCTTCTCAAGCTAAGGCCACACTTAAAGTTATCCACATATTTTGCAGTCACTCATTGCTTTTCTGAGGACAAAACATCACCATTTCTGATGCTAAAACCCTCAGAGAGCGAGTCCCCAGCAGCTGTTGCTGTGGGAGTCGAGATTTAGACTTCATCTATTGAATCGACACAACGATAATAATTTTCAGTCCCTCACATTTGTCATTACCAAAATTGAGGTTTTACACAGTTGACTTCATTCCTCAAATTAACATACCATAAAACATAATTATTAGTGAAAAAAAAAAAGATGTGTGGCCAAAAATCAGTGATCCATTCCCTAAAATGTAAAAACAAAGTGAGTTGTCACTGAAATCAACACAATCATGTCAAAGGCATCAGTTCTATTGAAATGCTATTTGTCTAGAGAGAATTTCTAGGGGAATTCATACTCCTCTAGATGAAGGTTTTAGTCAAATATTTTAATCAAATACATATATAGTTTTAGTGCTCAGCTAGTACAATATTTCCCTTGAGAGATTCATTTTAGAGCATGCATTTCCATAGGTAGCATGACCATCAGAACTAAAGAAAATTAGGGGTTTGCAAGCCCTGGCACATACTTAGCTTACAATGATTTCTTCTCCCAACTATTGATTTGTACTAGAAAACTGTGGCCTAATGTACAATGGAAGACCAACAATTAAATTTTATATTTGTATTATTATATTTTAAACATGAAATTTTTTAGGGTTTCAAATCAAACATGACATTAGAAAGGTGCAAGGTAGGGTAATCTGTGGTGTCATGCCATGATGTTAAGGATGGCCTGTGAAAATACACTGGCAGAGGGAAGTATCACTTGCTCATCTGCTGCACGGACACATGCAATAGTTCATCACTCTCCCACACACACAGAGCAGGTTAACAGATTTTGCTTCCACTGAAGTTGATGGCAAAATTTTTGTTAACTTTTTGTTGTCCCAGAGGAGGTGGCATTGGAATTTGGATTGCCTTTGTACTTCAGACTGTAATGAGGCACTCAAAGCAGTTTGGCAGGTTTGTTCTCTCCTTTTTGGTTATCGTTGTAAGAACAATGCAAGGCATTTTACAGAAAATGAATTCTGGGAGAGAAAAAAAAAGAGAAAGAATAAAAGAACCTGAATAACAAAATACTTTCCCAGCTCAGAAGCAGTAAGTTTTTATCACCTCATTGTCTCCTCCGCACTCCATATGATACAAATGTAGGCGAACAGTGAGCAGAAGCTATCTATAGAAAGCAGTTTAAACTGTGAATTCTTCCTCACCTCCATTCTGCAGCTTGCCATTAGCAGACTATATCTGTACAGTTTATTATCCCTGTTCTGATTAAAAAAAAACCCATCATAAATCTTAGAAAGGTGTAAGCAACAAAATGCTTGGTGAGAGTGTCAGCTCAGAATTGTCTGCAGATCAGCGGGAGGCAACACGACAAATTTGCACTGGGTCCTGTTCTCCTGTTGCACACCTGGGTATCACAGCAAAATGGACTGCTAGTCTTTGCCCTCCATCAGCGATCTTCCAGCAAATGAACAACTTGGAGGCAGCAGAGGGTGGGAGGGAGTGCTGCTTAGAAAACCAGAAAATACACAGCAACTTAAAAATGGATTGGAACTGCCAAACTAATACGAGCCTGAGCTGAGCTCGAAGCATTAATTACTCATATACTTTTAGAAGTTATGAAACACGTCTGTCTTTGACCTTGTGTCTAAATATGGAATTGCCCATACAGAGAAGCTGCCTGGCATTTAATCATTCTTGCCTTTCACCTTGACAGAGTCAAAGTTGTTCTACCCCCACTGAGGGGAAGCCGTATGGCGTGCAATTAGATTCCTACTCTGGGTTAAGTTACTCCTGTACGTTACATCTTTTGCCCATGATTCATCCCGTCAACTGTCATGTAAACAGGAGGAAATGTCAGATGAGGGTTTTTTCTGAATATTCAGTCATTTGGAAAAAAAAGTTATAATTTTTATTCAATTACTGTGAAGCCTCTGTTAGTATCAAGATATAGATAGTCTAGAATTTTTCATGTGAAACACTTCACTAAGATGGCTGAACCTTTAAAAGTCAGTCTCTGAGACCTGAGCCCCTTCCTCCCTACCAAAAAAATGTGGGTTGGAAAGGAGCCCAGGAGAAGGGCAACCAAACCTTGTTTATTATCAGAGGGAACACAACAGCCATCAAGGAACTATGTAAAGACTTCACTTTCCTCCACTCAACTTTCTCCACTCTACAACAAATGCATTTTTATAGATATATTGGAAAAGCAAACACAAAACTGTACAGAATGAGAAAGTACACAGTAGTAAGGATTTAGATAGTGATAATATGAGATTTCGGTAGTTCCAAACTCATTAAAATAGTAATTCCCAGAGTCCTATTGTATATATATTACATAAGACTTCAAATTCAATTTAACATTTTTATTTAACTAGCTGGCTTTCAGGATATATATGATTTCTTCCCTCTCAAGTGTATTACTGCTCACGCATTTTTTCCCTTTTAACTCTCTTCTTTCTTTACTGTTAACTTCAAGACTCATTTCTGTCCCATTCTCACAAGCACTGCCAAGGTTAGTGCTTGCTGACTCACAACAGTGCTCATTACATTCAGACATTTGCAGGAACAAGCACTTGCTATTGGAACAGGCAGGAACCTTGAGCCTGCAATGTCTGCAAAGCACCAGGTACGGCAAATGTCCAGTTTAACAGCAGCAGCAATAGTCACCCAGAAACCTGCCGTTGTATGAGGACAAGGAGTAAGAGCATTTGTAGACTCGGTGTGGGCATTGCCACCTCTTCGGTACCCACACAGCTGTCCATGAAACCAAGACTAAGCTGTAACCAGAACCGCGGATGAAATGCTGCAGTGCTAACAAGAAATCTGACTTGGTAGCAAGTGGAGGGTTCTTACATTTTTATTTGTCCTCCTCCCCAATTTAGATGGAGAAACTCCTATCGTGCTTCAGCCAACTAACGTAACGGAGAAGACGCAACTAATTGGGGACAGCCATCGGAGCTATCGCACAGACTCCTAGAGCAGGAGAGCATGACCTGTTGGTGCTGCTCACTGAGTCTCACAGCAAGAAAAATCACACGATAAGTTCTGCAGCCTGTGTTTGTAGTTGTCTTTAAGCTAATCAAGAGTAAACTGAGAGTTGTTTCCTATCAAGGCAGAATCTTCCTCTAGGCCACTTCCAATAGGTTGATAACCTGCACTGTGCATGGAGATATCTATGGCCAGTACAGAGCTCTACAGACCAGCATGCTGGTCTCTCACGGCATCAAACTGCCAGGCTCAACATGGTCTTTCCCTCTGGTAATATTCCCTTTGGTATAGTTGCTCTTCTCCCTGCCCTTAGCTATAGTTTCACCTCCCAGACACAGTCTTGAGTATCTTTCCAGACACACTGGCTCCACCTCTCCCTGTTCCAGGAACTTTCTTTGCATGGAGCAGTTTTGCTGGATGTGAAACTTTCCTGTGAGGGAGCCCAGGAAGTGCTCTTTAGCAGACCTCAGGGGGAAAGTTGGTGGCAAGACAGACAGGGTTCTCCTTCCCAGAGGGAAGTGCTCTTTGGAAAGCAGCTACTGGCTTGCTGGGACCCATCTCTGGCAATTATAAACCTGAGCCAGGACAAAGTGCTCGGGAACTCTTCTGCTGGTGGTTACTGTTCAGGTCACTCCAAATCCAGGAGCTTCATTGAGAAGCACACACTGGCTCTGTGTCTTCCCCTGCACAAGCTGAAAACCCATGAGACAGTGGGCAAATGCCACATGGAGAGGAAGGCTGGCCCTGGGCTGCCCCAGACCTTCTCACAGTCCTGTGGCAAAGGTCCCCCATTTGCTTCCCAGCCAACAGCTTTCTGCCAGCTGGCTTATTCCCCATACCTCTTGTTTCTGGCCCCACTGCCCTGCTGGCACTAGGCTGGGAGCCATCACACCAGTGCAGGCACTGGGGTTGTGGGAGCAGAGAGGACTTGGCAGGGAAGGCAAGGAGCAAAGGAGTGAGTGTTCTCCTCACCAGCTCATCGGGGCAAGACTGAATCCTCTCCTCTGCCCTAGGCCCAGGGGCTTTAAGAGTACATGACATGATTTTAAATTAAGAGTTAGAGATGAGGTGTACATTCAAGTGTACCACTCCACAAGTCAGTGGAGATATATGTGGGTATAGCTAAATCAAGCACAAAGAAATTAGGCCACTGATTTGTAAGAGCTAAAGGAATACCTCTTAGATCTTAAATTTAGCACTTCACTGATTTGACATAGTAGTTTAAGTCCAAGATTTCTCCTTATTGATCATGTTACATCAGTCACTGTCAGTTCTGTCATATACTATTTTTGTGTGCTGTGGTCTAAAGGGGGCCGCATGTTCCACTAAATTATACAAACCAAGGAATATATAACTAGTCAAAAGTGTTATTCCCGTGCTTAGAATTGGATCCCACAGCTGTGAAACATTATTATCTTCCTTCTATTCTCACCTTCCACAGCAAATGTCATCCAGCTGCAGCTAAATATATGGGAAAAGAGTGTTTTTTGTAGCACCAGTTGTAATTCCAAAGTCAAGAAATACTACTTTCAACATTTCTTTAAATGTCCCATAACACATGGACATTTTAAAGGCCATTACTTCCAGTTCAGGTCATATATCTGTTCTCTGAGTGCATGCACTGGGGCCAGCCAATGCTCACATTGCCCTCAGAAATGGCCCTGGTTTTCTTCTTCACAAAAGAGGGAAGGTCTTGGCATGGCTGAGGCTGAGCACAGACCCTCGCTTCCCTCCTACCCATGGGCTACTCTTGGTCCTCACTTGCACATTGCAAATGATTTTGGGGACCACTCATTGGTACATAAATCCAGATCGCCCTCCTGCACCCTGCACCCACTCGGCACAAACACATCTTTTGGCTTTCTTCACTATTACCCTTTGCAGGGTGTTTGCTCTCGTATAAGACCTTATCCCTGAATGAAGGAGTAGGGAGACCATGTAGTATATAACAAATCTGCAAGCAAAGACATTTCCTAAGTTTCACTGTCTGGGAAAGAAATTCACCGTGAAAATGTCCAAATGTTACGTAGTGACTGTTTCCAGCAGAGAGTTAAAAGAGGCATCGGGAGAAAAGTCTGGTGTAAAGCTACATCTAACTATATGTGGAATCCTTTCCAATGTGAAATCCGTCCTCCTGCTCCCATGAAAGTAATTGGAAATTGCACCTTTGATTTCAACAACAGCTACAGAGCAGGCATAAAGCCAAGGAGGAAAGAGTAAATCCCGTAATAACAAAAGCAACTGGAGAATTTTTTCACATGCAATACCTTCAATGTCCCTCAGGAGCCCACTCTATGGGCCAGAGCCAAAGTTCACTGAAATCAAGGAAATGATCTCCATGGGCTTGAGATGTACCACAAGTCACGTGGTTCTTATTTACACTTTTTAAATGAGAGATTTTCCTTGGGAAAGATTTATGATTTGATCTCACAGTGTGATGCAAAGGTGGACAAGCTGCTGCATGTTTGCAAATCCCTTTTACAGACATAGAGATTTGTACAGAAGATCCACAATGCATTATCTCAGCTAGCAAAAAAACTCAGAATAAATCAGTGACCAAACCTCTGAGTGGGTTATCCAGGACTTGCAGCTTAAAGATCTGAGTATCTGAACCCATGGCTTAATATCAAACAGCAAACTTAGTTTTTAGAGTACCAGGGCATTTGCCTCTCTCATTGATGTGAAGATCAGCTGTTCTGAGGACACGTAGAGAAAGGGTAAATCAGGATTTCAGGACTTAGCTTTTCAATGAGATTTTGTTTGCTTTTCAGAAAAATTCCTAACATGAATATATGCTTACATGATCTGCACACCCAATAATCTTCTCGAAATATACGGATCCTCAAATTTTGGCTCTGTTTTGCTACATTTATTTATATGTAAAGAACCATGTATTCAAATCTACCTTGGCTGTCAACCACTCTGACTAATAAAGGTTGTATGTATGAATTCATGTAGCACTCCCTTTACCTTTCCACACTAACAACTTCATTCTGGTAACAGCAAGAGAAGCTGTTGAGACAGCTGTCCAAAATTATGGCTTTGCAAGTGGCAACTCAGGGTTTCCCCGAAGAGGAACTAAGTCCTGGATTGCAGTAGATGTGCCTACCTATGCAAAGCAGCCAGAGCTATAGCTGCACGTTACAAGTCCTTTATCCAATGCAGAAAGCTTGACAACATAAAAAAAAAAATCATCATTGTGACAAAGTGATGTAATACAGCAGTTTTACAGGTATCAGAGCCTCTGTGAAACAATTTCCCCAGTGAAGGGTGTGTGCAGAGAGTGAAACCATGATGCTGCTGAGGACAACAGCAGAAGTCCAGAGACATCCAGCATGTCACTCAGGGGTTTTGCACCAGTCCAAGAGCCAGCACAGAGTGCTAGATAAGTGCTATAAGACAGGAATATTTCTCACTAGGATAGTATCCAGTCTCTGTGACCACAGAAGCCCAAGCATTCAAAAAATGGACAAGGGGCAACTGTTTTGGCTGGATGTATTCTCAAACATCCATCCCTTTTTGTGTTTAGATATTAACACATACCCAGATTCACTCAAAATACCAAACAGAAGAGGCATGATAGAAGATTTAGGCATACTACCATGTAACCAGTTATTTATGTAGTTTGTGCATTTTTCTCCCCACAAGTTTGTGAGATAAGCCACTCTGTTTAATCTGAAAAGCTTCAAATATAATTGTATGTAATTTAATTTCATTACCTACCTTCTATTAGAATGAATACTGGTATTATTTCAGTCAAAAAGAATTACATCTCTGCCTCTTTTTAGAATAAAATCTAAAAGAAATCTAAAGAAAAATTAAGAAGTATACAAAACTGAGTACAGTTAAAATTATTGATTTATTTTTCTGTGTTATCATTCCTGTAGAAAAGATGATGTTCATTGTGCTGTTACAAAGCAGGGTGAAAGACCATAGATGACAGCAACCCCCTTCCTTCCCTCCACAAACTAAAGTCAGCTCAGTCATCACATCCAGCTTCTCCTTTTGCTTTGAGAGACGAACAGGTACAGAGTTTCTTACAAGAGGACTCAGTCCTTTGTGCCAGTGTCACCTGTCCCAGGGTTGGGAAGGCAGACACCTACAAGATAACAGAAAGACACTAGTAAAGACACACAATTTCCCACTAAGTGGGAGAGTTAATACATGCTAATCGTAGAATGGTTTGGGTTGGAAAGGACCTTAAAGATCATCTAGTTCCAACCCCACTTCCATGGGCAGGGATGCACCCTCCAGGTTGCTCAGAGCCCAGTTCAGCCCGGCCCTGAACACTTCACTGGGCTGAATCTGAAAACGTTGTGGCAGTGTGTAAATATATAGATACAGCCCTATTCTGTAAAAGTGGAGTCTAAACATTCGGAGGAGAGGAGGCTTGGAAAAATGACCCTCCGTATTTCAACATCCTAATTAACTGTGATGAGATAAAGGGATCTCAACAGGTATCCTCCTGCACGGGCTTGCTTTGTCGTTAAGTTGAAGTATGAACAACGTACACCCTGTTTTCCTTTAGAAATTCACGGGGTGTTGGCAGTCCCACATCAGGCGCGGCACTCGCAGTTCCCGCAGGAACAGCCGCTCCTGAGAGTCAGCGAGAGGCTCGGTTTGCAATGAGGCCGGATCCCTTCGAGAGAAACAGCCGTATCTGCAAAACGTCAAAGAGAAGATGTGTAAACGCACTTCGAATAACAGGGCGAGGGGAAAAAAAAACAACGTCTCCTTCGAGCCGGAATCGAACCAGCGACCTAAGGATTCCCGCGGGGTGAACCTCTACAGTCCTCCGCTCTACCAGCTGAGCTATCGAAGGGACCTGCCACTCACCTCGCCGCCACACTCTAAGAGCGTAGCCCGGATCGCTCCGCGCATGCGCGGGCTGCACGGCTCTCAGGCGGGCCTTAGCCGGGCCGGGCCTTGGTGGGAGCGGCCCCTGCTTCAGGCCGGGCCTATGCCAGGCGGGACCTGTGTCGGGCCCGGAGCGCTGCAGGGGCGCCCTGGGGCCCGGCTGGGGGTCCCTCCGGTATTAAGGTCTGTGGAGACAACCCCGATACTGTGCGGGGCCAGTGGCGCAATGGATAACGCGTCTGACTACGGATCAGAAGATTGTAGGTTCGACTCCTGCCTGGCTCGCTGTTGTTTTTTCTACTCTCCGGTCACCGGCCCTAGTAACTCGCAGGGGGGTAAGGTTTTTCAGCTGATCTCAGCATCCTGACCTTTCATTTTTATCTTTCACTCTCTCAATCTTCTTTTCTCTTCTCCTCATCTCATCTCACCATCCTGACTTCATCAGGAACTGTAGTGGTAGGACAAGGAGTAATGGGTATTAATTGAAAGAGGGGAAATTTAGGTTAGATATTGGGAAGAAATTCTTCACTTTGAGGCTGGTAAGGCACTGGTACAGGTTACCCAGAGAGGTTGTGGATGTCTCAACCCTGCCAATGTTCAAGGCCAAGTTGGATAAGGCCTTGAGCAACTTCATCTAGTCCCAGCCTGGCATGGGGGTTGGGACTAGATGATCTTTAAGGTCCCTTCCAACCCCTTAACATTCTATGATTTTTTTTTTAACCCCATCTGTCCACCCAGCATGTCATTGGAGCGTTGCATCTCCCAAAGCAAAACACCATTGTAGGCTTAAACTTTTCAAACCATTTAAAGATACAGCTTGTCAAATGCTTTAACTGTGCCAGCAACTCAACTTGATTAACACACCAACACATTACACGGGGGAAAATCATTTGGGCCCAAGCAGAGGAGCAGTGTGCTCGGCATTGGCCCGACACACTATGGTCAGTCTTACAAACCACAGCCAAGAAAACAAACAGGGGTCTCTGAAGGCAGCTGCAATGCTGCTGTGATGAAGACTAATGGATAATGGTGATTATCCATTAGCCTTGAGAAGGGCAAGAGCACTCTCGTTGTGCAGTTGAATGAAAAGTGTATGATTTTTGCAACAAAACAAACATTTTTGGTGTCTATAAAGACTATGCACGGTATAAAGAACAGCTTGCATTGTATAAAGCATTGTATGAAGAACAGAAAGGAGAAGCGAGGAAGGCATCCCCCATGTTTAGATTTGAGAGTAGCCATAGTCATTGACTTATAGAATGGTTTGGTTTAAGGGACCTCTAAAGGCCATCAAGTCCAACCCCCTGCAATGAGCAGGGACTCTTCAACTCAATCAGATTGCCCAACCCGACCCTGAATGTTTTCAGGGATGGGGCATCTACAACCTCTCTGGGCAACCTGTTCCAGTATTTCACCAATCCCATTGTAAAAAAACTGCTTCCTTATATCCAACCTAAGCCTACCTCTTCCAGTTTAAAGCCATTGCTCTTTGTCCTACTACTGCACAGCCTTGTAAAAAGTCCCTCTCCAGCTCTTTTTGCAGGCCCCCTTTAGTTACTGGAAGGTGCTCTAAGGTCTCCCTGGAGCCTTGTTTTCTCCAGGCTGAACAATCCCAACTCTCTCACCCTGTCTTCATAGGAGAGATGCTCCAGCCTTCTCATCATCTTCATGTCCCTCCTCTGGACTCTCTCCAATAGGCCCACGTTTTTCCTGTGCTGAGAACCCCAGAGCTGGACACATCAGTCTGTGGATTGAGCACTAGTTTCCTATAAAAAGTGAATGAATAAATAACTGACTTACAAATAAATAACTGAGGCAGCTCACTAGTGATCTTAGCCTTTGGAACCGGTGTGCCCGTACACTGCCGCGAAGGGCGCTGGTGACGGTCACGATGTAAGGGGGCACCAAAAGAGATGCGAGCCAGGCAGGAGTCGAACCTACAATCTTCTGATCCGTAGTCAGACGCGTTATCCATTGCGCCACTGGCCCCCGCATGTGGGGCTGGTTTCGGCTGTCGCCCCCTCATGGAACCCCCGTCCCGCCGCTCGGCCCCTGCTCGACGGCGGAGCAGTGCGCATGCGCGGGGCTCCGGGCGGGGCGGGGCGGGGCGGCTCCTTGTGCGGCCGCTGGGGGGCGGGCAGCAGGTCCCTTCGATAGCTCAGCTGGTAGAGCGGAGGACTGTAGAGGTTCGCCCCGCGGGAATCCTTAGGTCGCTGGTTCGATTCCGGCTCGAAGGAGACGCCAAACTTTTTCCCTCCCCACTTGGGAATTTTTTGGTCCCTCGGTGAGGAACAGGAGGGCGGCTACGCTACCTCTCAGGCGGACGCTCCTAGAGCCGTTTCGACCATGTATGGTACGGAAGCAAGTCACATCTTTTTTTTTCTTGGGGGGGGGAAACAAACAAAAAAAAATTACTGCAGAGGTGGCAGCCCCGCGGTAAACATTGAAATCCTTGTTGCAGCAATGCTTTGGGAAGTGCTTAGTTTTTTCTCATCATAATATTCATTATTATTATTATTTTTATTATTATTATATTTAATTATACTAAAAGATATTATAATTTAATAAGATTTAATTCATGATTTTTTTATAATAACCACACCATTTTTAAGGGAAGGGACCTCTGGAGATCATCTAGTCCAACCTCCCTGCCAAGGCAGGGGTACCTAGAGCAGGTTACACAAGAACGCATCCAGGTGGGTTTTGAATATCTCCAGAGAGGGAGACTCCACCACCTCCCTGGGCAGCCTGTTCCAGAGCTCCGCCACCCTCAATGTAGAGAATTTCTTCCTTGTGTTGAGCTGGAACTTCTTATGTTTTAGTTTATGTTCATTGCTCCTTGTCCTGTCAATGGGCACCGTTGAAAAGGGTCTTGCACCATCGTCATGGCACCCACCTTTGAGATATTTATATGCATTAACGAGAACCCCTCTCAATCTAATAATGTATACTTGACATCTTCCTATGTGAAGCCAAAAAAATTAAGCATTTTTATCTCAATCTTAGCTATTTTTGTTAGATCATCTTTTCCAAGGTAGTCCTTAGTGTGCTAGTTCAGCTCTGGACAGTCTCTCCTCATTTCGCATGTTGATTTCCATGCTGCCAAATAATCCTTACTGATTGTGCTTTCTATGAGGCCAGACAATCGTTACGAATGAGGGCTGTGAACATTCTGGCTGATAGGAGTGGAACAAAGTGCTCCACAGTCTCTTGACTTAGCGCAACAGACACGATGTTTGGTCCTTTGGTTGTGCCATAAAGGAGGTTGTTCTAGGAGAACATGGAGCAGAGGGAGAGGGGCCATAGAGGTCCTTTATACAGAAGGGGTTTAGTGCAGACAGGAGTGGGCTTGCTTAGGATATAGTTAATAAGAAAGCCACCACTCATACTCTGCTTTTCCCCCCTGTTTTCTATTGTTTCCTTTTTCCTTCAAGTCTTCTTTTCCATTACAGGCACTACATAGGGTGCAGAAAAAACATGCTTGGCAACAACTCTTTGCTTGGAGAAAGTAAACATGTCTGAAAGCATCCAAATCTGTCTGCATAGCAGGGGAAGAATGGAAGTGAAGTTTTCTCCTTCAACAGAACAATGACTGAGTCTTCTCTCCTTGTGAGAGCGTTTCTCTGGGGTAGATTTCATATATGAGAGCAAAGAAGACCCACTCTCTGTGGGAATATAATGCAAGTAAGATTATCAGCAGGGAAACAGATTTATGAAACTCAGCAGGAGTCAGACCTGCAAGCTGCTCATCTGTAGTTACATGCTTTGTCCCTAGCTCCAGACACCTCTATATTAATTAGTATGGTTTTGTGTGTGTGTATGGACACACACATAGACACCAACAACAATCTTTTCTCCTTTCTCTTCCAGCACGGTGCAGTGCATCCCTCTCAGAAACTGGTTCAGGAGAAATCCAGGCATGAAAAACCTGCCCATCAGAGAATGGAGGCACCAAGGTGAGCAAACATTAAGGAAAGACATTTTCTTAGGTGTCTGTTGTCCATACATATTTGTGCTCACCAGCCATCAAATCTAAATCCAAAATCTAGAAGTACATCCCTGTGCCACTCCCCAGTGTGGGTCAGGGCACAGACTCCATTCAGGGCCAAAGATTTACTTTTTTCATAAAATTCACCCCTTCCTATATAAAAATCTCTGAACTCCTTTGTTCCTTTTCACTGATTCAGTGGAAACTCTTCTCCTAAATGATAGCTCACAAAATAAAAACACGCTCAGGGTTTCTTCTGGAGAACAGACCATCTCCTTTCCCCCTCCAGCTCCATCTCTAGGACATTTTTTTCCCCTACCCACCCAGAAAGTATTGACACACATGCATTTCTGTGTAGCAGTGTATGTCCCATAAGGGAGAATGAAATCCAGGAAAGAAAAATAACAAAAACAAAAATGAAAACCCTCACAAAATGTAGACACTGATCTCAGGACTTACTTTATGCTAAGCAACTACTGTGCCTCTTGAGGAACAGCCTGTTACATTCATGTGACCGCTTAGTTCAGCTTCCCACTCTTCTAGAACATGCTCATGGATCTAAAAGTACTAAACACTTTTTACTCCAGTAACACCCTATTCAGTGCTTAGATGATTGTGTAGCTTGCGAAATATGTCATTTATGAGCAAGTTATTAGTGACGGTGACCTGCAAGTACTTAATTATTTTCATATCTGGTCTCCAGTGAGGGCTAATAATGAAGTGTGTGTGTACACCCTATTCAATCATTTGTATCACTTAATAATGAATTATACCAGAGATTATAAAAACCCCATTCATATGCTGAGCAGGATATGGAGGTACCAATACAACTACTTCATTTTAAACCAAGCTTTCCTACTTTTTTCCTCCATCCATGCACAGTGGAGTGGGACTCTCAGGGCAAACCAGGATTAGGAGATGGGGTGGGACTCTCGGAGCAAACCAGGATTAGGAATACGAGGTTTGGACAGCTGACAGCAGGCAAGGAGTGAAAAACTAGCAACAGCGAGCCAGGCAGGAGTCGAACCTACAATCTTCTGATCCGTAGTCAGACGCGTTATCCATTGCGCCACTGGCCCCCAGATGTTGGGGTTTCTAAATGAGAGTGGTCCTGGGTCTCTACCCCAGGGCTCCTGCCTGGCCCCAAAGGGAAGGCCCTGATTTCCAGCATCACCAAAATGCAGAGGTTGCACAGTGAAAATCCCGATTTCTGTGTCCAAGCTCCATATCTGATGTCGCTCCACTGTGATTAAGAGCTTTGCAAGTGCAAGCTGAGAACAAGTCACATTGTGTCACCTGCTGCAATATCTGTGCTGAAAGGAAAAAAGAAAAACATCGTATCATCCAGTTCCCAAATTCTGGCAGTTGTCTCATGCCAGACACAATACAGACACAGACAGTTGCTCATGGACTCTGTCATGCCCCTGCCTCTAGCAGGGCCAGCAGAGCCTGCCGATTCCCATGGTGTCTGGAGGAGGAATCCCACCTGGTGGGAGGAGATGGGATCTGCCACTTCTATGATCCTGTGGCAGATGAGCTTTGTAGCCTTCATCCCATGCTTGGTCCTGCCTCCTTGGAAGGATCCCAGAGCAGACAGACAGGGCCTGCAGGGCTGGAACAGGCTGTGTGGTGCAGTGCAGAGCTGATCTGTTCAGAGGGAAAAGGGCAACTCTGAAGGCAGCAAGATAGCATCAGCACCTCGTCTTCCAGGGAACCCCCACGCCACTGTCACACCAATACCTCTCCCATTACAACGTGCCTGACTCAGTCTGCACGTTGGTTCCTGCCCCAGACTCTGAATTACTCTTGGTCTAGGCCCCATAATTTTTTCCTGCGGCTCAGCTGCCAGAGACAATGCTCTTTTGGACTGCCAGAACAGTCTTTGCCTTTGAATTCATACAAAGCATCACACTGGTACTTCACAAAGGAGACCAGTGTACCCATGACACTGGTCTTGGTCACCTGATAGGCTCCCCAAAGGCCACAAGATCCCAGAGCTTGTTTTACAGTTTTTACTCATCAATCACATGCAAACTAAGTTTTGATTTTCCAGGAACAGCCAGGGATTTATAACATTCTTGATGCAATCTCAGGATTTCCTGGTGACGCTTGCTGCCTGCTTTTCTGAGCCCTTTGATTACCTTACAGCAGTCAAATATGTTGACCCAACATTGATAATAACTTGTGTGTCAGTGAGCTGCAAGCTTCTTTCCAATGGTATCCTTTGATTGCTGTTTGATTTCTGGTATGACACTTGTCTATTCAGGCTTTCATAAGCAGGTCTGTACCAGAGAGAGACAGGACACTGGAAACAAACTCTGCATATTTAGCCCTAGTTTCATTAGGCAAATGAAAACCAAAACAAAGCAGTTAAGCAGTGCTGAACATTAGATAGCATGGAAAAACATGAATAGCTCTTTTTTCATTCCTTAGAAGCAGGACGGGATTCATGCAACCTGCTGCCAGGGAAAATGCCGGGAGCTGTTGGAGACAGACATTAATCACTGTAACCCTATTTGAACATGCATTGCTACTATGCTTCCCTCAGCAGTGGTGATTTTGCCTGACTATATGTGATAAGTGATGGCTTTTGGCTTGATTTGCTTGTGAGTGCTTCTTCAAGTCATGGACTATCCTGTGGGTTTCTGAAGATATTATGTTTTGGATAACAATCAAGATGTTGAGGATGAAGTTTGAAAGGAGGATGAGTCAGTTTAGCATCTCCTTGCTACAAAGTAAAGAGGTCCCACTTCTCCTCCCCTCTTCTCCACTGCCCTCAACTACACAACTTGCCTCGTCCTTGCTCTGGCAGTCGATGGTCACTGCAGGCACCTGAGTTAACTTGATAATCCAGTAAAAAAGCGGGTAATTTTCCAAGGGTCAACCAGGTGAATCAGCTCAGGTGGTGTGCAAATGAGGGGACCAGACTTTGCAGCCAGGGCCAGCCAGCACAAGAGGAGGTGAGAGGCCCAGGCTGCCCCATCCTGCTGGCCAGGGCAGCTCAGCCTCCTACAGGTGCTTGCCCAGCTGCAGCCTGGAGGAGGAGTGTTGTGCTGAGATGATGAAGCAGAAGACATGGAGTGGGAGCCAGGTGTGAGAAGCGGGGAAGGTATCCAGTAGATGTGAGGTAGAGCCACTGTCTGCCTCCAGACAGCTCACTTCAGACCTGTTATTTCCATCATGTCTTCATTCTCATTCTTGCTCACTTTAGCTTTTGCAGGTGCAAGTAGAGTGGGTAGTGAATATGAGGCCAAATTCCTCCTGATTGCCTCAGGCTGGTGCAGAGGGGTAAGCACTGAGGGAAGCAGCTCCTTCATAAGCAGCGACTTACAAATAGTTCTTCTTTTGCAGATGGGTTCTGGGGTTTTTCCCCTGAGTTAGTAATGAAAAACCACAAAGTGAATGAAAGGAGGTAAGCATGTCCATGTTGTATACTGGTGGGCATACAACAACAGGAAGAATGTAATTGCAAACAGGAGTTCACAGGGGTGGAGGTGGTGCCTTTTTCTAGTTGGGCATCTTGGACTTGCACCTATTCCTCCTGTTGGCAGCCAGAGAGATGATCAGGCAGGACAGAGGGCTGCCATGTATTAGCTTAGAGGTCCCAGGGATGTTACCCCTACTGTGATGATGGGATGAAGGATGTTGTTAGAAAAGAGTAGTCTCTCAGATTTCCATGCACTTCTAACAGAATGCTCTGAGCAAACAAGGCCACTCTGTTTTGCCTAATGGAGCACGTACAGCATTCAAACATAGCTGTGCTGTGGTGCCTGGCAATTTGGAAAGCAGAACCCAGTGAGATGGGTCCTGCTTGAACCAAGGTGGAAAATCAGGCTAGTGGCCCAGGGAGGGAATGAATACAGTTAAAAGCTAGAAATGAGAAGGGGTAATACATCTCTAAGAGATGCTTTCTCCTTCTCCTGATTATTGGCTGTCCAGGAGGGGGCGGGGGGCTTTAGCTGAAGGAAGGCATATTGCTTTGCATATTTGCACACAATACTTTGGACGTTATGGAGAACAAGCTGGCAATCCAGAGTGCTTTTAAGGTGCCCCAAGCTCTACGTGGAGTTTTACCACATCCTCTGGCAAGTAACAAGTCATTAGTATCCAATTACACTGAAATCATACTTAATATGAGACAGGTTAAGACAAAAAGCAAATAAAAACATATACTCACAGTTGCCAAGACAGATAAACGTATAAAAGAGGTAGGTGGGGAAATGAGAGAAAACCAGGCTTCAGTTACTGGCTTTGAAGATTAAATCAGCAAGGCTATTCCCTCATATCCAGGCATTTTGCCGCAGGCTCTCCTGACACAGTGAGGAGCAAAGAGCCTATCTTACTCCACACCTTACACCTCAGGCTGTGTTGACCAAGAAGTTTTTCCTTGTGAGGGAACAAAGGACCTCTTATGTCCTCCTAAAATTTTTCTCCTAAAACTTCAAATTCTTCCAATCCTAGGAGGTTCACCACCTTAGTATGGAGCTCCTCCTATTTCTTCCCTATTCAGGAGACAGGATGGCCTTTCCTCTTGGCAAAAATAAGAATGATTTCATTCCTTTAGCATTACCTGGCCAGCTAACAATACCTTGGCTCAAGTGCTAAGCCAGAGTGCTGTCGTGGGAAAGGCGCTGGTTCAGTTTGTGATGTCTCAATGCCATCATTTTCTTTTTCTCTTTTTTTTTTAATTTTTTTTTTTCTGTAAAAATGTAAACATCTCTTCTTTGCCCTGCCTGCTGTCATTATTCTGCTGGGCATACAAAAAAGTGTGTGTTCCTAGTCAGGTTTGGTTTGGAGGGGATATGTTGTTTCAAGCTAGTGCTGGGAATAGAATGAAGGGGAGCCAGTTCCTGCCTGCTCAAGCAGAGGCTGCTCCTTCCTTGGTTAATGAGACTTGTCTTTTCAGGGGGAGGGTAAGACAGTCTGCTCCATTCATGAAAGAGGAGAAAGGAGATGAAGGTTGTGGGAAGGAGGAGAAGCAGGTTTCTGCGGTGCAGTGAAGTAGCAGAGGAGGTGGAGGTATTGTGCTGAGCTCGAGAAATCACTTTTAAAGGACTTGTTCAATGCAGGGGACATCCTGAGACTTACTGCTGTACATGCACACGCAGTCTCCTTTTTTACCCTGTTGTGTCTTTTTTGCTTTGCATCTTCCTGTTACCTCTGCAAATGTCCTCCTGCCAGTTTTACAAAGTGGCCTCACGTAGGGACCTCACAGAGATGCCCATTATCTGGCTGGCAGCACAGTTTCCTGCCTAAGCTGGGAGGAAATGGTCCAGTGTCTTTCTTCCCTCCTGCGTGGCTTCTACAGCATTTAGGACTGAGGGAGGAGTGGGGTCAACACCAGGCCAGGGCTGGAGAGCAGAAGCACTGATCCCACTGCCTCCCACATGCTGGAGAGTCATGCTTCCCTCAGAAAGCTGTAAACCATTGAATCACATGGAATCAATTAGGTTGGAAAAGACCTCTGAGATCATCAAGTCCAGCCTATGACTGAACACCACCATGTCAACTAAACCATGGCACTAAGTGCCACATCCAGTCTTGCCTTAAACACCTCCAGGGAAGGTGACTTCACCACCTCCCTGGACAGTCCACTCCAATGTCTAGTCACCCTTTCTGTGAAAAAATTCTTTCTAATATCCAACCTAAACCTCCCCTGGTGCACCTTAAGACTATGTCCTCCTGTATTGTCACTAGCTGACTGGGAGAAGAGACCAACCCCCACCTGGCTACAACCTCCTTTCAGACAATTGTAGAGAGTGGTAAGGTCATTCCTGAGCCTCCTCTTCTCCAGGCTAAACAACTCCAGCTCCCTCAGCTACCCTTCACAGGATATGCTCCAGACCTTTCACCAGCTTCATTGCCCTTCTCTGGACACCATGAGGGACAGGATGAAAATGAGAACACCAAGATGGAAAAAGGTGGAGCTTCCTGCTCTACACATGGGCCTCTTCAGATTCTCTATTTTTAAATTTCCAGCTTGGTGTATCTTGTGAGGTCAGGTATAAAGAGCATTTCACCTGGGAACACATTGAGAAGTCACCAGAGAAAGGATGAGAGAGTTGTCACCTTCTTCCTGCCTGACTAGGTGACACCTGGTTCATTAAAGAAACATACTTCCCTGAAAGTGAAGGATAGGTGACTTCAGTTCTGGGAATGAGCAGCCCATCTGAACACATTCCAGGAACCCAAGGAATTGGCTATGAGACCTGACATATCAAGAGCACCCTAATGAATGCAACATGAGATATGACATGCAGAGGAAGCTTCTAAGGAAGCATTGCACCTTCTCAGGGTGATCACCTCCACACCTGGTGATGTGTGAGAGATCTGGCCAGTTCAGATGAGCAAAGATAGAAGCCTGTGTAGTTTTTGTAAGTATTCTGTAAATATAATCTGTTTTGGATGGATATTAATGGATTTTTCATGGCTAAATTATTTTATTTGAATTTTTTACTTCATCTCTTCTGGTTTAAGTGGGATTTCAGTGCTACTGATTGCCCACTTACATTGCTTGCTGAAGTTTACAGTGAACTATTATCCTGTGGCCACCCAGCTCATGTCAGGCTCCTTGGCATGTTTTCTCTGGAGTACGAAAATTAGTGATAGCCATGCCTGCCCCATTTTGGCTGCAGGAATGTGGTCCCTGGTGAGTACCTCTGGTGGAGGTCAGGGATGGGAGAGGCATCCTCTGCTGGCAGAAGTTACTGTGGGCACTGGTGTGGAATAAAAGATTGGCTCCGGGCTTGACTCTGGAGGTTCCTCAATGTGTCTGTCAGGGCTCCAATAAGAAGTTCAGTGATGAGCAGGAATCTTCCTCCCCACACCAAAATCCCCTATTATTTGAGCTGGAATTACAACCAGTGACTAAGGACTACTCTGAAAGCACCACAGCCCTCCACTCTGAGCTATCAAAAGATGGGAGATATGGTCCTGAGAGAAACTCCCGTCAGGATCTCACAGCAGTCCCAGTCCCGACAGCATGATGGCAAGTAGCAAATGCATCACTCTCAGACATAGGGAACCAAAACCTAAAAGGCACCTTGCATACAGATTTCTGCACAAAACAATGCTGCTGCTAAGCTGTTGGCTCGCTGTGAAGTGCTTCATAGCAGTGATTATGGATGGAAATAGCAACAAGGCCATACTAGGTGGGTAACTGGAAGAGATGTGATTTGTAGTCTGCTCTTAAATAAATCTATTATCACCCCTCTCATGTTTGCATTACAATCTTTTAGATTATCAGAAGCAGCAGAAACATGCTGTGTACTGCTCCAGCTTGTCACCTCTCAAGGATTCCCTGAAGTAGTATTGTCTGCACACCTGCAACAGGATAGAGATGAGGGGGAGCTGACCCCATGACATCATAAAAAGAGCAGCACAAGTGACTCAAAGGAAAAAAAGGAAAGGAAAAAAAAATTGCAATAAGTACATCAGAGGCTCTGTCCTTACACCACCTCTCCTTGTTTGTAGGCTTCATTATCAGTGCTGTGATAGTGGAAATGCACATCAGCTCTGGCACTGATCCAGTGTTCCGCTTTACCACCATATCCTAGCCCTCCCTGTGCCCTGCACATGCCTATCTTCTCCCCTAGTTGCCTTCTCCTGATCCAAAGGGTGGCAGTGGCAGGGGATATGGGGTCAGCAGTGCTCTGTTTTCACGGCTTCTTGAACATAGTGGTGGGACAAGGGAGTGTGTTCAGCTCACAGCAGCACACCTTCCCTTGCATACAATCCTGGAGCAGCCTCCTTCAATGCTAATGATTCGGGTCACAAGAGTCACCCTCTGGGCTGAAGACAGGCTGTGCTTGGCTGGGTGAGGAGGAGGTAAGGGGAGAATTTGGGGTGGGGAGGAAAACAGCCAGCCCAAAACTCTTTGTCTTCTCCCTAGATCATAGTATCAGACTATTATGATGCAGCTTATTCCCCAACCCTGACTGCAGAGGGTAAAACTGCATAGTGAGGGATCTGCATTCTCAGGCAGCTCAGGCAAAACACAAATCTTACTGCAAAGCTGCCCTCTCCATGGCGAGGTCAAAGCCTTTGAAAAGACACACGCAATCTGAGTTATTCTATGGCCAAAGGACTTGCTGTGCACCCTTTCTTCCCTTGTATTCCCTAAACTCTGCCAGAATCAGAAAAGCTAACTCCTAGGGAACAGCCTGATGGGAGAGGGTGGCAGAACGCCGCACATGCAGACACGGGCCGACATGCATGAGATGCTTCATGAAGTGATAATTCAAAAGGATGTTGATCTAACAGGCTGCTGCTTGGTACAATGAGCACAGTGTCACAGTGTCACAGTGGATGGCATTCCTGATCACAGCTAAAAATGCCTTCATTCAACTCCTGCCTGGCTTGAAGGCATTTCCAGCTGTTGTTGTCCTTGCAAATGCCTGCATCTCTCTCCTAAACATTGTGCTCCCCTGTGCTCACATGAATCTCACGTGAAGGAGTGGGGAAAAGAACTTGGCTGGAAAATGGCCAAAAAGGAAACTTGCTCTTCTTATCTGACTTTCAAAAGGAAAAAAAAGCATTGGTACTCAGAAATGAATAGTCATGCTGGTTTTTCCTATATGCCTTAAGAGAATTTTCAGGGCAAAGGAACACATGAAAGGAAAACAAAGGAGTTTGAAAAAAACAAAACCAAGGAACCCCTGTCACCTCTGTCACCTTTGTCACCAGTCACATGTTAAACAGGCACTTGAATAGTTCTGGTAGCAACTTACTGTGTGAAAAACTTCCTGTCCCCATACAGAGTATTTTTGTTTAGCTGTAATACCAAAATATTTGATCCTTTTTCTTTGAGCACTGAATCTCTATTCTATCCTGAAGGAATGACCCTCAAGATGGGGATGGATGAAAACATAACCTAGACCACCCTGGGGGGCTGGGATGGAGTCTCAGCACGTCTATGGTGTGGTACAAAGTCATGTACTGAGTATACAATTAAAATCAATCTCCCCTTTGAACTATAGACCTCAGCATTGTCCTGGAAAAAAAAAATACCCTGCTCTGCCAGCTGAGTGATGGAGAGAATACTGAAATAGCATCGAGAGTGGCTTATGTCAAGCAGACCAAGGCTGGGGAGAAATCTGACACTGGGACAGGGCTGTATCTCTGCGAAGTGATGAGCTGATGCCAGCTGGGAAGTCTGAGATGGATCTGTGATTTGAAACACAAGTCCATTCTCACTGAACATCACTCTCCTTTCTTACTGGCAGAGCTGGGGTTGCAGCAGCAGGGTTTGAAGTGGAGTGCTATGGCCTGTTAAGTCCAGAGCAGAAATCAAATCTGTCCCCTAGTCAAAATTCCTGCTCTTAGAGCTCTGCGATCCTCTTTTCCTTAAGTTCTGGTGTGCTCAGGAGGCCCCCTAGCACTGCCCCTGCTGAATCACCTCTGCCCGTCTTCACTGTCACAGCACCAATTCCTCCGCTGCTAACCCAGCACCAAATACCCCTGTTATTCCACAAAATGCAGGTACTAGGGGAGGAGCTGCCATTCCTTCCTCTCTGCTAGTAGGGAAGACATCTACTCGTGATTTACAAACAGGCTCCTATGGGATGCTGTGATAGCAAAGTAGAGGGCAAAGGGTCAGGGGTGCATTTGAAAAGTGGGGGATTGTGTTAAAATGGTAAAGCATTTGATCGCTTAATCTCCAAAATGAAAGGGGTATTCTCTCACTTTTCTAACTGGTGTGTTCTCCCATTTTTCTAACTGCTTTTGTTATATTTATATCCTTTCTTCCTTAATGTCTCATTTTCACTGCAGGGCATATTTGGGGGTGTGGAAAAGCAAGCCTGTGCCTGTTATCTGTGAAACTTGTCCCTAGCCCTAGAAAGGACCTATTTTTAGGTAGGCAGTAATGCAGTCCTATTTCTTTCCCACATGCAGTCCTTCCTCCACGAAGTGCTTTGGACATACTTTAATGCCTTGCCTGTGAAACGTGGATCTCTTTCTAGCAGTAATGTGTGGAGGAGATGAGGGTTTGGGAATCTCTGGGCTTGTAAAGTTGTGTGTGGCTCAGGGAGATGCTGTACTGCCCACAGCCTGTCTTTTCAGGCTCACTGATTTTGAGACTTTAGAGAATACAGATAATTGCAGGGAAGATGATAAACACCTCATGTTAATCACCTTTCGGGGTCACCCTGAAGGGTACAGCCTGACCACCATTTCTCGTCCTGATCTTGAGCACTGTGAGGAAACCAGAATTTTCTTTTGGGAGGGCTTTGTTTTCCTGTGTCCCCTAAAGCTGGGTGACAGGTTCACTCCGGCTTGCTGGCACTGCTGGAGGACAGAAGGAAGCTAAAGGATCCTCCTTCTCCCAGGCAGACAGCTGGGGCAATGACCCATGTCTTGGTATCCCACTGATGGCAGAGCCACAGCATACAGTAGTGAGTTTGTCCACAGATTCTCCCTGTTTCAGGGTCTTTTAATCCAAATCCCTGAGGTTTGCTTGATATAATTTTTGTTGTTACCACTGATGAATCTGGAACGGAAGTTATTATCTAGTTCATCTACCCTTTCATCCCTTTTTCTGCCTGTTTGCTGAAAACTGTGGAAGTTCCTTGAGCAGGGATAAGCCCAGAAAAGGCTGCTTGTGAGCACGATTAAGCTCAGGTCAGTGTCCATCCCCTGTTCAAAAGAAAAGGGCAGACATCATCCCTCTGGCTGGTCTTTGTAGCTTGTCCCCGAAACCTTTGTCTTGCACATTTGATGTGCTCCCAGTGACTCACCCTTGGAAAAGCTTTGAGCTTGCCCCTGCTGCTGTGATTTCATATGTGCAAAAGGAAATTTCGAAAGATGTCATTATCTCCTGTGCCGGTCCTTGTTTTTCTGGAGATCTGAAACCATCTCTCAGATTGTTTTTAGAAGGTCTCCAAATACTGACCGCATATGGCCTGTCATCACATATGAGGTACACAAAGACAAATATATATATGTGTTGAGTGGAAAAAATGTCAGTCTCAAACAGCAACTGTTTTTGAAAGCACTTGTCTCTGTTGCAAAGGCTCTCTGCATAAATTGAGTCATGTACAGGGGTAGTTTCGGGTTTTATCATGGGTTGTATATTGATCACAATAAAATCATGAAATGCAAAATACCTTTTGCAGTTTGCACTTGTATAGGTAGGAGGGCTTCATCTTATAGCTGGCTCAGTGGTTTAGTAAGTCGTTGCCAATGTAAGCGAAATTTGAGTCTCTGCAACATACTGGCTGTAGGTGGGAATGCCAGTGCTCACTGTCTGCTCCTGAGGGACTGTTCATGGGCACATACAGAAGGTGAGATGGATGGAGAGCCTCCCATAACCTCCCCAAGGGATGCTTGGCTAAAAATGTAAATCTTTTCAGCCAGAACAACAAGCAGAGTTAGCAGTATGGGAAGAGGGGAAACTTGCATTTTCATTTTGCTCAGTTTCACATTCAGGCGGACAGAACTGGAGGCAGCAACCTGTTAAGATGTTGTATTGATTGGGCAGCCAGGACTTCTCACTGGAGGTGAACAAGGCAGGGCAAAGCAGGGGGATATGGACAGATGGGTCTGGTGGTCCCCCCTTGCAGCGGCAGTAGCTGCTTCCCTCTGGCCCCACAAGGGCACCCACTAGACCTGTCCTCTTCCAGCAGCTGAGTTGTTGTTGAAAGCCTGCATGTGAGCCCCACCAGGCTCAGGAGCACAGGAAGCTGCTGGAGGCAGCAGGGTGGGGGCAGGTATCGCTCTCTGCCGGGGGATGATGGGCAGTTGCCGTCTGCTTTAGGCAGCTGCCAGTGTAGAGTTCCCCACCCTCAGGCTGGGTGGTAGGGATGGCAGGGTGCTCACTCATCCCCCAGGACAGGTGGGAGGTGAGGTGGCAGCAAGGTAGGGCACCATCATCCCATGGACCGGGTTGCTTCTCAGCACCCACCGTGTCCAGGATAGGATACTGGGGCAAGGAGCCTGCTGCTTGCAGAGTGGCTTTGTCTCTAGCAGGCTCTCTGGGGAAGCAAGTCACGTGGGAGTATTTTTTTGCCAGTATCCTCTGGCAAAAATACACTTTTTCTCTTTGTTTTCCAGTCATGCAAGAGAGCCACAGGGATGATTTTCGGAATGAGACACAAGAGCTTAACAGCTCTGGTACAAGATAAGAGGTTACAGAGGGGAATTCTGTGAACGCAAAACCCAGAGATATCATTATGGCATTAAAACCTGAACCTGGACATCATTCGAGCTCTCCTTTCTCCTCCAAATCCCACTCCTAAAGCCAGTGCTTTGCAGTCAGTCTTCCAGGTTCTCCAGGCCAGCAGTCTACAGGCTTCAAGCTATTATTTGGAGCAAAACAGCAGTTAGAAGCAATATCTGTAAAAGCAAACATATCCTTAGGAGTTAGTGCTCTGGTGGTGTCAACAAAGCCAGGTAACACTCCTGGGCAAGCAATACTGCAAGGAAAAAAAAAGAGATATTTTCTTCTTGGTTATGGATAGCAGAAATCCAGAGTTTCTGTCCAGGAGCGGGGTTAAAGCAGGTCCTCTTGTGCATGGCTTGGCTTGGCAACTCTTTGGAGGTGGACTGCTGTGCGTGCTGGTGGTCTTCCCTTGTGGGTGTGGAAGGGGAGGGGGACAGGGCTGCCAGGGAGAGACAGGAGGGTGCCAAGCTCTTTCTCGGTGCAAGTCCTTCGAAGTCCATCCTAAGTAATTCCTGCTGAAAACCAGTTGCAGGGCCTTTCCATGTCTCCACAGGCTTTTGGACTTTGCTCTTCTCTTCCTCCTTGTTGCAGAGTGGTCACACAGTGTGTGGTTTTCTTGGCACTTCTCGTCCAGCCTTCACAAGTGTGGTCAAGCCTCCACATTTCTTTACCTAGCATTCACTGCTGCGGCTCATAATACCTTGACAGAAAAACCTATTCTAACTGTTCATGTGTCTGAACTCCATATTCCTGCCATAAAATATTTCAGCTCAGGCCTCGTTGCAGAAGGTGGGTTTCTCTGTTTTGTTGACTCCTTTTTTCGGTTGTGCTGTTCATTACCTGTTCCATGTTAGCATGCTTTGGCACACTGTGGTGGTTTGAAAAAAACCTTTTCCCCTGGGGCTGGTGATGGTCTGCCCCAGAGGTGGTGGTTTTGATACTGGATCAATTAAAAATTTTGTGCGGAAATTACATACAGAATCAGAAGAGAAGAGGTTAATTTTAACTGCGTAGCTGAAGGAGAGGCAACCATGAGTTGAAACACCACATGTGGCGTGGGCCCGGGGGGGTGTTTGCCCCTGGCTGCTGGCCAGGGGGGCCAGGAGCAGCACAGCGACTGAGTGAAACACCCCCCCCGAAGCTGGTGACCGAGGGGGACCCCAAAAAATCGGGAAGACCCCCTGGGTTGCATCTTGTTTCCCCCCCTCGCAGTGGAGGGAGGAGAGGAAAGCAGAGGCAAAAGCAAATATGGCATGGACCAGACCAAGAGATGCAGGGTCATCAGATGGAAAGAGATAGAGAGAGTCGGTTGGAATCAGTTCTAGGGTAAGGACTAAACTAAAAGCCCTTAGAACTATTTGACCCCAGGGAGGAGGGGTGGAAATCCTCAAAGAAGTCTCCCGAGAGCTCAACCTGGGGGCCGGAACCTTCATGGAGCAAGAGCAGGGGATAAAGACTTTAAACTTTAACCCCTTGCACTTTGTGCTGCAGACGTGGTGACACGGGTGTTCCTCCGAACCCCACGGTAATACCCTCGGACAAGGTGGCCAAGGAGCGAGAAGTGGGGGCAGACCCCCCAAACCCCTTAGAAGAAAGAAGAATTCCAGCTACGACAAATCAAAACTGCTGCCTTAAAGATAAGAGACTCTTCTAAGCGCTGCAGAAATTAATTTGGAAGAGCTGTCGCCTGAAAGTGAAAGGAAGACTTCTTCTTTCTTTCTGGACTTTTTTGGAAGGAAAGGAGAGACAGTCTATGTCTATATATTGTTTCACCATAGAAGAGATAGTTAAAATTGTTATATATATGTATTTATATGTATTATAGTATTTATTGTGTAAGTAATAAATTGTAATATAATTGCCCTCCCCCATACTGAGTTGCGAGTGTCTGAAAACTTCTCTATACACATTAGAACAAATTATAGAAAAACTTCTAAAATTATCTTTTTGACAATTTTTTCCAAACCACCACACACGCAGAAAGGGGAAAACCAGCAGCAGACCGGACTGTCCCTCACCTCTTTGCCATCAGATGTCCTCTACATCAAGTGTCCTGCTCAGCTTGATAACAGAAGGCTTTTGTGGGTTACCACAAGTAAATATAAATTCACCAGAATCACATCCCAGAGGCACATTACACCCTGAGGGGTGCTTCGGTTCATTGTCCAGAGGGCCAACACAGCGGCGTGATCCCCCTGCTTCTTTCCATGCCGTGAACACCTCATTCCCTACATCACCATATGCCAGTGTTTCTGTGTGCTGACATTTCTAGTCTTCAGCTTTTCCTCCCAGAATTTCTCTGCCTCTGCCTGTGCAGCGAGGTGGAAGTGCCTGCCCTGCCAGGTGAGGACTGCTTTCCTCATCTAATTCAAAGCTCCTTACTGAAGCAGGTTTTGATGCACAAGGGGCAGCTGACTCAGAGTTAGGAGGACAAGAATGAGGCGTTGAAATTCCTCCAGATGCAGAAGTCACCTCTGACCCAGCCATGGAGGGGAGGAAGAGAAATATCTACTTGCTACTGCCAGGGGAGGCTCCCTGCCAGCCCTCCCAAAGCCCCAGCTGTCCGTGGCTCAGCTGCCAGAGCAGCTTCTCCCACTCAACTCCGGGCTCTTGTCTGCACCAGGCAGTCAAAGCAAAAGTGTGATTTCAGATGGGTTTAACTAAGCTATCACTAATTTCCCACGAATGCAAGACTTCAGAGAAATCTATTTGTTTTTATGGGACTGCTGACAGACATACAAGTTTACAAAGTGGAATTTCCAGCTCAGGGAGCTGCAAATGAGAACAGGAGTTCACCCAAACACTTTAAAAGCAGGCAAGGTATTGAGAATAAAATAATCAATAATACATTTAATTTGATTCATTATCATTGCATGCAGAGAACAGTATTAATTTTCATGCAGAAATCCATTAAAACCTTCACTTTTATATATTCCTGAAGTGCATAGTTTCCAGACTGGTATTGCATTCAGACAAAGGTCCTTCCTTTGGAATTAGGGTCTGCCCCTGGATTCATAGAGGACTCATTCAGCTGCTCTACTGCATATTTCAGATGTAAGCCCTGTACAGGCATGAGGCGGAATAAACTTTAGAGGTTTCTACAAGACACTTAACAAAGAAAGTATTGTAGTTATTGATTAAAATAGAAGACAATATTCTGATTACATGTACAGTACAGTGGCAAAGTGATTTTATACAGTAATGCAGGGACTTTGGCTTAAATTTGAGGATGAGATATTTATTGCTTGTACAGTTGTGTGATAAATTATTGGCAAGTAGAAGCACAGATGGCTTTCCCTTAAGATCAGGCATCACATGTCACAAATTATCTGGGAAATTGTCATTTTAAAAATAACTCTGGAATAGGTGCCAAGCTGAGAGGGATATCAGTGTCTAATAAACAGATATAAACACAGCAGTGCCCAAAACTAAAATGTATTTGAATTAAACTATGCGGAGAGAACATAGGTGCAACTAGTACCTACTCTCTAACAGCACAAATTAAAGCTTTTCACACTGTATTTCTTTTGTTTCTTTCTCATCAGGAAATTCAAATAATGTTTTCCATGCATATTTAAGCTGCCGTGGAGTTAATGGCATGAATAGTCATTTTAGATTCTTATGTTACAGTTCCTAAAATGAAAACCTTACTAGAAGAAACAGGCACAGTTATAGGCAGGCAATTTTTTTTATCTAGTTTTCAAGGTGGTAACATGTTTACCCCCTGAAGTGTCCAAGCTCCAGAGCAGCCATTGCTCTTATTGTCTTTTCCAGTAACCATATGTACTTCACACCCTGGAAAGGTAGGATCCTGGAGCCCGCCAAAACACAAGGGCAAAATTACATCCTACATCTCATGGCCATGGCTGCTTGCTCAAAATAGAGAATTTGTTAGGCTTCGGCATGTGGCTGGGGCAGCCCTTCACTCTCCCTGACCCTGCAAAGATAAGGGAAGGGAGTGGATGGCCTCTGCTCATCGCTCCCCCTCCTCCTCAAGGGGTGAAGGCTGCCATGTGTGAGTGAGGAGAGCCAGGGCCTCTCTGGCCTCCCCCCCTTCCCCCAGCAGCCGTCACCTGTCCCAGCCTATCCTCCTCTCACGCGCATATATGGGCACGGCAGGACGGCATCTTGTGACGCAGTGCTGCTAAAAACAGCCCCAGCTCCCTCCAGCCCTCGCTTGAACAATGTCCTCCAGCCAGAGCAACCCAGAGAGCCTCTGATCCCAGCACAGCCTTGGACTTATTTCAAGGGAAATTAACCTGGAAACCTCTCCACAAGGCCGTGGTCCCGAGCATATGCCCCTGGAAAAGCTAGGGATGAGCACCTCCCTGAGCTATAAGTCCTTCTCCAAAGAGCAACAAACTATGGACAACCTGGAGAAACAGCTGATCTGCCCCATCTGCTTGGAGATGTTCACCAAGCCCGTAGTCATCCTGCCCTGCCAGCACAACCTCTGTCGGAAATGCGCCAGTGACATCTTCCAGGTAGGTTTCTTCCCACAGAGAGCTCTCCTTCCCAAGCAGCACAGGCTGGAATGAATGGGAAAGCAGGTTTTTTACATGTTTTGGTTGACTGATTTTAACAGTTGGTGATACGGGAGGGGGAGAGTGATTTAAAGCCAAAGTTGATGTCCCCGGGGACCAGGGATGAGCTAACAGCAGGGGAAAGTGTCACCTGTTCGCTGCGGGGACATGGCCAAGTGTGAGCTGAGGGACTGGCCTCTCACCAGTAGTCACCAGATGCTTTTCCAGGGGTGGTGTGTTGGAGCTACCCTCTTATTTGGCATAGTGACAAATGGTTTCCTACCATTTGGTGCTTTTGGAAGAGATTTTCATGATTTTTCATGGCCTTACCCTCCTCTCCTTGTGCTGCTTGGCAAGAACAGGCCTCCAACCCCTACCTGCCGACCAGGGGAGGTACAACTGTGGCGTCGGGAGGTCGTTTCCGCTGTCCCTCCTGCAGGCACGAGGTGGTCCTGGACCGACATGGTGTCTATGGGCTGCAGAGGAACCTGCTGGTGGAGAACATCATCGACATCTACAAGCAGGAGTCCACAAGGTAACAAGGGAACGTGTGTCCTTCAGAGGGGGTTTGACACAAAAGCAGACATGGCTTAGGGGGCTGACCCTTTGGTCTTTCCATTTGGCATGCATGAGGTTGATCTAGTTGTTTTCTCTCTTGGAAAAGGATCATGCTGCCATGACTGCCTGTCTGTTTGCTGTGCAATGAAGTCAGCTCTCAGTGAGCACAGAAAACTTATCCAAATAGGTGCTGAGCTTCCCTGAGCTTCCCTTGCAGCAGAACATCGGGCTTATTCACACAAGCAACACTTGCCAGTGCAACCAAGGTCCTTGAGGTCAGCACAGCTACTCACGTGAATAAGGGAAAAGTAGCTCATATTATTTATTGCAAAAACAGTTCAGACAATTCTTATTTGTCTTTAACCTGTGTGTTCTCATGCTAAAAAAGGGAAGGAATTTCAAATCTCGTTAGAAAATTCTGAGGGACAGACAGTGCAAACAAGGAGAAAACTAAAATTCACACAGAAGGTCGGCTGCATCATAATGTCAAATCAAAACTCAGTAATAAAAAGTCTACATTCCCGTCAGCTTGGGATGTGAACTCATGAAACCAAGTCTTATTTAGGAGTCCACAAAAGAAAAGGAATAACCAAAAATAATACGTATCAGAGCTGCATGGCTATGCACATGGATCAAGACCTCAGGGCAGAGGAATGGGTTAATCCTAAAAAGTAAGGTTACTCCTGAGTGGTAATTTCCTGCATTTGATGTGTAATGAATCCAGCAACAGAAAAATATTTTCTCATCTCTCTTTCTCTCAGATGGGTTGGATGCATGATACCACTGTGGAGAACTTAGTAGGGGGGAAGGTAGGAGGGAGATGATTCTGTCTCTCTACTCTGCTCTTATGAGACCCCACCTGGAGTAGTGCATCCAGGACTGTGATCCTCAGCACAAGAAAGGCATGGACCTGCTGGAGTGAGTCCAGATGAGGGACCCAAAGATGATCAGAGGGCTAGAGCATCTCTGCTCTGAAGATAGGTTGAGAGAGTTGAAGTTGTACAACCTGGAAAAGAGAAGGCTCTGCTAAGACTTTAGAGCAGCCTTCCAGTACCTAAAGGGGGCAGAGGAGGACAGTCACCAGCAGAGAGAATGTTTTGGAGTCTGACGGTGGCTTTGGCTATTCTCAGCTGTTTGAATCCCTCCAAGGACTGTTGTAGCTGGGCATGGGTTGAAGCTTCAAAGCGTTAGAGAGCACGAAGCTGGCTTAAAACTGTTCTTTCTGCTGCCCTTTGCGCTCAGTGCCAAGTGAAGGTCATCTACCCCCGTGTGTGTCATTGATACCCAAATATTATTTTAGTCAGGAAAATCTCAGAGGAAATTAATCAGCAAAGCTACGATGATGGACTTGGCTTTTGACGAAATAAGCTGGACATGTGTGGCCTCATGTCTTCCTCGGTTTTGCTTTATTTTTCAGCTCACAGTTGTATTTAGCTTAAAAAAAATAAAGAAATACAGCTCCTTTTCCCCATGTAATTCATGAGCAATTGGAACGAAATTCAATTAAACAGAAATGTAAGAATAGATTTAGTAGATTTGTTTAAATTCCACAGAAATAAAACACGTGATGAATAAAAAGGGAGAATAGAAAAAAAAATATAAACACATATTTTCTTATATATTTGTCCAAATGGTTCATTTACTTAATCCGTTAAGGTGCTTATTTAACCTTCAGGTATGTCCTTAGAATGAAAGTTATTGTTAGGATTATGTAGCAGCAGCAATGCATAACAGCATTATCTAAAGTATTTGGTCCTCTACAGGCCTCAGCTGCTTATCTCCCTCTGCCTAAGATTCCTAGGGCTCCCCTGAGGGTGTGAGTAAGATGGCTTTACCCTGTGCTGTCCCACTGAAACCAAAAAGTCCAGGGAAATCAAGTCTTCTCCACTTCCCCCTTTTGTACCTGTCTCTTCTATACTGATGACTGGGGTCTGGCAGAGGTACATAGGAAGAAGGATGAGATGTGATCTTTGCCTCCTTGTTTATTCCTAAGACAACCCTTCCTCCTTCATGGGAGCACCCATGATTTTCAGATAAGAACCCCTTCCCCTTGAGTCCTTCTGTGGGTATAATTCACTACAGCTACACGTGCCAGCTGCATCAACTTAGGAGAGCGAGGGGAATTCATTTGGGTAACAAGCCTTTTCTCCTGCTTAGACAAAAATAGCTTATTTCAAAAGTTTTTTGGTGTTTGGAGTTTTTTGTTGGTTTGTTTGGAATTGGAGTTTATATTTGAATTAGGGAATTTGGTTTTTTCTAAATAAAAGCTGGGGCAGGCACTGGGCTATGGGGTTGGGAGGGTCTGCCTGAGCCATAACATGCAGATCTACTGAGTAGCACATCATATGGTCCCTTATCCCATTGCTCATCAAATTCCAGCTGATGGCAGCATAGCCTGTCGCCCAATTTAGAATGTATTAGCAACACAAGGGAAGAAATCTTCAAGCAGGTGGTGGCTTCTACAAAGCTTTAAAGGATGGCAAAGGACTGAACCCAGTGGAAATTGGGTTGGCTAAAAATTAAACCAATCTTTGAAAGTCTGTAGGCCACCGATCACCTGAACTATCTGAGGAACATCAGGATGCCTGCTGCTACCAGAAAAGGGTAGCAACAGGAGGCTGTGGCTTTTTGTAAAACCTGGCAGCCTCTAATGAGCTCGCTGGCTGTTCCACATCAAAAGGTGCTGTGGGCTTTGTTACCAGTTGAATCCTGATCAGGGAGGGTCAAGCACTCTCTCTGCCTTGCACCTACCAGGGAGAACCTAAGGTACAGGCTGTCCCTTCAGCCCCATAGTGTGCAGCAGGGACCAGGCAGTGTGCTGAGAGTCAGCCTGTGTGGGCTCTGTGAAGGCAGTGATGGATGGGCTGTGGGGCTGGGCAGACAGAACTGCCAGAAGCAGCTCTCCCTGACCCCTCCGAGGTCTTAGTCTGAGCTCCCAAGGGAAGATGTGGCTCTCCAAGACAGACTGTAGAGGTGTCTGGAGATCTCAGACAGGCTGGGCCAGGGAAATGAGCTCTCTGACCACAGGTCACCAAGAAAGGGAGCTGCAGGAGGAGCCCCGCAGGCTGTGCAGTGAAAGAGATGAGGAGCGAGATGACCTCGATCTTCTCCTACTCCCCATGGACACAAAGCCCCAAACTCAGCTGCACCAATTGTTTTCTTGGGCCAGGCATTCTTGATACTACTGTAACAGAGCTATAGGAATCCTTATGTCCACATGAACTTCTATAGTCTTCTCATTTTTCAAGTCCCATTTCTACCCTGGCTATTGGTGGGCTTTTCACTGCTTTTGAGAGAGTCCATTGGTGTGATTGATTTTCAAGGACCACCTCCTCCAAGGTCAAAAATGGTCTATCCCCATATACAGGAACTCAAGCAATGGTGACAGGGTATCTGCATTGATTAACTGGGAGCTCCTGATAAAAATAGAACTTTGAAAAAGAAGCATAAAGAAGGTGGACAGGTGATTCAGGAAGATTTTGAGACACTGTCCAATTATGTACAGATGAAGTTAAAAAAACCAAAGCCTATTTGGAACTGAATCTGACAAGGGACATGAAGGCTAAAAAGAGTTTAATGAGGTACATCAGCAGCAGAAGGAAGAATGGGAAAAGTGTGAGTTCACTGCTAAATGGAGGAGGGTCTCATGTAACAAAAGAAATGGGAAATGCCAAGGTGCTCAATGCCACCTTCACCTCAAACTTTACTAACAAGTTCAGTCTTCAGGAATCCCAGGACCCTGAGACCAGTGGGAAAGTCTAGAGCAAGGAAGATTTACATTTGGTGGAGGGGGATCAGGTTAGAGACTATTAAAAAAAAAATTGTACATCTACAAGTAGTGAGGGAGCTGACTGATGTCATTGCCAGGTCACTCTCAATAATCTTTGAAAGGTTGTGATTATTGGGATAATTTTCTGGGGTTGGACAGGACTGGAAGAAAACAAATGTTCCTCCAATCTTCAAGGAGTGCAAGTACTAGAATCTGGGGAACTACAGGCTGGTCATCTTCACACTTGTCCCTAGAAAGTGTTTCAAGCCAATCCTCCTGGAAACTCTGTTCAAATATATAAAAGACAAGAAGGTGATTAGAAATAGTTGGTATGCATTTATGAAGAAGAAATCAGCCCAACCAATCTTATAGCCTTTTATGGTGAGATGACTAACTCCGTGCATGAGAGGATGTTGTTTATCTAGACTTTAGGCACTGTCGCCTGTGACATCTTTATTGGCAAACTGTTGAAATAAGGTCTAGACTGGACAGTGGAAAGTGAACTGGACTGAAAACTCCCTGTACTACCAGACTCAAAGGGTCATGGTGAGCAGTATGAAGTCAGGTGGAGACCAGTCATTAGTGCTGTATGCCCAAGATTGATACCGAGTTTAATAACTAATGACTTTACATAATGTGTCTCATACAGTCATGCAGATTCTCTTCATCCCCTGACCAGCTGCAGACACTAGGTGATGTGATGGTACAGGAAGGGCTACAGCTATCTTAGGATCCTCAGTAAAAACACTATCAAAGTTGCATTCAGGACTACAGCAGGGACCTTCTTGGGTTTGAAAAAATCCTGAGGAAAGCACGCCTTCTAACTAAACAGCAGTTATGTTCTTAATTAAAGTGTGCTTCTTTATGTGCTCAGCAATTGTGCATTTCCTCACCAAATCACAGAGTCACAGAATGACTGAGACTGGAAGGGACCTCTCTCTGGAGGTCATCTGGTCCAAACAACCCCTGCTCAAGCAGGACCACCCAGCGCCGGTTGCCCAGGACCATATCCGGATGGCTTACAAGTATCTCCAAGGATGGAAACTCCACAACCTCCCTGAGAAATCTGTCTCAGTGCTCAGTCACTCTCACAGTAAAAAAGTGTTTCCTGATGTTCAGAAGGAACAGTTTCAGTCTGTGTTTTAGTTTGTGCCCATTGCCTCTGGTTCTGGCACCAGGCACTATCAGAAAGAGCCTGACTCCATCCTCCTTACACCCTCTGTTCAGGTATTTAGACACTCAAATGTGTTGGTAAGATCAAGGTCATTATTAAGATTCCTCTTAACCTTTTCTTATCCAGGCTGAAAGTTTCAGCTCTCTCAGCCTTTCCTCACAGGAACGCTGCTGTAGACCCCTAATCATCTTCAGGGCCCTTTGCTGGACTCTCTCCAGTATGTCAATATCTCTCATGTACTGGGGAGTCCAGAACTGGACACAGCCAGTACTCCAGGTGTGACCTTACCAGTCATTACTTACCTGAGAATCCTCCTCTCCATAAAACACACACAACACTCTGCATATTAATGTCCAAACCAAGTTCTAATGGAAAAGAATAAGCCTGTAGCAGTCAAACACAGGCTTTGCATCTCAAAGAGCAGAGTCTGAGAATGAGACCATAAAGCTATCAGGACATTTCAGCAACCTGCCATTTCTTTGGTCACAATCACAGCTGTGGTGAAGCTTTTCTCTTACTAAAGCCATGCTGTAATTTTCCTATCAGCTACTCTTTAATCTCCTCTTTCAGAAGCAATCTCCATTTTAAATTTAGAGATTGTGTTTTGGCCTTTGCTACACCAACATAGACCTAGAGGATCCCCTCTGAAGTCACTGAAGAATGTTGTGCTAAAAATCTCTCCTTTTGCACAGCCTAAAGGAGACTAAATTTGTTTATTTCTAGTCTTCTGACACTGTCTTCAGGGCCTCACTAGTTCAGGGAGTTCTGCCAGGTTTCTTCCAGCTCTCTGCGGCACCTTTGAAGGTTGTCTGCTTCTGGCTGAACTTGCCTGACACCGTCACCTTTTTGCTCTGTGCAATGTGTCTTTCATGCAACTGGCACCACTCCAGTGTCCAATAAAATTCTAGTAGCTTCTGGCTCTGGTCTTGTAAATATTTGCAGGGAGAGACACTATTTCAGGCTTAATTAATCACTTTGAAATTCATTATATTGCCCTCACACATGGGCACTCCCACTGTGCACTATAATGTGAATATATTAGGGGCTGTTTGCAGTCATCTGCAAACAATGTAAAGCATTTTTTATGGAGGAGACCAAATAATATAGGCGTCCTTCAGAAGTGTTCAACTTGTTTTATTCTGGTATATGGTGTTATATTTCAGATTACAGATATTCCTTATGATCCCTTTAAATCCCAGGGCCCTCCTGAATTACAAAAAAAAAAAAAAAAAAGAATGTGTGAGACGTTTTCTTTCTTGCTTTTTTTTAAAAATGCATCTAACTGATCACATTCCATTCCCTTCAGAAGAGAAAAATCTGTACTTTATCATTAAAAAATAAATGCCATATCGATTCTACCAAGCTGTATGGAAAAACTCTACTGTAATATAATATAAAATAGTGCTTTTTCCATACATTTTTAAGCTTTAATAGAGTGACTGGTTGCCTCCTTGCTACAGAGCTCTATAGAATGGCTTTAAAATATGTTCCCATGTAATTCCACTAAATTCTATAGTTTAGGAAAGTATTTTCTATCTAATGATGGAAAGATACATTTATATGTTTATTGTTCCATTGTTATATTTATTGTTCCACTTGCTACATCTAAGTCATAGTTCCCCTTCTAAACAGTAGCAGAAGGGGATAATGGTTTATGCTGGAAATATTTAACATTGCCACAGTAGAAGTGTCAGCTTTTGGAAGCTTAAACACCCAGACACACTCCCTCTATCAATCTACTGACTCTGTCTTCTGGTGCCACATCATCATACACTCATGTGCTTGACACAGATGTGCTCAGGGTGCTAAGCCTGAAGCATGGCTCAGAAAAGCACCACCCTGCCCACGTGCACCAAACCAGAGGTCTCACTCGCACTGGGAACATCAGCCAAGTGGCTCATTTGAAGGAACCTGCAACTAAATTAGTTCCCAAAATAGCAGGTTGTGTAGACTTGTGTGTATACAGCTAAATCGTTTTGGGGAAGGGAAGATCAGGACGGAGCTATAATGTGGTGACAGTTCCTGGCTTAGCATTCGTGCGTAAGCCAAGCTCTTTGTGATGGGTACAATTGACTATCCTACTATTAAATCGTTTGACACTGTATAAGCTAAACACGGGGCACAAAATTAATTTTTGTGACACCTTTTTTTGGTTGCTGGCCTATATTAAAGGCTTAAGGACCTAGTCCTGTCTGGTATTGACAATCCTGACCAATGTCTCACAAAGTTCATCAGCAGAGATACAGAGTTGAGGGCCTAAAGGTTCATCAGTATCTACAACTCTTTCTTCAAACAAGTTCCCTTCGTAAGAGCTTTGCTGCATTGAGGCCAAGTGCCCAACATTTTGCATGATGAACCAGAAAGATATTAGGTATGTTTCATATTTCAGACAGTTGTTAGATAACATGCTAATTAAAATACATGAGTAGTCTGAAATCAGGCTTAGTGAGGTTGTTTAAATTTTTAAATATGAGCGAGAGTTTTGTCGCACTCCGAGTCTCATTCCTCATTCATATGGGAATCCCCATATGAAGTCATGTTGCTATATTGTCGTCACATCCTACTGGGTCAGGACTTAAGCTGTACCACTGTCTATTTAGTCGTACCACAGAGCAGGTTTAAGTCTATGCTGTGTGATTCAAGTCAGCTTTGGATGCTGCTATTCAAATGTACTGTATTTCATGCTAATACCATAAGCGTTGTCATCAGAAACCCATGAGCACAAAGTTTGTTTTAAACTTGTTTTCTTTTGCAGACCTGAAAGGAAATGTGACCAGCCAATGTGTGAAGAGCACGAAGATGAGAGAATTAATATCTATTGTTTGAACTGTGAAATGCCCACCTGCTCCTTGTGCAAAGTCTTTGGTGCCCACAAAGACTGTCAAGTTGCTCCTCTCACAAATGTTTACCAGCAGCAGAAGGTAAATATCTTCGAGTATCTCATAGTCCTCCCAGCAACCATCGACAGGAGATTATTCCCATGGGCTTCCTGCGAATTTACAAAAGGGTTTGGAGCTGCCTTAGCCACTCCTGTATGTGAGTGAAAGGCTCTTGTAAATCTGCAGGAACTGTTTGGAAACACAGAAAAATAAATTTAGGAGAGATCACACAGAAAGGTATTACATTGTCCCAATTTTTTTATTATAGTGACTAAACATTTTAGAGAGCAATTTGATGTGAAGCTGAGGATCTCTCTTTTGATGTTCCTAACACTTTGTTTTCAGTGCTTTTAGATCAGACAAGTGAGTGGTATGTCCAACACATGAACTGGAAAGAGAACAGACCATTTCAAATCAAGTAGTTATCTATCAGGCACTATTACATTTAAGCATTCCATTTTTAAGAAAAGTTAAGTGAAAAACCTCTTCCTGCAAGTGAATGCAGGAATATTCAATAGTTGGCAGCACAGGATGTACCTAACATCTTCTGCCCTTGCTGTCACCAGTAAAAGACTTGTTTATTTTTAATACAGTATTAATTTAAAACCTGACTCACTGGGTTATCCTCCTGAGATAAACAGCTCATTTTTCTGGAGGGCCCCAGTGGGGCAAGCAATCAGACAGGCCAAGTTTGCAATCCCAGCCTCCAACTTTGTCACACAGATGCGTGTGTGTAGAAACTACAAATGAGAAGTCACTTCAGGAAAGTAGTTACAAACATCCTTTTCAATCAAAATAGGTAGGAGAAGGAGGAGAAGTTTCTTGGACTGAATCCATGCCCCCAGTCACTCCTTTTGCATGGAGATTTGCAAGCTGTAGTTTTGATACCAGAGTGCCTGTGAGAAGAGGCTGTCATGCCCAAGACGGGAGGGGTAACCTGGAGGCTGCAGGATGTGTGCTTCAAAGGATACTTTACAAAGCTGTGGAGGCCACGTACACAGTTGTCTCTGTTACTACAGTGGTGTGCCAAGGGCCCTTTGTCCTCTCCAGCACTTTCCCCAAGTTCCCTAGGGACTAGCATCTCTGTCTCCCCTAAGGATACCTCGCAGTCTTCTTCATACCCACAGTCATGTCATTTCCTTCCTCCACTCATTTCCCTTGCACCAGTGGCTCAGCCTCCACCTTCTTCTCCTCCTTTTCTCCTTCCCCTCTCACCACAGCCCTAACTCCACTGCTCACATGCCAACGACTCAGTAACAGCCTGGTCCCTCCAGGTCCATGGACTAGCTCTCCTCTCCAAGGCCAAGTGCTACAATCCTCATGGAAATACCATTGTGGTGTGACTAGACCCCGACACTGAAAAAAACAACCCCTTAAGAGACAAAGTCTTTTCTCTCTACAAACCCAATGAAATATTTTGGGTCTGTTGAAACAAGGCTTCAGACAAAAAGTATCTAGAAGATTTTCTTAAAACAAAGTGCTTCCTTCTCTCCAGTTTCTTCTGAAATAAAAGTTCCAAAACCCACAGTTTCTTCTCAATTAAAAGTGTAAAAATGTTAATTTTTCGTAGTGTGTTAGGAGAGGAAACAAATGTCAAAGTACTAGCAGGTATCTTGTGAGCACATAAAGCTCCAATTTTCCTCAGTTTTGGTGGAAAGACAAGCTAATACCCTGGTATGGCTTATTTGTCTCCTGCTCCCCAATGTTACATGTGCCACTGTTAAGTGGGACAGTATCTAACACCCTCCTACTTGCTCTCCCCTTACTGCCTAGTCTGAGCTGAGTGATGGCATTGCAGTCCTGGTGGGGAGCAACGACAGAGTGCAAGGAATAGTCACACAGCTGGAGGAGACCTGCAAGACAGTTGAGGTAAGTACCACCTCTTTAAATGCAGCTATTTCAGTGTGAAGTCCCGCCTCTTAAACTTCTGGTAATGACCATGCTTTAACAGACCTCACTTTACCCAAATACATTCCCACATTGTGTCACTAAACCATTACTTGTGGCTTTGTACATTATCATGATATACTACCTCAACCAAAGGATACATCCTGCTCAGCACCTCTGACATTGGCCATTGGTGGAGGATAAAGAGTAAGGCTGGATCATACCAGCACGTCTTGCTTAACGTTCTTAGTGGAATAGGATATCACTGAAGTTAAAAGCAGATCCAGTAAAATGCCATCAACTCCCAGCTCCTTTAACAGTTCTAGAGCCATAAACGACCAGCATTAGTCTGAAGCCTGACTGGTCCTGTGAACAGAGCCTTATTCTATGCCAGAGAGTAGGCACAGCATGGCTCACAGGTATGTCTGAGCTCTGTATTGCTTTGCCTTCTGCACAGAAGTAGTGTTTTAATATACTTACATTGTCCTTTAAGGAGTCTTGTTTTATTGCTTATGGGAGGGAACAGTTTGGATTCTTACTGGATTTTCTGATAGAGTCCTCATTCTGAAAGAGCTAGAATTAGTTTTGTGTCACTCAAGAGCAGAAGTGGCTTTCATTTCCTCCGAGAGCTTTGCATCAGCAAAGCAAACATAAATATCAACTTTAACCAATTTGAGCATCACAGAGCAATAGGCTGAAAGGAGCTCGTATGAATTGATTTTGTGGTCAGTTTGATGAAGCATCTAGTGAAGGAACCACATCCCTCTCAGCCCAATTAGAATTATATTGACCCTTCAGAGCTGGAGCAGAAAAGGGAAATGGTAGAGAAAAAGAAGTTAATCCAAAATGTATAGATTCTAATTGGTAAGAAAAATTGATTACACAACCTATGTACACAATCACCCAAGGCTCCTGTTTCCTCAGAGTAAGGAAGAACAAAAATTGTCCAAGTTTGGTTTAAAGAACATAAAACCATTAGCCCAAGTAAATGATAGAGCACATTAGTGGCAGTCAAAACTTTGTAATCAGGAAGGATTCACATTGCAAGGATAAAACTGGCTGCTATCAGGACTTTCCAGACAGAAACAAGCCTTTCAAGCAGGTTAACTGCAGAAATTTGAATGATACAAAAGTAAAAGCTTGCACTCATTTAAACTGAACTAGCTGAACCAGAAACAAAGCTTCAAACATCTAGTATGAAGTATGGAGAAAATATTGTGCTAAAAATACCTTGAGAAACACAACAGCATCTGGAACTAGCTTCCTCAGAGTCATCCACTAGTTTAAAGTCTAACCTTTAAAGGGAAACCCTGAAGAAAATGCAGCCATTTTACCTTCAGATGTTTTAGCAGGTTTTTCACCTTCAAAGCCAAAGATTGCACAAAATAGGTCTCAGGGTTTACCTTGGCACTTCCATGTTATATTTCAAGCAAATCACATTTCCTGCCATACAAGAGCTTTGTCTGAATTGACATCAGTTTGTCCTTGAAGATAAAAAGCTACAGCTGGAACTGAGAAATGTTCACACACGGAAATAATGCTTACAATCCAGGATTGTCTCTTCTCTCTGCTTAACACTTGGCAGAGAGCAATAAATACCTGCTTTAGCAGAAAATACATGATCATTTTCTTTTTAGATGGAGTAAGTAATAGCCTATAGTTCTATATTTAGCTATTGCTCTTATCCAAACCTAAAAAAACCAGAAAAACAAGCAAACCAAAAAGTTGATCAATACTTGTATAGCTTTTAACTGATTGAAAGGTAGACCAAATCCATATATTATGCTGAAATTTGAGAAAGGAATATAAAATGCTAAAAGCTGGAAAACTGTAATAAATAATTAAGTACTGTTTAGCCCTGTAAATGATATGAGTAAAATAAAGAAGGAAAAAATTACAGTGTTTCTTTCAAATGCTAATAGCATAGGCCAGTCATCAGAGATCCTTTGGAACAAGCAGTGAGACTCATGCTCAGTAGCAAGGACTCCTTTCTTTTTGCTGTAGCTGTGCTTTAAAAAAACATAAAGGCTGGGAACTTTTTAGAATGTAAAGTCATGTATTTGTTAACCTTCTTCATTACACAGAATCTGATTAGGGTAATTCCGTCATGCAGAGACTTTGTATGGGAACATTTTATGCAGAAAGATAATATTTCAGAAATATTTCAGCATTTGCAGTTAAGAATCTGCTTTGCACTCTCACTCTGGAGATTCACAACTCTGTAATATCTGCTGGCAGTAAATATTATATATTAGAGCTTAGAGATAGGGAAGGATCTCTCAGAGCACCCTGCTATCACTTGCTTGCTCTTCTTCCTCTAACACTTGTCCTGTGTCAAATGACAGAGATAGCATACACCTGTCTTGAAATCAAGGTTGTTTTACAAGTGATCTGAATGACATTTCACAAGGAGAAAGCTAGGAGAGAGTGAAAGAAGAGAAGAAAATTATTTGAGGTCAAAACAATAGAATGACACCTAGGAACAATGACTCACTTGGCTTGAAAACTTCCTTAACCCCACCCTATAATTACATTAATCAGGAATTTCTGGAAAGTGGCAAGAACCTCCAGAAGGGCAGGAAAAGCCTGCACCCCCTGCAAGGAATTTTAAATTGGGACTGCCTGTTTAGCCCAGCCTTTCTCATTGGGAAGCAGAGGTGGATACTTGGTTCAATGCAACAAGATGTTTATTCACTCCCTAAGCCCCTAAACCTAGACAGTGATTTTTGGCCAAATGTACATCCTCAAAAGTCTTTCTTCTTTGAACAATACCAAGCAGATTGTCACCACTCATAGGAATGAGCTCTGACTGAAAAGCAAGAACAAAGTGGGATTCTATCTGGCTAAGTGCTATGAATAATCAGTATTATCAGTTCCAAAAGTACTGTGAGACTGTTAATAATCCCGTGCTGCCAGGATCTCAGCATTATGCCCCAAGGGACAAAGATGAGGAATTGATTCAGCCTCAGTTCCTAGAAAAGAGATTTGAATAATCACCACCATTCACAACAAGGTATAACCACAATAAGGGTATGCCCTGGGGCACAGAGGTTTCTCAAGTACTTCGGTTTGGTAGACTTCAGATGTTATACATAACCTGTCTCCCATTTCCTCCCTATAAATCCTCCCTTACAAGTGCAGTTTGTGCTCTTTAGAGAGTGCTCAATGCAGCAGTCATCAAACCCATCCTCCTTACTGGTGAAATATGCTGTTGTCTGGTTGGAAGGACAATAAAAATGTCTCAAAAAAAGGATGTGAAAATCGGTGCCTGAACTTAGGGTTGGAACCTGATTCCTCTTTCTTTTCTTTGTGTTTCTGTCACACATCATTTTCTTCACAGAACTTCTACTTCTTTCAGTGCACAGTAAATGGAATATAACGGACTCCTATTGTCCAAATAGAGTCTTAGAGAGCATATGTGAGAATGAAGCCCAGCCACGATTGTTCCAGGCACTAGGAAGAAAAATAAAATTCTCCAGAGCTGATTTGAGATGACCACTTCTTTTAAAACCATTCTGTTCACGCAAAGGAACCCACTTCTAATACGGTGGGGGCTTTTACTTTTTCTGCAGACTTTGATGTATCACTGCAGACATCACAAATACCTTTTACACTTTTTAGCAGACTGACAAGTTATACAATAACCTGTTTGGGGGCTTTCAGTGGCTTGAAATTCAGAGTTTGAGAACAGTTTTTGAACTTTTGTTCCAATAGCTTGGACTTTGAAAATTATAAAAGTCTCTGGGGTCATTCAGAATCCTTTGCACTGTTCAGAAAGAGGAATTTCTTTGATGAAAATGCTTCCAAGTAACTATAAAAATAGAAACTCTTTTAAGAACATAACATGTTTAACATAAACCAAATGATTCACAGGAATGCTGCAGACGACAAAAAGAACAGTTGTGTGAAAAATTTGATTATCTCTACTCTGTATTGGAAGAAAGGAAAAATGAGATGACACAAATAATCACTAGAACCCAAGAGGAGAAACTGGAACACGTCCGGTCCCTGATGAAGAAGTATGCGGATCATTTGGAAGCTGTGTCAAAACTGGTTGAATCAGGAATCCAGTTCATGGAAGAACCAGAAATGGCCGTGTTTTTGCAGGTATAAAGTCTATAAATAGAGATACAACAAGAATGATAGGTTTATTGATACGCTATTTAAGCATTTCTCAATTTTAGGCCCATTCAGAGTTTGGTTATCTTTAAGTGAACATTTATACAAACTTATTTTGTAAACATTTGAATCAGCTCAGACAAACGTGTAGTCTTCTTGTGAAAAGTATCCAAATCTAGAACATGAGTATCTGCTATTTGCACCAAAATATACAGTCCCATGAATGAATTTCTGATCCCAAAGAAGAAACAGGAATTTAAACATTTTCCAACAAATCTTTATTTTCCCATTAATATCATGGTGGGACAATATGTTCATTTGCACATGAATTTCTGTGAATTATAGGTTTCATTTGCATATTGACAAAGTGATTAATGTTTCAAGAACTAAATATTTATGGTTTAAGTTACATTTTTATACCTTCGTTTAACTTTTTTCTTCTGTTTTCTTACTATAAACTTAGGAGAGATGAGTAGGAAACTGCTAGCAACCTGTTCACTAAATTCATTGGTGTAGAATTTCTGTCTTGCAAGTTTAGAATTCCTCTATATTAGAAGCTGGAAGGGTGTCTTCTACAAAACAAAACAAAAACTCCAAACAAACAAAAAAAACCAAACCCCAAAACAAACCAACCCAAGCTCTGCTTCTTTTTGTCAAAGAATTGCCTTTGAAGAGTACAATAATCTTTCAAGACAAACAAAATTTTGCCTCTCCAGAAGTATGTCCTTATGGATAGTCAAAGATATAGTTACTATGACTAAAGACGGTAGTGGAACAATTGCTTTTCACCACAAGCACACCAAAAAAGAGGAAAAGTATTTCCATTTTGTTTCTTTTTAACAATTGTACGTATTTCCCATTTTATTCAGATTTTAATTAAAAAGTCTTCAACTAAAAGGTTTACTCAGCTGTATACTAACTACCATCCAAATTTGATCTCATTCATAGACGTCATGGCTGTCATTAATGAGATCCGTATTAGTGCATTTAGAAGCAGCCAGTGTAAGAATTAGATCTCAATGCATAAAGTCTCTGAAAAAATGGAACCACTTAAGAAGTCAGTTATTTCCTTTTTGTTTTCACAGAATGCCAAAACACTGCTGCAAAAGTAAGTATTTAAACTTTAGACTCTTATTCTTTATAATCAATTACAAATTATAAATTTATCTGCAAATCCAAATGGCAATAACCAATTTCTCTGTTTTAGAATTACTGAAGCTTCTAAAGGATTTCAAATGGAAAAAATAGAGGATGGGTATGAAATTATGAACCAATTCACAGTGAACCTCAGTAGAGAAGAAAAGATAATACGAGAAATTGATTTTGACAGAGGTATGTCATTTATTTCACCGAAATTGCTTTCTTAAATTGCAGCTGTGTGTGATTACACAATGATACAGAGTAGGAAACCTTGAACTGGATATTTCTCTCCATCCTGAAATGTAACCAGAGCATTTTGTATCAATTGTAATCAAGAGCAAAAATCCATCAAGGTTAAAAAAAACCCAAAACATAACCTGTTGGCACCATTAATGTTATTTTGGCACAAAGGCAATGGTATGACCAAGTTTGACATCCCCTGGCTTTAGGGATGTTGGTATCCCAAACCTCCAGTCATGTGTTGCAAAGCACTGGCCTGGTAAATGTTTATGATGACAGGTTCAATGGTGTTTAAAACAAACATATACCTAGAATTGGAAGAGGGGCTTTTTTCCTGGCAGATTGTGCCACATCCTGGGTATCCTCTCCCCAGAAAGTGCAGGGCCATGCTGCACATCCCTCATGAGGATAACTGCATTGGCAGGAGTTTCTGTACTCCTTCACATGGAAAGGGTCAGCTTTAGGTTTTAACCAACAGGTGTGTTCAGTTTCTTCCCTTCCACAAAGCACCTGCTGGCAGCCTTATGGCAGTGCCCAGTCCAGGCTGGTGGAAGCAGGCTCCTCACCAATACCTTCTCTGCCAGGCAGCAGATTATCAGTGGCTTTGCAATGCAATTGCAAGTGGCTTTTTAATTACAAAGAAACTGTAGCCATCTTCACATGGTGCTCAACCCTGTCTTTTTACACATGTCCTATCAGAGGAGGAGAGAGAAGAAGAGGAGGGCACAGAGGATGGTGAAGGTTTGGATGAAGTCCACACAGAGTCATCTGGAGAGGAGGGAGAGGAGGAAGAGGTAGAGGAGGAAGAGGCTGAGAGAGCATCACAGCCACCTCAGCAAGACCCTAAACTGCAGAGTGCAGCAGGAGAGCCCCTGGCTGAACCCACTCCAGTGTCACTACCTGCTGCCCCAGCTGGTCAGGTGAGTGTCTTTGCTTCCCTGCCAGCTACGCTGAGTGTGCATGGCAGAGCAAGAAAATGCTCCCCTGTGGCCTGTAGGCACTATAGGTCAGGAGCAGGCTAAGGGAATCAATGCACTGGAGAGCAAAATTGTTTATTGCCCTTGTACACATATATGCAGCTTTACCCTGTCCTCTCGACCTGCATATATATATATCACTTGATAGGCAAAAAATTAGCTGCTAGATAAATTAAGATATATATGGGATACATAAGTTATAAATAAAAGTGATTCCATTTGGGAGTTAAGTGTGTTACAATGGACATTCTGCTGTGGTTTAACTCAGACTAACTGTTGTAAATGGGACCGTTGTTAAAATATTTATACTAAGAGAAGTTGGCATTCCCCCTGGATTTAGTGAGCTTTCCACCATCAATTTTTAGATCGTGGAAATCTAAATCTCTAATCTGTTTTCTGTGAACGATGTTTGCTGCCTTCTGCTCTGGACATCTTAGGTATATGTCTAGGTGGATGCAGGAATATCATACACCAAAGAGGAGAGGTAACTGCCTTTTACAATCTAGCAGCAAACAGGCTCAGGGTGTGAATATTTTAGGCCAGCACTTTTTCTTAGGGAATGTGATTAGAATAAGAACATAATTGCCACATATTCTAAAATACCTACATTATAAATATACTTAATGTGCTACTTTAGCTTGCCTTGCATACAATTAATTGGCAAATTCTCCTCTTATGTAATTCACCCAGTGAAGTTGCTGAGTGATAAAGGCTGCTGTGAAGATATTTGAGGAGGCCAATATGTAATCAAGAAAACTCATAAAGGATCTTTGTAGCAAACCTCCCACATAAAATATGGGAAAACAAATACTATAGATTCATTCTTGCTTTGATCTAAAAACATGTGTGTGTTTTCACTAGTTGTGTGAAGATGCTCTTAAATGAAGTTTTATTGATTTAACCAAAATTTGTCTTTTCAGGATTTACACTGACTTAACTAAACTTATGTTCCTAAACTGATGTAGGGTTTTAGGCAAACAAGAACAAGACATAAGAAATTCTGCCCAGTAACATGAATTCTCTCACTTCTAAATGCTAAAGGCTAAAATGAGAAAGGTACAGCATGCTGCTCTAGCAATTGTAAAGTGCCATTTAGGAGGTGGTCAGTTGTGGAATCAGACATGGCGTGTAGGTGTTATGGTGTGAGAGATACCTGTATTTCAGCTTTTGCCTTCTGGTGTAAGAAAAGCAGAAATGCTGTGGGGACAGCAGGTAGCACGTGTGGAAACCCCAAGAACTTGATGCATGTAGAGAGGTGCAGTTCAGATGGCTGTTTCTCTTCCTGGCAGAGCAACTGTGCTCGGCTTATAGCATTGATGGCAAGGCTGGTGGGCAAATGTTTCTCTCCAGTGTCTTTGTATTCACCTTGTTCTGACTGCTCCCATCATACTCATTGGTAAAGGTGTTGTTCTTAACACAAAACCCAACAAGCCATTTGAAAGTACCTACACCAGCCATGAATAGCTGGTATGGGTTTATGAGGTTCTTATGCAGAATTTCCTGTGTTTTTAGAGTTGAATTGGGCATTTATCTTAATTAAAGAACCTCTTTTTCACTCTATTCTCAGTCAGCACTCCCCTCCCAGCTAGTTCTACCCTCCTGTTCTATTTTTCTAATTTATTTTCTTTCCCTTATCTGTGTTATTCAAGTGATAGTTGCTTTTGCTTTGCATTTCGATTGCAATTCTTTCAGACCATATATTAGGACAAATCTATGCCTTGCAGTGATACGTAACAAACACAACACAGAGAACAATTTGACTGCAGCTGGAAAGGTAACGTGGTGCACTCTGCTTGTTCTTCTCTTTATCTGTCCTGATTAAGGATGTGGTTGTGACACCAGGTGGTTCTCAGCAGACCCCAGAATCTGACACTCAAATGCCAGCCACAGCAGAAACCACGGATCCCTTGTTTTACCCTAGCTGGTATAAGTCTCAGTCACGGCAACCAAGCAGTCCAAGCTCAACCCCAGTGAGTGGGCTGGGGAAAGTAGGGAGTCCTGTTTCTCTGGAAACAAGTGCAAAGAAGTCAGAAGCCCCAACAGCAGCAACAGAAGAGGAGAGTGCACCAGGGAGTAGTAAGGAAAGTAATGCCACTGCAGCAACATCCAAGGTCAGTGCTTCCAATGTCACCCCAGAGGGCTGTGACACGCAGCAAGGCGGGAACAGCAATTGTTAAGGAAAATGTGGCTTCATTTTCCTCCGCATGCTAAAGAATGAGAATAATTTAAAAAACACGTGAACAGTATAAACTGTCATTCCAGCAAGTCTGCTGGATTTGTAGATGGTTTCAATATGCGACAGGCTGACTCCTGAGCTTCAGAGCAGCATGTTGATGGTTGCTTGTGCTTAACTGCCGGTGCACCTCGCTCGTGAGAGCTGTTATCCAAGCTGCTCACACACAGTGACTCAGGAGCTGTTGGAGAGGCTGACAAAGCCTCTGTGCATCAGATATTTGCATGTGTTGGTAGCCAAGAAATCCTGTGCATGAGATTACTCTCGTCACCTGTTGAAAGCCCGTGCACATGCCATCCTACAGTGGCTGGTTGAGCAGCTATGGCCTGGCTTTGCCTTCTGCAGCTCCGTGGCTGCATCTGAAGTGCACGGCTTCCCCGTGTGAACACGAAGCTATGCAGACACTCAGAACCTCCTTGTGTGTTTGATTCCCTCTCAATAAGCAGTGTGATTTCCTGGGTTCAGATGTGTGTCTCCAAGGATTTTTGAGACCTGAATAAGGGAGATCATGAAGATAATACATCCCAGTTCAATGTTAGACTGCCAGAAGCAAGGTGGGATAACAGAGACTGATGTGTGGAGTACAGCAGGAGGTTTTCCTTAAAATTACAATGTTAGAGTTGGTATGACCTGAATTTGAATATTCCTCCTTCTGCACCTGTATACAAATTCCACATGGGCCAAAGATACAGGCAACAGAGCTGAGGGAGCTGTGCAAGAATTTGTGGATTTGCACAGTACACCAGCTCCTGCTCCAGTGCCTGGTTACCAGCCCATGAGCAGCACTCTCTAAATCAAACCATCCCCATTTACAGGCTCATGCTGCACATTTTAACATAGCAGCTACCTATATGTGTGCAACAAGAGATTATGTATGTGTGTGAGAAAGCACAAGTGAGTAGTATTTCATGCTGTTTCCTTTAAAGTTGGAGTTGACTATATAGCATACATAAGCAGGCCTACCATATTAAACAATCATGTGCAAGGCAAAAAGTTAGGAGAAGGAGTTCACAGAGATCTGATAAAAGAGGCTGGATACCTCTAATTTGCTTGCTATCACTGGACATCTAGCTAGAGGTTTCAGTCAGTGACACTTGAATTTAGAGGCGGAAGGATTCTCACTGACTTCACTCACTTTCTTAACAAAAGCACCATTTGGCCACCAAATTTCAGTAGCTATTTTTCAAGTCGGGGTTTGATTTGAGAATATTTGAGTGGAATTTGTACGGAAAAGAAACCACTTTAAAATTCTCAAATCTGCTATGACCTTATCTTCTTAAGTATATTCCAAATGAACTAGCAAAAGCAGGTAAATCCGCAGTGAAATTTATTGCTGGTGTTCCTTCCTATCAGTTCCACTGATGACCAGGCAGCCTATCCTCACCATGGGCAGGTGAAATCTGTACTAGAATAATTTCCTGGAAGTTTGCTTGACTGTGATCTGCTTCCCTCAGTCCTAACTTACATCAAGCAAAGGAACAACACTTGCATTTGGTGTGGGCAGCTGTCTGGAAAACAGCAGTAGTCTGGTACCTGGTTCTCTTCATTGTTGTACACCAAGAGTGAAAACAGGCACACGGGAAAGATATCAGTTCCCGTTGGCATGTGAGTTTGGGGGTGCTGCGTTTTGATATCTTCCCAGACCACACATGATCCTGACATTTTGGGAGGAGGAGGATGTTGAGAAGAGTAGCGCATGGTTCTGGTGATGTGAGGAGGAAGGACACAGGGGAAAGAGCTGAGAATGGGGTTACCCCTGGGCTGGAGGCAGAAGGAGGGATAGGAAAGCTCAGGAAGCAGAAAGGTGCAAAGTGTGCTCTAGAATAGAAAAACCAGAGTGACCAAGTGATGGTGATGCCATGAAATGATGCTGTGGTCAGATTTATGGATCTGAGCTGAGAAGTGTGTATGTCATGAAGAAAATGGCTGCTATTTTGTAGCAGTGATAATTTTTAAGTACATGAACTTCATATTTTTCCTGCATGTGATTTTACACAACCCACTTGAAATGCTGTATTCCTTTATTTTTCTTAAACCCCCAGATGATGTTCTCCACTGTTTTTACTCCTTTCCTCCAATTGGGTATATAATGGAAAAGTGCTGTGGAAACAGAGCTTTTTCACTGAACGTAGTGATAATGACTAGTTTGTGTCATGACAACACTGGTGAAGCACTCTTCTTATTTTCTCACAGGAGTTAGCATTCTGCATAACACTTTTGGCATTTCTTATCATACTACATCATCTTTGGAATCTGATTCAATACATTTGTACTTTCATGGGTAGGAAATATTTCATTTTACCATTAACTAACAGTTCAAATAGTGTATCTGATGATGTTCTTACATGGCTTTAAAGGATTTTTCCCTTTCTTACCATCCAAAAAACATCACGCTAGTTCACAATACAAACTGCCTAAAACATTTCTTCCTCGCTCCTTTAAAATGCCACCCTTCAGCTTACTCCTGCATGGTTAAACACTGCATCTCCCTGATTCAAAATAAGAAAAGAGACGTTTACACCCTCAGATATATGGGCTTATATTTCAGTTGCTGTTCAGGTGACCAGCAGGATGGAGAAACTGTTGGTTGACAGATGTGAAGAGCACCAACCTTGTTCGGTCCAATAGGGGAGGAAGAGCTAAAGATTAATGGTTGTCATCAGAGAGGTAAAGGTCAGGAAAAACAAATCCACTGAATAATCCTGCTGCCAGGATTCCCACTGCAAGTAAATCACCGATGCTACGTCAGGGGGTGGCTCAAGCCCTGGTCTCCAGACATTCCCATGCAGAGAGTGGAGAGTGTCCCCTCACACCCCATCTCACACAGCACACCCCACATCCTCTTCAGGTCCCTTTTTCAGCAAAGGCTTTCAAAGCTCTCTCTGCATGGAGTACCAATCACAGCCCTGAAATGGAGGCCCATGTATTTGCAAGGATCCCAACCCATTTAGACAAAGGCTTTTTTTTTCCTTAGGTTACATTACACAAAGAGCTGAAATAACTGCAAGATCAAGGACTAAGAATTTCACTACCAAGTGAAGTTGTCCCAAAGGCAAATTTGAATTACATTTAAATGTAATTTAAACCTTAATTATTCCATAACATTGCTTCTGGAGTAGCCCCTTTTTCTGGTAGATGCTGTCCGTCCAAATTCACATCTCAATTGAATGCATATGAATGCATTCAATTTCCAAAGTGATATGAATGATGTGCAGAGAATTCTGTTACCTTTGAGGCATTTAATCTTATTTACTGAAGGCCAAAGACCTCTGACAGAAACAAGAGTAGTTACCTGTGAGTATTTGCTCTAATGACAGACAGATTCAATTATTATCTATTCTTCAAAACAAAAATGCTTGGTGTTCCCTGCTTACTTTCTGCACTGTGTTCTAAGTACTGAACATGATATGGTTTATCTATGAAAATTGATTATTATTCAGCTTTTATGTGCAGAATTTCCAGCACTATGACTGAAAAATATATCTCTCCATAAAAAAAAAAAAAAGGGGAGAGTGGAGAAACTATCACCTACACTTTAGTTGCATAAGTTATGCAAAAAGATGCACTGTCTGGTAGTAATTTGAATTTGAAAAGCATCAGACGCTGTGAATCTCAATTAAATTTATGGATCATAGTTTAATTTTCATTTATTTGTGTTTGGTTTTGAAAATTTGTTGTAATATTACAAGAGAACATAGAGCTTGTTTGTACTCCTGAGAAATCAGGCATGCGAATAGCATCATGCTCTTTCTTCCCCCTCTTTCTTTTTTTAATTCAAAATACCTTTTGAAATTAAAAATAGACAAATGCGGAAAGCTCTCACTTCTACCATTGAGACCACTTCCTATGTGGTCTCCAGTGGCATCTTTATGATTTATATAACAATGAAATAGAAAGGAGGTGAAGGAAAAAGGCATTTTGGTCTCAGATTCTATTTGCATAAAAATTATTTTCTTGTCCATGTATAGTGAGGCAGCTGTTTAGACAGTTTATGTGTCTTTATCTTTCATGTGAGAGATCAGGTCACAGCCCTTGTTCCTTTGTGTAATAAGCCCCTGAAAGTCAAACGACAAAATTACTTTGAATAGCTGTAATAATAATTTATAGTTATAATATAAATCTGCATGATTGTCATCATAAGACCAGCATATAATTTATTTTCAACCTATTTTAGTAGAATACACAGGAGGGATTTCCTTTTTTTTCAGCAGCAAAGAGAGATCAGCCCCCCTATTAAATTCCCAACATTCACTTTATTTATCAGTTGTTTCTCTAAGAAATTGTATTGATGCATCTATAAATTCCCCCCAGGGTACAGGAGGCTATATCAGCAGGGATAAGGCAACAGGAGTTGCAGCTCACAAGTGTACAGATTGTTTGGTCTAAGAAGGGACAGAAGGAGATGATTCAGCATAAACAAAATAGATAGCTCCGCACTAGAGAGCCACATCCTGCTTCAGGGAGTGCCTAAGTCAGAAGTGTAGTCACCACGGGCTGCTCCTGCCTCTGACAGAGAGTGAGAGGCATCTCCAGTAAGGAAGAGTTCACCAACTGCTGCTGGCTCACACTTGGCACCTCTTCAATCTGCCTGCTGAGTGTGAGGTGACATTGTTCCTAATCAGGTGCCTCTGCTCAGTGTCTGAAGTTGGGGGGGGTCTGAGCCCCTGCAAGTGACAACCAGGAGCAAATGATTAAAACACAGGGAGCAGGAATAGCGTCAATGAACTGCCTTGCCACTACGGGGTGTAATGTATTAGTGGAGGGTGATACAGACATTATGAAGCAGCCCTTTCCAGTGCACGAGAAACAGGTCTTGGAGTCCTGCAGTTTTTTCTAATCATAATTTGTAGGCAACATCTCTCATGTAGTAATGCCATATAAATTTGTAAATTTGTGAGAGCTTATGAAAAATTTGTGTTCACCTGAGTCTGTAGTCACTCAGTTAATTTCACATAAGATGAAGTACTGGATGCTGTATTCTGTTGCTCAAACTCCCCATAAGAAAAGTGGCTGCATGTGGCTCCAAAGGACTCCAGAGTATACATTTAGTTTGAAAGGAAATACAAGTTAATCATCCACAAACAGTAGTCAGACCTAATTTCCCTTTGCAGCCAGTAAGTACAGTGCTTTAATTCCATAAGGATATAAAATATAATCAGGACTGAACTGTTTGGGAGGAGAAATACTGATGTAGTGGCCTGTGTTAATCTTGTTTCATTAGTTTTAAAATTTCCTATTACTTGCATGCAACCTTATGCCATCTGCCAGAATTACCATAAGGACAGTCCACTCAGTATTCATGTACTGTAGTTCTCTTTGTCCCTCTACTGAATACTTCAATTTCAGCTGGTGATTCTTCAAATTTTTTTCCATGAGACAGCTTTAAATCACATGTCAGAGAGGTCAGTATTTAGCTAAGTTTTAGCCAATTGGTTGTCACGTCAGTATGCAGACAATACAGACAAGATGATTTAAAACCAAAATAAGGCCAAGAGGTCACACTGTGCTCTTTGCCTATGTACCACTGCTTTTCCATCACAATATAAAAGATATGGTCCCACATTTTAGCACAGCAGTGCACTGGAATGGTTGCACAAGCATGGCAGCAGTACACAAATAATAATTTCCTTTCTCTTCACCAAATTGGAAACTCAGTCTTTCCAATCTGCTCAGGTAAGGAAGTTAGGTCCCCCCTTCAAGAGAGATGCTCCAAGAGAGGAGATTTCTTGCTCAAAAGAAGGCAGTCTTGCAAGGCTGGATCTTGCAGGATTGATGCTGAGGGAGAGTGTCCCTTCCCTCTGGCCCATCCAACACAGCCTTCCTGCAATTTCCCCCAGAGCAGGATGAGCTGTATGTCACCATCAGCAGCAGGCACAGTCCAGGCAGCTCTCTCCCAGGACACCAGCTGCTGCTCTGAAAGCTCTCTGATCCCTGCAACAACTGTGTTTAGTGCTAATGAAGGATCTGAGAATGCACAGAGCAAAGGTCAACTTGATATTTGCCATCTAGGTCTTCATATACCTGTATTTTACCTTTTCTTAGGTAGAAAATCGGGTGAGTTTACTTCTATACCATTAAAAAATCTGCAAGGTTTGACTGAATGAAATTGGGTCATCTGTTCTCTGTGAAGCCAAACCTTTTGTAGGAAACCTATGCATCCACTGGTATACAAGCCCAAATTAAACTCTGTTTGAAGATTCTTCCTAAACATCTCTTAAAATTCATTTGGAAAAAAGAAGAACTCAGGCTGTAGCTGAAGTACAGGGCAAATACTAGATGCAAGAACTCAGTTAGCAGCCAAAAAATTCTGCCTTTTACTTCTCTGTAGTTTGACTTAGCGAATTGGGCCTTAGTGACAGGGTGATGGTGGCCGAGTCTGAGGCCACTCAGGCTGACGTTCAGTTGGGGGCAAATTCTGCCTGTAAATTTCCGCTTTGCATCTTGACTTTGTGTTCAGATGAGATTTTTTTTCCCCTCAGTTTGGCAATACATGCCAAGAAAATCAGGAAAGTCTTGATTGTTCCTCTTTTAACATCTCACTCTCCCTTACTTCTGAGAATTACCTGGGTGATTCAGAGACAACAGTGATGAGTCGTGAGGGCAATATGTTAAGATCAGCTTTCAGACAACAGTTTCCCATAATTAATATGAGTGGCAAATACTTCACTTAAATTTTACCTCGAATAGACTGTTCTGTGATTTGTCTGGTGAGTCATAGATACAATTTGATTTATGTATATTTCATCTTTTTCAGTCCATTACTAGCAAAAGGATTTCCACAATGACAGCTTGGATAAAATGATTTCTCCTGATGAAATTAATACAAAGCCAGGCTCACTTAGACATTGTCTTTTTGTGACTATCTCATTTAAATATTGAATTCTACCTCTACTTGACCTCATCCTCCAAGGATCACTCATTCTGCTCATTGTTAAGGTGTTTGGAAAGGAAAATAGAATGTAAACAAAAAATATTTCTTAATCTTGGGTGAACTGTTGCTGGTTTACATCACATCATGATAGATCTAGGTCACAACAAAAACACAAACCATCTGTTTGTAGAATATTTGGCTAGTTATTCTACTGCCTTGAGACAGTTCAGGCTTTCAGTGTAGCCATACACTCACCTATGGAAAGCAGTGGTTGTAGTCCTGTAACCATTAGAGATGGATCAATATTTAAATGCCGGCCTATCTGATTGAAAACCCCAGTGGTGATAATTAGTAAACTGGGCCTGAGTCTCTATGTTTGGATAGCGTATCGTGTCACTTCCAGGCTTTCTGCAGTTGTGAGCAGGCAAGGGGCTAGATCAGAGCACTCTGGAGGATGCTGTGCCCATCTACTAGGTGTTTGAAATGGAGATAAAGATTGAAAGGCTGCATGTGCAGCCAAAATTAAACAGAAGAAAGGGAGAGGGACATATCAAACAGTCTTATATCTGTTTTCAGGTGAAATATATTCCTGGCATCTTTACAATAATCTTCAGGTCATTAAGTAAGAGACCAATGACTAATTAAAAAACCCTGTTATCCCTGGTTACCAGCCAATAGGCGCTGCAATGTTCAAACCATGCTACAGACACCTGACAGAGACATCACACCTTTCACTGAGCAGAGGATGAGGATCTCACAATCCCCAAGTACAAGCGATCTGAATTTCTCATTGCTCTTTTCAATTTAGCGAGCACCCTATAAAATCTGCCTGAGTCCATCTCAACCACTGAAGGCGATGATCAAAATACTAATCAGTCACTCAGAGCATTCCTGGCTCAGCACTTCTGCACACAGAAGTGGCTTTCATTCATGATGAAACACTTGCTGTATGACTAGCTATATTACAAAATGCCTTACTGAGGAAAGGTAGTTGTCATTTCGCCGATCGGTGCTGGTGAGACTCTTCAACATCTGGCATGAGATTTATTTTATAAAATATACTCATTTTTATATTTATGCACAATTTCAAAATTTAATTTTATAAAATAAATAAATTTCTTTTTAAAAAAATTGAGCTGGTGCCTGCTCAGATGCAGATCAGTTCCAAAGCTTGTCTCTGGTGACAGTGACTGCGATCTGTGCTCTATATCCTGTAATAACCTGGTTAATAACTGTGATTGAATCTGAAGCTCTAAGAGCAGCACTTATCACAGCTTCCTTGGACTTCACCTGGGACAGAAGAAAACTTGATTTAATATCTTGCTCATTACTTGGCTGAGTGCTGTGCAAGCAAGCCAGCATTGCTAATGGGCAAGCAGAGATTATAATGTGTGATGTGACAGACATCTATCTGGGAACTCACAGTGCTACTCACTGAACAATGTATTGTTGGAGTAGAGTCATATCTTGGCTAACAACTTCAGCTGCTGCGGTTGTAGTAAAGAGTCAGGCAAGTGCAGACATGGAAAAATGAGCACACAAGGGAAAAATGGTAGGAGCAACAGCCAATGAGGGAAAAAATATTTTAATTGTGACCAAGAGTTTCTTTTTCTGTTATGTGGTGGCTTTGAGGAAGGGGAACAGGGTGCTTTAACTGACATTCCAGCTTTTCTTCCTGCATCTCCATTGGTGTGGTTTTGTCTCCCGTTGAAGATGTGCTGTGTCCACAATTCACATGTATCACCCTTGCCCCCTGCATACTTACAACAGCCCAAGTCAGTCAGTCACTCAGGATGTGAGCAGTGCTCCAACCCTGAATCATGAGATGCTGTGTCTACACACATGGAAGCTATGCTGCCTCTGTTATCTGATCCCATGAACGGAGCTCCAGGGTGAGTCACAGTCTGAACTGGCACCCTGTTTAATTCATGGGATTTACAAAAGTGCCATTTGCAGAGAAAGAAAAAACTTTGATTTACAGCAGTCTATGTTACTCAATGGAGAGACTACTGACAGAGACAGACAGGATGTCAAACCCTTACTAGGTTTGTTACTTCTCCCTGAAAGCTAACAGCAAAGTTTCTATGGCATGGATTAGATCAGTTACTGCCATGGAGAAGTTATTGGAAGGTCTTCACTTCACATTTAACTTGTTAATCTAAAGTAATATATACTTGTCTGACAAGGCAGCAGTAGGAGGAAGAGGGGAGAACTGGTAGCCATGAGTAACTCTCTGGCACTGATGGCCAGCATGTACCACTTACTCATACAGCCTCTCATGCCTCTCATATCATCCTTCCCTTTCTGGACAGTTCTCCAGCAAGGCTGGAAGGAGCAGAAAAGATAGAAGGCTAATTGATCAGGAGGTTCTCAAAAACTTCAAGAGGAACAAAGAATGATGTAGATAGATGCATGACAGATTTTTCTAGTCATGCAGTCTTAATATTCATGTATTTTTAAGACTCTCCTCTTGGGCTTCCCTTGTTTTCCTGTATAGTGGCAGGACTAGATTTTATACAAATCTGTAGTTAAATCAGTCTCAACAAAAAGTTGGAGCAATGAGATGCAGCAATGGGTGAAATATTACACAAGTATGTTATTTCTGCCTTTATTTTGTTTGAGCGGTGAAAAAAATAGGTGACTTAAATAAGGGAACTGTATTTCCTTTTGTCCCAGGTAATGGTTAGAAGAAAGCTTCTCTCCCACATCATTCTCTAAAACTGTTTCCACCACAGGTTCAAGCATCTGAACCTCCATGTCCCATGGGAGATGTGTGGAACCTATACCAAAATAAACTAGCCAGATTGTTTTCCTCTGAAACATATTTGGTCTCTTTAAGGTCATTATGTAAGAGACTCTGCATTAGACATTATCCACATGATGTTAATTGTAATATAATCAAAATCTATTGAAAAAAGGCATTTCCTCCCTATGGACTTTTAAAATTCATTACTGACCACTATTAAGAGAGTGATATGTCTAATTCTGTGACTGATGGAGCATATTATTTTGTCTGCTACCTTATATATTTCTGTGGCAAGTAATCATAGCAATTATTTTAGAGAATACTCTGTGGGTTCCTGCTAATAAAAAAGAAAATATCCTTGCAAAATAAGCAGCCTCTTAGCTTTGAAACAATGTTGTTGTGATTTATGTGACAGCTGCCAGGTGTTGTGCTGAAGGAGCTAGACTGAATAAAAATATAAAAACAAAATGCTTGAACTAAAGTTTAAACTATTTAAAAATAACCTGTTGTGTTCCCTTTGTTTCCACTGCCTGGAAGTGTTAAGTGCCAGAAGTGTAACACTTGACATTTGAGGCAGGCAAACATAGCCTACAGATTTTGTGATTGCTTTGCAACCAGCTAGCATTTTTTAATCATGCCTGTTCTTGTCAACACTGGGGGTTGTTTCTAAACAAGCCAGCTAAAAATGGGAATTAAATTTGTTTTCTTGCTCATTTTCCGAGGCTACAGAAACCCTAGAAACAAGAAACCTCTATTTTCACTGCTTCTCTCTCCAAGACCCACACTTTCTAACAAATTCACACTCTTGTTCTCTTGTTGGGTCAAGAGGAGGAAGTAAAGGCACTGTGACTCTAAGAGTGTAGATTCATTTTTTCCTCTGGCAGCAAAGGTGATTTAGGAGTTTCTTGCCAAATGGCTCTGCTTCTTATTGCTGCCCAGATGCCACCACTCACAGGGCAATTGTGCTGAGGCAGCTGTTTGTTGAGCTGTGCTGGAATCAAATCATTCAAATGGTCCAGGTTTAAAAATATCTTCCTTCACCTCAAAAAAACCAACAAAAAAAATTGATGTCATTCCAGTGACATTCCCATTCTTAGCACATCCCTGCAAAGAGCTACAGCAGTGCAAATGGGAAGTGAACCACGGAGACAAAGCAGGAAGAGGTGGATGGGGGACCCAAGGTGCAGAACCTGCTTTGGTTAGCATTTTTGCTTCAGAAAACATTCATATAGGTTGTAACCAACCATCTCTCCATCTGCATTAAAGTGATTATGAAGACCCTTCACCTTTCCTCCCCACTTCCTACATTTAAGAGTTAGTGATCTTGTAAAAATAAAAATACAGACAAAATTCTCAATTCCTATCAAGCAGTTTTCTGATATTCTGAAATACTTGGCTGGGATCTCCCTTGTGTGTTTACTTAAAAGACAGACCTAGTCTAACTTAGTCACACAGAGCATCTCTAGAGTCAGTAGAAAGAAACAGGTACCTCCAGAGGGCAATCCACTTCTTTGAAGATGGAACAAATCACCCTTTGGTTGTGCCTTTCTCTCATCACTCCCGTTGAAGGAGATGAATCCAGTTTGATTGAATGGATATCTCATTTCTGGATGACTCAAGTTTGGCAATATGGATCCCAGTGTCTGTACCTAAAGGCTACAGAGATTCATGGTGGTAGAGCAGAAAATGATGTGTTGACTTCAATATCTAGAAGGCCTAGACTTCATATTTTTCCCCAGCATAAATAGGATAACTGCTGGGACCTAATAAATGAAAATATTATGACAAAGCCATCCCACTCACCTCTTTCCTCCTCTCCACACTCTTTTACAAGAACCTTATACAGATTTAAGTAGACCCCTGTTTAAGGAAGCAAATACTGACAGATGCTGAATAACTACAACTTTGAAAGTACTCATCAGGCTCAACTCTGAGATCCTTATACTGTTTATTCATACAAATTCTAGTATGCCAGATGCTGAGAAGTGCTGAATGGCTGCTCAGTGGGAATTGTGGTTGCTCAGCACCTCCAAAGAACTGGCATGTAAACTCCAGCCTGGACTTTGCTTTTATGGGAAAAACAAAACCAATCATCAGTCATGCATGTTGTACTTCCCTCCCCACTTCATGAGCTGGCCTGGGGAAAATTCCTGGTGCTTACTGAAAGCATCATCTGATGTCACTCAACACCACAGGGGAGAATATAAATCAAAGTGTAAGTATTCAGCACTCTCTCAGCATTGGCCTAATGTGATTAATGTAATCTGAGGTAAACACTTTAGTTATTTCTTATTACTGTTAGGGACCCAAATCAAGGGTTGGGACTTGTTAATCTAGGTGATGTGAAAAACAAGCCCTACCCATGAGATCTCCAAGGCTTAGATAAAGCTCAGGTAGAAGCTTGACAAAAGTTACTTAATAGCAATGGACAGACATGATGAAGTGTTGAATCTGAACTGTCTCAAAGGCATGTGGCAAGGGCTGTGCCATGCTCAGCACAAAGCTTTCCTCTCTCAGCCGAGTAGAGTTGTGGTAACAGGGAGAGTAAGGTAGTCCGGGACAAGATTCCAACGAACTAGAGAGCTGTCAGATGCCTGACTCCCAGTGACACTGAGTAGACCTGCTTCTGCATTCTGCCTTTCAGAATCACATCCTGGTTCCAAAAAAAGTTGTTTTCTGTAAAATCTACAGTTGAAACCTTTGTCTCAGACAATCCCCAGCACGCTGTATAACTCTGAATTGTGCAGGCTGCTGGTGGAAGGGGGAAACAGACTTAATAACATGGACGGAGTTGCTTCTGGCACCTTTTGGTGGTTTCTTGTCTTACATGAAGAGAGTGTACCTCAGTCACTGGACGACTCAGAGCACAAACTCTGAAGTGTCACAGGTGTGAAAACACAAGTCTAAAAGCCAGGGAATGTCCATATTATCAGTTTTGTGCTTGCTTCTCTCCTGGTTGGGTGTGATGGAAAACAATAGCTCTTGGAAAGGCACATCGAGGTATTGCAGACCGGCAGCCTGCTGAGTCCAGAGAGCTGCAGGGAGCAAATGCTTCATCCAGCCAAACCCAGTGGGAATCTGTTGGAGCTCCAACATTGTTTTGCTGACACAGGAAGATGTCATCACAGCAAAATATAAAGGAGTTAACACATTATGAAATACAGTTTTGGCAGTGATGCAGACAAAGATTGTTTTGTTTGAAATGCAGTACCAGCAGTGTTGGTTAACAAGGTAATGCAGTCACCTTGCCAGTCTAAGTCATTACATTGTGCCTTTTTTTTCTAACATGTTAGGTCCAAATCCTATGAAACAAGCTGCATAATTTTAAGCCCATAGATAGTACTTTGCTTCAAAGTTAATCTTGATTTAATGTAAATTTCTGTATAGTAGCTGGTTAGAATAGCAAGTGGAAGTGCTAAAGGAAGCCTGTATTGCACAGGAAGAGAAATGACAAGGTATCACTGTGGGTTTAAGTAAAAAAAAAAGGAATAAAAATGCAGGAATTTTGTTTTAAACTTCTTGCCAGTCCTATCCATTACAGAGTGAGAAGTGAGGAGGGCTGTCCCATGCCTGCTTACACACACTGCTGAGGGCTCAGTGCACAAAATTGCACAACCAGTTTCAAAATTACTCTTGGCTGGTGCAGGCACTCTGACTGCCCTTCCAAAAATAAAGGCAAAATTTTCAGCATCACAGAAGACTCATAAACCACCTACACTCCTACATCTACCAAGATCAAGAGAGCCCTGAATCCCATATAGCTCAGAAAGTCTAGCCATGTATTTACTGCTGAAACCTGACTTTTATAATCAGGTTGAAAGGTTTGCAATCAGCACTTCGCAGGTGTGACAGGAAGATCTTCTATATTCAGGACTCAATTAGCTACCTGCCTTTCAGCTGAAGATCTGGTCCCCTGGGCCAAATTCTTTACCATACTTTTGCATAAGTCTGGGAAACAGCCCTTCTCATTGGCATTGCTGAAAATGAACTTCCACACTCAAGTAGGCGGCTATTTCTCCCACATTTTTCACCATGCTTGTGCTCTCATTAAAGTACATTATAAAGTTAGCAAGCAAAAACTATATTCTTCTGCAAGATCCTTGCCCAAAAATGTCCTTTGAGTCCTGTATATTGTAGCGAGTAGCAATGAGTACCATGCTTTGAAAATACGAACCTAAGTCAAAGATTAGCCCACATTTCAAATATTAAAGCAGTTTCTCAGATAATGTTTCATAAATAGGGCTATTCCAGTTTAGGATCTGGGTCTAAAAATGGCACAGTGAACTCTAATTAGATATGAATAAAGAAATAGGGAGCTACTTTTTTCATGTCTTCATACTGTCTTGTTTGTTGGTGTCATGACAGTTAAATAAGTAGTGACCAGAATGAAACCCAATAGCCAATTTACACTGAACTAGTGTAAAACAGTTCTTACTAATTCTTGTGGCAAACTTTAATAGTAAGTACCTACAAAAATTCTTAGGAAAATAATCCATCTCATGCTTCAGTTCCTCATAAGCATCCCTGCTTCCATGTTTTTTGCTGGATATGTCTGTTAGCATCACTGTTTTGGTAACTTTCTGTTTTAGGACAATTTCAGGACATGTTAGAATTCAGAGGATACTATTTTGTCATTTCCCCTCTATTGAGTAGCATGTTTACATCAAATAGTTCACCTGAGATTGTGCTGCAGTTCCCAAAGTAAGGTGAAACTCTGCACAAAGAAGGCTGGCAGTATAGCTGTTTTAATTTTAAGAATGTACAATGATGCATGTGCATATCTAGAAATACAGAGGGAAAAAAAATCCTGTATATTGCAAGTTAGACTATGGTCTTAATGATGAAGACATAAGGCATTCCTTAACTAACAAATCACCAATTTTTATGTATTTTATTTTTAATAGGATTTTGATACTATCACAAAGATGTCTTCATTCTCTGCCAAAGGGATCTGAAAACACTGGAACTAGTAAAATATTTCCACCTATTACATTGGTCTGTTAAATATTCAACTAATTTTAGAAATTCCTTTAACTAGCAACTACAGTATATCATGTCCAGAGTCATTTTTCTACTGTACGTGTAGGATACCTATGCAAACAAAAACGGGAAATAAACAGAAGCTTTTATCTCTGTATTATTTATTTCCTGTTCTTGATCTGAGTGAAACTGAAGTGAAATAAATATTAAAATTCTTTAAAGGAAAAAAAAACCAGAAAACACATCCAAGGCAGATTTCATAACAGCAGAACAAGAATCATTTTGAGTGGCAATGCACTGGCAATAACTTTTGGCTTTGGTTCACATCAATCTGGAGGCCCAGCTACACAAGCCAAACTGGCTCAGAATCTCTTCTGAACAGGCATTAATCACCTTCAGTGCTATAATATTCCAGAGGTCCTAATCGGGACAGCCCTTTGCACAGATGTAACATACTCACCTGGCACAATCCTTCCTCTGCCAGTGGTCATGGCAAAAGTCCCTCTGACTTCTCTGGTGTTAGAAGTCTGGCTGGCCTCCCCAAATTTCCGTGCTCCCTGCCTTTTCCCCTCTTTCCCACTTCATTCTCTTTTCCTGCATGTTGTGAAATCTTAAGGATTTTAGTGCAATTCATATTTTCCTCTTCCCTTTGTCAACCTTTTCTTCCTTTGCAGACTGGTTCTGAACCATACGCTCAAGGACGAGTGGAGGAAGCGCCTGTGAGCAGTGAGAGGGGTGACGAGCCGGCTCGTCATGTTTTCTCCTTCTCCTGGTTGAACTCACTGAATGAATGATGACTCACTCTGGCTGGCTTCTGGTGTGCTTCTCCTGGGAGGGACCGTGAGCACAGGCAGCCTGGCTGCAGTCAGCAAAGAAACTGGCCTGGAAAGGGGCATCCGAGCAGGTTTCATTCCCAGGAACTCAGTTGGCCTCCACATCATACCCTTGAGATGATAGATCTGAGAGGGATGGGAGCATGGGGACAAATTACTATACTGTATTGTAGTCAAAGTGTTTTCCAATAATTTTTTACTTGCAAGGGGAAAGTAGCATCACTACAGCTTTACACTGAGCACTGCTAGTGTTTTGTTACTCACCTTTTGGCACATCCCCTCACAGGGGTAAGCGCTTCATCAGTGTTGTTAGCTAAAATGCTGGTATGATATTCACTAATAGCACCCTTTGCCAAACCAATGTTTCTTCTGAATATCCTCCTGTATCTCCACTTGTTGGTGCTGGGGACTTCAGTGACACTATCAGATCCTTGGCAGCCCCAAATCAGGGTTGTGTCTGACAGTACCGGTGCCTCCACAGCTGCGGAACACGGGAGGAAAGAAGGAAGCTGCCATTTCTGCTTTTGGACTTGCTCTTCCTGCTAAGCCACAACAGATGACGCTCACATAAACACTTTATTTGTAAGGAAGATTCCCGGTGGCAGGAATGAGGAAGATGCATGCACCAAAAGCACTGGCCAAGACCCCAGGCATGGATGCAGGACACAGCTCTGAATATGTGGGGCAAATGCTGTAGTGCTGCCCAGCCTGTCCAGCCATAATCTGTGTCTATGTCTTCTCAGTCACCAGTGTGTGTAGAAAAGGGGGCATGTTCTTACATGAAATCAGAATGCAGTGAGGTGGTCACAGGTACTCAGTCAAGGTTTAATTTGAAATCCCAATGGTGAGCTGTAGAAAAGGCAGATGCTGACTGTCCTGTTCCATGTGCCTTGCAGATATTTATCCATCTAATGAAATCAAATTTGTGTCTTAAAAGAAGTTCTAGAAGTTCTGTTTAAGGTGGCATTCTGCAATTTTTGTCACTGGGAACAGGGTGTCAACTCTCAGTAGTGTTTAAGAGAGATTGGAAGGCTGCCAGGAGTGCTTGGTGCCATAGGGGACCAGGTGTCAAGCTCTGCACTAGGGATCTTTCCCAGATCCCTGAGCCAGGCCCTCAATACAGTTTTGTGTGAGGTCGTAGGGCTGCGCTGTGTCCCAGCAGGACTGGCGAGCTGGCAGTGCAGACCAGTTAGCAGGCTGTGTGGGGTTAGCCCCCGTCCTGGACATCTGCCGCTATTGGCCTGAGTGACATCAGCCCTCGTTGGTATCTGTTTTCCCCGGAGAACGCTCCTGAGAGAGTTTGTCGGGCTGCACAGGCGAGCTCCACATAAATATTTGGAACTCTCACAGCCCAGAGAGAGCGCCGCCCAGCACCGCCACCGCATCGCCTCCGGCTGCTGGAGCAACTTTTCTCTGGGATTTGGTTCGGGGTGAATCGTCCTGGGAGATTTCCCCTAGCTCCTCTGGCAGTTTCTCCAACATACTCAGAGCCCCTGGGAAGGAGCCCTCTTGGGCACCTCCGCCGGGACGGGGGAGGAATCTGCCCCTTTAGGGTGGGGGGAGGATGTGCAAAGCCAGAATGAAAACGCAAAAGGGATGCGGGAGCGCCTCACCGCTTTCCCATCGCTGCGCTCTGGCGGGAGGAGGCTGCCCGGCCCCAACCACAGCGGTAGGAGCCAGTGAGCCCCCTCGGGGGCTGCCGAGATGGGATTCGGCAGTGCTGGGAGGCATCGATTTGCCCTCGACACCCCGTTCCCGGGAGTAGCCTGTGCCGAGGGCGGCGGCGTGGGGCAGCCCCCGTCGGGGCGCACCTCTGGGAGAGCCGGCGGGGACGGGGGCTTCCCTGGGCGGGGAGGAGAAAAACATCCCCGGGGGCTATATAGGGCTCCCCGGGTGCCCGCGGACGCGGGTGCCCCCCTACGCCCCGGTAAGCGCTGAAGGAGGCGGAGCAACCCTTACGCGTCTAGGCAAGAAAGTCTATCAAGTCGTCTTTACTTTGCAGCTTTTATTAAAAATATAAATATTAAACATTCTCTTACACAACCAAATCGACCGAGCGCTGAAAAGATGTTTTATTGTGAAAATGTTTACAGGAAAAAAAGTGAATTGAAAGTAGCTTACAGAGATTCCCCCTCCCACCTCCCTACCCCTAGCAGAAAAGTTTTCTGTCTTCTTGGCACCATTTCTTCCAATGCTCACACATCCCTACGTAGCGATGGCACTAGAATAACTGGGAAATGGAGAAATAAATAAAGGTAGGGGAGGTTACGAACGACACTCGAGTTTCTGCACTTGGTACACGGTTGTGCATGCTAGTCAAGGGACAGAGGCTGTTCGGAGCACACCCTTCTAGGTTTAAAGCTATATAAAAATAAAGAGATGACATCAGAGCAGCACTATGGTACATCGGACGGTGTAATTATTCTTGTGCTAACTGCGGAATCTCTTTGGCAAGGTGGGGCGGGGCCGTTTCACTTCCCGATTATCTCCATCAGTTTCCTGTTGCTGTGAGCTTGCTGGGCTAACTGCTCGGCTCGGGCCATCTCCAAGACTTCTCGCAGGAGGTGGAAAGTCAGATCCAGAGAAATAGGGGGCTCCTCGGATCGCTTTTCCCTCTCCACGGCCTCACCCTCGGCTTCGCCGTTCTCGGGGCTCCCCGGCGAGCGCTTGGGCAGCTGCTGCAGCTGTTGCACCGCCGCCCGGAAAAAGTTGCTGGCGGAGGCTTCGGGCTGTAGGTGGCTGGTGCTGCTGGAGGAGGCGGAGAAAGAGCCAAGGGGTCTCTTGTGGAGGTTGCCCAGGCGCAGGAAATACTCTTCTCCCATGCGGAGCAGGACAGGCAGAGTTTGCTGCTGCTGCTGTTGCTGCTGCTGCTGTTGCTGGAAGAAATCTGGCTGGTGCAGAGCCCCGGGGGCGGCTGCCGGACTCTTGCTGAGAGCTCTGCACTCCTGGCAGGGCAGGAGGGCGACCAGCAGAATTCCCGTGGAGACCAGCAGCGGGATCTTCATGGTCGGGGCCCAAATCTGCGGAGGCAGATGAGGAACGGGGGTTGGGTTACACAGCCGATCCGCAGCGGCGGGGAGGGCAGCGCGGGGACGGGGACGGGACGCCCCCGCCGCCGCTGTCCCGGTGCTGAAACGCGCCGCTCCGCGCCCCTCCGCGCCCCGCACACCGCACACAGCATACCGCACACCGCCGCCCGACCGCGCTCATCCCGGCCCGTCCACCCGCGCCGTCGAGGCGGCTGCTCCTCGCAGAACAGCCCCGCGGGGCAGCTCCGGACAGATCCCGGGGACCAAGCTGGGCTGAACCCCTGCAGAGAGTCCCCGCGTGTGCGCGGACCCGCACCCCTTCACCCACTCCGGGCGAGGGGGAGAGTGGAGCGTCTGCGGAGGGGCAGCTCTCCCCAAGAGCTGCGGGGTGCTAGCGTCCGCTCCCGCGAGTCTCCCCGCACCATGGCCGGCCGGGGCAGCTACCCGCGTTCTGGGGGACTCCGCGCTCAGCCCCGCTCAGCGCAGGGCAGCGCATCCCTCTCCGCGCCAGGCGCGTCCCCGCACTTACCTGGGGCGGCGGTGGCGGTGGCAGGGCAGGGCAGGGCGGGTGGTGGGACTTAGCAGTGCCTGGCGTCCCTTCCTCTCGCTGTCCCTCGGAGTCGGCTCCTGGCGAACTTGGGATCAGATTTGGTCCTAATCAGAGCCGGGGCGCGGGATTTTTATAGCTTAGACCCTCTCCTGGAATCACGCAGAACTTGCCTAATAAGCTGACGCTCTCCTGACAGCCCGATTGCGTGCCCCGATCTACTGCTGAATAAATCATGGGGGCCCGTCGGAGCGGCGATGGGCAGAGTTTCGCTATCGCAACCCCAAATCTCACGTCCAATTATATCAACAGATATTTATCGCCTCTGCAGTGACGTCAGCCGGGCCGGGGGCCGGGGAGCAGGATGCCCCCCCCACCCCATTGACAAAAATACTTGAATGAGATTTCCTAGCGAGCGCGTACTATGAGAGGTCACTCCGGGGAAACTTTCCACTCACGGGCCAGCCCTGCGGGGCCGGGGCTGCTATCCCGGGTGGACTCCCTCCCCTATCCCAGGTCCTGCTCGGCCCCCGCCGCCTCCGATCCCGCCCGCAAGGGGCGACTGTGGCGGGTCAGCACAGGAGGCTCCGAGAGGCGCGCGTTTTGCGGGAATCCCGCTTTGCTCCTCGCCCCGGGCAGGCCGATGCAGCGCTTGCCCTGCAGGCAGAGGCGCAGCCGAGCCCGCAGGGAAGAGGCAGAGCAGATGCCAGTGCGGGTGCCGGTGCCGGGAGGGACCCACGGCATCGCTGGCACCGGGGCTGCCCGGGGACCCGCCAGCGGTAGAGGGGGCGGAAAGCCCCCGGGGGTGGCGGGGACGTCCGGGGCCGCCGCCGCCGGGGCCGCCGGGAGCATCTGCCGGGGAAGGGAGCGCAGCCCGGGCCGCGCTCCTCTCGCTCCTCCTCCCCTGCCACCGCCTGCGCCGCCGCCTGCTCGTCCCGGCCCTGGCTCCGCGCTGCCGGCTCGCGCTCCCCCGGTCTGGCCCGTGCTCCTCTCCATTGTCTTCCCACTTCTTGTGTGGAGGTAACAACTGCTCTTTTCCCCACTCCTCGACTCCACTAGCTGATCTTCCCCACCTCTTCAACCCCATGGCCATATACCTCCCTGTTTGCCCTCCTCAGCTAAGGCACCCTCCCTCCGGGGTATCCTAATCCCACGTGGAGCTCTCTTTGAAGTGCTCTCCCATGTCCATTAGGCTCCAGACCATATTACACCAACCTCTTCAGCTGGATTTCATGCCCTCTGATCTCTTCAGGAAGCAGTGCTGCCTATAGAAATGACTTCTGCCCAACACCCCTTCTGCGTGTAAATGTGTGTTCTTCCGTTTTTGCATCCCATCATCCTCGCCAGTGCATCTCAGCCGTGCTTCTTCACTGCCTCAGATGCAGCACCAATCACATCCTCCCCTTTAAACTGGAAAATTTTACAGAAAACCTACTGGTTTTATCTTGCCTAGCCTGTAAATGCCTGGGGTCACGCACTTGCGTGTCTCCCATCATAGTAAGGTGTTGCAACAGAACAGGTGGTCATACGCTATTAGTGCTAAATAAGTGATAAATCTTCAATCCATTTCCTTAATAAAATAACAAAGTTCAAAAAACTTAATGCATTAGGTTGGCCGCAGCCCAATTCTCAGCATCTCCTTAGGCATGTAATACACTTCAATTTTAGTTATACCTACCTCCAGCCTTAGATGCTTTTGGTGAAGTGCCAAAGAATCAGATCTTGTGCATCATGAAGAAACAAATGGAAAAACAAGTAGTAATATCAGAGATTTAGCTCTTCATTACCTCTGTTAGCTCAGGCATTCATGAACTGAAATGCGTATTACAGAACATAATACATTGTGTAGCTAGTCACAGCAGAAGCTATTTGTATGCTTTTAAAGCGTGTCAGCACGGCTTTCAGTGAGAACAAGAGGTTCAAAGAAACAGGAGCTAAGTTCAATCAGTTGATGGAAAATGTAAGAGGTACTTACTAAACTCAAACCCTTCAGATGTGCTCTGGGGTGAGTTTTATCACCGTGTCTCCATTTTTAGGTTAATATAATCTTTAAAACACAAAACCTCTTAAAATAATGTGATCATAGATGTAAAGAAGGAAGAATTCTGATCTGAATACATTTTTTTAATGTTGTGGATAAAATCTGGATAATACAGAGCTGCATCCCTCCGAAAGATTGATGCCAATGAGAACTAGCTCAGGTTATGTTTCATTTTTAATCAATTACAATATTATTTAGGTCCCTTTAGGCAAACTGTTTTGGTCTGTTTTATCCCTTAAAGAAATCCAGGTATAGCAAAAGCAACATAGGAGCAGGCTAGGATTCTCAAATTTTCACAAGAGCTGTACAACCCACCAGTTTCTTCTCCCCTTTTTAGTGACCCCTGACATCTGCAGTGTCTCATGCGAGCTTGTTTCTAATCCTATATGGTCTTATTACCCCACTTCCCTCATAGATCCTGAGCCATGTGTGAAAGGGTTTGCAACAATTTAAATGTAGGGAAGACTGTGAGACATTTGGATATCTTGATAATGAGGAATATAAAATATCACAGATACACAAAACAAAAAGTACTTCCCTCAGCACTTCAAATGCAGAACCGACTGCCTCGGAGTACAGAATTCCACTCTCCAGAGTCACTAGTTTCTAAGTGAAATCTCACTACTGAAGGAGATTACAACAGAAGAAATCATGGTTTCTCATCAGAGAGGTGAAAAAGAAAGACAAGGAGGATATCAGGTACATCTGGATTAGAGTTTTATGTTTAGTGATGTAATTTGAGATTAGCATACCCTTCATAAGAAAAGTATTCATATTTGACTCACTCCACAAGCATCAGGAGCAAACAGAATTTTTACAGTGAATCATAAAATAACATTGTCTAGAAATAAAAAGCACTGACAAGGCCCATTTCCTCTCCACCGACTTGGGTTGAGTGCACGCACCCTTTAGCCTTAGTGATCTCAAACTCAAGCACCTACTGAAAAGCAATTATAGCTAGTCTGAGGTAGCTAAGGGAAAGCAAAAGCATGCCCAGAGCATGATACATCCCATTGCAATATAGTACTTTCAGGTTTCTGGAGAAACTCACCTCATTTTCTTGCCTATAAAGGGAGTGCAGACAACTACCTTAGCTAGTCACTGAATTTTTAGATAGCTAATGTGAGGTGTGAAGAATCCCCTCCTCACTGACGGACCATAGCAGAGAGATCACACAGTTCTAAATATAGTAATACAGAGGGGATGATGTTAAACTGAGGGCATGGCTCTTACCCCACGTGTTTTTTAAGATGTCCAACTACAAACATGGAAGGACACACGCTCAGTGTAGATCAGCTTTCTACCACAGTGCAATGTTCATTACCCCTCCAGCCTTTGTCAGAAGGCAGTAAGGATTTTTCTTATTGTTGCATTCAACAGACATCTCCACATCATCACACGGAACCCCTTCATGTGATCACCACCATTCTTGATCCCTGTGATCAGCTCTCTAACATGCACTCTTACCATCTGCCATTATTTCAGGTAAACTCAGTTCATCTCACCCACTCTGAGGTGCCAGTAATCATACACTGACACATGTATGTATCACATTTCCATTTCACCTTTTGGTAGTCCTGATACAAAGAAAACTAAATCTGATTGTCATA